>NC_083644.1:6417115-7074615 GCF_963576545.1 Limanda limanda | reverse complement strand
TCTCTAATGGGATTTAGAGTGGGGTGTTCTTGTCTTATCCATAATTCAGCAGCGCCAACTTGTCCAAGTTATTAGGAGGCCATTACATTCTCCTCCTCGAGCAGAGCAGCCAGCAGCCGGAGCTCCAAAACCTCTTCATCTCTCCATTCTTATCTTTTTCTGCCCCTGTGGATTTAACCTGCTTTATTACTCTCTCAATACTTAAGCTCCTGCCTCATTTACATTGCTTTTTGTTGTCTTTTTTTTTTATATCGAAAGAACATTAAAAGGAAAGCCTGAGGTTGGATCAAGACTCAAATATGAGTTGATCCGGGATCGTTGCTTGGGCACTTGGGTCTTGTGTCATACATATGTAAATGGGAGCAGTTTCACAAAAACACAATATACAAAACAATATGCAAAAGTACACATCATAGAATGACACACACACACAGCCCCCAGAAAGTCACAATGATAAGTTACAGACAATAAATGAAGGAATAAAACTATAAAATATCTACATGAATATATATATGTGAGAAATCCAGGAAAGTTTCTGTATCTTCTGTACAGAAATGATTAGATAATTGACTTTATGTAGTCAATATATATTATATATAACAAAAATAAGGCAGCTGCAAATAGTTTGAATGAAATTTCTTCATGAACATATTAAAATGTAATTCTCTCGTCTATTTATTTACACATCTCGTCAATTTTCATCGTCTTCTTTGTAGTAAACCCTTTGTTAAGTGTGTATATAAGTCCACTGTCTACACACTTATCTTCTATATCACCATATGATATAAGTAAACTACAAAAAGTGATGAAACTATCTCATCCCAGGTCCCTTTGAGAAATCTGTGTGGTAAACACTAAACATATTCCCACAACCTTTCACTCGAACAGGAAGTCATGCATCTCCTGGTGAGGAGTATCCCCCCCTTCCTGCTGCGCGCCTGATAAAACACAACACATCTATCAACTCGAACATCTCTCTCAACGCAGCTGTAAAACTTTATTTAAATGCTAATACCTGTTTGACGGCTCAGGAGACGAACACAAGCTCTGCTGTTTGACTCGGCTCCCGGCAGGAAGAGCTGCAGCTTGTTGTTTCTCTGTATTTGAATATGTTTAAATTTGCCGTGTGATGATCAATCGCTGCTTCTGGGAACATTTGTATTTATCCTCTTCTGAATTCAGAGTCCTGACCTGTTAACAGCCTGTATTCATATACATTAATGCACCAAAAGAACTGAAAATGTGAGGTAATAGTTTCCCTAAATGTAGTATTAAAGAGAATACAAAATCCAGGTTTGAAAAAAACTGATGGTAAAACACATTCATGCACCTTAATCATCTCAGCAGATGTGGCCGAGTCGCCTGTTTGGAATATAAATCTAGCATCAAAAACCACTGAGATCTGTTTGATCTGAACTTCTGATTGAAGTACACACTCAGAAGGCGGCATCACAGTCCTGAAAGATTGATACAGCTCACCTCACCTTCTTCAAACCCTGTGAAATCATGATGAAATTATTAGTTTCTCTTCATTTGCCAGAAACCTGACCCCCCTGCATCATCTCGCACTTAGCGAAGACATCTCGACGCCTTTAACCCAGGATCCATCAAAGGGCCGCGGCCGCCTGTGTTTCCCAGCCAACGACCCCAGGTGAGGATTTAACCGCCAGGCGGGAGGAGGCGGGACGAGTGGGGGGGGCAGATGTGAGAGGAGTTTAGTCGCTGCTTTCATGTCCTATCATTAGTGTCTTCATTTGATTTGGTTCATTTGCTCCTGTTCTGTGGTTTAGTCAGAGTTGTATCATTGTGGTAAATCCCATCATTAGAACCATTGGTTGAAGGCTGTTATTCAATTATTGATCAGTTGATAACCAGACTTGCAGGAACTTTTTCTAAGGAAACTTTTTGGATTGTGTACATAAGGTCATGTGCATTCACTTAATACATGTTTAGCAACTAAATTCTGAGTTTTTTATACCCAGGCATCAATTAAGATTTCTTCGATACACTCTTGGCAAAAGTAAAATAAACAGTTTTTAGAGAATGAAGTTATATATCTTCTTGTGTGTGCATCATGAATCTCTTCCGACGTCTAACCCTCCAAGTCAAGCTCTTTATCTCCTCACCTGAATCAGTTGTGTGTTTTCTTTGTGAAGCCATGAAGATGAGAGATAACGCAGAAGAAAGAATCCTACTGAAAAACCTAGGATTTTGTCTCTAAATAAGTACTAAATCTAAATAATACTGTCTCATGCAGTATTAATAGTCAGGACCGATGATTAATACTGGATGAGAGAGGATGGAAACATATGATGCCATTAAGAGCAAGAACTGCACAAACCCACTTTCCTCCCTAACCTCTTCATCCTTTGTTTTCACTGTAGCGTGAAATAAGTATCAATAGAATAATTACATATTGAAATAAAAGGCTGGATAACTATATTTTTAACCAGACAAATAGGGATTATTTAACATATCTTGACTCTGTCTTCAGACTGAAACGTATGAAAAATACATGAAAGCTTCTCTCTCCCTCTCTGGTGTTGTCGAGGTTCCGCTGACACCTGTAATATATTTATTTCTCCGTCTCTTTTGAAGTTGGGAGAATGCTCGGCGAGTCTCCTCTGTAGTTTTCTTCAAAGTGCAAACCTGTGACGTACAATCCGCTCGGTGTTACACCACATTTATCACATTTCGTCTCTCCACACTTGGAGAAGCTATACTCTTTGTTTTTCAACCGTCAAATGAAAGCTGGGGTGTGGTGTGTGTGTGTGTGTGTGTGTGTGTGTGTGTGTGTGTGTGTGTGTGTGTGTGTTTGTGTGTGTGTGTGTAAAGGAACAGTTTCCATGTCCTTCTCAGTGCTCTTGAACAACAGAGGGTGCAATCCTGAAAGTGTTCCCGTGAAAGAGCAGCTCTGTCGCTCGGACGTTTAGCCGTGAGCCATGACTCTGCCTCCGTGTTCTCTGCAGGAGATCGACCACATGTGCCATTGTTGTTGTTGTTTACATCTATCACCTGATGCAATCTCGGTCGCGGGACACCACCAAGTCCGTCACAGCAAGATTACAGAAACGGCACCATCCTCTCATCCGCTGTTTTTACCACACTGTCAGCTTTTACCAATTTATCAACCGCCCCGACAGAGAAGATGAAACTTTGGATATTAAATATTAAGTGTATGTGTTGCTACTTGAAAAAGTCACAATAATGGATGAATTGCCTTCACAATAAAAAAGATATCATCCTGCACAATTGATGAGGCCTGATAACTGTCTCTGACTTTTCGTCTAAAGAAATGATCAAGTCTAAATTTGAATTGGTCCAATACTTTGATTCATGATGAAACACATGCTACTTATCTCTGTTCATCGAATGTAAACAATGCTAACAAGCAAAACAACAATAGTGAACAAGATAAACCACAGACTTTATATAAAAATGGAGAACATGCAACCATAAGCATCTCGTTAGCCCCCTAGTGGCTGGCTGCAGCATAGGTCGTTAATCCCAGGTTAATCCCACCTCCTCCATGTTAACAGATATGGGAAATGGACCAAACTAAAAAGACAAATCCCTATAAACATTAAATGTGAATATGCTAACATGCTAAACTACAATAGTGAACGAGTCTATCCATCCATCCAGTCGACAGTATCTGTCTGATTCTTCCCACATGGAGAGAATTGTTTGGCATCATTATTTAGAGGGAGGCAGCCGTCCACTCAGAGAAATGGACAATTAGGACGCAACAAAGTGGAAAAGCATATTTCTGTATGCTAATGAGTTTCCCAGCAGCCACAGAAGATGCTGATTAGGCTGCGGCGCCACCCACCCCCACCCCCCACTCCTAAATATTATTGTTATTATTATTATTTATTCCATTTATGTAAATCGTAATTTATTCATTCCGTCGTGGTGTTCGTCAGCGCCTCAGTGTGGGACTGTGGAGCCTTTGGTGGGATTTGAGGGGAAAAAAGGTGACAGCCGAGGAAAGAAAAGCTAATTTGATTCATGAGTAGATTTAATGGAAGAAACAGTGAAGCGTGAGAGCATCTATAATGTTCCCACAGCCACGGCTCTCCATACATCCTGCCCAGCTGTCACAGCCAGTCAGCAGAGAGAGGAGAAGACTCCACACTTCTCCAGTGGATAAGAAGAGGGAAGAGGCAGATGCTGCGGTGGTGCCGCTCGCTGGGTGAGACCCGACCTCTGCCCCCCCGCCTACGCCTGAATCACGATCAAACACATGAAGGTAAAAAAAACACACGCTCGCAATTAGCATCCACTCATCTCACTCCCGCTACCTGCTGTCTCTCTGCTGCCCGTCACAAGCAATTTAAAGACAAATGTCAATTAATGTTCTCTAATTAGTGTCTGAAGACGCGTTCTGAGCGGAGATGTTTCAGGACCATCTGTTCTAGTGGATCCCGTTGATGTTCTGGACCATGTTTGCGGCTCCGAGTGGTGATGGTCTCTATTAGATTGTGTGTGTTTGTGCAGCGTGTGCATGCCGCCAGAGTGAAATGACATTAGGAGCCATTTAATACAGCTCCCCGGTGCCGACAAACATCCAAGAATAATCTCACATTTTTGTGGTAATGATGTGATTTGCATTGCAAAGCATCCGTCAGAGGCCTCTGCTGAATCTGCCGGGGACCTCATCACCTCCAGTGTGAGCAGAATATTCTGAGCTCCTGACGGGCGAATAACTTATAACAAGAACCGAGGAATTCAGGTCGGCCTTTTTTGCTATTTTAAGCAAAAATAGAGAATATTTCATTGTTGCCAGAAAAAACATTTGAGTCATTTGAACATTTATCGCATCAGCTTGGAAGCGGTCGCGTCTCTTGTAGGGAAAATGCAGGATAAGCAACAGGAATGTTATTTTTTTTTAATTAGTTGTAACTTATTCAACTGCATTTCTGCTTACGCCTCTCAGAACTGCGGCGCATGAAAATGCTGTTTAACTGAAAGCTTGTTCTTCTGGAGGCTCATTGCGCTACGGTAATTACACAACACCGAGCGCTCTGCTTTGTGTCTGAGGGGATATTGCTTACCATTCATAAAGCCACACCTTCAGTGTGATAGCGGGAGACGAGCCCAAAGACAAAAGAGCCCATAGACCTGAGAGACTGGATCCAATCTGATAGAGGGAGCGAGAGCGGGCTTCTGAATTGAGAAACTCTTGTTCTGCTTTTTATTGAAGCGCAGGGTATCTCATCTGTGGAGCCTTTGAACCTCTGGAAGACAATGCATCACAGGTGATGGGGAGATTGGGAGGAAAGGGGGGGGTATGGCACGGGTACCTCACCTCAACCCAATCCTCAGATGTTGACCACAGGGAGGGAAAGCTGAAGGGGATCAGAGGGAAAGATAATGAGATGGCGTCCAGTGACGGGGGGGCAGACAGGAGATTCTCTGTGTGTACACGGAGCTGCTTTGTCTGCATTATTTAAGAGCTCTCATTAACCTGAGCCTGAAAGAGACGGGATCGATAGACGCAGACACAAAGCGTTTCAGGGCGCGCAGACTGCAGGATCATAGGGAGATATAGGTGCAAGGGGAGGTGGTGGGGGGGTTAAATTCACTCAGAAGAGAGATAACAGAGTGCAGTGTTTCGGTCAGAGGGGGGGGGATCAGCTGCCGTGCATTGATCCAGCCTGAAACCAGACGTGTTAAATACAACATTGATCATGGGCTGTGAGTGTGTGTGTGTGATATGTCACGTGCCCGGATCACTGAAGTCCCACTGGCGCTGTGTTTGTGTTAGGAAAGTCACCTTAAAGACAAAATTAAACAATACACTGTACACTGAGCCGGGGTAGCGAGGTCTGGTCAATACATGCTTTTGGTCAGTCACAGCTGTCAATCATGACAACTAACTCATTAAAACCAAACTTACCAGAATATTAAAAGTTGGACACATGGATACCTTAAAGACCAAATGAAATGTTGCGCTGGTGAGTCACACGTGCAGGAAGAATTGGCAATTAAAACAATGAAAGGTTCAAGTTATTAAAATGTTTATCTAAGGGGGTTTAAACAGTACACTGTAAATAAAGATGGACGTCATTTTGAGCCAGGGCCAGAAGCAATCAAGGATCTGTCTTAGCTGTCAATCATGACAAGTGACTTATTAAAACCAGAAACATTAATAGTTGGACACGTTGATAAGAACAACGTGAAATGACAGAGACTGTCTTTGGCGTGATGTACTTTGACTCTTTGGTTTGGTCCATGTCCCATCTGCTAACTTGGAGGAGGCAGCCAACCACCAGGTGGCGATGCACACACTTTTGGCTTCACTTTCACGTCGTCCATCTTTATGCACAGTCTCCGGTTTAAACCAATATTTGCCTGCAGGTGAATTTATTTTCCTCCCAGCAACAGAATGTCATTTATGTTTATGAGATCACGACAAACTCGTCACATTTCATTAACTACAGTTTCCTCTTCATGTTTAGCACAGGAACCGACGCCTGCGGCGGAGTTACCCAGTGAGAACATCAAGTGTGACAGCTGGGCGACCTGAGAGCTGTGGTGATATCACACGGGCGTAAATGTCCCCGGTTTGATTGCTACCATTTGCCTCATGACATCCCCCCTGAGTCTCGCTCCTAAAATACAAAATAAAAGTCTTGACAGCAGCGGTGCACAGTGACTCACTGTGATGGAGTCATGCTCTCTGCCACACGTCGCTTGTACTAAAACAGTTCAGTGAAACAACCAGAAGGAAACTGAACTGAACATTAACTTATTGTTTGTTTGTGTTCATGGCGAGGTAAGTTTTATTTTTACAGCCCAAATTAACAAGATTTATGTTGAAGTTATTTCAAATCATTTCTTTCCCTTAAAAAAATAATTCAAGTTGTTTTTAATGAACAGGGTGATTTTAGACCTGTGAAAAATAATTGAACCAAAACGAACAGGTGGTCCTGAGTTGGGGGAATATATTCATTTTAAGGTTAAGAATAAAGTCTTCATTATTTATCATCATGCAATTATTTTACTTGACCACAGTTTGGCTTGTTGGCCAATAAAACATGTCATTTGCACATATTGTGCTCATAATTAGGGTCTTGATTTTAATTTGGGTCATTCATGCTCCACTGATCAGAAAACATCACGTTCCTCAAGCTGTCCGTTGCTGCAGATCCTCTTTTGAGCCTCTGTCTGAAAACACTTGGTTTGAGCTCCTGTCTCTTTAATCCTGATGAAGCCCAGTCTGCTTTGATAAAAGGGTTTCAGTCGGGGATTTTTTACTTTGCAGAACTTTTAAAATACACACAAAAACCTGGATAACTCATGTAGAAGAAGGAGAAACCCCGCTGAAACATAATGACTCCCTCGATGCTTAAAGAAAGAAAGAAAGAGAAAGAAAGAAGGGGAACAATGGCAGAGTAAAGGACACGGCGGACTGAAGGGCAGAAGGAGACGCCAACAGCACAAAGTGTCGCCTCAAATGGAGCGTGAGGAAGCAACTTCTGGCTCCTGGAGGATTCTCTTCAGGTCATCAAGCATCACATCATGGAGATGTAAATGTTACTATGGTCACGGCTCCTCTTCCTACATACATGACTCATTCTGAACCCGGGGTCTAATCTTCCTCTGGTTCTCTACCCTCGTCTCCCTCTCTCTCTGTCACTGGTTTCTGGATGAGTTTAATAACCAGCAGAGTCTCGCTACGTCCAACACCATGACTGTACTGACTAGCTTCGGAAACACACACATTACACACAGATGTTCAACCAAACCCATGAAATTAACAAGTTTTGGCAGAAAGCTATCGGCACCGGACCTTGTTAGGAGGTTTCCCAACAAGGCCGTTCTCACAAAATCCGACAATTACCTTCCCTCTAAGCTTTGGGCTCCAGGAAGTGAAACATGAAATGGATTGCGGCCTGACTGGAGCTTGGTAGCCACCGTTAAATGTAAATTACAACTGTGTGTCAGTGTTGGAATAAGCTGAACCGATGGTCAAATTCAAACAAATCTGGTTGGATTTGGTGCAGAACTAAACACTGGAGCCTTCGGTGCAAACTCCTGGAGACTCTGTCCGTGTTGGGGAATGAGTCCCTGCTGCCCAGTCTTCAACTCTCTCTCCTGGGCGGCCGGCAGAGTGGTAAAGTACCATTGTGTCCAGATCAGCCAGGGGAGCGTCTGTGGCTGCAGAATCCAAGACCACCAGGGACCTCAGGGCGGGGGGGTGATGGAGCGGCTCAGGGGAACATGATGAGCGGATTACCAGCAGACAGACCAGGAAGCAGTCTGCGTTTCTGTGGCCATGTGGAGTTTCCAATGGGATTGATTGGGATTTTAAATAAGAGACCAGCAGCAGTGTGGCACTACATGAAGTTATGATGGAAATATGCTTTGCCTGGGCAGCACCTGCAGAGACAAAGCTCACAAGCAGCTTATCCGGTCTGGAGCTCGGGCTCCAGGCGGCGGATTTCATCCTTGAACTGTTTGCATTCAACACACATCCACAGAAACAGCTGCTTCCAGTCCCAGGGTAACTCATAAAATAACAAGACATAAGAGTGACATGACAGGAGACTTTGAGATGGAAGAAATCCGTTAGGTGGAGAAGGAACAGTGTTAAAAAGCTGAAAGCTGTTGATCAAAGTCAATAACAGTCTTAAATAGGGCATTAATAATATCAGATATCTGGAAAACACAAAATCTTGATAAAAAACTAAAAGACTTGAGGGTCATATGTTGTGACCTCACACAGTTGCAGGTCCTCACATCGTAAATCAACATTTCTAATTGCGAGGTAAGTTTTATTTTTACAGCCTAATTTATTGATTTTAGACCTGTGAAAAATAATTTAACCCAAACGAACAGCTGGTCCTGAGTTGGGGGAATATATTCATTTTAAGGTTAAGAATAAAGTCCATTATTTATCATCATACAATCATCTTACGTGACCACAGTTTGGCTTGTTGGCCAATAAAACATGTCATTACGGGTTGTGCATGTATCTGTGGATTGCACATTTAGATACCGTCTCAGTATTTGTCACTTGTTGCACCTTCACCTGCTTTATATTAAAAAACACAACATGGACATCTCACAGTTTGGTAGAAAACCTGAGTCTCTGAGACTTGATGGATTTTTCTCCTTCACTATCTGACCGCAGCCGGCTGTTTCCATCTCTCTCTCTCACTCCCACACCGGTGCGACTGTATCACTGCTCCCCGGACGGATAAATCAGGTCCAGTCGGTGCCTCAGATAAAGTTTAATCTCTCCACTGAGCTCTGGACCTGCTTTTACCCTGGAGATGCCCACACGTCAGTTCTCATGAGGGCAGGTATAGTGTGAGTGTGGTGCAGACCTGCTGCTGGTCTCCAGAACCCAAGCACAGCTTTATTCACAGTGACATATTTTACAGTCGAAATAAACCCCCAATGAGACAGTATATATTCACTCTACATAATATTTATATGTGTTTTTTATGGGCAATATACAGGATTTAGCATTGAACCATCAATTTCCAGGTTGCCAAGCAATAACTGGTTATGATGGCTGTGGCAGAATTACCACTTTACAAATATAAGATACAAATTTCATGAATGTCGGTATTTCAGACTTTTTATTTGCCTTATTTATTTATATTTCTTTGGTTATTTTTTACTATTTTATTTTACTTGTCTTGTATTTTCATATCGGCTTTAAAAATGTCTTTGCTTATATATTTTCAGCTGTATAAAGAGTAGTTTAATAACAGGAAGAAGAAAGAAGGGAAGAAATATGAGAGAGAACAAGATGAAGGAGAAGAACAACTCCAAGAATATACAATATGAGCAGTAATAATACAGTGGAAAAGGTGCATTAGTGCTTTGTTAATGTTTAATAATGTGATGGTGGCGAGTCTCAGGCCTCACTGATGCATCCTGGTCTTTCTGCAGCATTTCAGACATGCTCCTCCTCGACCTCACCTTGACCTCCTTGAAGGAAACGGTGGAAAAATAAATCCTGCCTCCGTGTTGTGAGCCAGGCGGCTCTCACACCGAGCCTGGAGCCCGAGGACTGGATTACTGTACGTCCTCTTCATCCGCTGCCAACATTTACTATTTGTATTAAAACCCTATTGTGACGAGGTAAACTGTGAGATGTTTTATTATCAGCCGACTCCAGACATGATCCTCAAACGGCCGTGCGCAGGAAATAAAAGAAGTCCCAGACAGCACCTGATTGTGTCTCGTATGATGAGGTGAGAAGTGCACGTGAGCAGGCGTTTGTTTCATCATAACAGGCTTGACAAACTCAGATAGTCTCCGAGGTGCGGGTTAAACCTCCCCTGCAAAAACTGTCAACTTAATGGCCCCTGCCGAACGCCGATAACTGCCAAGGTGTCTCCCGCTCTTTGGAAGTCGCTGGATAAAGTAGCTAAAGCCTTTGTGTGAAAGGCACCGTGAAACGCAGCCCGGTGCGTTCTGAGATCTCTCTTTGAAGCCAGCTGACATTCAGCTCAGGCTTGTGTTTATAAATGCACCCTGCCTCCTCTAACTCCTCTAACTCCTCTGTTTTCCCGTTTTGTAAACTTCAGAACATTCCGTGAAGTTGGAGCACAGCCTCTCGTCCTTGAGGGTAAACTCACAGGTTGTCCGCCTTTTTTCCTGTTTTGTTTTTGAGTCAGGGAGAGGCCGACAGGGGAGCGCACGCCGGCGGCCCGAGTGGTGGGAGCCGAGGAGTCTGTCAAACCACATCTTAGCTATGAAAATGGAAGTGGAGATGGGCAGCGGCTCTGAGAACAAGCAAAGGATGCAGAGGAGCGGGAAGGAGGAGATTGTGTGATGAGAATGCCAGAACACCGTGTCACTGCTGATGACAGTCAATTTGTCTGAGAGTCAAGGGGCTCTGAGCGGTGCTCTCTGATGCCAGCAGCCGCAGAGCTGATGGTATTAATAAGTGGATACTTACCTGTTCCCCATGAATATACTGCACGGCATCGCATGCATGTACCACCCAGTATGTACCGAGCTACAGGAGCATTTATCCATATCTGAAGACTCTTCTCACCAGGGATCAGATTCAGTGTTTAAGCACCTTTAATAACCGGTTCTGCAGGATTATACCCAAAGGAGGAATGTGTGACTTTGACAAAGAACAGTGCAATTTAAAGATATATTGTACAGGAAAGCTAGATTCTGATTTTTTGCATCCTGTTCATTCATGAATCTTTCAATTTCCATAGGAAGTCCTCAGCTTTCATTTATTACCTCCACCATGTTTTCATCTGTGTTAGTTACTTTTTCTGCTATTTTGCAGGATTATGCAAAAATATAAGTGACTGATGACCTCAAGATTTGAAGGATTTGTTAAAGGCTAGGGGAAAATTTTGTGGAAATCCGGCCAGATCCAGGATTGTTTTTTAACTTTAAGATTTGAGCATTTTGCTAAATTAGGGAATAATTCATTGATCTTGCTGAAAATTCAGGCATATTTAGGCGACTGATATATATGAGTACAGTATTGTGCAGACCCCTAAAATCTGGATCTTGGGAATTTAAACGTGGTTTCATAAGGGGACCACATATTAAAGATATTGCTTCTCCGTCTCTTTCCTCCCAATTTACAAACCCCCTTCATCCATGCACATGTTCAACTCAACCATTGTCCTCTTTCCTTAATCGTCTTAATTCTGTTGACAGGACATTGTTATCTATGAAAAAAAAAACGACAGAACACACAGGAAAAACAAACAGAAACTTTCCAACATAAGCACCAAAAGTACATTTAAACAGATCAACAACTTGAGAACATTGCAAATATTGAAACTCAACTTCAAACGCACCATGAGAACTGACTCTACATCACTTGATACCCTTTGCTCCTGCCTGTATAACGGTGGCACGGCTGCAGATTACATTATCGGCTGTATCCCTTTCATGATTATATATTTTTTATCTTCAATATCTGATCCTTTAACCCTTTATGATCTGACGACGCCCTGAGATCTCCTGGCCGAGCCCTCCTGGCCGTGTCTCAGTCTGAAGATCAACATCAAAGGTGACTGGGTCTTTATCGGAGCCCTGGGACTCTGGAATATAAGATACTGTGTGGAAACAGCAGGTTTTCTCTATGACTTATTCATTACACATAACTTATAGTCAGGTTCTGTGCATTTATGGGCATCAACATTGTGCACACTTGCATATGGAAATACAGGCCTTGAATACGCTGCAGCAAAAATGTCGGTGCTTTTGAAAGAAATTCCCTCGGGAGCAGAAAATTGAACAGAGAGAATCTGCAATTTAAATATAATCTGAAGTGTTTGTAGTGACGCTGTGCAGATAATGAGTTAATCACCGCTTTGCCCGAAGCCAGGAGTGCAAACTGTGGTAATTGCTTTTAATGAGCTCAACTTGTAGCAAAGCCCGAGTTAGTTATGCCTCGACTAGTTTAGGAAAACTATGTTAGGAAACAGAGGAACAAACAAATAGTCAGACGCTGAATATTATTCAAATGACTTGACTGAAGCTTTGGGTGAAGAGTCAAATTACCCCCGAGGTGTAATTACACACTCCATCCAGAAGGGAGCACACTCTTCATACCCTCTCGGCTGAGGAGTCCATGGAGCTGCAGCTTTTTCATGGTGATGTTGGGGTCAAGGAAACATCAGGTCTTTTTATAGCCTTCATTATCATTGGGAGCAGCAGCATAGCGTCAACATCCCATGAAATCCTCTGTATACATAATCTATAGCTCACATGACAAACCAAGGACAAGCACAGCAGCAGCAGCAGTTCTGTTGATTAAAGATAATCAGTATAAGTAACGATTATTCCATCTCCTCATCGTGCTTCATTCCTCCTATCAGCGTGAAATGATATTCAGCTTTTAAGAAGGTGAGATTTTAAGTAATCCAAACCAAAGTTAAAAACACTTACCTTCACTAAGTGGGAATATTTTTTATAAATAATAATATTTTTTTTTCACTTTCAGGCTCAGAAATAGGTGACACTGGAAACATCAAGAGAGCCATTAAAACCATTGAATCATTTAAACGGTTATTATGAATAAATATGAGCATGAAGAGGACCCCCCCCCCTTCTCTCCCACCTCCTCTCTTTTCCTCACTGGCCTTCTCTCCCTGAGGCTCATGGGTAATTAGTCCATATTACAGCAGTCTGGTATTAAACATACAGCTCACACATATGTGCAACCTCAAGGACACCGAACCAAGGTGTACTTTATTTTATGATTAGCCTATTACTAATGTTATGATATTTATAATTAGGCCTATGATAAGGGGATGTAGTTTGATGATATTAAAATGAAATCGTTCCAGGTGGAAATGCTGATATTTGCTGCCTAGATTTCAATGTATCTTCTCTTGAAGTTCTGACCTTCGTGCGTCTGGCAGGATCCCAGCTCTGTGGTGAAAGGTGAGAACCTCTTCAGAGATGGAGGGCAGGGCAGGACCGGGCAGGTACATGTGTTTACAGACGAGGGGGTGGGGAGAAGGGAGGGCAGGGATTGAGGGGGGAGTTGCAATGGGTTTCCCCCAAATCGTTCTTCTCCTGGGTCCCGAGCCAGGACCTCGGCATTGTGGCCCGGGGGTTCTGCCATCCACTCGTTCTTGGAAAGTGCGTCAGGGAGCAGCTGAGAGGGGCTTGACATTTCAAACGTCTGGCGGGGGGCTGCAAAGTTTCCACCCTGAGAACTTTGACATGCATCAGCAGCAGCAGCAGCAGCAGCAGCAGAGAGGAGGAGGACACATCACCTCACGGGTGGGTGCTGGCCATTGGTTTTCTGTACAGCTGTTGTTGGGTCTCCGGGGGTCGTTGCATGGCCGTTTGGTTTCTGATGGAAGTTGGTTTATTTGAAGAAGAGAAATCTGTGTGCTGGCATGTTACAGGTGGTTTGTTGGATTTACTAATATGAAAAATGCGTGCGTAAAAGTGCTCCACCGCTGTTATTGATAAGTTCTCCTGGCTGTTTAATAAGAACATTTCACTCAGGATCAATAAGCTTATTTTTGCAACATTTCCACGGTGATAATCAACAGCATAAACGCTTCTGATTCGTTGTATTTTGAGTCAAAATCCTGCGCAAAGTTGTGCGTAAAAGTGCTCCACCGCTGTGGTTTATCAGCTCTCCTGACTCTTTAATAAGAACATTTCACTCAGGATCAATTAGTGTATTTTTTTACACCAATTCCACGGTGATAATCAACAACATTAACGCTTCTGATTCGTTGTATTTTGAGTTAAAATCCTGCGTAAAGTTGTGCGTAAAAAGTCCTCTCAGCTTCAGCCTCAACGCGCATTAAAAGTGGGATCCCTGTGTTTACTGTTAGTCATAGATGTCCTCTCAGCTGGAAGGAGGAGGCCTGCAGCAGGAGACCACCACGGCCACATCCGAGGAGCTGGAACCCGAACGAGCTGCTGACGTGACGAGTCCTGACGGATGCGCCGGGCACCGCGGCTCCATCCCCGGGGACGGAGGACAGGACGAAGCGGACCTGTCCCCGGAGGTCCAGCAGCTGCAGAGGCCTCCTCGCAAGATGACCCGGAGCCCTAAGTGCGCCCGCTGTCGGAACCACGGGGTCGTGTCCTGTCTGAAGGGACACAAGCGGTTCTGCCGCTGGAGGGACTGTCGCTGCGCCTGCTGCCTGCTGGTGGTCGAGCGGCAGCGCGTCATGGCGGCGCAGGTCGCACTCAGGCGGCAGCAGGCGGCGGAGGTGAGGAGAGCACAAGGCCAGGTCAGTGTGTTATAATACAATACAAGTAAAATGTCCTGGGTGGAAATATCGTTTGTGTTTGGGGGAAAGTACAGCGTTAAACTTCAAGGCTAGAATAAAAGTTCTCGCTTCATAATCTCCTGTCGCTGTCCATAATATCTGTGAAGATAAATAACACTATATTTTGTACTTTACATAAGTGTGAAGAAATGTTCCTGGGGGGGTGGGTGTTGTTATTTATCATCTTTAATGTGTGTGTGACAGAAGTCTGACTATAGGCCTTTATCATGGCTGCACATATGGAGACAGTTTTTCTTTCTAAATAAAAAGTTATATTTGCAATAACAGCTCGAAGGTTAGATGGGTTTTTGTTGTTGTCGTTTTTATTTGACCATTTTATTCAAGTTTATTTTCTAATATATGAAAATTATTTTCTAGTATGGCTTGTATTATTCTAGAGACTTGAGAGTAAGCTGTATAGTTTTTTGAGTTGATCATGATCAAGGTCCATTTTACAAGTGAGAATGTACACAACAAGAAAATACAGCAACACAAAGCAGTTGTCACAGACACACAAATTTAAACTTGAATAAATAATAAATATAAGGAATATGACTAAGTCGAATCTTCACCCTTCAAAGTGTCTCTAACATCAGTTTGTTTTGAGGCTCATCAACTGATAGGAAATATGTGTTAAATCTTAATCATTTCAATACATAAATTGTGTCACAAAATAATGTTGTGGATAAAACTCTATCTCAAAATATAACTGCGATAATATGTTTAGTATATAACAGGGTATTTATACTGTCCTCTCTACAAAATTGCCTACTTGCATTCTTGTAATGTCAGGAGAAAGCAACCGTCCCTCACTCTTTTTTTCTCAAGTCATTTTATTTATAAAGCACATTTAAAACAACTAGAATGAAATTAAAAAGTATAATTGAATATAACATGGAAAGAGAAAAAAGCATGACATGGTAAAAGCCAAATGAAACAGAAACAAAATAAAAAACAGAGACAAACTCATGAGGTTACACAAACACAAGGGATGCGTTTGTGTAAAATCTAAATGGCACTAAAAAGCATGAAATAGAAAACATGAGGGTCGTCAGTTCAGCTTCAAACGTGTTTATACAGCGGTGAAACTTGGTAAAATAGTTATTATTCGGCTCCAGCAGACGCTCGTCCTCTTCCCTTGGAGCAGGGAACAACCCGGAGCAGCTGCTCGGAGGAACTCAGAGATCTGGGCATGGAAGCAGAGCTCAGAGATGCACTGAAGCACCAGATTTAAAAAACAAATAACAGAACCTTAAACTCAATCCCACACTTGCTCGGATCCAAGTACAGAAGCTGTTTTTATTCCTGGTACCAGTTAACAATGTCGCTGCGGCCCTGTGCAAATGAGACAAGGACAAGTGGCCAAGATCACTGCAATTTAAATCTTTGAATCACACAGACCTTTACTTGCCTCTTACATAATGTATTGAATCGCTTTAATAGCACATGGGGGACGGTCTCAGTGCGCCATGATTATGTTTAACTCCTGTTCCCATGTTCCTCTCAGGGCAAGAGGGGGGTCAGGTGTGCGGCTCCGCTGCGGAGGACGGCGTATCAGCGTTACAGCCGAGCAGCCGAGCCCAGCCTCCTGACCAAGAGCATCCTGCAGGGTAACGTTTAATTATCTCCTTTCTCATTAACATCACTCTCTTCTCCCGGACTGTGGCAAAAAGTAGTTTTTCTTTTTTCCTGTAGAACCAGATGAAAAGCTTTAAGTCGACTTTCTTATTTTGCCCTATTGATTTTTACTCTTTTACATTCGTCTGAATTCATGCAAGGTCACAAATGAATCATCTGTTGGTGGAGGGAGTGATTCATCGTTACACTGAAGAGTCAAACTAAATATAAAAAAACACAATGTTTTGCTTATAAAAGGTTGAAAACTCACACGTCAGAGGTAGTTTATTTCCTAGAAAGGATAATTGTAGAGAAAGGGCCATTCAAATAAAATGTTTCGTTCAATTTCTGAGCATCTCAACCTTAAAGCAACACTGTGTAACTTTTACTGAGCAACAGCGCCCTCTGCAGCCACACTTGGTAATACATTTTACAAGCGATTAAGTTGTTTCCATGTAGAGCAAAAACAACCTTAATCAATGTGTGATATCAACAGGATATTACCCATGATCCCCGGCTCCCTGAACCAAAAGAGCTGCGGCCGTAACAAATCCATCAAACTCTGTTTAGAATTCTTCGTGTTTTAAAAGGTTTCGTGGCTGAAAATCGGAGATAAACGCAAATCAATAGTTCAACATTTCTCTTCTGTTTGCTGGAGCGGATTCTGACAGTTGAAGCTGTGACACAGGAGATCGAACCCCCCCAGCAAAGTGACACAGAGCAAGAGTAAGAGCAGGGTGAAGAATGGGAGCAATGCAACAAAATCCTTTTATCATTATAACGAAGCAGTTCTTTAAGGGCAAATAATTGCATAATGTTGCTTTAGCCAACACCAATGCATAATTAATCCCACCGTTAACACAAAATTAATATAGATTAAGCCGGTTTTTAGCTTTAGTCTTTGTAGGGTTGAGCTCTGTTTTCCCATAATAGGACGTGTCACTGTAACTGGCCGTGTTAAAGAATAATAGTGTAAGTGATAGTTACACACATGTACATGTACTGTGAATACACTATGTTTGGCCTACATGTGAATACACTCTGTTCTTGTACAGATTCTCTTTGGCTGACACCACCTGTGCTTCTCTCTGGGACGCCATTACTCACACTTAATTTATTTAAACAAACCTGATCACTCTTTACTTTACAACAACAGGCTGTTATGGTAATATATAGTGTGTATTAATACCGTTTGGCTTGCTGTCAAATCCCGCTGGAAGCTGTGTCCTCTGTGTCGCCCTCTCAGCCTCCCTGTGCTCACACTAAAGCACCAACCACGGCGCTAACTAACTGGAATATTAAAATAATAAACAACAAAGTACTCAAACGTTAATGCAACAATTAACTGCTTGGAGCGATTTCATAGTTCATGAATGTGTTATGTCTATATAACAGAATGTGGCTTTGCTCCCGTGTTCAGGTCTGAAACCGCTGGGGCCTCCGGAGGAAGACGCCCCCTGCTGGTCCAAGCAGGCGCAGCGGGACCGTGCACACTTCACGTGCCCGTCCATCAGCGCCCGGATGAGGAAGAGACGAGCCTTCGCGGACAAGGAGCTGGAGAACGTGATGCTGGAGCGAGAGCTGAGGCAGAGGGAGCTACAGAGTGAACTGACCTTCTCGTCCTCCGTCCTCGTCCCCGTGCTCCACCCGCCGCCGCTGCCCGTCTCCCCCCCCGGCCTCCACTGCTGCGCTCTGGACAAGGACCCGGCTGCTGCAGGGACGTCGGGCTACGTCTACAAATACAAGCCTCCGCTGTACGAGTGCGACTTCCAGTTCTGTCACTTCTTCCACCTGAGGAGCAGAGCTCCCGCAGAAGGTGACTTTAATGACTTCTTACGCCGAAGCACAGAGGGAGCCAGGCGGGAAGAGGAGGTGCAGAGCGGATGGAGAGTTTCTGAGAGGAAAGACCGAGCCGAGCTGATGTGTCCAGCGTCACAACAGGGACTCAGAAATCACTGCAACACTAGTCTGCCGCGTCTAGAACTCATCAAATCCCCCTCAGACCCAGAAGTAATGGACTCAAACTGCTTGTCCGTCACACGCTCTGGTTTCAGATCAGATCAGAGCGGCCTGGGCGGAGCAGACGTCAGTGGGAGCAGCAGGACTCATGATCCCAGACCCCTGTCGGCTCGAGCCGCCCAGGCAGGTCCTCGTGAAGACTCTGTGAAGAGTCCTCACGGCAGCTCAGGCAGGACTCCGGCTGTGAGGCCATTACCCTTCTCTGTGGAGGCTCTGCTCAGGACCTGACGGGCAAATGGAAAGAGGCGTGGAGCAGTTTGTTTATGTGTGGACCAAGTGGAGGGAAGAAATATAGAAAGGGCCAGTTGCAGGCTTTGATACACTTTTCATACAAAAGAGCTTGTTGCTACAAAGTGGGAAGAGCTGAAATATTGGTGTTCTTATATTTCATGAAAATGTATTTTACCAAATTTTAATATTCATTAACAATATAACAAAGAAAGATATGTACTTCAATTTACACTGAGCATATTCTGTGCAAATATATACTTTGAAAAAAAAGGAAGGCTTTTTTATTGTCCTCTGTCAGCAACAGGGCCGGATCTACACTTCTCAGATAAGGGGGGATTTGAAATTTGGGACGGGCACCTTTTCACACAGTGGACTTAGTGTTTAGCAAAGTTTTAAAGAACGTGTCACTGTGGGAAATTAAAGCAAGCTGTGGTATTCTAACAATAATAATAATTCTTCCAATTATAGAGATGACTATGACTTTGTGTGTGTGTCTGTGTGTTGTCTGTGTATGTGTGCGTGCCCAGTTACCTTTTCCTCAAGTGCTGGTACTTTAATAAAGAAGCTACACAATTATTTTATAGTAATCAACCGATCATAGTGATGAATTTGGCCCAGGACAAACGTGATCACTGAAAACAGTTTCAACTGTGCTAGAACTTTGTCTGGAGGCCGAGGCGACACCAGATTTGATCGATTATCTACACAGGAAACCCCCTGTTGGGTGGCATTGCCCACCCCTGCTCATTTGTAGATTTGGGCCCGGTCAGCGATGTGGTAAATATATCCTGACCCGCTCTCATTAATCATCTTTTATTCTCTCTCTCTCTTCCTGCAGGAGAAGTAAAAAGCACAACCCCTAAAACAAAGTAGATGAAAAAATTCAAGCAGTGTTTGAACTTGTGCCCAATTCTCACTTTACACTTTGATATTTTGAAATCAAAGTGTGGATGTGGCTGCGCTGCTCTCTGGGATCACGGTGTCAAAACAACCCAGGTGCTGCTCAGAAAATCTGTTTTTAACTCGGAGGAAAACCAACAAAGAGAGGGAGGAACATGAGGTGAAGCGGGCGGCTCGCCAGGAAGACGGCGAAGCAAAGAGTTTCCAAAAATGTTTCTGCATCAGCACGGAGAGGTTGAGAGTGAACCCTCCAAGAGTTTCATGCATGTCGGTTTCTTTTCTACCAAGTATTCATTATCTATTGGTTTTTCTTAAGCTCCTTTTTGTTGGCTGTTTTGGCAGAAAGCAGTAGATCATCACGTCTGTACGACACCCACTGATCACTGACTGTTTAATATTTTACACGATTTTATTCCATCGAACACGAGCTATATATTCACCAAAGGGTGAATGGGGGGGGTGCCAGCGTTGCCAAGGCAACATTGTTCTTCACGCACGCTTATGTATCCTGACGCCGGCTGAATTTGTTTGAACACGCATCTGATCCATATCCACTCGCTGCTCTGTAATCTCACAAAGATGGAGGTCAGATACTTTTGACAACTCTGGACCTCGTGGCGTCAACACGGAGCTGATAGCGCCGCTCTGCGTCTCGTGTATCTAGCAGCAGATCAGAATGCCTTTCTCGCCGTCCTTTCACGGGCACACAGAGCGGGGGGGCGGGAGGGAGATTGGCACAAAGGAAGATGAGAATGTGAGCCTGTAAAAAAAAAAGAAAAGATAAATGAATGTGTGCCATTGTGTTTTACAGCGGCCCGTTTCACGATGTTCAGATTTCCTCTTTGCACAGAACGCATATTGCCATTTCCACCGCAGCGTTAAGAAGATAATCATCAATCCCAAAGGGGCGATAATGACGTCTGTGAAGAATAACACAGAGAATGTAAATCAATTTGCCCCACAGCGCAGCCCAGGGGGGGGGGACTTATTTGTCTGGTTCCCTCCATGTTTCATTCTGAGGCGTCCCGGCGGCTTAACAGATAGAAATCCTGCTCCTGAGAGCCACTCATTCCACCATTCTTGTTCGGAGTGGACAGATTAGCTCCTACCTCTGTTCTGTGCTCTTTTGGTTTGATCTACAATGGCCAAGTTTATTAACATTCACTCTGAGGGCCTCGGGGAGTGAAGGAGAGAGAGAGAGAGCAACCTGTGTGTGATGCCAAAAGGCTGACGAAGCAGTTTCTACAGGTTGAAGCATGTTGTTGGAGGTGAAGCAGCTCCAGCCCGTCTCCTTCCCCACCCTCATGCTTCCCGTCGCCCACCTCTGTCTCTCCTGCTGTTTCACTCTCTAGTTCGGCCTCATTTCCATTTCAGCCGGATTGATTTCAGGCTGTTTTCGAGGCCGAGGAGCTTTGTAGTTTCCCTCGTGCAGACGCAGGAGTGGCGGGAGAGGAAGCGCTAGCGGGTGGGCGGGACATGACAGGAGAGCGAGAGTACCAAAATCTTTTAGTTTCACCTCCACCCTGTTATTTCGGACAAGAAGGCCGTCTCTCTCTCTCCTCTGACAGCGAGCACACACACGCCGTGTTTCATGGCCCAGCGTGAAGCCGCCACACGACAAGCTGTGTGGTGCAGAACCATCAGAAATGATCTTTGTTTTCCCATCGCATTCATTTCCTCCAGCACGCCGCCCTGGTTGCTCTCGCTGTGTGTGAAAGCAGACGTGCAGAGGGAAGGTGAATTTCCCATCCAGCGACCACACTTGAGGACCTGACGTCAGAGCCTCTCCGGCTTGTTTGGTCGGATCAGTTATTTTTCCCCCTCGGACACATCATCAGGAACATTCGGTGTCAGGGTTCAGTGGAAAGCCTTTGATGGAGCTGCCAGCGCTGCTCATTACAGACGGAGAGTTCTCTGGGAGCGCCTGGCACTCGGTTGGCACTTCGACCAGAGCTGCAATCCAAATTCAATAGTGCTGTTATTACTGGAATGTTCGGTCAGTGAAAGGAACTCGGCGGGTTGATATGGACACTGAGTTTCATGAGATAGAAGCACAGAGTCACTTCTTATTGATTTTCTGGTCGATTTATGTAAGAAAAACAAGCTCAGTAACTCAAGATCAAATCAAATTGTAACACTTTGTATGTTAAGGTGCACAACACGTCTCCATTTCCTCCAACTATCCAGAAATGAAGCCCAAATATTCCAGATATGGACACAGCCGTCTTGAGTATTTGGAGCCTGTTGACCGATCGCCAGCGTGTCTCAGCTGTCAATCAAAACCTTCCACCAGGTTTTTATAGCGTCAAATAACTAATCAAAACTAAACTCATCTGTAAAACGAACGCTTTGGCAAACACCAGTATTATAAATGAAAGGAACCATATTTTGGAAGACAAATTGTTTAACATTTACTGACTTTATTAGTTTGGTCCACGTCCCATCCACTATCATGGAGGAGGTGAAGTTTGTGACCTGTACTCCAGCTAGACACTAGGGGGCGATCAAGATAAACTGGCTTCACTCATTGGGATCTGTCCTCTGTGGTTCTACTTGTCTGCCGTTATAAAACCAATATCATAACGATATTTTTTACTTGTTATAATACTTATTCCCATATGAATTTAAATTAGGTTTGAGTTGCAGGTGACTTTAAGATTATTATTCATTAATTATTCAAGATATAACAATACATTTAGAGCTTTGACTGATTGTTCAGACACATTCTGGTCGGTGATTGGTTGCATGACGACATTTTTAAAGCTGCAACCATAATGTTTGAGTGACGTCATTTTGTTGTGTGAGGTTTGAATTTTTCTTTATTTAGTTTTCTGTCCTGAGAAATGTGTGATGTACTTTTTTGTTCTTAATTTAGCTGCTCAGAAAAATTATTTCAAGTTTGTTAATTGTTTTATTTTTTGACAATGATACAAACATATTGAAAGCTTCATTGTTTTAGCAGCTTTAGCAGAATGACTGACAGTAACTACAGACATTCTCAAGGTACTGCAGGAGATATATAATATACATGTTATCACATTCCTCACAGGGAAACAGCCGAGCAAACCTAACCTAGTTTTGCTGATGTTGTAATAAGCCATTATTTAATTTAAGTTAGTTACTTTCCCCCAAAGACAAATACTCCTACGTGGTTTTACATGTTTTTGATTCTCCTGTGTAAGAACTTGCTGCTGATGGATGTTATCATCGCACTCCAGACCGTGTTCCCTCTATTTATTCCACTGAGTGTCTGCAACATTGCGTATCAGGGTTCAGGGCTCGGCGTTTGATGCGTCTTGCCAACTCGCCACGCTCTTGAGATTCTCTCCTGTCCCACCCTGCCCTGCAACAGCCCGGCACGCCGCTCAGTGTTCGGTGACCGAGGGAGGTTCAGAGATACTGGTGTAAGGTTACACTGCAGCTGCAGCGTGTGTGTGTGTGTGTGTGTGTGGAATGAAAGCATCTTCGGCGTTGCATTGCCCAAGTTAGCACACAATTATTTTGATGCCATATTTGACCTTTCAAAGTAAAAGAAGGTAAAGTAAGATGAAAAAAAGTCTTGAAATGTCGACCTTAATCATCCTGACCCCGTACGGTCCGTGATGCAATTTGTTTAGACATCGGATCGTTCATCAAGTTTTGTCCAAACTTGACAGCGTTGTTTGTGTAATAAATTTAACCTACAGTGATTAAATCAGTTGGAGTTCCTCAAGTCTGGAGGTTGTGAAAGTGAACGGTCGCTGCTCGTGTCAGTAACGTGTCAAACGGAGGACATATGGACACATGGACGGACACAAAGACAAACGAGACGCGATCAATAGATCATATCGCAAACATGTCCGCACAGCGTAGTACAGACCGACCCCTTCTCTTTGAATTAACGTTTCTATACAACATAAAGTGCAACGCGAGATGTTTAGTAGGAAACGTAATCGCACACTTATGATGTTTTGTAGGAAACTCGGCAGCCGTCTGGTTTGTGTTCAGCGGTGAGCGTCGTGCCAGAGAGTTCACACTGAGTCAGTCTGTGGTTACACAGGCAGCGTAAGTGCTCTGGTGAAGGTTAGTGAAAGATCATTGGGTTAAATATAAATAAACATGTTGCGTCTGAAGTCGATGAGATTTCATGTATTAAACCAGACCACAACTTTATCTGCTGAGCTGTGACTGATCGAACGTAACCATGAAAAGGTTAAATAATACCAACAGTGATACTACAAGAGAACTGAACACACTGTACCTCAGTATCAGTGTATTTGTTAATTACCTAATTTATCATTGTGTTAATAACAAATGTAATAAATCACATTTTATTTGGTGTTGAAGTTTAGACTGTTTAAGACTAAATATGTACATTTTCCATGTACATTGGAATATGCAAAACATTTACAAACACAATTGTCCTGCTTTGATTAATAAGAGAAAAACCTAAGAATAATGTTTTTCTCTTAAATTAAAAAACAAAAAAACAAAATCATAAGACCTAAAATAAACCCCTCCCTAAACCACATCCATGATATGAGAAAAATAAATAGAAATAATTAAAATAGAAAACTAAGTAAATGACCCATAGTACTGAGTAGTCCTGTTTTGTAGTTTTCCTCTGTAAGCTGATTTAAAATGTAATAAAATATGGTATGAATCATAACTTGTGTTTGTGAGCCTTTATAAAACAGAGGATTTTTAATACAGGCTTTTCAGACACTGATCAAAAAAAATGAAATAAACCACGGCACTCAAAAACTATAAAAGCATTTATTAGTATAACTAGATAAAACATTTTTTATAAAAGTACTGCACCTACACTTTGCGGCACATTGGCCTTTATCAGGGCAATGTAGCTCATCATCAAAATACAGAAGAATGATCATAAGTAGACTCGAGAAAAAATCTGTACAGACAAACACCACATTACAGAGAAGAACACATAAAAACATCCTCAGAAATCAAGTCACATGAAGACCAGGATGTACCACAGCCTTAAGTTGGAAAAATCCAGAAAGTTTCCCTTTGCGTGAGGTTCTCGAGACGACCCTCCCTCCCCGATCCAAACAAACATTCAACATGTTTTCAGTCTAAAGTTTGACCTGTTCCTCTCCCAACACACACAGACCGTCTCACCCGTCCATCAGAGCCACCAGAAACAACACGGGCTCTAATAGAGAGAGCGAGCGTCTGGTCTGCCCTCTGACACAGACGTTCCTAATTGACTGTAGCTGGGTTCCTGTCTGACCACTGCCACCCTCCATTCAACAGAAGAACAAACAGCAGCTCCTGCGTGAAAAGACGGACTCGTGTGTAACTCAACCTGCCGTGGTTCCACCAGAAATTTCACAGCTTTAAAAACATCTTTGAAACAGGCAGGGTAGAGTTCTCCGCCGCACCTCCCCACTTACCCCCATCCTGTACTATTTGGGTTTTTCCATACGCCAGTGTGTGTGTGTGTGTGTGTGTGTGTGTGTGTGTGCGTGTGTGTGTGTGCATTATTGCGGCGCTGCCCTGTCGCTATTCCAGCAGCCTTGGGGACGACCGAGGGTGTCCACGGCTGCAGCTGTGTAGCGATCCAGTTACCGTCACATGGAGCCGCTTGGCCGCCGAAGAACTACCTCTGCAATATTAGAAACCGAAGCAGCTCACAAGACCACGCGTCCTCTCGCCCGCCTGCGTGTGCGTCCCCTCAGAAAACATTATAGCCTTGAAGAGATGTCGAAACGACAGCGTGCATCAGCCGTGTGCGAGAGTAGCATCTAAACAAAAACAAAATGTGTGTTTTAAACTGAAAATTCAAGTCATTTTACCATAAAACCTCAAATCGTCATGTTTAGCTGTTTGTGATCTTCTCTTTTCCTTCATATTTCCATCTGTTCAACACTTGTTGGACGTACTCTTCGTTAACATCCTCTTTAAATGATTCTCTCTCTCTCTTTATCATCCAGTCTTTCCCTCTTTCACTGCAGAGAGCGAAGCCATCCTGCCGACGTGGATTAGAAACAGAGGAAGAAGGGAGCAATCCGTTAATCTCCGTCATCAGATATGATTATTCAGCATATAAATACGTTGTTATTTGGGTTATAAACGTTGGAGATGTTGAAAAAGTCTTGCTAGCTGTGATCAGACCTCCAAAGCTTCACTTAAACCTTCACAGCTTTGTACCCCGGCCTCAGAGCTCGCGCCTCTCGAACCAGCGCATGCCGGCAAAGTTCAGGAGCTCCATGGACCGAGGGTGGCAGCAATAACATCAGTGCAAAAACAGTTCGGATTGCCGGACCATTAAAGTCGTATTTACGCAGCTTGGTTTAGATTTTATTCTATAGAAGAGCCTGAAAACCCCAAAACTCAAACAATCCCCCTCGACCACATTCTGACTCCTGGTAATCCGACCCGCACTGAGGTTGTTCATGTCCTGGTCTCTACACCCCCCCCCCCCCCCAATGTATTGGCAACCTCTTCCAGGTGATTGATTATCTCTGAGGCCCGTAAGGTGAGGACAGTGGAGCTTAATGACACATAAAACCATGTTTTGATGTCAGGTTCGCAGACCTTTAACAATAACAGCTGGCACAGGCCGAGCGCTGGGAGGGGGGGGTTGGGGGGGGGGGGTCCCAGGCGGTCGAAGGAAAAGTGCGGTTGCGATGCGGTGATAGCAGGAACACTATAGTTCACTATGAACTCAGACCGTGACACAACCTGCCAAGATCAGCAGCGTGTTTTAAAGCCTTTTACTTTTCCTTTTAGTTAAGAGAGATCATGCTCAGGGACAACCCCCCCGCCCCCCTCTCCTTAACCGTGCCGGTGCCAAAACTAAGAGTTCAAAAACACAGAGGGGATACGGGGATGACATACAATTAGGTGTAATAGCCTCTACAATATAAATAGTGTCAGTAAAGAGATGTTATTATTCATCTCCAGTTTCAGCCCCAGCACGTGTTAAAGTCATTTATAGGCGAACAAAGAGTCTATTTCAAGTCTGTGTTATGACTGGTGCTGCAGTGGATGTGAGATGAGGCAAAGCCTGTCACTGCGTCTGTCTGTGCGTGTCTGTTCGACTCCATCACTCTGGGTTATGAAGTGTTTTCTGTTTTGAAACGAAACCCTTCCCCGAACTCGGACGTGTGTCCCGCTCCTGACAGACGACCTTGACGGATCCCGAGGGTCGGCGCCTCCATCGCTCCCTCCGAGTTCTTGGAGAGACCTCGGCGGCGAGAAAAGAGAAATTCATACGAAACGTCCTCTTCGGCTGTGATGCAGCTGGATTAACTGATACGAGATAAAACAAAAAGTTGAGTGGAAGCTGGAGCTGAAGGATTTTCTGACACTTCAGAATCAGAATCAGAATCAGAAGGTATTTATTGCCAAGTAGGTTAACACCTACCTGGAATTTGCTCTGGTTATTGGTGCATACAATGAACATAGAAACATAAAAACACAACAAATACACCACACATAAGAAAAACAATAATAATAATAAAAAAAACAATATATATTTACTCACTATTTACTTCTTATTTACTCACTTTTTCTAATATTTATACAAGGTAGCATTTATTTAGATATAAACGTATCTATATAAAAATATATAAAAGACAAAAGATATAAAAAGTGAAGTAAAAAGTGAAATTCAAAATCCAAAAAAGCAAAACAGTGTGAACAGTGTCAAATTGCAATATGCAATGTAATACAGTATAATATAATATTCAGTAGTTATCCAAGTGTCGGAGTGAACAGAAAACTACAATCACTAGTTTACCTTGACATTTATGCACAACTCCGAGATGTAGTCGACATTATAAATCCTAAATTCTGCACCATGTGACGTGACCTGAGCGAGTGCAAGAGGCGGGCAGAGTGCGACCCCCCCCTGTATATTTATATATAACATACAGCGATACAGTCTGACAGAGGAGCAGGCAGATTGTTCTTTATACTCTTGACTGCATGACTGCGTTCAACTAAAGTGTAAGACTATCCAATTTGTATTTTTGCTGAGGTCCAGCAGACAGCCCACTTGCAACTTACACGATGCCATGAATCTGAGTTTAATGATGCGTCAGGAATGAGGATTCAGTGAGAGGAGAAGCGACTCAGAGACGTAAACAGGTGAGTTTAAACAAGTGCTGCTGAGGAAGCACTTTGCCTGATGTGTGATTGAAAACGAAAGGTGAGGCAATAACAGGATCCTGACTAATAACCAAACATAATTGATCAATCAATCATATGTCACTTAAAGCGGGCAGAGAATCTAACTTTAACCGAGTTCATGCCCTCCAACCTGTACGTGATTGTCAAAGAAGGAAAACAAAAATTCAAGCCCAGAGGAAATGTTCCAAGAAAGAAGAGGAGAAATCTGTGAGAAGAAATTTCAAGCGTGCTAAGAAGCAGCGTCAGGACAAGAGCTGAAGCTGGAGTGAAGGAAATCTGTCCAGAATATACTACTTTGTGAGTGCAAGCGTGCAGTTTGAGCACAAGCAGAGGAAAAGTAAGCACAAGCAGTGGCTAAATCTGAAGGTAAAAATCATTAAGTCCTGCTTCAAACTAAAAGACTGTGAAAATAGATCATATATATATATATATATATATATATATATATATAGTTACAGCTTAACTCCCAAAAAATGTATCTTTTGCACTTAAAACTCGGCCCATGAAAAGTGTTGCCAAATGTATCTTGGGATGCTAAAAAGAGGAAACAAGAAGATTTACCTCCAGGGGTTTTTCTTCTTCTTTTTCTTTTTCTTCTTCTTATTATATGTTTATTTCATTCATCGACCAAACAAACCATTTAAAGGCAAACACAAAACCTTGTTTTTCACAAAATGAAAAGAGGAACAGACCCAAACTCCCTGAGGTTCTGCACAATCTTTCTGACACCATTTTGTATCTTATACAGGATGAATTTAACCTGTGTGATATTTAGTTTATCCTTGTTTATATATATATATATATCTGTTTCTATAAATGAATGGCAGTATTTAGAAGCCTCCAAAGTAGTCCGTAGTTAAAATGGCACCAAAACAAATTCAGCAAATCACAGCAGCGAATCAGGACTTTGGTAAGAAATAAGGTAAATGTTGTTCATGGTGTTTTGTGTTACGATGCTGGAGCTTTGCCCGTCCACTGGTGTCAGAAGAGGAAGAGGAAGCAGCCGTTTGTCGAGCCACTGGAGCTGCAGCTTCAGATCATTGGATCAGAGGGAAAGCAGCAACTGTGGAGGAGAATTACATTTTGTGTGTTTGAGCACGTTTGTACTGTGCACAGTTATGTGAGCATGACGCTTGCTGCTCTCTTAAGTTACACACACACACACACACACACGCACGCACGCACGCACGCACGCACGCACGCACACACACACACACACACACACACACACACACTAAGACAATAATAGGAATGGAGCGGTGTGGAAACAGAAGCTCCTTTTAAAGCTGGCTCCGTGTCAAAATCACTCTGCACCACTAAATTATCATGCACGAGTCTATGTTTCTATTTCCCTCTGCACTCAGCCACTTCACCAACCCAACACACACAAAAACACACACGCAAACGCACACTATGCCTTTCTTTCACTTTGCCATTCAGCCGAGTGCCTAACTACCCCCGGTACAACACACACCTGCCTGGTCTCTCCACCGACGTCTCTCTCCACTCCGGCCACTGATGGATTCTTTCCCCAAAATATTTGCGCTGTAACACAAGCTACTCTGTCGTGTGTTTTCACTTCAAACAAAGCTATTAATCACCTTAATCGCCCTCAATTAACCCCCCGCACCAGATGCCCGCTCCGCACGTCACACCAGCGACCGCTCGCTGCAGTCTCGTGAACTCACCTCTGCCAAACAGGTGATGAATCACCAGCACAGGGCAAATCTCCGCCACAGGCTAATTCACAGAAGTTTCACATGACAAAACATCAGCCGGAGGGAAAATAGTGGAAACGGACACAGAGAGGCTAATGGAGACGTGGAACAGAAAAATGTGTGTCTGTGGAAGTGCAGCACTTAAAAAGGTCACTTTCCATATTCTTAAAGTAATTTAGCTCCAATCTACCCCGGCCAAGGACGTTATGTGTCCATTGTTTGCAGGATTAAGCAAAAAAATGCAGATTTCCACGGAATTCTGTGTCAGGGTGTAGATATGACAGGGAAGAGTCCGTTACATTTTGAGGTGCCTTTGGATAAATAGGTGGATCCTTCTTCTGACATGGTTAGATAGCCTAAGTAGGCAATTTAATTTGTCATGACTCCACCACAGCTGACTTGCTGCACAAATACAATCAAAGCGCAGAAGGAAGCAGAAGGGAATCTGAGTGCAAGCGCACAGTTTAAGCACAAGCAGAGCAAATCCAAGCACAAGCAATGGCTATTTGAGGAGATTACAATGTGACATCAAGAAGTCCTGCTCTCAAAATGAAAGATCATCTATTAACCCTTTGATACACAACATGGGTCAAAAGTTGTCATGCCGCTTTTAACGGCAGAAAAGTCCTTGTGCAAAGAGAACAAACATGTGATAGTCATTTGTGAGGCATGTATGGAAATTTGCAATCTACCACTATGAGTTTATTTAATCAGTTTCCTTTTTCTTTAATTCATTAATTTTATACATTCACCACAGTTCATTACAGTTCAATATCAGTTTTATCGGTTGTATGTTGTAGGTTATGTGGTTATGTCTTTGGTCCAATTCATTGCTAATTTTAAACAAAATCATTATTACAGTATGTCTTCTTTTATCACACTTGCATACCTGGGTCATTTTTGACCCATGTGTGTAAACTTGATGTAAAAATACAAAAAATATTTTAGGTCATAAATTGAGAAAGATACAATGAAAATAATGATTTGTGGTAATCAAAAACAAAATATTTAATGAATACTTTGAATATTAAATGATTAAATAAATTGATTTCTAAAAATATAGCAAATAAACACTCAGCCGTGCATGAAATAACATTGTAAGTCAATACGGGTCATTTTTGACCCATGTTGTGCCTTAGAAGGGGTTTGCATAGCTTGTGTATCAAAGGGTTAAATGAAGATATAGAGAGGAAAAAACATGTTAACATTGTGGTAACGTCAAACCTTTAAAAAAGTCAAGTTAACCAGAAGCAACAAATTGCTAGCTGGCTCTACAACGGTCCAGTTTTGTTGTTAGCTGTTAGTCCTGTTTGTGATATAGGTATCAGTCAGTTAATATGTTCCCCTTGTTAAAAAAAAAACATAGAGTGCAAAGACCACAGGACTACTCGCTTCTACCCTCTATAGCACAAAGACACAGAGAGTAATCATTAGAATCTGCTGCTGCCACTCTTATAAGACGGAAATATATGCATATCTATGAATATCATTATATTAGGGTTTTTTTCACACAAAAATGAATTAGCTCATTAGATCTTTCAGTTCGACACAGAGAAATCTATGGAATCTTTAAGTCCTTTTTTTTTTTTTCAGCGGATGAGTCGTCGGGTCTTATCGTGTAGCGGCAGCAGATAAAAGCTGAGGATCAAACTCAACTGAGGACAATTAGTGTTGTCAGGGCGACGGAGGAGGCGACTAGAACACAGGTTGATAATTAAAACCACAAAAGAACATCACATCATCATCATCAGACTTTACGTGTTCAATGGAAAACATATTTACGACAGGTTAGGGAGCTGCAGAGAATGAACTAAACCCCAAGTGGACAGAGGAGCCTCGTGAAGCCGGGCAGTGATTTCCTCCAGCAGACATTAACAGGTTTTAATGTTTTAATATGAGATGGGGGGGGAACAAAACTTCAAGTAATGTCTCTGAACCTGCAGAGGTTTGAGGATGATTCCCCACCTGCTCGCCCACTTAAAGATGTTCAGAGAGCAGAAGACACTTTGAATCCACTTCAACGTCCCAGCTGGGATTCAAACCATCTGTCGCGGCAATGGAACTATAAATACTTTGCTCAAATCTGTGAATAAATGAAAAAGAAATTGGGGAAAAAGACGAGATCCTCAGAGGTAAAAACTCCAATAAAACCCGGCCCAGTGTCTGTGGGCGTTGTGCTCATATTGGATGATTCTGTCGAGCTGGATTTATGTTCAACCCAGCATTCACTGGAGAATCTCCCCATGGAAGAAGCCCACAGACAAACAATAATATTGGCTCTTAAAAGCATTAAACCAAGTACTTAACCTTAAGCCTACTGCACAGTTACATGTGCAATATAGTAGAAATATATAAAAAAATTATCTACTATCACAGGCTAGTGTAAACCCTCTGATATTTCAAACCAACTCAATAAAATGTTTGTCATACCGCTGCGAGGAGCAAAAGCATGAAATATAAAATACATTTCTTCTTACTATATTGTCTTGTGCAGTTTGGAGCTTGTAGAACAGGGGAGTGGGAAACGTCCACCGCCCGAGGCCATACACAGCAAACAAGACAGGTTTGACCCACGTCCTTCCAGCTGTATGACTCTTCTCAAAGAAAATAAAACAAACTGAACAAGCTGCAAGGACAAATGTTCTCAGATAAAGTTAACGCTCTTCCAGCAGCTTTCACAAGAGAAATTCCCCAGTTTTTCTCTCCGGCTTGTGGCGAAACAACAAACATAAAAAAATTGCGATCAACTAGCTAGTTTCGTATATGAGCTTAGTGTTGAGTTTGATATCAGGGAGGAACTACTATTGTATTTTAGGTGCAGGTTTAGCAGCGCAAGTAGCATGATCATCACTACCATTTGACATCATACACACACAAAAAGGAACAAGGCTCTGAACCGAACAGACAAAGTGACACTGAGGGCTGCGACCACAGAGACTTAATACTCCAGGCAGGCAATTGAACACAAGTGAATCACATAAGCACAGTGATGAGGGCGGGAAACAGGACAAAGTCAGGAAATAACCAAGTAAGAGACACACGAGGAAAGTGGCTTCAAAATAAAACAGCACATGAGACAATAAAAATCACAAGTCTTGCGAAAGAGTCTTTCAAAAGAACTTTAAGATAACAAAAAGAATCTTTAAAAGTCCAGTAGGAAATAATAACAGACCCTAAATGAGATTTACAGAAGTAGTCCCTACTCATGAGCAGACTTTAATCCTAAAAGATACACCTTCTCTTTCATTGAAGCAATTATTGTTGAAGCGAGTGCAGCACTTTATTGAAAATGGATTTATATTATGTATTGTACAGTATTTTATCTGCATAATAACCAGCATTGAGCACTGGGGAGTTAGTGAACGAATTGTTCTACTCAACCCTTGTTCTTGCTTGTCAATTTAATCGCAAACGAGAAACAAATCTAGACTTTTTTTTTAACGCAAAACTAAATAAAAAACAACTGAGCAATTTAGCAGTAAATGCTTGAAAACCTGTTAGTGCTACAGAAATGTATAAAACCCACTTGAGGATTTGCATTCCAAAGAAGTTACAAGTGTTTTAACAAAGTGAGCTGTTTCTCTAAGTGCACTTCAGAATCCGCTCTCGGTCCAGCTGCAATTGATGTAAATGTAAGGTGGCCTAAATTGGCCTGAAATTGCCAGAATGTGCTCACCGCTGTTTTCTAATAATCCATCAAGCTAATGGGTCGGCCAGTAAAGACACAGACGTGAACAGAAAGGCTTCAGTCGTCCCAGATTAGGAGCGTATTTGCAGACAGTGGCTACACTGTTACTGAGAAATGGAAAAAGAGAAACTGAGAGAATCAAAGAGGACAGAGCAGTGGAAGGATTTAGTCGCGTGTCTCTACATAAGCGGTTATTGCAGCGAGGGCAGTGACGGCTCGCAGGCCTCCCGACTATCGTTTATCAATCATCGTCCGAGGAGGGAACGCTCCCTTCCTTCCCCCTGCGAGTTTCCACCTGGAGCTCCGACCGAGCACTGAATCACCGTCTCTGAGTCTCTGGCCTCCCGAGTGAGAGAAGCCAGGGAGCGAGCGGCGAGAATTAGGTTCCCGTTAAGTCACCGAGCCAAATCACAGACAGACAAATGAGAAAACACTGCGGCGGAGGTGCTGACAAATGAGGCTAAACTTTCCCCTCAGAAAAACCAGGGAGTATTACAGCTCGTGGACGGATGGGCAACACTAACAGGGCTGACGTTAAGAAGAAGGGTTTAACTTTCAGAGGGTTCATGCATATTTGCAATTAAATGTAGGTTTGAGAGTGTTTGTCTGTTTTTAAAATGATTCTTTTCATTTCTGGATGTGAATATTCTGTCAGGCCGACTGTATTTTCCGTGCAATCATATCTGTGTCTCATTCGCGTCATTACATTTTGAAAAAGAGCAGTTTTTTGTGTGTTTGCGATAAACCTCGCTCCTCGAAGAACCTTAAAAAATCGAGATATTATGGTTAAAAAAATGAATTATTCATAACAGACGCGTTTCATAGGTGTCCAGCTCCTGTGGAAGCAAAATGTGAGAGGAGGATGAAGACAGAGGAGGCAGACGCTGCCGAGACGGAGAGACAGATCCTGAAGACAGACTGATGGAAATAAAGGAGAACGGCGACAGCAAGGCGGCTGATTGTCAGACTGTGTGAGACCCGACGCCTCCATCTCTCCTTCTCCTCCTCCTCCATCCCACAATCATCCCATCACGGCCCGATCTCACACACATCATACGTTATAATCAGAAAATCAAGTTTTGTTGTATCACTTCTGAATTCTCTCTCTCTGATAGGTGAGTCTAATTGAAGAAAGCTTTTGGGAAAGTTCTGTAATTTGCTCGATGTGCCGAAGCGAGACGACCTCACGGACGTGTTTGAGAAAAGTTATGAGTTTGGTCTGGTGCAGAAGAAAGTAAAAGAGACACGTGAGATTAGATTATCTGGAAGCCGCTCCGATCCAGGGAGATGCATGCTGTGTGTTGCTTGGAGCCTATCTACCTGTTTGTTCTGTTTACACGAGGCTGATGCTATCCCGCCTCCGTGCACACAGCTGCTCTATATTTGTCTCCAGGCTCACAGATGGTAATTTGTTCAAAGCCGACAAGGAAGACGAAGAGCGGATAAGAGTCGTATTATTATCATAAAGCACAGAAAGTACGTTTGAAATAAAACTAAAGAGAGAATCTTGTTGTTTTCCTTACTTTTCTCCCCAGGAAGCATCAGGACGGGCGTGAGTGTGTGTGTGTGTGTGTGTGTGTGTGTGTGTGATGGGGGGGTTCTGAGTCTAATGAGGAAAGACATTTGTCAGAGGAAAACCACAGTAGCCACCAGCCATGACTCACCAGTGATGCACGAATGTGAATGTGCCTCCAGTGCTCGATATGCGGGAAGCACACAAATTCATGCAAAGACACAAATTTAACTCAAAGTTTCATAAAGCAGAGTCACTGTTTCCCCAACACACACACACACACACACACACACACACAAACACACAAGCTGTGCGTGAGTCCAGCTGGGTCAACAGAACACATTCATTTAATTTTGCTCTGGTATCAGACTGTGAGGGGCAGTTATACAGTGACCGTGTGTTTTTGTGTGTGTGTGTGTGTGTAAATGTGTGTTTCTGAAGTGTTGGGTATAATGACTGTATTTAATGAACCTGCCCAAAGTGGCAGTGCGTCATGTTACATCAACACAGGGCTGCCAGTTTAATACAAACACTGTAATGTGTGTGTGTGTGTGTGTGTGTGTGTGTGTGTGTGTGTGTGTGTGTGTGTGTGTGTGTGTGTGTGTGTGTGTGTGTGTGTGTGTGTGTGTGTTGTATTACTCATACTGAGGGGACCTGAATCTGTAACATTATGAGGATTTGTCGTCGTTATGGGGACAAAAAGTCCACATGACATAAATTATTTTAGAAAGTATTATTTTAGTGCGTTTGTGTTCAGAGGAAATTAAAAGTTTTTGGCGAGAACGCAGCCAAAGGGACATGGACACAAGAGGGATTAGTAAAAATAGACTTTAAATCCTTATAGATAAAGAGAAATCCAAGAAATGTTGACAAATCCAAAAAAGTAGAAAATCTAAATTGTAGAAAAGTACCAAGGTCTCAGGAGAAGCAAAAGAGAATATTAGTTTTAATAAAAGTCCTGGATTTCGAACTTGTCTGATTAGTTCAATAATAAAAAGATATCGAGGCTAGAAGGAGGCTTTGGTTTTAATTCATAGCTTTTATCCATAAAGAAGTGAACAAAAGGTTATGAAATAAAATCAAATTATGAAGTCCACTTTCCTGTAAGAGGAACTACTTTGTACATATTTAGATCAAAACAATAAATAAGTGGTTCATTAAAAGTGTTAGGGAGAGGGTTAGGTTACGTGTGTGTGTGTGTGTTTGTGTGAAAGCAAAAGAATACCTCCACGTTTGAGCTCATGTATACAGATAAGCATTTTACCGAGTTAAGGTACAGTATATTGGTTTATACAGTACATATACTGAGATTAATACTCTGTATTTGTAGGATGTGAAACTCTAATAATATTTGTGAGTGTATGTGAGGGAGAGGAGTCAAAGTCAACTTTATCGTCAGTTCTGCCACATGTACAGGAAATGGACGGTTTCTCTCTGCTCCCCGGTGTAAACATACGAGTACACAACATTTAAGTACTCAAAGCGTAGTACACAGTACAACATAGCATAGTACATAGTATGCAGTCAAAACCCAGAGAGAAAGAGACGCCGATCTGGGACTGAGCTCTCGACATCTGTCACTTTCAGCCAGGAGGGAATGAGAGAGAATCCATGAGGGACAAATTAGGACACTGACAAGAAAAAACAACAACAACACACAGATAGAGACAACAACCGCCTGATGAAGGCGTCACTGTAGAAATGTGCCGGCGAGCTTTGCTCATAAATAGCTTTTTTCTTTTTTCTAATTCGAGTTGCCTGCGAGTCCTGTTGGGCGTCAATAATGAACATATACTTTGTTGTTCCCCGGGGAGTCATTTGCTCGCGACACATTTCTGTTGCGTGAAATCAATGCTGCCACATAATAGCACAACACAATGCGCAACTCACATCACGTGTGACACAAACGTTGAACTATGGTGTTTGGTTTTTCGGGGGGGTAAATGATTTCACCGTGATTTATGCTCTGGCGTGCGGCTGCCTTTTATAACGTGGAGCTTTTCCTTCCAATGCAAACACAGAGTTTTGCTCTGGTGGTTTCGGGGGTTGTTTGGGTTAGAAGTGTGAAACTCCACCGCAGCGTTTTTACTGCACAATATATCGCACAAATATGAGGCAATGAAGTTGTCGTGTTTGCTGTAACGCACACACAAGAAGACCCGTGAAACCCATGTTTTATTTCTGTAGTAGTCGTCAAGGTGCAAATCATAACCACCTTTTTATTCAATGTCACGTGATGTTGGGTTTGTAATTCCAGTTGCACAGCTGCACGGAGAATAGACGAATGCTTGAATATGAATGACACTGTGTGTGTGTGTGTGTGTGTGTGTGTGTGTGTGTGTGTGTGTGTGTGTGTGTGTGTGTGTGTGTGTGTGTGTGTGTGTGTGTGTGTGTGTGTGTGTGTGTGTGTGTGTGTGTGTGGTTGTTTTTATGCATCGGACTGTATTTATTGGGGAAAGTGCTGATACACTGGAGGGTTTGCATTCACCATTGAACACACGCGGCGATCCAAAGGGAACGTGATGAATGTGTCTCCGGAGACATTCACACATTGGACACAAACCCAGCAAGCTGTCACATTACCGGCTTCAAGCTGTTACTTGGCAGATAAGAAAATTAAATAGAAATGTTTGCGTTACAGGGGAGAAAGAATTAATTCCATACAAAAAAAAAATAAATAAACTTCAGATATCAAAGCGAGTCCAAGAACTAAATTTGTGCCGTTAAGATTTTCCGCTGGAGCAACTGAGTGATATCAGCTGATGTGCGACATAAAAGCCTCAGAGCTTCAGAAACAAACTGCGTGAACACTATAGACGAGTGAGCAGGGGTGGGGTGGAATCAGTGTTTTATTCTTCTGCGGGTTTCTGGAAAAAGGTTAAAAATGCAAAGCGCAGTTTCTCTGAGATGAATGAGACGTAAAATGTAATGAACTTGATTCTAAAATATTCAACACACAAGCCGCCCACTGTCAAAGTGCAGCTGCAGCACGTTTTCAGCCACTTGAAGAACACCTTGACTTTTACTTTGTGGAGAGATGAATCATCATCATTGTGTTGCTCGTTGTGCTGATTCTCTTACAGATACGCTGCACAGCCCTTTAATATAATAATAATCACAATAGATGAAATGTAGAGAAGCCACTGCCGGGAGGTTGAGGTGAAAGGTCAAGTGCATAAAGCTACGGACTCATCCTGCATCACAAAATCATGGTTTTGGTTTATAATTAAAATAATGAGGTCTGAATTAGATGGATGTGAATATTCTGGCACAGTTGGCTCACAGAAGGTTCCCGGTTTGAATCCTGGCTTCATATGGGGCCTTTCTTTTTTGGATTTGCACGTCCCCCCCCCCCGTCTGCATGGCTTTTCTCCAGGTACCAGGTTTTCTCCAGGTACAGACATGAAGATGGAGGTTAGGTTAACTCAAGACTTTAAATTGTCTGAATGTGTGAATGATTGTTTGAATCTGTAAACGAAGCAAATGACAATAATGAGAGGAAATGGTGAAAAATCTGCTGTGTATGAAAATTTACTGCTCGATCGAGGTTACGAGGCCATTGGTAGCAGAACACATACCTGGACAAAGGAGGCCTCTCCTCTGTGTGTGTGTGTGTGTGTGTGTGTGTGTGTGTGTGCGTGTGTGTGTGTGTGTGTGTGTTTGTGTGTGTGAAGTGGAGATTGCCGTGGCAGCTGTAACCTGATCTCTGTGTTTAGCAGGCGACGAGTGACGGACAGCAGGACTTCTGATCCCAGAAAAATAAATGACAGAGGACAAGTAAAGACAAGTAACTGCAACTGGAATGACACTAGTATTACTTTATGGGTCGAATACATACTTTATATTTTATACATTTTATAAAACTGCAAACCGAATATTAATCGGTACATCTACGGTCACAAGGCACTGGAACGAGTCAGTCAAGTGTTTATTTATGGGGTATAGAAGTGTAGCAGTTTAGAAGTACATCTTGTACTGTTTTATTACAAGTACCCCAAAAACCTCAACATTTTTACTGTAAGATTAGCTAATCTAGTACAATGCGGGAATTTTCAGTTTTACAGCAGCTACAGGGACAGTAAAAATAAGAAGCATCAGTAATAAAGTAATATATACATGTAATATAAACATGTGGAAATATAACAACCTAATATATACAATTTAAAAAGGATTGTAAGGTATTGAACTTGGACAGACAATGGAAATATTGCTGTGATAAATAAGATTAATTAGTATTTTGTCAGCGTTATAACTTTATAACCCCCTTAGCTATACTACACAGAGAAAAGAACATGACAGTAAAGTCCTGAGTAAATATTTGTTTTCGCTAATTAATTTCTTGTTCATTTGCTTGTTAATTAATCTACTACTCATGTGGGAAACAAATCAAATCTGTGTGACGCACAAATCTCCGTCAGGCTATAGACTTTATATCGTCTCCCTCTGTATTCCAAGCAGCACGATATGTGTCTCTGAGTGTGTGTAGTGAAGTTGTGCGTCGCTGGCAGCTGCTGTCGTGGGAACTAATGTGATCAGTTGAAGATGAAGTCTATTACAGGACATAATGTGGCTGAACCGAGGCCCGGACGCACACAAGCAGCCTGCGTTGTTGTTCAGTCTCACTTCACCAACACTTTATATTCCAGCGCACACATTACCATAGCAGATGCACATACATTAACACCTGCACTCACACGTAGAAACACACACACACACACACACACACACACACACACACACACAGGCACATTTTAACAAGGGAGCTGCAGAGGATGGACTGTGGAGACACTGCCAGGTGCGAAGTGTGATGATGGGATGTTGGCAGCGGCCGCTGGCTGACGACCAGCACTCCATGTAAAGCCGTGTAAGCCCTCCAGGTGTGTGTATACACTAAGTGCACGTGTGCGAGTGTGTGTGTGTCTGTGTGTGTTCAGCTATATGTTGAACATGGTCTCCATTTTGGAGCTGGAAAGTGCCAGTCAGCCGTTTAACCGCCGCGGGGGAGCACAGGGGAAAACTCAGCCATCAGAAACCTTCACATCCGACATAACATTATAGAATCCAACTATGCAGTAACTCTATAGGTGCAGGGACCTGGATGTACATGAAGGTTTTGTTCTCTCTGCAGTTGAGGCAGCGTTTTGAAAGCCAGGAGTCAATGTGCCCTGCATCAGACCTGCAGGAGCGTGTGAAGATGATGGAAGTGAGAGAACGGTCGACCTGTGTGCTGAGCTAAAGACAAACGGAGCCCATCAATCAATCGCTCTCCAATCTCTCATGGCTCTGGACCAGCTGGTCAGAAAACAAGCTGAGAAAGAAAACATTTCAAGGAACTGACAATTAGGTTTGTGACCTACATCATTTAGTTTTGTGTTTTCCTTTCACAAAAACAAACCGTTGCTTAATTTTGTTGGGTAGAAGTTTAGAGAAGCTCAACTTTTCCAGCCAATCAATTCAGATGAATACAAACATGTACCCATAATCCCCGGCTTCCTGCATCAGAAGAACTGCAAAACACCAAACTGTGTTTAGAATTTTTCATATTTTAAAAGTTCACAATCTAAATATTGGAGATAAACATAAATTATTTCTGAGTTTTTTTTAAAATGATCTACAGTTTCGGCATTATACTGTTGAACTTTGCAACTACCCACTCGCCGAAATTACATCCAGCAGGAAGGAGTGGGAGTCAGTGTAGCATCAAACTAATTTGGAAGCTGCTATTTTCTGATATAGAAAAGTGTTGCTTTCTGCATTATCTCAAATCAAAGTCCACATCTCCTGAGCAAGTTCCCGGGACATGTGTCACCATTACTGACACAGCAGTGTCTTGACAACACAAGAACATTTGACAAATGCATCCATTTAACGCTTCTTTTCCAACTCTCAGGCTGAGCACCGAAAAACAATTGGCATCTTCTCTTCTGAATGTCCTGAGTCTCTTCGTGATGGACACGCTCGATTTCGATAAGCTGCTACACCGCTGACCTGCATTGTGAAGGGCTGCAAACGCTGTAGTTTTAATGAGCTCTCTGTCTGGGAGTCCATTTGGCTTTAATAAGCTCATCAATCTCTATCTGCTGTCCCCCAGGTGCAGCCAAATCAAAATGTGGCTGAGTGAATGTGGCTCCCATCCCTCACTCTGCACAGCCAGACACTCGTATTGATAAATAGTCTAATTGAAGCCCAGAGAAGAAACTGTTTACTTCTATTTTTCCGCTCTCTCTCTCGTTCAGCTTCAAGGTTTTAGAGACGAGTAAAAAAAGTTGGACTGGTTGAATATGGAGGTGCTGATGGAGATGGAGGGAGACGCTTGGAGAAGATGAGCAGTAGAAAATGGAAGGAATTACACCAGATGCACAGTCCTGGCTTCAGTGGGCTGATGTAATGGCTGCAAACTGGAGGTGATGACACCGCAGCTCGGTGTCTTTCAGTGGACGTCTGACCGGCCACCTTCTCAGAGAGCAGCAGACGCCCATTAGTCAAAGTGGGTCTGACAGCACCTGTCATTCATGTATCTCAACATTAGCCATTAGAAATGCCTCTGACACACACGCCCTTCCAAAAATTTGAAGGTAAAACCCATTTTCAGGACGCTGAAGAGCCAGTGAGTCGAGTGTGTGAGAAGCTTTTTCCATTTTCACATTAATAACTAATTTACCTTTCTGGGTCATCGCTCAATAAACTCTCAGTAAACTTTTACATTTTTCTGCAAATTCTCAAATAATGGTTCTCAGACATTTACCTCTTTGGCAAAAAGACCAATTTTATAACAAATGTATCTTCCTCCCTGGTTTATACAAATGCGAAGGTTGCTTGATGGCAAAAATACTCTTTAATAGATTAATCCTGGTCATTGCTTTTTGCCCTTTTCCTTTTCTGTATCGTCTGCAAAGGAAACATTGTTTTAAAAAGCTGCTTTTAGATATTCCGGATATTTTCCAGACTTTTTTCAAGAGAGACTGTGCATGAGAACGTAAATGTCAGAGTAAGTTTCAACGACATTTTCCAGACTTATTCCCGCTGGTGAAATGTCAGACACAAAACTCTGTAACCCTAACAATATCCAGTTCCACTTTCTGGAACCGAAAACTTTGTATTGTGCTTCCAAGAAAACACATGTATGACATCCTGCTATTCCACTCATCAACAGTAGGTGGCGACACCAAGAAACATAACGAATAATCCAGCGCTAGCCAGTTGAGGAAAACTTGCTTTACGAATGTTTAATGAAGCAGAAATGCATCCGATAAGTACGATGAGTGTGAATATGAACTAGGCAAGTGTCAATTTCATATGCAGCAATTACTTAATTAACACCATTTATTTACATAATTTCAACAAAATGAATTCAGGTCAAAAACTAAATCATCAAACATATCCTTACACTCAAAAAGGACATACTGGTCTTTAAATGTGATTGAATTAAATCCCAGCTCCTAGCAAACACTGAACCGCAGCAGCAACCTGACTCCTCTTTTGTGACTCAGGCTAAAGTGGCAGCCACTGACAGATTTGACATTCAGCCGGACTGTCAACAGCACAAAGGCTGGAGCGGCAAATAGGTTCTGATTTCTCAACCTCCCAAAAAACGAGACACCTCTAAGTGTGGGTGTAAAACAATTATTCTAGGAGAGGATATGATTTCAGATATAAGACAAGCAAGCACTTTGTAAAGCAGAAACTTGGTGAAAAGTCTCTGAGAGGTTGTGGTAGAGGAGGTTTTCTTTCTGGAGATGATGAGGAATCTTCCTAACTTGTAACGAGAACGGCATTCACCAACTTTACTTTACATTCAATCAAGCTACACTCATAGATATCAGAATAATTATGTTATTTTCTTCATCAAAATCAGGGAAATCAGTTAAATCAGTGAAAATGTAAATCTTACAAAGTTAAGGAAGTAATTAAGTACTTTGTCCAGATCTGTGTCAAAATGTAATGAGTCCTTTCTTGTCTCATATTTCCACAAAGTTTATTGGAAATCAGTTTCGTCGTTTTTGCTTAATCCTGTTCACAAACAAACCAGTAAAACAACGGAAGTAACTAATGAACATTGTAACATTTATTCTGCAACATTTATCACTGACATTCTACATTTCTGACACATTTGAAACTTCCTTCAACTAACCACAGTCACTGGATAATGTTACACTAACTCCTGAGTGAGTCTTAATCCTTTGTGTGACCTCAGCCATCATCATACACACTCGTGGGTGTGATGTCCGGTTTAAACCTTCACAACCTATTTTAAGTTTCCTAATTGATGGCTTGACATATTTATTATCCCGGCGTGTCACGGCTGGTTTGGGAACTTTCACTAAGTGCGTGTTGGGTGTGATTAAGTGTCTCCTCTTCTCTCTCAGCGTCTCAAATCGCTGCCAGATGAAAATCTCTTATCACCAAGGAGTCTTGTTTTTTTCCAGGGCTTTGTACAAAGTCGATTGTTCTTCTGATTGATGACGGGATAAATCACGTGGATGGATTACGAACTGGATCTAAATGTGTCTAACGTCCAACAAGCCTTGACACCGACTGAACACAGGCGTAATTCAGTGGTAATGGAGAAAATAAAGTGTTATATCTGGAATTACTAGATCTCCACGCTGCGGTGATGGTATCTGTTGGGGTCGTGTTCCGCTGTCTTGAGCTCCTTTCACTCAGGGGCTGAATGAATGGGCTACCAGGCCGTGACAAAGCCAGATCTTTTCCCCAAACAAAGTGGCCACTTTGGGCTGGAATTTGACATGAGCTATAACCCGATCGCTCCGTCCCAACATTCTCCCCATTCAGGAGATCTGAGCCGTGGCCACTGGGGCTCGTGTTATTGGCCCCGTAGCTACAGAGGGTTAATGATGCAAACCAGTGAGGCAGTAAACATCCCACAGGAGGAGGGAGCTGATCTGAAGAACCCTGGTCATAGGAGCAAGGTGGCCCCGGCTCCCCACCTGTAGGACACCTACCTGGAACATGAAGACCTGATCCACAGTTTAAAACTAAAATCTCAAAGATTACAAAGAATTTGGACACAATTACTCAACTTTTATCTTTTTCCATCTCTATTTATTTTTTTCTTGATTCTGTTTCTATTCTTAGTTTACTTTCTTATTACGTTTTCCATTTTGCACTTCTATGTCTATTCTGAATTTCCACTAGGGAGGATCTTATCTCATTTCATCTTATCTGAACAACATGACAAACCAATACTACTGCCAACTAGTGGCTGGCAGCAGTATAGGTCGTTAATCCCACTTCCCCTATGTTAATGGTTGGAGCATGTAGCTTTAAACTAAAAAGTAAAAGCTCTCAAAGATGCTTTCTGGCATTTTTAGGTAGTTCTCACCTCCCTGGTGTATGTTCAATTGCTCATTTTAGCTAAGTTTCTTTTTAATTTGTTATTGGATGTCGTAAAAACAAGACAAGGTGTCTTGATTGACAGTTATGACCATGGTGATCGTATCTGTGATAATTTATCTTTATTTCTACATCCTGTGATGAAATGAAGATGAACACGTTGTCCTTCTTCATACACAGTCTATGTCGCCGACCAGATAAATATACAACAAGTGGTGAAATCGTAACACTGTGTTTCAGCGAAGTTGAGAAGATGCTTTTAATTCCCAACTTTATCTTGGTACTTAAAAACTAAAGTCTGCAGCTTGTCAGCCCATTTATAGTGTGGACTCAATATCTGGCAACACACTTAGGACTTTTAATGAGGATTTTACTGCCAAGTGTCAGGACCACCAGCAGCTTTTTATTATCAGGATCACAGATTTTGTCCTTATTGTCAGTCCACGTCCCTGGTTGTCCTCCTGTGATAATGCTGTGAATACCTAACGTCTCCTTTAGTGACACTACACTGAAGTAGGCTGGGCTGTCAGTATGGAGATGCTTAAAAAGGTAAATGCAGAGTCAGGGATTCATGGCTCATCTCACTTTGATTTGATTTCAGGCTACATTTACTGATGTTCCCCAAACTCTCCTCTCACAGGAAGTCATGGAAAGAGGAGGGGGAGGGAGGGAGGGGGACCATTCAAGTGGGGATGTGTTAAATTCTCTGTTTTCACAATCATAATGACGAGTGGCACATTAAAAAGAAATTTGCGCAGTGCTTAAAATGTCCTAATTGCTTTAATTGTTCAATATTTTATTTATTTCTCTAATCACCATAATCTAATCTTCTCATCACTGCTGTGTAGTAATACTAACATTAGCAGATCTGGACCAAAGGGCCGGTTCAAGGTAATCTTTTATCTCTTTTATCTCTTTTATCACTCGGATCAGTGTCGAACAAGAAACTCAAACGATAGAAAGAGATTTCTCCATTAATCGAGGGATAATGGAGAAATTATAACATAAGGACGGCTCCATGTCGGGAGCTGTCAGGCGTCAGTGCTCAGACAAACAGTCGGATCATTATAAGAGCCGGAAATAGTTTTTTCACTTTCCTAAAGCAACTATCTTCTACTGATATATGAACTCATTTGGATAGAATTCACCCAAACAAATTAAAGTGTGAGAATATGCCTGCGAGCTCATGTGAACTTACTGAAATTATAAGATATAAAACCACACGACTTATCGTTTTCTCCTCTGTTCCTAACATTTGGAAAAAAGTGATCATCTTACAACAAGCTGGTATCCATCCATCCATCCATCCATCCATCCATCCATCCATCCAGCCATCATCCTGAAATAATCGTGCAGGGTTTTAAGAAGCAGACGAACAGACTTGTAGCTGGCGACAGGTAAATGGTCCAAAATGCAGACCGACAAAGGAAATATATTGAAAGGCAGTTTCCATTCACCAGGGGCCTGCTGTCATGGAAGAGAAACAAATCAAAAAAGGGGCCGAGGCAGGAAGGCAGGTAATCACACAGGCAGCAGGATGTGGCAATGCGTAGAGGAGGAGGCAGAAGAATGATGACAGGCAGGAACAGGTACACGTAATAAATAGGGTTGAAATGCTGCAGCTGCTTGGAAGACAATTTGGCCTGTCGGTGCTGAGCAGTGACATTTCTCTTTATGCTGCCAGGTTGATAAGTGTATTAGGAACCACTACTACTACAGTTTAATGTTACTGCAACTGTAACCTATGATTCTTGGGTCAAGTAGGTCACGTAGACATGTTACAATATTAAATCTGTCTGCAGACAAACACTCAAAGTTAAGAGAATCAACTTTGCAGTAACTGATAAGTAAGTTACAGCTGCTGATCCAAAAGAAACGAAACAGTCGACATGACTCAACAACCACCTCGGTTGTCACAAACTGCTCCAGTCAGAAACTTTAAAATGACTTTTCGAACTTTTCAACTCTCGGAATGTCTTGAAATGGGTTTCACCTGTGCTCCTGCCTCCGATGTGTGTTTAGCCTCAATGCTGCCGTTCTCCTTGTCAGTTTGTGTGTTCCTCTCCTCGGTCTCAACCTCGTGCTTCTGGAGTTCTGCTCGTGTTTCTGTTCCCTGGCGTTTCTCTGAATGTTTTGGGGTTTTCTGTTCTCGTCTGTCTGCAAACCAACTGGAGCAAAAGGCTTTCATGTAATATATGCTTTTTACAAAAAATCTGATTTTATAGCACCTGCCAAGTTGGACATGGATTGGCTGAGTGGTTGACAGAGAGAAACACAGAGATCTCTGGATTTATTATCAGGATAAATCCATACTATATTGGGTTTATGGATCTGTGGTGGTTTTCTAATTGGTAAATAGTACTGAGTTACTTTTTGTTTTCTAATGTTGAATAAACAATTTCTAGGTTTAGTTAACAGGTGTATGTATATTAAAGGTTGTATCTGACTCTTGGGATTCAAACAGAAACCATCTTTGAGGATTTTATTTTATTTTGTCCATTCCACATCTACTAACATGGAGGAGGCAAGGTTTATGACCTATACTCAAGCCAGACACTGATTTGACTTCACTTTTGTGGAACTTTCATGTCATCCATATATATATACAGTATTTTTATGGTTTTAGCTAATTACCCTAACTTATATAACTGCTAATTCTGGAGGAAAAAACCAACAGTGTGTATAACTGGCTACGTGTCCTAAGTCAGTGCATGTTTGAGAATACGTTTGAGTATTTCCAGTATCAAACACCTGCCCACACACCTGTGATGAAAATAGATGAATTGTTACCAGATTGTAGATGCTTGAGTATACTGTGTGTATACGTGTGCAGCCCTGCTTGTGTTGTGAACTCTCAGAGGTGTTGTGTCTTCGCCAGGAGGCCAAACACAGAACGCGATGATAAGTGAGTCATCGGGTCGAAAGCACAATTTCCTCAGCAGATCAATGATGGTGGAGGGTGGGGGGGTGTCATCGTGCACAAACCCTCTCTCACATTCATAAACATTCATCCTATACATCCCAGCACGCACACATATACGCTCGTGCACACCCAGGGGGGGTGCCCTGTCGCAGCACCACTTACCCAGCCCACGTTGAGGTAATCACTTGCTCGCGCTAGCAGGCAACACAGAGAGAAACCCATCAACCTGACACACCCACTCCAGGCCACCGCCGCTAATGAAGACAAGCTACTGCACTCGCGAGGCAAATGTGAGGAGAAATGTGATTATGAACCCGCTAAACTGAGCAAAGGACAAGTGTTGTGGGACACACCTGAGTCTTCAACTCGCCCTGTTGCCTGGTTACGGCGGTAGCTTAAAATCGTACCTCAACTCTGAGCACGCCATGTTTTAGTGTTTTTTTTTCCTTTTTAAAGACAGTATATTAAATATTATAGTCCTCTGACGGTGTATTTGGCAGTGATCAAGCTAGACGATTAGGTTTAGGCTCGTTTATGATCAACATTTGATACGTAAACAGATGGAGCCTTTTGACAACGTCCTCGGAAAGTTTACAGATACGGACAATCTTTGGAAACTGTTGGAAATCTTGTGGGAGTTGTCGCTAATACTTGACCTTGAGTTGGATAGAGTGAGATGAACTTTTTGAACTTTCTGAACTTGTTGAAGAAAGACTGGCCTCTATATGATGTTACTTATTGGTCGTTGACGGACACTCTCGACTCTGCGCTGCCCTCTAGTGGATATTTAGCTCAAACGTGTCTGTTTTCATACATACCTGCAGCATTAATGAGCCTTAGCAACAACTAATAATTGACTGTGAACAGGCAAGAGGCTGTTTGTCGTAAACTGCCCTAAAAACCCAACAGAGACGCAATATTCAGAATTCAGAATTCTCCTTCACCCACATATTAATCCCACATGACTAAATCAATGTCAAAGTGGAATATCCTGTTTACATGACCCAAATTATATAATATTAGTGTTTGACTGTAAACGTACCGTCTGTGTTTCGAGGAACTGACAAAGCCATCTGCAGTGTGGTCTATCCTAATCTATTCTGCAGCGATCTCTGCGGCGCTCTGTCCGACCCGAGAAAGTCTCCTCGGCTGAGACAAAACAGGAGATTACAGACAAGAGCAGCGGTGACACCGAGCCACCATCTGATGGAGAGACGGCTTTCCCACGACCACGGCGTCTCCACTGAGACCCAGACACCTTCAACACTATCAAAACAACATGGAAAGCACAAACGTGTGTGTGTGTGTGTGTGTGTGTGTGTGTGTGTGTGTGTGTGTGTGTGTGTGTGTGTGTGTGTGTGTGTGTGTGTGTGTGTGTGTGTGTGTGTGTGTGTGTGTGTGTGTGTGTGTGTGTGTGTGTGTGTGTGTGTGTGTGTGTGTGTGTGTGTGTGTGTGTGCGTGTGTGTGTGTGTGAATGTGTGTGTGTGTGCATGTGCCAGAACATGTGGTCTGATATCACCTGTTGTCTCCTGTGCAAAGTGAACAGACAGAAAAGTCCAGTTAAGGTAAGGTTTAAGTAACTGTTAAGTTTAGAGTCAGGGTTAAAGTAGTAACTGGTTAAGGTTAACAAATAGTAAGTGGTTAAGGTTAAATTAAGTTTTTAGGAAGTCAATTTAAGTCAGTGATGACCTCTGAAGTCATGCACACACTGTGTAAGTGTGTGTGTGTGTGTGTGTGTGTGTGTGTGTGTGTGTGTGTGTGTGTGTGTAAGTGTGTGTGTGTGTGTGTGTGTGTGTAAGTGTGTTTAAAGGTGCCCTACTTCTCCAAACATGAGTTGTTTAAAAAAGAGGGGAATAAAAATCCATAATCAGATAAGTAAACACCCACAGTCCCACTAGTGGACACACAGACACACAGACACACACACACACACAGACACACACACACAGACACACAGAAAAGAAAGAATCAGATAAAAAGCTGAGATAAATGATTATCTCAGTACGTGAGTAGACAAAGGGCTGGGATGGGGGGGGTCCTATCTGCTGGGAGATGAGTGTTCTGGTCGACTGGCAGCCACAGACAGAGCAGACACGAGGGTCCGGAGCTAAACCACAGAACACGAGTTCTCACGGTCTTTGCTGGAGATTCCTGCTCGGTTCAGTTTGCTCCTTCACAAAGTCTTCAAGCCTTTTTAGTTGAGTTACTTAAGATTTGAATTTGCATCTTATATCGTGAATTTAATTATAACTTTGATAGTTTTTTATATGAGAGGAGACAAACTGGTCTAATACGTTAGTTTGTGTGTCTGAGTTTTTTCTAAGCTTGAAATAATGTTTGTACACTAATTTTTAATTTGTGGAATTAATTGTGCTGAAAAAACATACTTCCTGGCTGGATTATATAAAGTGACACTTAAAGGGACTCTTACATTTGTTGCATTTTTACACTTTTTTTGGATAAGGTTAAATTGGTATTAATAAGGTAATGACACTCTAAAATGCAAGACAGACCCACCAGGAGTAAAAACAAACAATTATTTCACTCTCATAATATTTAGTGAAAACTTCAACCAAGGACCTTATTGGCCGACAGACCTGTCTGTTTGCTGCATGGACATGCAGGTTTTCCGTCTGCTTCTTGTGGCGCATTCGGGCCCGTCATCATATGTGAATGTAAATGTATATAACTTACCGGTGCTTCTGAATCCGGATCCATTATGATGACGGGCCCGAATGCGCCACAAGAAGCAGACGGAAAACCTGCATGTCCATGCAGCAAACAGACAGGTCTGTCGGCCAATAAGGTCCTTCGGTCCGAAGAATTTTATTGGTTGAAGTTTTCACTAAATATTATGAGAGTGAAATAATTGTTTGTTTTTACTCCTGGTGGGTCTGTCTTGCATTTTAGAGTGTCATTACCTTATTAATACCAATTTAACCTTATCCAAAAAAAGTGTAAAAATGCAACAAAGGTAAGAGTCCCTTTAAGACAGTTGCACTTTGGTTCAGGTTATAAAGGAAAAGATCAAGTTTGAAATTTACCCTGAGAGTACTTTCAATAACTAAACATCGTAAATCTTGAATTATGCTGTAATAGTCACTAAGTACAAATATGACATGGAGAATATAAGAAATATGTCGTCAGAAGAGCATTTTTACAACATAGATTTAAAAAAGTCATTACATAATATAATAACATATCATATTATTCAATTACTTAAAGAAAGTATTTACATTGCAAACTACAAGAGCACTCAGATTTATCACACCCCTGCTGAGGCCCAACATGGTTTCTCCTCATGAAACCAGGTTCAAATTCATTAGATCTGGATTTGGATTTGGTTCAGGATGGAGGATGGATTTCTTTGAGTACTTGGTGCAGCTTGACTGAATTTAAAGGGACTGTTGGGCCTCGGTGGGGATATGAGCTCTAGTTCATTTTTTTTATTGGAAGGAAATAGTATATCATAGCATTTATTTTTAAAGTTCGTCTTGATGTGACATGGAAAATAAAAGCATTTAGCACAGGGCAACTGGAGAAGAGATAATCGACCCTTTAGACGTGTTGTGAATATATTGCAAACATACATTGTGCCTATCTTAATTTTGAAGGTTGCCATGCTCCCCCATCATTTCCTTATCACTGGTCGTACTGGTGCATTTTCAATGAGAGCTGCTCTTTGAAAAACTCCAGCCCGGACCGCATTTGTGCAAACAGAAAAAAATCTATTTACATTTTTATTAAGTGGCCGCTTGATTGAAGATGGCAACGCTTCCTTTGAATCGCAGTCACAGACCTCTGCAAACATTTCCTCCTCTTAGAACAACACTGGTTGGCTTTCATTAGCCATCATACATGTGTTAGTGTGGATTAGATGGAGTGTGACCGGGGGGGGGGACCTCTCATTTGTTTAACGTCGGTGTGGCGGTGGAGAAAACGGCTGAATAATACATGACAAGATGTTTTAATTAGCCTGCGACGAGGGGCAGTGTGTAATTAAAACCGAGTTCTGGTAAGAAAAGGTCAGAGGCTCGGAGGAAGGAGCTGATCTTGGGGGGGGGGGAAACATTTAACGTCTCAAGTCGCGCTGCGTTCACAATCTCCTGGATGTTTTAGAAAGTGGAGTCCACAGCCAGCACAAGGTTTCGCTATTGGTCCATTGTTCAAATGTGAGGAATGAATTTCACAAGAAATAACATCTCAGGGACAAGTCTGACCTATGAAAGATACAAAAACCTTTTCATGATGATGAATCTCAATAATAAAACACATAATACAATTTATCATTTTATATAAATATCAACCTCAAGGCCGCCAAAACCATGAAAGGTTATATATTTCCTGTTTATGAAGGAGTCTGATAAAGCATAACAAGCTAAATGGGATTTCATTTAATCACATCCTGAAATATTACCAGGGCAACACTTTCCTCACACTTTATTCAAGTGACCTTATTTGGGTTAATTATTTTGGTTGCTGTTAGAAAAGCTTTCAAAACATTATGACTCTCTTACATTTTCACCACGTCTCTTTTTAACTCCCACTCTGAAAAGGTCTGAGCTCTTGTCCGACGTCCTGAAAAAAAGCCCCTGTGATTGGTTCTGATTGGTTCCTAACCCGGAAAGGTTCCGCCCCATTACCAGAGGCTTCCCAATCAGCTGTAAAAAAAACAATTCTGCTTAACCAACATGAGTCTAACGAGCCACTTTCGTCCACAGGTTATTAGAGATGAAGAAAAACATCCAGAATTGCAAACCTCTTTTCAGAAACAGGCTTTTCTTTGCAGCAGGATTCTCTTCTCCACTGATTTCTGCCCTTGGTACCTAAGTGTGTCTTTTACAAGCACCAAAGTAAATGGGAAACTCAAATAAGGAAACTTTAATGATTCTCCTCAGCCTTGTTAAACATGAACAAAATTCTTTTAACCTAACACTCGGGGGGGGAGGTTGGCGAATGAGGCTCCTTGTTAATGAACAAATGGTTTAAGACGCCTCCTCATTAACTATGCATGTTAAAGTGGGAAACAGCTGAAATCATGTCAGGTTTTGTTAAATCACACGCTAGCTGCGGTACCGTCCCTGGTACACGGAGTTCAGAAAAACTCTCAAACTGAACTTTGACGACTCCCGGGCCCGAGGAGCTGAGAAGCCGATGTGACGGTAACTCGCTCCGACGCTGGGACGGCAGCTCGGGAACAAAGCTTCACACCAGCAGGCCTCCCGTTCTCCCATTATACATATTGCTCACTCGCCCTCGCTCACATACACAAACACCACTTGCGAACCCCACACTGAAATCACAGAAATCTCTCCCCCAGCACCTCCCCTGCCTGAGTTATTACCCATTTCCTTTATATCCTTCACGCAGGGCCAATAAAGCTTCGGATCAGCTTATGAGACGCGAACCGAGAGCTGAACATCTCAACCTTCATTATCAGGCCGTCTGTTACAGGGAGGAGAAGCAACGAACACTAAAAGTTGACACCACTGACAAATACGGGGAGAAAGGAAAATTGAATATCAGAATGAATTACTTCCGAGGGGAAACAGATGGGGAAGGATATAGAAGAGGAAGAAGAGGAGGAGGAAAGCAAATGAAGGGGAAGTGAAATGTGATATCCTCATGTGAGGGGACAAGTGGGGAGACGTCAGCAGGGAGCAGACCTGGTGTTTATAAGATGTGAAAGGAGGAGGCCGCTGTTATTCATGTGTGATCCGTGACCCCAGAGACCAGGGGAGGTCAAGTGTGCTGCTAGATAATGTGTATGAACACACACACACATACACACACTTGCACACACACACTGTCACACACACACACACCGTCACAAGTTCACTGGGTATTTATTACTTTCTGCAAAGTTTGTTTCTTCTCTCAGTGTGAAATGTTAACAACCGTTAAACTTCACACACGCGTGCATTCAGGCCTGTGCACACACAGATTCAATAGTGCCAGAGTGTGTGTGTGTGTATGTGTGTGTGTGTGTGTGTGTGTGTGTGTGTGTGTGTGTGTGTGTGTGTGTGTGTGTGTGTGTGTGTGTGTGTGTGTGTGTGTGTGTGTGTGTGTGTGGTGAGCTTACTAAGAATAATCTCTCAACTGTCGTCCGTCGCCCTGAGAGAACATATGGAAGCAAAAAGAAAACTCACACTGTTCTCGGCTTCATTTTCTTTTTCATGCTGTGTGAACCGAGTCAGTCGTTCGCTCTTTGCTCCTCTAACACATTTTGATGGGTTTGTTTGCTCCAGGCGCCAAAAAGCAGAATGATGCTTTGAAGGAAGGACGGCGAGGACTGGGATGAACAAACGGCTTCTGGGAATCACAGCAGAGATAAGACGCAAGATTTGTTAATGAAGGAAATCTAATTATAGCTCAAAGTGGAGACGATTGCAAATGCTGTGGATTTTCTTTTAGATGCAAACCAAATGATTTGCTGGTGTCTGGATGAAGAAAGACGGAATATTTTGTGAGCTGTTTGATTGTGATGATTTATGGTTTTCTGTGGGTAAAATAAAATATCTGGGTTTCACTATGAATCTGTGAGCATTCAAATATAAAAAGAATATAATACATAACCTGAAGGTTTCAGTTTCTTTCCTGCATAAATATATAAATATATTTGGAAAGAGAATTCATCAATATTTCAGGTTTTGAATAGAAAGATAAATGTCAGGCTTGTGGAGTTTACTATTCCTGCAGCTGTTAGGAATAAATTATACAAATATATTAAAAATATCTCTGAGTTGGACTGAAAAATATTACAAATAAAAAATAGATATTGCAAATCGTGTTTAAAAATGAACTGCAACTGTTGGAAACTATTCAAACGTGCCAAAGCAATGCTGATGTTTCATTCACCACAAAAAAACAAGTATTAATTAATTAAATAAATAAAAGACATGTAATTAAATAATATGAATATCAATTAAATGCAGCTTTTAATTTGTTAAGGAGCAGAAATCTCCATTTAATTGCTAAAGAGAAAGTAATTCACCATTTAAAATAATTATAACTAAATGGAAATGGAGAAAAAACTGCAGCACTTATTTTAGACTAAACAGAGAGTTTATAATAATTATTACGAGGTGTAACTAGATAAATATACACGTTTATGCTCTTGTTCTCACCCACCATGACCAAATCTTAGCATGTAGCGCCACCATGCGGTCAATCTGCGCCACTGCAGCTGCAGGAAAGGGTTGACCGTTGCCTTGGTAACGTGCAGAGAACAAACATCAGAGAGAGTCTTGATGTGTAAACATGTCGGGAAACGAGAAGCTGACTCCGGTTCAACTCAACGCGATTTATTTAGAGAGAATCGGAAAAGAGCATCGACACCAGAGGCTTCACACTGAGTTCAGCATCAACCCTCACAAGAGACGTAAGAAACCTGCTCATCTGATTCTTCTTCATGTTGGTTTGACTCTTCACACGAAGAAGAATGATTCATTTCTTCTCAAGGGTGCAGACATGGATCCTTCACTTTCTTTAAAAGCCTTGTTTTCTCGCGTTTGAAATATTGCGTTATTACGCTTGCGTTTGACTGCTAAACTACATCTAAGTTACATTGAGTCAAATACACACAATGATATTTATAAACATGGCCACATTTAAAGGACTACGTTTACTCTCCTTTCAAGAAATATATGTATACGTGTAGCCAAATTAAAAAGATTGTATTTATAAGGTATATTTTTGAATTAAGACAGATTTAAGGACTATATTTGTACATAAAATTAAATTTGAAGGACTAAATTGAAGAGACATTTAGTCAAATTTGAAAGAGTAAATATTACTTTAACCTAGTTACATTTCTGGGGCTGCATTTACAAGTAGTCAAATTTAAAAGAATTTTAAGCTAAATGTAGTAAAGTTTAAACACAAAATTTACCACATGATACATAAGTTAAGAAAATTATTGATACAGTCGAAAGCTCCTAACTAACAGGGTTAAGTTGAAGGATGATTTGAAAAGAAGTTTGAATATCAGCTGATTCCTCTGGTGCCTTGTTGTATAATGTGTGTTTGTTATGTGTGTGTTTGTGTCTCACTGTTGTCACAGTTCATGTTCTGACAGAGAAACCCATGTCCAGGAAACCAACGGAGCTGATTGAGGAGAATTGTGAGTTCACAGAGATTCTCTTAAGAAACCATCTGATCCCAAACAGGTCGAGATCCTTTGAGTTAACGAACGTTTGACGTCTTCTCTTTTCCAGCTGCCTTCATCGAGGCCTTCCACAAGGCTCGTCTGGAACCCACCAAGAAGTATTCAACGCCCCTGACTGAGAGTCAGGAGGTAGGATGGGTGTCAGATCCACTGGTGAGGAAAAGAGTTAACAACTGAACTTCATAGAAGACCAGAGGGTTTGAACTCAAGTCCATCATTTTCTCTCTGGTTAGCAGTAAAGTTTTGCGTGTAGTGGAAACCATCACACCCTGAAAACAAACTTTATGGAGTAAATTCTAAAACAGGGATGTTCCTCAGTTAGGTATGGCTTGATGATGTAATATTCAAAGTGTAAATTGAAAACCTTTTTAGTTTCCATGTGCCATGGGTTTTTATTTTCACCCCAGAAATAATGTTGCTGTTAAAATCTAAACTTTACTCCACAGTATCATGGGTTTTGTGTAAAGTTGTATACGATCTTTTTAGTTTTTAGAAAGTTTTGTTGTATACATTTTTTACCCAATGTTCAAACCCAAAAGAACAGCAGAGCCATTACATAGTATAGTCACATGTATTATTAATTTAAATCCAGCTCTTTCTCCAGATCAAATGCTCAATTTGACCATTTTTCTCCTCCACAGATTCCACTCAACTGCCAAGACGAGAGGTTTAACTTCCACCGGGCGAGCACCGACGTCACCAGACACACAGAAAGTGCCCTGAGGAAATGTAATTAAACCATCAGGCTGCAAATAGCCATGAAGTGAACATACGTGTTCATATGTATTAGTGTGTAACACAAACATGGTGTCAGCAGCAGATTTCCATCTCTGCAAACTAACACCAGCACAGGTCGAAACACAAAGCTAACGCAGCCACCACATGCTAATCATATTAATGAATGGGAAAGGGCATCGCTGACGGCTGCTCAATATCAGGAAATGTCAAGTCACAGGAGGGAGAATCGATGAGTCAGGTTGTTGGAAATAAACAAAATCCTCCAAACTCTGAACAGCAAACAGAAAATGTAGTTGTTGTAAGGCCAGACAAGTTCTGAAGCTGTTCTGGAGTTTCTCTTTCAGATTTCAAGAATGAAATTTGTGGTGAACACGTCTGACTCAAGACAGAGGAAAAGGTCGAGAGCGTTTAGACAAATGACGACTGGGAGGAGCCTGCAGGAGGCGGGACAAACTCCTGAGGAAACCACGTTTTTGTTCACAATGCCGACTGTTCTAAACCTCGAAAGCTCCCGAATGTTGATTTCTCTTTATCCCTGGTGGAAATCTCTTGTGTATTTGTGATCCTGAGATATTTGTATTACGATATTTTACAGTTTTTCAGTATTAAACAACATCAACAACACTCCCTCTCGCTTGCTGTGGTTTTTCCGGAAACTGTACTTGGGGACTGGAAGGTAAAGTTCCAGAGCAACTCAGATATTTTCATTCTGACATTTAGCCTCTCTGGAAACGTATTGTCTGAAAGCAGCTTGACGAGCACATAGAGACAACAAGGGCCACAAATGATAAAAACGTGTTTATGACAATTTCAAAGATCTTCACAAGCATCATGGAAACTGTACATTGGAAAATAACTGTTTGGGGAAACGCGACTCAGTTCATCTTCTCAGTCGCCTCCTCTGACGTCTCAAAAAGGGGTTTATAGGGTCCTCCATATTAATCCAGACTCATTTTTACAGAACACATATTGTACAACAAATGCAGGAGGTTTTCCTTTCAACAGAAATCCTGCCTGGGAGCAAGTCTTAGTCCAGATTGTTAACGAGTCTTCGCCTTCTTGCGTGCGGCCTTACCCGGACGCTTCTGTCAAAACAAAGTGAAACAACAGTTAGTTTTACTTCCGGGGACAAACTTCTCTACATGGAGTAAATCTGGGAGGACTGTTTAACCATGACTCACATTCTTATTTCCCATCGCTTTGCCTTTCTTTCCCATCGCTTTCTTCCCCCCCGCGCCCTTTGCGTTGGCCACCTTGGCTCGGAAGCTGGACACGTCGTTGTAGCTCTCTTTGGTGTTCCACTTCTTTCCACTCTTCTTGCCCCCGAAGCCAAACTTCTGGTCCTTGAACTTCCTCTTGGAGTTGGGGCTGTGAACGAAATTATTTTTTTTAGCCGTTTGTGAAACATCAGGAATTAAAGAATATTAAGCTCGATATATTTACGATTGTAATGTGCAGGGCTTGGAGTTGGAAACCTTACCCCTTCTTGTTCGGTGTTTTCTTTGCGCCCTGAGCGGCTTCTCTGCCGGGCTTCTGGTCTCCTTCCAGGAAATCCAGCTTGTCGGTCATTCCTGGGAGAGAACACCATCAGAAATATTAAACCTCAAACTGTAAAGCATTCTCACAACTATAGATTTTAGTGAAAACAGTAAGTCGAGATCGTTTCAATAACCATTAAGACTTTTTACAGTAACTGTTTGAACTTTCTGTGAACACTGAAACTCATAAATAATTTTTAAAAAAGGAATTCAATCACCCACCTTTCTGGTATCTCTTCACGGCAGACATCATGGCCTTCTTCTCTTTCTGCCTCTTCTGGATCACTTCAACTTGGACCTGGCACATTCAAGATTTATGTTGTGTAAATACAAATATAAGAAACTATTTTCTAGATACTAATGACTGGACTCAAGACTTATGAGAGAGAAAGTGTGACTTTAGGAAACAGGGACAAACCTTCTTGCCGTACTTCCTTTGCTCTCGCAGTTTCTTGGCCTTCTCCGACTTCTCGATTATCAACTGCTTCGAAATGAGCTTTTTCCTGATCTGGACACAGAAAGAGAAAACAGACGTGTGTGAGAAATATTTGGATTCAAGGTAGAAGTATTACAGTACATTTCAGATATAGCTCATTAGTAGACTGCTCCCAGTTGAAGATACACAAATCAGGAAACATAAAGATCTACTGAGAGATAATTTGAACGCTTCTCTTATGAGTTATAAAACGAATAGTGAGTTTTTATCTTGTGTTATAGAAGAAGCTGCTGCTCACCTTCTGCATGTGCACATCCGACTTGGCCATCTCTGCAAAGTAATCCTCCGGCCTCTTGGTGTAGATCTTGTGCTGTTTTAACATGGGCAACGCCTCCATGACTGTAGCTTGAGCTTGACGGTAGCTGGAAATTAAAAACACACACACACAAAATGAGAACTCTGCTTAAGACTGAAAGCTGGAAACTGATCCTGTGATGTTAGATGCTACAAATATCCTCAGAAGGAACGTTAATAAATAACACAACTTTTGATATTGGTGTATCCAGTGAGTAACAACTCCACATCCGGGTTCCGATCACTTACAAGAACATCTCCCTCTGGAAGTCGTCGTCTGGGTTGATCTCTCCGTTTGCCGCGGTGGAAACTTTCCCTTCCATCTTAGAGATGATGTCATCCGCCGGCGGGTTGGTCAGATCCAGCCTCTCCACCCAGGGGAGGTCCTTACGGAAGTTGGCGAGACATTGCTTCAAACCCTCCTGCATCACAACACAGGTACAGGTACGTTGATTAATACCAGTGATGACAAAACTGTTCTGTTGATTATTTATATGATATGAGGATTATAACACGTCAGGTCTCACTCACCGCATTGTTGGTCATCTTCTTGGGTTTGTCCACCAGAACGTTCATCCCTGGTTTCAACAACCCTTTAGCGAAGGCTTCTTGGAGCTAAAGGAATTAAAAATCACATTGGTTAACATATTTCTCAATTTATTAAGACAACACACATGGATCCGGGTCTGAGCTTCAGCTAGTTGGTCTCATTTCAACCAATACAGAGCCTATATCTCTAATTTCTCCTTTCCTGTTACATTGAAGACTGATTTTATGATTCTGTTAAAAGCTTTTAAAGCTCAGCACAGTAATCATAATTCATAATCTAACCTACCAACACTGGTTAGTACTTCCTGAAGTAAAGTCCCAGGTGTTGTGGAGTTCATTTCCTGAGGAGATTAAACCTTCCAGCACTTTACCTGTTTATAAAAACAATTCTTACACATATACTTTAATAGGAAAGGAATTTTTTTTTGATATTTTCTTTAATGTAACCTGTAACCGTTTAGTTTTGTCTTGTTGTTTTATTCCCATGTACTTTGTCACCTTATTTATTCAAGGCAATGTGTTTTTCTTTTTTCCACAACAAGGCATCATGGTAAATTATAAAAGCAACATAGGACAATAGAAAAAAAGCAGAATTTTAAAAAGAAGTAGATAAAAATAAATGAAAAGTGTGAAAGTAACAGTGAAGTGTAAGAATTGAGTCACAATCTGATATCATAGAAAGTCAGTGACCAACAGGAGAATCTACAGCTTTGATTTAAACGAATTTACACTATTTATCAACATGTATTTGTGCCAGTGTTTAGTACTTAGTCTCTCTAGTTATTTTACAGCAACACTAACACAACATCATCACAAACATGTTGATTGTGTCTCTTCTCTTTCATGTGTTTATCAGTCACACAGTGCAACACGTGTAGAAAACAACACATGTCTCTGAACTGACCTGCTGGTCTGTTAACTCGATGTTTTCCTCCTCGTCACCCTCTTCCTCCTCCTCTTCCTCGTCTCCTTCTTCTTCACTTTCCTCTTCTTCTTCTTCATCCTCTTCCTCGGAAAGACTGAACTCCTCGGCGGACTCCATGCTGATGCGATCGATGATCATCACAGCAGAATATAAAATGGAGAATAAAGAGATGTGTGAGAAGAGTCTGCTTGTCTCCTGCTCACATGTCCGGAGAGGTACGCGTGGGGAGGAAGTGACGCAGAGCAGCGTCCCTCAGATAGGGGCCCGCCGGGGGAAACACTCCGAGAGATCAAACGTTCCTACATGTAAAAATAATATATACGAGGAAATGTTTAGGCGTAAATGATCAAACACATATATTCAAAATTGTTATTTAATAGAGTGGAAAAGTGTGAGAACATATTGTATAATATTATTACATTTATATTGTTGTCGTCTCTTCACTCGTGGAAATAAATATGTCGTATTTTTGTACATTTTAAGAAATACAATGATATTTTTTATTTAATGTACAAAACTGATTATTTCCCCACAGTGCGTGTTAAATATAACAATAAAAATAATTTTACCTCCACTTTAGTATGTAATGTCAAGTGAATCCTCTAGGGGGAGCTGTCGTGCACCCAAGTATAGATAGATAGATAGATAGATAGATAGATAGATAGATAGATAGATAGATAGATAGATAGATAGATAGATAGATAGATAGATAGATAGATAGATAGATAGATAGATAGATAGATAGATAGATAGATAGATAGATAGATAGATAGATAGATAGATAGATAGATAGATAGATAGATAGATAGATAGATAGACAGACAGATAGATAGATAGATAGATAGATAGATAGATAGATAGATAGATAGATAGATAGATAGATAGATAGATAGATAGATAGATAGATAGATAGATAGATAGATAGATAGATAGATAGATAGATAGATAGATAGAAAAATAGATAGATAGATAGATAGATAGATAGATAGATAGATAGATAGATAGATAGATAGATAGATAGATAGATAGATAGATAGATAGATAGATAGATAGATAGATAGATAGATAGATAGATAGATAGATAGATAGATAGATAGATAGATAGATAGATAGATAGATAGATAGATAGATAGATAGATAGATAGATAGATGGATAGATGGATAGATGGATAGATGGATAGATAGATAGATAGATAGATAGATAGATAGATAGATAGATAGATAGATAGATAGATAGATAGATAGATAGATAGATAGATAGATAGATAGATAGATAGATAGATAATTAGTGACAACAATAATAATCATAATAATTACACAACCACAACAATACTAGTACTACGACTACTAATAATAATATAATACGATTAAGATTATCATAGGAGAAGATAATTTGTTGAGCAATGTTCTTAACCAAGTTACAAAGAGCTTCACACATTTATAAACATAAACACACAATAAACAACAACGAGGGCCAAAGCAGCAGTAACAGATGAAGGTAGTGAGTAGTAGGTCTAATCAGCTGGTGAGTTATTCCACAGTTTTGAGACCTGTGCTGCAAAAGCATGATCGTCTTTAGTCAGCAATCAGCTCAGGAATCAACCAGAGCTCAAGCTCACAGGGAGCTGGTAAAAACTTGGTGTACAGAGGGGGCTTGGTTGTGTAAATCTTTAAAAGTCACCAATAACTCCTTGAAATCAATACGAAAACCAACAGGGAGCCAATGCAGCGAGGCCAGGACTGGTGTTTTTTGAAGAGTCCTAACAGCAGCATTTTGGACCAACTGAGGGAGATGCAGGGATGATTCTAATTTGTCAAACAATCATTTCTGTCTCAGAGAATCCAATTAAAAAATCATTACAAGTCTCAGATGAATCATGAGTGTCACTTGCCACCTCGTCAAGAAAGACACTATCGACAAAGCTTTTCCAAGGCCACACCCCTCAAGTCGATTTCTGTCACTGTGACGTGACACGAGAGAGAGAGAAGTGTCTGCAGCGTTGGCCCAGTATCACTGCTGTGGTCCAGAGGGACGATCCAGACAGGAGCGACTCTCACTGTGCTACTTAAACTAGGGATACGTCTGCATATGTGTTCCCTTGTGTGTTTGGGTTTGTGGTATAACTCATGATGTGGTGACAAAAACCTGTTTACAAAGACACATTACGGGGACAAAAAGCCATAACATAAATCCTAACATCTTTAAAGTTAGGACATGTTTTAAGGTAAGGGTAAGATTAGGCTAAGGCTAAGTTTATGGTCCACGGTTTAAGTTTTCCAGCATAATCATTGGTTTTGTCAGGACCATCACACCTCATGTGGACCAAAGCCTGGTCTAAATAAGGCTGAATATAATTTCTGAGGTCCTGGTTCGAAGGTCAGGGGTCAGATGTGAGTTGTGGTTAGGTTGAGGTGGAGGTTAGGCATAAATTGGTCATAGTTAAGGTTAGGGTAAAGGTTTTTGTGTGAGTGTGTGTCTGAAACCTCTCTCTTTTCCTTGCAGAACCTGGGGATGTAATTTAGTTATAAGAGAATTGGTCAACGAAAACTATTTTTCCTACATTTTCACAACATTTTGCTTTAAACCAAAGTCTGAAAATTTATTATTTCCTCAAGAATACTCCGATATCAAACCACCTTCCCTGAGAAAGTGTGTCCAAAATGTACGATCCTGAAGAACGAGCTGCAGCAGTGTCACTGGAGCAGGAGAAAGGCTGCGAAACGCCATCAATCACTTTCATGTTGTCTAAAGACAGTTTGTGTATTCACCGTTTGTGGTCACGTAGCAGTCGTGAGTGTGGGGCCTTGCATCCAGAGCGACGGAATGGACACGTGCTGAATGCTAACGCTTTGGCCAGTGACCATGAAAGTAACATGATCTCACTCAAAATGTCCCTCGAGAGGGATTCATCCTAAGTGGCTGAATTAAGAGTCGTGGACCGTGACTTTGCACGTCCGTCTGTGGGACACATTACATCACGTTAGGTTCCTGTGATTGTCTGGGCTCACATATACATTTGTATAATATATTTCTTGTGACAGTAAAGACTTATATATGAGTGTGTGAATATTAAAGCTGTGTCTCTTCCTCCATGAGTCTTTTTCCTGTTTGAAGTGCTGAGAGGTAGAAGACATACAGAGATTTAATAAGAGAGAACCACTGTTTGAAGTTATCTGTTCCCTGGAGGATGAAAGAATCTGAAGACTTTAATTTCAACCATATCGTCAGGAATCAACATTTTTACAGTAGGAAGTCAGCAGCCAGGAAACATTGTTTTGTTGTTTTTTCTTTTAATTGTCCTGTTTTCTTATTTTTGCACCAACACACACAAAATGCATGTATATGTGGTAATAATCCAAAATATCCAAAGCATACCCAATTGCTCATCTTAATACATTTTGAGGTACTTCAAGTAATTCTATTTCATGATACTTTACATTTTTACAGCAATAATTGCGGCCTCTGTGTATTTAAGAGGTTGCATGTAATACAGTATATTTACTTTGTTTCAGGTACTTTTCACTTTTACTCCATTTCATCAAATATCATCACTTTCTACTCCATTTGTTCGACAGCAGCAAGGATCTAAATCATTGCTATTATTAGGCATAATAAATCAATAACTTTACGTAATGTGTAGAGATATTTTCTAAACTCTACATCATATTGTAATATAATGCCAGAAACATTTAGATTGGTTTTACTGAATGCAAATTTAATTTACTTATAGAGCTGAAAGGAAGTAACTCCACCACTGAGACCAGACAGACACAGAGCAGACAGAGGACTGAGGACAGTGCTGATGACTGCTACTGTTCATCCGTCTCCCTCAGCGACTTATCCTCCACGTCCTCAAAGCAGAAACTCTCTGATCCCCCTGAGAGTGACACTTTCTATTCTAATGGAAAAAACGATATTTACAAATTGTACTTCACCCCCCTTCATTCCTCCAGTCTCTGTGCATGGTCAGATCCCGTCTATGGGATGTCTTCAAAAGGGGGAAAGAAACAACCATAATTTCCATTTCTGTCATTGTACTTCACTTGAGCCGGAAAAGAAATGCGAGTGCATTGAATTCACATCTCACTGTCACTTTTCATCTCGGAGCGACAGGCGGCTTGATTGAAAATAAGTTGGATTCTCTCTGTCAGGTTCCTCTCTCTCTCTCTCTCTCTCTCTCTCTCTCTCTCTCTCTCTCTCTCGAGTTATTTCTGGTCGCTGCTCAGTCCCCAACGTGTGAGTCTAAGTAGCGTGAATGGTGCTTTTGGCTCCTGCTCAGTCACCCTGGGGAGAATCTGGGATGTGCACGTAAACAAGGATGAATTGCTGATGATATTTGGATTGATTTTGGGACTGATCCGTCCTGAGTGTGTTGAGTAGCTCTGCCTCCATCAGGACGTCCACCATGTGACTGCAGCAGAGTAGGCCTGTACCGGGTGTTCTGGGGCTATACGTGAGTTTCAGATTGGACAATTATTACCTCTACTTTTTCCAAGTTTTACAAGCCAACAAGGAATAAAAAATGCACAGTCTACTTGTTCTGAAACTACAGGAAAAACATGGATTAATTTCTCATTGCACGCTAAGACTCTGGGGCTTTGTAAGGTAATTTAAACCAGGACTTTAGCTGCCGGGGATATTGGAAAATGAATCGAGAGGCGAGACTGTGCAGTGTAGACGTGTTAAGTCAAATCAGTATGAATGAAGGATATTGGGAACAACAGTGAAGATGAGCAAAAGAGATGAGACGAGAAAGTTAAAGTTCATAAAGTCTCTTCTTATAGTTACTCATCCATTTGCTGTTGTATTTTTGTTCTTCATCAGTAGATACAGTTGTCCGGGTTATGCTTTGACTGTCTTCACCCATATATCAATTAGAAATGAATCATAGACTCTAAGATTGACGAAGCTTCTCCTCCCCAGACGGACGGAGCAGACCGTGGCAGACTGGTAATTGCAGAGGAGGATGAGGCTGGAGGTGGAGGAGGTGGAGGAGGTGGAGGAGGTGGGGGAGGTGGAGGAGGTGGAGGAGGTGGGGGAGGTGGAGGAGGTGAAGCAGGTGCAAGGAACCTGAGGCACAGACAGTGCATGAACTAGAAAACAAACTAGCGAGGAGCAGAAAAGCTTGGCCACGATGTCTGCACCGCATTGATGACTGAACAATCAGGTAGATGAATGAAAAGAGTTTTATACTGCAGAGGCTGCAGGAGCAGAGGTGCACACACACACACACACACACACACACACACACACACACACACACACACACACACATACACACACACAGTCCATAGGCTTTCATTATTTTCCTGGAGACCTTCTTCCGTCTAACCACTATTAATTTAATCCTAACCCTTATTCTCACCTTGAGCTAAGTTTAACCCCAAAAATCAGCTTTTCCCCTGATTGGGACACGACGTTTGTCCCCAATTAGAGAATTTGTCCTCAAATATTTGGTCTTTGAAACTCACACACACACACATAGAGACAGCCCGACTAGGGACAACACTGCAGCAGCAGGAAGATGAAACACTGGAAAGACACAGGGAAGCTGGAGAGGAGAGGCCAAGTCGATATCCTGACACATCAAGTCATAGAGGAGGGTAGAGGGGACAAAAGGCTGAATTCAATACAGTGACTGGACATAGTGGGTGTTGCTAATCACATTAGCAAATGCTCTGTGCATAAATGTCATTAATGTTGTGTTTATTAACTATTTCATGTCAAAAAACGTGTGATGTCAAGAACAGATATGCATCAACATCTTCCAAATCCCAACAGGCAGCTTGTTGGACAGCTTCCTGTGTGTCCTCTGCAGCGCTGCACCATTTCTCCTCTTCAAGGTGGAATATTATGTATCTTTAAGCCTTTTATGGCGCTTTTAATTCATGGTGTGTGGGACTCAAGTCGTTCTTTATGAAACATCTGTGTCAGCGCAGGTGGAAAGACAGAACCACGTGTAGCCCAAGAGAAATGTGATGTGGGTTCATGATAGTCTTACTTACATTTAATGAAACGCTACTTTAGTTTGAGAAAGAGCAGAGTTTGTTGTGGTTGTGTTCGGGCGTGAAGGGCATACGAGAGATTCTGATTATCCCTCCATTATACACTCATTGATAAAGTCCTCTTCTAAAGCCGGGTGTGATAAGAGATCCCTTAAAATCAATAATGGTAATTCTACAAAAAGTGACACTGCTGATGCATAAAACATGTTTATGCAAAAACGAGCCACTGAGGAAATGCAAAAGATTCTTTGACTCGTTTTAATTAAATAATATTAATTAAGGACCAGTTGCAGACGTTTGAGGCTGAAATCATTCTGGTGACTTTGCAGCTGTAAAAAACTGGAGCTCATGAATATGAAAAACATATTTCAGCATCAATTTCAGGTTATATTTTCTCTGCCCATCATAATTTCTTGTCTGCATTCATTTAAAACAGCTTGAATTCTCGGCCATTGACATTCACACACTGCACTCACCTTCAATGCTGAGACATAACGACACAGATTGAGGAGTAATAGGCTTCATAACACTCCACAGTTTGCCTCCATGGGAGTGTTTGACTTTTCAGCCCATCACTGTATTACCTCCCCCTCGCCCCCCTCCCCCACCACACCCCCCACCACATACCAGGTGTTCTATTGCCCTGCTGAGGCGTTTTATAGCATCAGCACTTCTCTGAGACTTTTTTTTCTTCGCCCGCTCTCCTCCCATCATCGGCTCTCTCCTCCTCGTCTCCATGAGGTGGAAATTTGCACACTTGCAATCACGGAGCCAGGATACACAATGAACACTGTACCAAAATAACAACCCACCCCCGACCCCCCCCCCCCCCCCCACTGAGTCTTAGTCAGTTTCCTGTTATATTTCATACCACGTCTCCCGTGCTGTCACTCCGGTGAGCTTCTCTGCCTCTTGCTCTCCCGGCAACTCAGAGCTTTAGTTTTAATTAACCTGTTGCTCGTCATTATGAAATCGTCCATGTATCCCCAACAGACATGTTTTTAGTGTTAACATCTTAGATACTTTTATTTAGTAGATAGTCCAAAGTCCAAAGCCTGGACCTTCAGTTAGAAATCTGCAACCACCTTGTCCATCAACTAATTCCCCAAATCTCTGTCTGTCTGTCTGTGTCTCACGTATCTCGAGGACCGTTCATCTAGTCAACTTCACACAAAGCTTTTATATTGTTCAGGGCCCAAGGATGGGCACAGTCCAATTTTGTGCAATTTGGAAGCAGGCTATATCAATAAACTTTGAATTAGGCGACCGTAACTCCGGAGCAGGGCCGACTGGGACTCATCAGAGTAAGTGACGATTACTGCCGGTCATTTTTACACTTTCATAAATACAATCCTCCAACAAGCATCACCACAGGACAAGCAAACTGCAACATAAAGTTTGCAAAAATGAACATCCGACTAATATCGTTATAGCGTTTAGCATGTCAGCAAGAGGTCAAATTTTAACATTTGGTTTAAGCTAAGATCAAAAGTTAAAGAGGCAGACAGAGAAGAAGGCCATGATGTCCACTGTAAAGGAAAGTGGAGTCCAACAGTTGGATTTTATTCCTCTTTTAAAAATGATTTACGATTCTTAACATGATGTTGTCTTCAAGGACGAGAGTATCGTGAAAGAATCAATGCCTGTGCAGCTGAACTGTAACAGTGGAGGTTATTCCTCTGTATTCATTCATGATCTTCTGGGGTTTACTTTGAAAAGGTCTCCTGGTGGATCCTAATCAAACGTTTAGAGACACCTGCGTCTCTCTCCCTTCTTTTGCTCTCATCTCTCCTCACTTTCCTCCCTCGCTCCTCCATCCCTGCGTCCTCCCTCCATCCTGACACTGATTAGAAGCGAAGAGACAAATTAATCAGGGGAGCACCGGTTTGCCAGCTCCCTCTGACAGAGGACATCCACAGAATTTTTAAGGGGAAATGCGACGTCAACTTCCATCAATGCTGAAGCGGCCGGGGCTGTGTGTGTGTGTGTGTGTGTGTGTGTGTGTGTGTGTGTGTGTGTGTGTGTGAGAAAGAACGGGTAGGAGCAGTGCAGGGCCCATGCATAATCACCTTATTATATCCCTGTGAATGGAATGGTGAATTGATCTGATTAGAGGTTGGACGAGAAGAGAAGGCAACGGGAGAGGTCTGGCATGTCGAGCAGCTACCCCTGAAAGAGGAGGAAAGAGAAGGGAAGGGAGGGGGGGGGGAAGGAGAGCGGCACAGGATGATGAGGAGAAAGGAGGATGACGAAGAGTAATGTAGAGAGAGAGGAAGGCGGAAAGAGAGGATGAGGAGAGGGGAGGATGGAAGAGAAGGAAGGAGAGAGGAGGGACAGTGAAACTAAGTTTAACAAAACTTTCTCACCTGAGCTCCATCTAATCGCTGCTCTGGAGCTTCTCATCGACTCACATGGTCTGAAAGTACTGAAGCATTTCGTTAAAAAACTTGAAATAAGTTTGTTATACCACATGATGTTTATTTAATATTTTATAGCTGCAATCTCACATTGATTAAAAGCGTTTAACACATTCATATTTCATTCTAAACAAATGTAATCAAAATCCAGCCTGATATTGGCCCATTTTAATGACTTGGGGATCAGCGCTGGAATTAGAAATTAGGTTTTTGCAGTAGGCTACATAAAGATGGACGACACATCTGCACATCCTCTAGTTGCATTAAAATCCCATCATTCACCAGAGTCTGCACAGTCGTGACTGTAGAGTGGAGCCATGTTATCGAGATCCCACCTTTACATGTTCTCAACCAATTGTGAGTCAATCTCAGTTGTCAGTCTTGATGTTTCACCTGGTTTAATAAACCTTTACACATAAACACATCAATGTAACAAAAAGCTTCCTAAAATGACCTATTTATGACTTGTTGCCTTTTTCATTTTTGCACATGTTCTATCCACTTACATGGAGGAGACAGGGTTTATGGTGGTATAATGCAACCAGCCCCTCTATGATAATTTGGGGCGGTGTGGCCTAGGGGTTAGAGTGGGCGTTCTTCAACAAGAAGGTTGCAGGCTCTCTCCCCACTCTACCCATCTGCATGCCTAAGTGTCCTTGGCAAGATACTGAACCCCTAAATGGCCCCTTATAAATGTTGAGTGTACTCAAAATGTAATTCGCTTTGGACAAAAGCGTCAGCTATATGACATGTAAGTAATGTAATAATCTGGCTTCCCTTTTAAGGAGTGTTTGGTTTGACTCCATTGGGTCATTAAGGAACCAGTACAGCACTTGTCCACAGAGCTGAGAAGAGTTTGATCCCATTCCGTCTTAAAGTTGATCTATGAAGTTGTTGAACTCGAGGAAGAACCTGTGAAATCAGCGTCTTTACACAAAGACGGATCGGTGAAACTCATCCGGTGCTTTGCTGAGACACTGAGTCGACAACTCTTCACCAACTTACGCCCCTTGCTCCTGTTTTCACTCTTAAAAAAACAACTTCTGGATTCACCACAGAGGAGATCGACCCGTCAGCGATTCTCCGGGAGGCTCGGCAGTAGATCATAATTAGAGCCAATCAAAAAGAAGCGTTCGGCCTGTTACTTCCTGCCAGGCGGCTAGTTAGTCCATCTGGTGGTACGTAGGCCGCCTGGGCGCCGCTAACCCGTCACCAGAGCTGAGAGGTCACTTTCATTTAATGGGGAACAACTTCAATGCATCTCTTGGCAGCAGATTTAACACATGCAAGGGCACATGACACCACGCTTCAACAGTGTGTGTGTGTGTGTGTGTGTGTGTGTGTGTGTGTGTTTAAATACAGTTTTGCTATATCATACAAATGCATTTACCATCTTGTAGGTTTGTTTTTCTTAAAGATCATAATTAAAGATCTACCTGAATCGGTGTGTTGAGCAGTGAGTGAGTGACTGAGACTTGTGGAAGTGACTGATGACATTTATCTCCCCCCCCCCATCTCTCCCTCACCTCCTTCCCCTGCAGCCATCCTTCCATTTATCTCTCCTCCCTTTCCCCCCCCCCCTCTCCCTTCCTTTGTTTTAATCCTCTCTGTCTCTGTCTGCCCTCCTCTCTTCGCCCACTCTTCTCCATTCCACCTCTTCTCCTCCTTTCAGGCCGTTCCCTCCTCGCAAATAATTGCCTTCCTCACTGACTCATCTTCCTCTCATTTATCTGCTGTCTCCTTATCTTTCTGATTACCGCTCGGCAAATCAGGTTCCTCCATCCCTCCACACCTCCCTGCAACTTCTTCTCCTCCTGCAGTTGTACTTTCAGGTGCATGTGAGTTCCTGCGTGTCTGTTTAATGGATGTACGATTGTGTGATTAGAATATATCACATAAACCCCCCTGGGAAGATCATTTTATATTATTGTGATTGTCAGGATTATGAGGATTTTGGCAGATGAATACATATTTAACACATCTTTCATCGTGTTCTCTTTCAAGTGTAGATAGAATCACATATGAAGCAGAACCATAGTCATCCTCATAAGAACAAGAACACCACACTGATCTTGTTCCTCAGACATATGTGTATTAAATGAATGCTGTTTTCTGAAAAAACAGTTGAGCAGGATGTTATTGTAGAAGAGTTAAGGCCCTAATGGGACTCAGCAACATGGGGGCTCTTGTTTTTTAGTCTTAAGTTAAACAAAGTAGATAAATAATAACTTAGTCTTTCTCTAAATGGGTTGCTCTGACTTTAAAAATCCACAAACTGAACACAGATCAGTTCACAAGTAGGACATCAGCTGTTCCATGAGATTTTAATTTGAGTCCCTGTGCGTCTCAAAGCTTAGGCTTGTAGCTGAAAGTGTAAATGAACATGAATCTACTTTTAGAAAGTCCACGTCTCCAATTATGAGCTGCAGGTAAACATCTGGCTGTAGTTCCAGCTGTGGTGTTAATTAGGAAATCTTAGCATGAACCCCATGAGTCCTGCTTCCATCAACACGGTCCCAGAGCCTGACTCTGGGGATTATCAGACCACTGGTGAATAATCTGTTAAAACTTGTTCTTATTATCTGAATGTGATAATGTGTCGTGACTGGAGTCAGAGTTAAAATAAGAGGAGTTGCTCTCAGCCTTGAGGTCTTTTATACACACTTCAACACATGTTTCTTCTTGGGTTGACTCACACAGACTCGAGCTTTGTCCATGTTACATTCACCAGCCTGAAGGACACTGAGCATAGGATCGTGGAGCCTGACGAGAGATGAAAGCCGGTCGGACAAACACCTGAAGGTCTCATGAGAGAAGAAAAACCACGAGTGAGATACATGCATTTCATTTTCAAAGTGCAACTGTGACACATAAAGTTTTTGAATTAACTCGATACCTCCTAGCATGAAGCACAGTTTGATACAAATGCATTTCCATATGTGCATATTTCTAATACACAGATGGTTGTTTGACAGTGTTCTGCACTACTTCCCTTTTGTTCCTGACACAGCACTATTCAAGGTTATGGTAATGGAGGTGGTGGAAGTTGCTCGGGATGCAAACCATAATCATGGAGTTTGAAATATGGCTGGAAGAGCGTCATCTCATCTCCTCTCATCTCATGGGGTCACCTCTTCATCCGCTGTGTTTGCACAAGCTTTTCTGAAAACTCCATTAAGATGTGTAGACGGTGGGTGTCATGAATACACACATTGAAACAGCATTCACACACAAACACACACACACAAGTGGGCCCACATTCATGCACATTCTGTCTTATTTTTCATGCACCCTCTCTTATTCTAAACGAACCTCGAGGGATGAATGTGGTAGCCGAGTGTTTTGGGAAAGGTCATCTGACTTACCGGGGAAAATAGAGACAGAGAACACAAACTTAAAAGGTTAAAATTGATTTTGGCAACAAGATTTCCATTTAATCAACCTCCTTAACCGATGCAACCATGTCGTGGTGACTCCACGCTCGATAAAGATCAGTAGCACTGTCCCAAATCTCTCCCCATTCATCACAAGCTTTTGCAGAGGTCGGATTGTGTGAAACAAAGCTCACCGCTGTCTGTGTGTGACGGTTCTGGCATTTGCCTTTTCCTGGAAGTCTGTATCTCATCAGCAGCACGGCTACTGTCCAGCAGACGGCCAGAGATCTACATCCCGTCTGCGGCTTCCTTTGTGAGCCAAGGAGGGAGTGTGTGTGTGTGTCTGTGTGTGTGTGTGTGTGTGTGTGTGTGTGTGTGTTTGTGTTCAGGGGGGTCATTCAATGATAAGTTGTTGTCTGTGTAAATGTCAGTTGCTGACTATGGAAAGAGACCAACACTGAGGTTATGTTGCTGAAAACTAATTGGATGAAAAACTAAATTTGACTGTTTGATTACAGAGACGTGTGTGTAACTGTGTGTGAGTATGTGTGTGTGTGTGTGTGTGTGTGTTTGTGTGTGTGCGTGTGTGTCAAACAGGGAAGAGTTTGTACCAGCACCGCCCATTCATGAATAAAGATTTGCTCGGAGGGCAGCAGCTGCTGTTCACACGCTCTGTTGTCAGATTGGTTTGTGGCTGTCTCTAATTATAATCCATTTAAAAACTGCTGCTTACATTTCAATTGGGTTTTCATTAGATCACATCACTGCGTAAAACACCGGTAGTGTTTATTCTCTTTCATCGGAGCGTTGTCTTTGACGGAGAGAACTGAAAATAAATCCAAACTTTGAATGTACTGTACAATGACATGCTTTTGATTTAAGGCACAATTTCCGATTAGCCTTAAATTTGTGGCTCATAAAAGTTGAGTCATTGCTCGATCAAGCTGGAGGTTTTCAAGGTTGTTTTGGAGTAGAATGAGAAAAAAATTGAAAAAACCATGTGGACCTCAAGAGAATCACATCAAAGAGATACAACACATAAAAAAAAGCCTTTAATTAAATTTAATTTAATTTTTACACTTTTTTTGGATAAGGTTAAATTGGTATTAATAAGGTAATGACACTCTAAAATGCAAGACAGACCCACCAGGAGTAAAAACAAACAATTATTTCACTCTCATAATATTTAGTGAAAACTTCAACCAATAAAATTCTTCGGACCGAAGGACCTTATTGGCCGACAGACCTGTCTGTTTGCTTCATGGACATGCAGGTTTTCCGTTTGCTTCTTGTGGCGCATTCGGGCCCGCGTCATCAAGGCGCGTCCTCAACTAGAGGGTTTGTTTTGATTCCACGGCAGACAGTAGCGAGTAGCGACCGTAGCTTACCGGTGCTTCTGAATCCGAATCCATTGCTTTGGTAAACAAAAACTCACGTGTGTGCGCGGAGGCAGTAGGTTGTAAGTCTGCTTGTAAATAAAGTTTCTTCAAAAAAATAAAAACACCGGGATGGTTGTAAGTCTGCTTGTGTAAATAAAGTTTCTTAAATAAAACACCGCGGATGGGAACGAGGGGGTGGGGCATTGGAGGAAGGCGGGATGATTTGAATGTGCTGTAATTCTCAAATGCAACAAAGGTGAGATCGTCCCTTTAAGGGGAATTTAACTAAAATTGTGTAAGTGAAAAAGAAATGAGGCTAAAATCCAGTGAGACTGAACGACCTCCTGACTCACAAGGATCAGAACCCAAAGACAAAGACACACCTCTCGATCTGTGTCCCAACCAAAGACTGCAAATAAAGATGGATGACAGGACGGCTCCCTAAAAAGTACCTTGATCGCCCCCTGGTGGCTACAGGACCTGGTCATAATGGATGAGACCCCAGCAGTACCGCAGCCTCCTGCACTGTTGGGCTGTTTTAGGTGTGGGTGTGTCGAAGCACTGAGGGCCCCCCCCCCCTGATGATGGATCTGCTACTGGAGGAATGTATGGAAATGGACAGAATTGATTACCACTGCAACGCAAACTTAAATATGCAGAGGAGAATCAATGTTTTCTCTAATTTATCAGCTGTATCGAGTATTAATCAATAGCTTACAACGCAAAGTGAAACGTGAACGAACGGATGAACAGTGACACAAATGCTTCAGATGATGTATTGAGGATTTATGAAATGCTATTTTGTGTTCCATTTGAATTCACATCTATGATCAATAGTTTTCTGCAGCAAAACTATTTTTGCATAATACAAGCTATACCTGGAATCACTAAAATCCAGTTTCTTTTTAAGAATGGTGATAATTTAGATTAATGTTTAAAGAAGTTTCCATTCCCACAATTGAAAAAAAGCCATGTATAGATTAAAACTTTAATAAAAACTAACTTTATTGATCAAAAAGCTCATTTTGTTGCCGTTGTATAGAAAAGGTTTCTGCTCTCCTCATCACAGTGATAGTTTGTAGTGTCCTGCCAACTTGGGCTATCTTTAATTTAAATGGAAATGAGACACTGGTCCTTATAGATTGAAGATCAGGTCCCTGATCATTGCTCGATCAGCCTCTCCTCTAACCGTGTGTGTGTGTGTGTGTGTGTGTGTGTGTGTGTGTGTGTGTGTGTGTGTGTATTTTTTGAGAGTGGGGAATCTTTGAAGCTGCGGATGCTCATGCACGTAGTCTACACTCATATTTCAGATCAGATTCTGGCTTGAAACAGGCACAGATGATCTGGAGAAGTTAGCATGTCCAATCAGTTATATTGGGTCAATTTCGATTAAGTCAATTAGATAGTTAAATAGTTTCGTAGCCCCCACGCTGGTGAGAAGACGAAGCGATGCTCAAGAAACTGAGAGAGCTTCGGTGGAAGGTTCTGGCTTCGGTTTTCAGTCGCAGCCTCTTTGTGTTTTGACTTAAAATAGAAGCTTTCAAAACTTTAACCACGTGCAAAGGTTTTCTGGCAGAAATCCTCCCAGGCGAACGTTTCCCATGTGCTCATACTCAGCAGGCTTCCTGGAATTCAGCCAATCAGCACGAAGCATGCGCCAGGGCATGTTTCATACCAAGTGTGTGACTGGGAAGTGGATGTAAAGGGAGAGAATGTGTCCATGTGCATTGTTCAGAACTTGATCCAAAATGTGTGTCTTTTTGTGTGTGGGTGTGTGTAGTCATAACTCATGGCTCCCTAGTGGAGACACAATCCAGACCCCACAACAAACAGTATCGAATTTTTAGGGTTTAAAGTTGGTTGAAGGGAAGCTTGGGTTCACTGGGGAATGTCTGTCAGTCAGTGTGACGTCCCCTCAAGTGATGAAAACAAATAGTGCGTGTGTCCATGTGTGCAGGATGAAGAGTTATTATCATTTGTGTGTATTAGTAATATATACAAATTGCACTGTTGTCTTTAAGTGATAGATGAACCACTGCAGTATTTAAAATAGAGTAATACTTGACATTTTTTAGGTCGTGAACATGTTTTCTCTGCATGTCAGGGATGAAAGGGAAGTTATTTTTTACAGAGTTCCCACCACTGTTAACAGACTGTCGTACATCTGTTCCCGGGAACACTCCCCTTTTCTCCCAGGTGGAGCTAAAGGTGTAATAAACACAGATGGAGTTTTCCTGCCACAGGGAGCAACATGTCAGCTCTGAAATGTAACATGATGAAAAACAAGTCCCTGAGATTTGCAGAACGTCAATCGTTTGGCAGCTCGATGCTGAGTTTGCAAGAATATAAAAGACCGGAGTCTATTTTAATGCTGTTTATGGATTATCAAGGTTCAGGGAAAGGAATGACTATGTTTGAATAAAGGTGTGTGTGTGTGTGTTTGTGTTGTTTGTGCCCCTGTTGAGTTCCAGTCAACCCTAAAGCAAGATCTGGCCTCTAGTGCAGCTAATAAGCTGTATTATATAGCCTCCAAGTCAATCAGCACCACTTTAGTCAAACCGTATCGGATTTCATAAATTGCAACAACTTATATTTGTCTTATATAAGCTCTGTTCTGGGACCTCAACCTTTCCACATGCATACAGAGAAAGACTGAGGTAGAGAAAGCCTCCTTACACCCTATGAGCCTTTAATGAAAGTGAGTCTGGGAGAGGATGAGCTAAAAGACCAGTGGTTCAGAACAGACATCACTGACAGCACAAGCCATTGATTAGGTCAGATTCAGTATTAAGGAGGTGCTGGGCTGGAGGTGGGTTGCACAGTAGCTTTTCAGTGGAAGCAGGAGCAGTAGCCTACAGGGTCGAGCAACCTAAATAGAGCGCACAATATGAGCTCTCAACCGAATGCATGGGACTGGGTCAGCTGAGCCGTCAGCTGAACTGCACTACGTGACCGGCCTGATGACTTGCTCAATATGTGTTTGAGCAAATAAATTGTGGCTACGTCACAATAGAGGGAACAAGTTGACCACGAAAACCAAACGAAAAGAGAAGTTCGATCATTCTCACCATTGCATCGTTAGCTAATTTGAGATACTGTACCAGTTACTATATGTGTGTGTCTGTAAAGCTCATTAGATTCATCAGCAGTTGCTAATGAATCTTGGGATACGTTGACCCATGAAGGGTCCACTCATCTTCCCTTGCTCCAGAATTGAAGAACCCATTTGAAGGAGCCTTAAAATGGCAGTAGCTTGTCAAATGCAGTCTTCAAAAGATGCAATGAGTGAGTGAGTGTGCGAGTGAGGTAGCAACAGCTTTGCAGGATTTAAAGAAAATCGCTAGAATCAATATAATAATTATGTGTGCAGTGAAAAAAGTTCTGTGTTAGAAGCCTTTTTAAGTTTAATATCAACTTGGAGTAAAACATGCTGCTGTGCGAAAGCATCAATAACCATTTGCTTCACACTGATGTTTCAGCCTCCCTCTTCGGAGCCATTTAGTGGCAGCTACTTTAAATTCATTCATTGTTGGTATTTGGTCGAGATCAGTGGGAGGGAACATAATGCAACTGGAACAAAGCACACAAAAAACACAAACACAGGAAAATAAGTGAGCCACTAATGTAACCGAATGACTCAGTGTCTTTGTTATTCTCACACACCTGATAATAACCTGAGTGAGTGCACCGGCTGGATCAATAGCACAACACTGAATGCCAACCACATGCAAAACAGGAAAACTTCTACTTTAAAATGACACACGACAATATATATTAAATCTCTCTGACACGTCACACGCTTAAAACGGACAAATAATCCACAAGTTGACGTTGAGTCGTGCTTTGCTGTTGAATCGGAGCAGGAAGTTGCTCTTTAGAACTTCCTGAAAAACACGAGCAGAACAAGAGGCAGTGGAGTGTCACTTATACGTTCTGTCCGGCGCCATCTTGTTTTCTTTGAAACCAGAAGCAACCATATTTGGAGGAAATTGGGGGAGGAGCCTGACAGAGAGCTTAAGGACACAGTACGCCCGCCTACACCTGCGAGGTGCAGCTATTGGACTGTACCAGCTGTCAGTCACACAGTACACGCCCAGATACATGTAGTGCTTTATGATCTAGTTTGCTCTTAATGTGACAATAACTAACAAAGTGAACATCATGATGTATTGAAGAAGACTTCAAACTAGCGACTAAGATGATAAAGTCATAGGAAAATGTTTACTGACGTTATACATCAAGTGAGAAGTCGAATCACTTCCTCGTAGACTTCTTCATGCCACCGATGGAGTCGCCCTCTGCTGGTCATTTGACAGAATATAGCTTGGCTTCACTTCCCAGACCCAGAATCATTCAGTTTTATAGAGTCTATATCAACAATGCACATTATAACAAATGGTATAAAAAACGAAAGAAGAGGTTAAATAGAGCAAATGAAATACCCCACTCACGTTGTATATTAGTTCAGTGTGTTCATATATTCTGAGCACGACTGTCAGTGAGAATGATGGTGTCTCGCTCTTCCCTCTTTCCATTATTGGATTTACACACATTTAAATCTGGTCTACGTGCAGGTTTATTCACCAGAGGTAATAAAAAGTTATTTTTACATAAGTCCAGTTACGGTGCATCACCGGGCGATCGAGGAGGTAAATGGATGTGAGCTTCTCTTGGCACAGACAAATAAAATCAATCAATAACAGCCTTTGTGTCAGAGAAGCTATGATCGATGGGTTACGCCACAGGGAGGCTATTTATTACAAGAAGCAATTAACTGTGAAGGCATTTTTCCTCTGAAAAGTTGAAATAGTTTGCATACTCGATATCAGCAACACAAATGCACGTTGATACAGCACAATCATGTGCAAATACAGGAACATGCAGAGTTCTTTGCAGTCACCTCCTTTCCCACGTTCACACTCTACATGCACAGCACCCAACCAACACAACGCCCCTGATCACTTCTCGTTGCTTTGGTCTATAAATAAGCTGCCTCTGTCTGCACATGCCATTCTGTGGTTGCACCACAATCTGAGAGCGACTAACTGTGAATCAAGCACTTGATCTAATTTTGGATCGTAGCCCTGAAGAGAATGAAAATATCAAACCTGAAGTAATCGAGGAGAAGGAAGCCTGCTGGGGAGGAGAAGAAGAGGAACATGATTAATGTGATCCAGATTCTGAAGAATCATCAGGCGAGGAGGCACATGACAGAGCTGAAGCAGTTGGTGCATTAATTAATTAGGCAGTTGAACTAATTTTGCCTGAAAAATACCAAATAACACATTTCTCAGTTGTGAAGATTTGCAGCTTTTCACTGTCTCCTATGAAAGTAAAGAAAGCACATTTTGGTTTTGGACTGTCGGTCGGACAAAGACATCTAATGAGCATTTTGTCAAAATCAAAAGAGAGAGGGCAGATTAATTGAAAATGTGCACATGAGGGTAATTGTTGTGTGAGCCCTGTGTGTGTGGTGTAGCCTTGTGTGAACTGCATCAGCACAAAACCTCTGCAGAAGCATTTCAAGGGACTTTGGGAGCCCCGGACCAAAGGGACCAGGAGGCCCCACGTCGACACCAAACCAAAATAGCCCTTACTGTGGACTAATGTAATCAACCATTCTCAGGGGCCCCTGCTCAGCTTGGGGCACCACGGCATTGCCAGATTTGCAAAACAACAAGCTGTGTGTCTGTGGAGTGATGAATGAAGGAAATACAATAGTGTCACCAGATACTACGACCTTAATGGTAATCGGTTATGACCCTATTCATATAATGATCGATAATTCTGTCTGTGCTATACAATCAATTCACTGTACATGTTTTGTTCTTGTGTTTCACACTGTATATACATTTTTACTCCATTCATATTTTCTATATGCTTTTTATATATTCCTCACGCTTGAATGTCCAGTGTGTAAGATCTAGGTGACATTGGTAGAAATTGAATACAAAATAATCGTAGAGTGTCTCATCTTAATTGTACAAATCATTGTTTTCTTTACCCTAGAATAAGTCCTTTATATGTAAATACTTTATATTTATATCAGTGGTCCAAACTGGACAAACTTAACACCTTTTGAGTTTCTATGACAACTGAAGTCTACCACAGGTTCTCCCTCATGTTTGGAAGGGGAGGGTGAGGTGAGGGGTATTCAGCTGCAACATGAAACCTCACCACTACATCTAGACACTGAACCTTTAAGTATTATAATCCTTACACATAAGCAGTGAACGTTACTTATTATTACTTACTGATGCTTGTTTTTTACTCTTGCAGCTGTAATTTGCAGATTTCCCCTTAGTGGGACTAATAAAGGATTATCTTATCTTATCTTAATGATTGTGGTCTTTTATTGGTGAAGTTACAGCCCGTGAAATTTGTATAAATTGATTATAAAATAATCCTAGTGATGTTGTCAGAGTGTGTTTCATCTAAATTGTACAAATTGTTGTTTTCTTTACTCTGGAATGAGACCTTTATATTTAAATACTTTATATTTACATCAGTACAGTCGTTCTAACTGGACAAACTTAACACCTTTTGAGTTTCTATGACAACTGAAGCTACCACAGGTTCTCTCTCATGTTTGGAAGGGGAGGGTGAGGTGAGGGGTATTCAGCTGCAACATGAAACCTCACCACTAGATGTCACTAAATTCTACACACTGAACCTTTAAGTATTATTATCCTTACACCTAAGTAATGCACGTTACTTATATTACTTACTGATGCTTGTTTTTGACTCTTGCAGCTGTAATATTGCAGATTTCCTCATTGTGGGACCATAAAGGATTATCTTATCTTATCTTATCTTATCTTAATGATTGTGGTCTTTATTGGTGAAGCTACAGCCCAGGGACAACTTGCATGTGTCCTCCTCCTCAGGGACCAGATTGGCTATGACAACTGAAGCTACCATAGGTTCTCTCTCATGTTTGGAAGGGAAGGGTGAGGTGAGGGGTACTCAGCTGCAACATGAAACCTCACCACTAGATGTCACTAAATTCTACACACTGAACCTTTAAGTATTATTATCCTTACACCTAAGTAATGCACATTACTTATATTACTCACTGATGCTTGTTTTTGACTCTTGCAGCTGTAATATTGCAGATTTCCTCATTGTGGGACCAATAAAGGATTATCTTATCTTATCTTATCTTAATGATTGTGGTCTTTTATTGCTGAAGCTACAGCCCAGGGACAACTTGCATGTGTCCTCCTCCTCAGGGACCAGATTGGCTATGACAACTGAAGTCTACCACAGGTTCTCTCTCATGTTTGGAAGGGGAGGGAGAGGTGAGGGGGATTCAGCTGCAACATGAAACTTCACCACTAGATGTCACTAAATTCTACACACTGAACCTTTAAGTATTATTATGCTTACACCTAAGTAGTGCAAGTTACTTATTATAACTTACTGGTGCTGGTTTTTGCTGTAAAATTGCATATTTCCCCATTGTGGGACTAATAAAGGATTATCTTATCTTATCTTATCTTATCTTAATGATTGTGGTCTTTTATTGGTGAAGCTACAGCCCAGGGACAACTTGCATGTGTCTTCCTCCTCAGGGACCAGATGGGCTGTTCCAGCTCTTCAGCCTCTTATCTCCATCTCTGTGAGGTTTTTATTTATTTATCTGTCAGAGTTCCGCTGCTCCACGGAGGTCGGTCCACCGGCTCGCTGTCTCCTCCCCTCGCTCCCCCCCCCCCTGCTCGGCCACACCTGCAGCAGACCGTGGAGAGAGACGGTGTGGAGGAGAGAGGAAGCCCGGACACATCCAGCAGCTCAGCTCCGCTTCTCTCTGGAACCTGAGGTGTGTGAGTGAGGATCATGCACTGGAGACACACAGCGACCGGAGGCTGGGACACTTTAAATCATGGGGATTAACGTGAAAGAGGAGGAAGAGGAGGAAGAGGAGGAAGAGGCGCAGAGACCGACACCGAGGAGCGCGCACAGGTACGAGAGGTTCCGGACAAACATCACAGACACTGGGACAACTTTTTATCACCAGACGTCTTCATTTCATTCGAAACTTGTGTTTGTTGTCATGAATTATAAATGATGCCTTGACCTTGATTCCATCATTTACTCATCTTATCCCCCGGAATTATTTAAAAATATGCATAACAGACATAAGCACTTGATTATGTAATAAGCTTTACAAAATAAAGCAGAATCTTCCCTGTTCATATATACTTATAGATTGTATTCGGTAATCAATAACCTATAGTGAGTTTATACTCAACTTGTTTCACTAGTACTGTAAAATCTGCTCCTGGATCCCTGCTGATATTTAAAGAATGATATATTATAGTCATACAAAAAACAAAAGAGGCTGCATCTGTAAATCATCTCTCAAATAGCTCATGTATTTGTGTACTCGCCTAAATTCCCATTTCCTTATTTATCTTATTTCCTGTAATCCAATGTAAATGCATGGTGACAGTGAAGATCTTTTAATAACACAAGATAACATGAGATTGTCCTTCATGAGGAAATCTACTGTGTTACAGCAGCAAAAAGGAAATAGTGAACACTCAGTGGGGTATGGATAGTAAATAAGTAAAATCATACAATATAAAGCACGATGAACTATAAATGATAGACATGTGTACAGCATGGAAACGGTAAAACAGTATTGCCAAACATATGAATAAAATAGATTTCTCATATTTTCTTTTCACTCCTCTCACAGAAGACAGATATGATTTCACTCTCAGGCCAAATCCCACGTAGTGTTTCTGTATGTGACCTTATCATTCTCCTCTCATGATCTCCACAGTCATCCTGCCTGACTCAAAAGCAGCCTTTGTTGATTGTGTGGATTTTCTGTACTGCTCAGCTACAATAAATATTAATAGACTTTTCAAATAGGTTCTTTCGAGCACAAACTGTGCGATGTCCTTCTACCTGTAACTGAATATTAAATCATTATGGAAACAAGCAAGCCCGCTCACACTCAGGGGAATTGATCTCTAAACACGTCTCATTTTAATGAATTTAATTGCGACATGTATAAATTATAGGAATCTAATAAGTGGTTCCCCTTTTTCTCCAAAAATAATATAGTGTTTCTGTGTTCAGGAACTTCCCAAAATAAATGAACTAACACTCTTTTTCCCAGAGAAGAAACAGGGAAGTAAAACATGTTATCACTGTGTCACACCCTGACCTTTGCACTTGTGGGACGGCCCACAGTCGCCACTGGCTGACACCGTAACAGTGAAGGCCTCAGTTGCACTGTAGATCATCAATTCATAGGGTTACTGTCATATGGTCCGAGGTCAGAATTTGCTGCATTGTGGAAAAATCCATAAACCAGATAGAGGGGAAGTGTTGTTGACGCTGCTTTCAAGTTATCGGATCAATCCACCGTCCAGGCATGACCCGGCTGTGTCACTTCGCTCATGTAGATGTGCCGCGGCCGTAATCTACCGACCCGAGATGGATCGTGAAGCAAAGGTGCACCCGTTAGTAACCTTATATACTGAAAAACACTTTAAAGATCTTCCGAGAAGGAGACTTAACACTTAAAAGCAACTCGGGCTGAAAACAACATGTGATAGACCTCATTAGGAAAGAGCCTGAAGTCCACACAAAGCGCTGGATGAAAGAACAGAGGAAAACAACTTGAGCCGCTGATTGAGTCTGTGGATGACCTGCAGAGTGGAGGGGTTATATGAGAGCTGTGTATAGGTGAGGTGTGTGTGTCTGTGTGTGTGTGTGTGTGTGTGTGTGTGTGTGTGTCTGTGTGTGTGTGTGTGACATCAATGCCAGACAGAGTGGAGCAGAGAGTAGGCCAGAATCTTAAATATCCCCGAGAGGCATTTTGTTTCACAGTCAGCAGATACTCAGAGTCAGGCATGTAGTGTGTCATCAATAGCTGCTGTGGTGAGTGAGACCACCTCGGTCCCTAGATGTATAATACACCCGCCCATCAGCATAATCAATTCAATAAACAGTCATGAGAGCGTGGTGTAGGACACAGACGTTTGTGTGTCAGGGAAAGTGTCCTGTCCCCTGTCTCATAGCTCTAAGCTTTGTGCACCTGTACTATCCTAAATGCTTCCTCTGGCTCGTTTATATGTTCAGACAAACAATGCTGACAATGCAAAAGTTCATCCATCCATCCATTACCTGTACCGAATATCCATTGAGGGTCGCTTGGGGGTTAGGGCCGATCCCAGCTGCCATTGGGCGAGAGGCGGGGTGCACACTGAACAGGTCCACAGTGTATCGCAGGGAAATGCTAAAGTTTAGTAGCATTCTCATCATTTTAGTTCACTGAACACAAAGTGCAACAAAGGCTGATGGGAACATGTGACTGGCCGGGGCATTTTCGTAGGAAGTTTCTAGTCTTGGCTTATAAAAATTGCGAATTATCGCCTTTACACCTCAGTTATCGTATAAATTAAACAAAACACATAACATGTTAATGTTAAACTGCTTTCAGAAAAGCACTGGACTCCGCAGATCCTCTGTGTTTTCTCCGGAGGCGGTGCATGTGTGTTTCTACGGACTTTATCCACCTGGCATCTTTGAACAAATTCACATGAACAAGGCAGTGGGGTGTAAGGCAAACTACGGTTTAACTCTATCTTACTAACTCTTTAGCTGGACTGGTGAATTTTGTTGCTGGTGGACACAGGCAGGCTAAATGTTTCCCACGGTTTAACGTTCTCCCGCTGAGCTAATCTACCTGGCTGCTGGCGGCTCTAGCTCCGAGCTTCAGTCTACAGAGAGACAGGTATCAATCTTCTCATCCAACTCTCGGCAAGAAAGCGATTGAGCATTTTCCCTAAAAGGTTCCATATCATCCCGTGGGAAACATGAATGTCAAATCTCTGCAAAACTAATGGCAATTCATTCAAGATGTTTCACATAAAACCACAAATGTGAACCTCATGGTGATGCAAGAGAAAAAAAGACCTAGCATTTGGCTGGATCCTATATGGCCATTGTGTGGAATGGACGATGTAGTTACATTGCAAATTATAAAGGCTTGAAAGTTGTTTATGTTGCATTCTACCGTATGTCAACTGGTTTTATCCCTTGAACTGTGCCCTGCTCTCTTCTTCTTTCTGTGCTCACATATTCTGTGCTTTTAATACGGCCAAATTCCCAGTCAAGCTATTTACACAAGACAATAAAAGAGAAAGAAATGTAATAGTGGGTTAAGCTTGACATTGCATTCCCCCCCGAAATATCGCAGACTCGTAAAATGTAAACTAGAATGGCACTCGACAGAACGCATACCTCCCAACGGTCTCCTTCAATACAAATCGCACTCACTCCTCCACCGACTGATCTGGATCAACACCACAACCTGCTGGGTTCTTCTCAACATCTCATCAAGTACCGTGGCATTCTTTCCCGTAGTGTTTGCGTAAACCTGCTGAAAAACAAATAAACAAACCAACAAACAAATGGTGGAGGATTTGTCTCAAAGTTTCCAGATCTGCCGCTTGGTGCTTTTGCAAAATTAAAAAAGTTGCCAGGGTCTGAAAAGTCCGTATCGTAGCCACAGCGATGCTAAGTTAGCCACACTGTCTATCAATTCCCCCCCCTCCCTGACCAATTAGTCACGGTCTATGTACGTCATCAGGCCTTTGCTGTTGCAGGCGATCAGCACAGTTAGTGGGGTTCTTCCTCTGGGGAACATGACAAAAATCTTAAGACTATCCGTGGCTCGAAATACCAAAACACCAGTTCCCTCAGTCTAAATCATGAGTTCCACCTTGCAGACATCGAGCTCGTCATCTCATTCATTACCATCATTATCTCCAGACAGCCACTGTCAAATTAGAATATGCAGAATATCACCTCCGAACCCGCAGCAGGAGGTGATGATGGTTAAAAACAAAGACTGAGACAAAAAAAGGAAAAGAGAAGACGGCGCCTCTTTGCCATCGTCAGCGCGAGAGAAGCATGTTAATTGGTGATTTGATTAGCGGTTTATTATTGCAGCTGTGCACGACAGAGGAAAGCAAACGGCCGCCCAGGGGTTCGTTCTTTCTTTTTTCTTTATCAGCAGTCGACTCCTCTGGGACTGAGGGGTGGTTATGCATATCATTCACTTTATTTCCTCCAACTTCCAAAAGACACACACACACAAAAAAAGGGAACAAGAAGCGTTTCTTTGCTCTTGTCTGGTAATGGAGAGTGTTTGACAGAAGCAGAACTATTCATTTTTTGAATTGGCCGCAGCATCTGAGAGCTCAGTTTGGCTCCTGCTGTAGAACAGCGGCTGAGAAGGATCCACAGCCTGTGTTGAAGTGAACTGAACTGGGTTACGTGCTCGTCAGCAGCAGTGTGTCACCACCGGGAGGAGGAAGCTCTATTCAAAAAAGAGGGAAGTGCAAAATGTCATAGTTGATTCAAAAATCTTTTCTGTGCATTTGTGTTTGGATTATTTAGGCTTCTATTGTCAACGTGTGTTTATGTTGGGGGGCAACAAAACGTACACAGGCTGATGAATATGGTGTATTTGTCATGCTGGGAATGGTGGAAAGACAATGCAACAGGGACCGAAGGGGTAATAACATCTCCCAGTGTAAACACAGGTGTGGCACACACTGTATATGTATGTGCTCACATGCATTCTGCCACAAGGGCTTTGCGTCAGGCAGGCGGGTAAAGACCTGGAGCAGAGACAAGTAATCCAGACTCCATGCGCACATCTCTCTCCCCAAACACCAGAATGCCAGAGCAGGTAGCAGATAGGAGGAATAAGAGTTCAGCTGGAAAAAGTAGCTTCGGTGGAGAGACAGAGGAGAAGAGGAGCAGTGTTAAGACAGGAAGGAAGGTGTGGAGGGCTGATATGAGGAGGGATAGGAGAGTAAATAGATAGTGGGTGTGTGTGTGTGTGTGTGTGTTAGTGTGTGTGTGTGTGTGTGTGTGGATAAGATGTCAGACACGTCCTGGCTGGTCGTGCCAGTCGGGGTGATGCAGTGTTGTAAACTGAGGAATGAGCTCTCCCAGCGATGGTTGGATTAAACCATCTCACAGGAACCGGACAGCAAGAGGGAGAACTGATATGAGGAGAGGGTCGGTCTGAGTCTCCGGAGGCGTCAACGACCGCTGACGATAAGACTCTCCAGCCAAGTTTGCATTAAGCATCTTGACATACCCAAGATGACCAAGCAACGCCGAGGCAGACGAATATCATCCTATGAGGACCATGAACCTCTCGACAAAACGGTTCCGACATAATCCACCGACAAACTAATATTTCCATTTCTCCAGCCACGGCCAAAAGGAAATGACTACTTTGTGAAAGGGCAACAGCTGCAACCTCTACATGATTCCAGTGGAGGGGCTCGTCCGTGCATCCTCTCCCTTCTTTACGTGACTCATTTGGATGAAGCCTGTAAATCTTGACGATAATCAAACGGCTGCATCTTTTAAGATTTGAACAAAACAATGAACTCGCTGTTGGACGAATAGAGGCTGGAATTCACGGGCAGAGCAGAGCAACCAAGGACTAAACAGATAAGCCCGGCTAAGGTGAGCCGCAGGGCGAGTTTCGTACAGTACAGTATGTGCAGCTGATGTAGAGGTCTCTCTCTCTCTCTCTCTCTCTCTCTCTCTCTCTCTCAGGTTTTGCTTGTGATCCCTGACAGAGCGAGGGCAGTAACACTGACTCGACCATTGTCTCATGTGCAGTGCGAGGCGCCCTGGTTGCCTTGGCCGCCCATTGTCACCGTAGAGAAGAAAGACAGATTCCGGCTTGTCTGGATAACGACCCATTCAGCATCATTTCTCTTTTGCCACAGTAGAAATCCTCAGAACAACAGTGAAGGCTCAGCACTATCCCGACCTCCCCAGCCCTTTTCCCTGCATCCTCTGCCCACCTCATCCCTTCCGCCCTCTCTATCAAACCATTCCCTCTCCTTCACCCGAGCTTCAGCTGCAGCTTCAGCCCGGTTCCGAGTCCCAGATGACAGCCATTACCCTCCCTCACTGCACCAGCCTCCTCTCCACTCCCTCCAGTCCCCGTGGCGCTTGGCACCGATGCCCATCACACAGACAGATGGAGACAACCCTGACCCCTCTCCTTGCCCGTGGGGACGCAAAGGGAACCAACCCTCGCTAGAGGAGAGGAGAGGGGGGGTGACAGGAAGGAGAGAAGAGGAGAGTATTGCTTTGTCACCACGGCAACTCATCATCCGGTCTCCCTCGGACTCCCCGTCAGCCGAAACCAAGGATAGATAGTGAACGTCAACAACAACAACAACAGAAGGACCTTTTTGTTTTTTTAGCAAATTGTGCCTGACACATTTTTGCTTTGATATTTTGGCAGAGAAATCTGGTTTTGCTCGTGTGGACAGAAGAGGTAAACACTGACAAGAATTCTAAATATGAGAAATATCATTCGAAAGAAAGAGGAAGTCACAAGAAGACGGATCTAAAAAAGAAACGCACTGAGAGAGAACCGGCTCTACACTTTCTCAAGTTTTTCTGAACCCCACAAAAGTTGCATTATAAGCCCTTGCACTTCCCGTTAGCTGTGGCCTCTGTGGTCTGAGCGAATGACAGCAAGAGAAGCTGAACAGGCTGTCAAAGATGTCACAAGTTTAAACCACAGTAAGCAAGCTGCTGTTTTCATTGTACTTTGCATACCTACATAAAGCATAGTGTCTACATTCATCTGAGCTGTAACATGTTGGTTGCACCTCTGCTGACGGATCAGACGTCCACTCTCTCATCTCCTCGAACTGAAACACTGCACCTGAGTCCCAGCGATTATTACTAGAGGTAATGCTGTTTCCACATTTCTAAGCGACTCTGCTGACCGGCCTTCTGATTAGACACACAATGCCAGAGAGCCAATTTTTAAAAAGGACCCACGCATCAACAATAAAAAAACGAGGCACTAATGGCTGGTGAAATGAATTCAGCGGGCCAACATAACAGAGGAGGGAATACCGGAGTCCCAAAGCTTCCCAGGTAATTGGAGTGCAGTGTATTTTCTCTCTTTTACTCCAAAGCACGGCTCCTCCGGTGACCTTGCAGGGCTGAAAACTTCCCGAGGAGACAGCGAGGCGCGGAGGAGAGAGAGTGAGAATGATGCTCCACGTCCAAGGTTTACAATTATCTCTGGGAGTTTTCGTCATTACTCTCGGCGCATTAGCATAACAAAGAATGTTTGGTCTGTTGGCTTCAGCCTGTCGTCAGTCATTTCAGCTTTCAGTGCAGAACTGAGCTTTCCACAAAACATTTATCATCCCTGTCACTTAAAAGACGCCTGCGAGACGTCCTCAGTATCTGTTTCAAATGAATAGTGATAATGATAATGGTTGCAGATTCCTATAGCTTCTTTATATAGAGAAATGTTTATATAAGCAGGTATATTACTGTCAAGTCCGCAGGAGTTCTCATTGTCAACCCAATGCTCCCTAATTGGTCCAAATGACAGATAAAGCCGAACAATAATGTTTTTTTTCCTCAGCCTTTTTACAGTCATTTGATTTTCACAGTCTCACATCTGCGCTTCCGTATTTCGTGAATATGCAAAGAAAGTGGGAGTAGTGTGAAACTTCACAGCTGAGGTGTGAAGATTCGCCCTTTTACTTTGTGTACTGAAGGTTTGAGGTGCACAGGTTTACTGGATGTCATGCAACGCAAGGTTCATCAAACAAAAGTGAATAATTTCTAAAACCTCTCACGATTATTTCTGAAGGTGGCTCAAAGCAGCACAGTGTAAAGATATCTTTCATTCCTCTGATTCCACATTTCTATAGAGCACTGTGGTCCTTGGAGTAAGTGAGTTGAGATATTGTCTGGAGGGAGTGTAAATTGTTTGTGCCTCCGTACCTGTTTTTCTATTACTTACAGTGAGTCAGTGCTATTGTAAAGATATTTATGGGGCCTGTGTGACACGGCTGATGTACAGTCCAGAGGTCACATCAGTGATAAAAGAGAGAAGGCAGATACAGTCCATCAGCTCTCTCTGTGTGTGTGTGTGTGTGTGTGTGTGTGTGTGTGTGTGTGTGTGTGTGTGTGTGTGTGTGTGTGTTTGTGTGTGTGTGTGTGTGTGTGTGTGTGTGTTTGTGTGTGTGTGTGTGTGTGTGTGTGTGTGTTTGTGTACGTGTCTACAGGGATCACAGTGTGGGAAACACAACATGGAGTAAGATATACTGGAGTCATTAAGAGTTCGATTTCATCTCATGATCTTTGTTGCGTGCAGTCGCCTCTCGCCCCTTGTTCCCCCCCCGCTGCTCTATTGCAGCTCTAAGAGCTATGTAATGGAACAGAAAATTATGAGGATGATATTTTAGTTTTAGATCCTGGTTTGGGTTTCTTTTGTCACCGTTAGAGCCTCAACCACAAACACACACAGACACACACACACACAGACATACACAAAAACAGACACACATCTCAATTATTGTGCTATTTCTGTCCCGTTACCTGTCAGTGACACTGAGCTCAGACCAACTGGGATTAATTAGTGATTCAACAAACAGTGTGTTCACACATGCGCACACTCTCTCTCTCTTTCTCTCACACACAAACAAACACACACACACACACACACACAAATGCTGCCTTATGTTTTTCTTTCTGTGTGAAACATACACGTGCACTCGTCATAAGTGAATAAACAGACGTGCCAACACACTTTGATTTTTCATATTTCCCCTCTGACTACTTATTTACACCTGTTCACTTTTGACTAACACACACACACACACAAGCACGCACACACACACACACACACACACACACACACGCACACACACACACAAATGCACTCACACACAAAATCATCCATCAGAGACAGAATGTGAAAAGCTTCCAGAACAGCATGTTGCCAATAAACACCCCCCCCCCCCCTCCTCTGTAATTACCCCTCTCTTCCTTTCACACCTCGTGTCTGCAGCTCATATCTCTCCGTGTCACCGTGTTACCGCTCTGCCTCGGTACACGGCGATTCCTGTCCACGCTAATATGAAATGTGATCCTTTGGTTGGTTTATTGTCTCTTCTAAACAGGCGGGAAAAGAAAACCTGTGTGACAGCATTTTGAATGTTGTGCCACAAGTTAAAAACAACAGTTCCAGTTTGAATGCAAACTGTCCCGCTCACGGCTGATTTCCGATAGAAATAAAGCCGCTGACAGGTTTTTAAAGGCAAGCTGTCGACAGCCATAACCTTGAGAATGATCGTGTGTGTGTCTGTGTGTGTGTGCGTGCTGTATATGTTTACATTATTGTGTTATGGGCTGTGTGATGAGGTTACAAACTACAGTGGAGAGATTCAATATGCTGATGTCAGGTGAAGACTGAGGAGGGAGAAGATGGGGGATCAAGGGGAATTTACCAGGTTTATTAAGCCTTTATATGATATGTGGAAAGACAGTTAATGGTACAACAGTTCAATATAGACAATGCATGTAATAATAATATGTAAATATATATAGGAAGGACAGACAGACACACTGAACGGTACTAGAGTTCAATGGGTGGATTCATTAAGTGAGCTAATGTGTGTTTGGGAGGATGACTGGGAGAAAATTTACATTTATACATTAGCTGTCTGATTTTGTGTGTCCCTCTGTGTGTCCCTCTGTGTGTGTGTGTGTGTGGACATTGTTTATTCCATCGGCAGCTGATGCTTGTTTTATTTTAAACAGCCGCCTCTGAAGTGGAAACTCGTTAGCATAGTGATAATGAGGGATAGTAAAGGTTGCCGGTGTCAGCACATACCAAGTTTTGTACATTCCCAGAACTGAAATTTGGGTTATTCAAAGAAAGTGTGTGTTTGAATCAGTTTTATCAACTTTGTACTGTAAACAAACTTCCACTCTTTAAGCTGCACTTTCAGACGTGCACTTTCTCCTGAGGACGTGCATGTGTCAACGCAGCTGTCTGAGTGAGAGCTCCAGAGTTTCTGCAGACTTTCTTATTTCTCTGCCTGGTCGCCAAAGTCCACAGAGAGTCAAGGAGCCAGTGTTGGGAAGACTCTGCTTTGTGTGTGTGTGTAAAAGGCAAACTGCGGAGAAAGGCTGGACCCAATTCTCTAGAGAACCTGAGCAGGACATGTCTGAAAAGGGCTTTAGTAACTTCACACCAAGCTGTTCTACATCACTGCAGCAAGTTAAGAGACTTCATTGGATCATTGGAGGAGTTTCAGCCGGTGAAACAATGTTACCTTTGCACTTCTTAGAATCCTCCAAGGTGCACAGAGCAAACATCTCTGTTCAAAGGTCCTTTAATTGACAGAGCAGAGTTAACACATAAAACCAGTTTCTGTGTCAGTTGGAGTTAATGAGCGAGACACGACCGAAACTGACTCGTCAAACAAACCCCGGATTTTCTGTCATGTTGGGACAGGTGAAGGACAATCGAACAAAAAGGCCTGGACCTGTTTATCTGCTGTAATTGATTGTTTGGGTATAAACAGAAAAAACGCAGACTGTGTATAAAGATGGACGATGGATGTCAACAATATCATAACATTTTTAAGGCATCAAATAATCGAATCAAACTCGAGTTATTAAGATAAAAGGACATATTAACAACATATTGAAGAAAAATGTCTTTAATGTGCACCACTAACATGGAGGATGATGGGTTTAGGATCCATACTACAATCAGCCACATGAGGGCGATCATGAAGACTCGGCTTTACGAGTAAGGAGCTGACGTGTCGTCCATCTTCTTATACAGATGACCAATAAACTATTTTGTGCAAAAACAGCTAATTAGCCTGTTTGTGTTTAATGTATTACCGCTTTGCCACATTTCTTAAAGGTTCAGTGTGTAGGATTTAGTGGCATCTAGTGGTGAGGTTGCAAATTGCAACCAGCTAAATATCCCTGGTCTCATCATCTTCTGTCTTCTGTTCCAGATGACTGCTGACACTCTGCAAAACCAAACTGGAAGTTCTGTGGAGGTTTGGACTCTTTGCTTTGGAAGTTGACGCCGATAAGAGTTTTTAATTCACCAAGGAGCTGGAGCCTTGAGTTCACCTGTAGCCACATTTCAGATTTCTGGGACAATACAGGGAGCAACTCCCTTGAAACGTCTGGAATACACTGGTGGTGAATGAAATAAGACTTCGTAGATAATCACCTGCCTTTCGTGGTGGTGGCTTCCCTACTCAGCAGGCTGGGAGTGGCTGTACGATGCCTGAACTGCATAACTTTCCCCCCCTGAGGGACCCCAGTGGCCCTGAGCTGGGTTTAAATGCACCCGCAGACCCAGCTCGAATCCAGCACAGCATCCTGGAGGAGCAGGTGGAGCTGTGGTGGTTCAGAGATCCCGGGAAGTCTGTGCTCTGCTACTGCGTGGCCGTGCTCCTGATCCTGGGCTGTGGGCTGGGAGGCGTCGGCCTTCTCTCCACCACCACCAGCGTCTCCAGCGAATGGCGGCTGGGCGTGGGCACGGCGCTCTGCCTGCTCGCCCTGGGCGTGCTGCTCAAACAGCTGCTCAGCTCGGCCGTGCAGGACATGAACTGCATCCGAAGCCGCCAGCGCATTGACATGCTGAAGAGCGGCGGTTTGTCCGACCTCCTCGTGGTTTCCATCACGGGGGTGTCACTGTTAATCTGCGGAGGGGTGCTGCTGCGTCTGGCCCTGGTGAACCACATGCCGAAGCCAGGCCAGGCCCTGAATGACATGTACATCTCCGGAGTGGTTCTGCTGGCTGGAGGGGGGGCGGCAGTAGTGGGTGTTGTGATTTATTTCATCGTGGTGATCCTGCTGGAGAGGACAAGGCCCGGACGCAGGCTGCTGGACCGGGTGTTGAATGTCTTCACTGTCTCTGGACGCATGGAGCGCCAGGGTCGCAGAGAGACCACCTCCAGTCTGGCAAACCTCATATGAGACAGAACCACAATAAAGTGTGTAATTTGGATCCTTGCTTTTAATATCAGAACATTTCGCCTCACGTTAGAGGGACAATGATGAAAACACTTTTCACACACCGTACGTCAGCAGCTCGGTCACATGGGACATGTCTCCCCGGTGAAGAAGTGAACGAGTCCTCAAGTGTTTGTCTTTTTGTTTTGTCTTCAGGTCTCTGACAGAGACGCAGGCACAACAAGGAGAAATGCTGATTCCATTAGTATTTAGAACGATTTTTCTTTTCAATGAAAAGCACAAATTCTATCGAGTGTAATATCGGTTCCAAAACAGGAGTGTTTTCATGTTATTGTTATCACACCGAATTTATTACAAAGGATCTGTAGTGTTTGATTACGCTCTTGTCAAATAATCTCTGACGATGTAACACAAAGTTGTAAATCTGCACAACGGTGGATGAGACGTCTCACACAAGCGCACTAACAGAAAGATTATTGCACGAATAAAAAGCCACAACACAAATGCTATCACTACAACTTAGATGCAAAAGCCACAACACAACTGTAAAAACCCACACAACGGAAACACAACCACAATGGAATATAGTGGCTGCGGTTGTTGACTAAAATGAGCAGAGATACTTACTGCGGCCACGGTCGCCTGTAAAAAACCCAGTCAAGCCGATCGCTGCTTAAAGGTTCAGTGTGTAGAATTTAGTGACATCTAGTGGTGAAGTTGCAATTTGCAGCTGAATACCCCCTCATCTCACCCCCCCTTCCAAAGGGAGAAAGAGAACTTGTGGTAGCCTTCAGTTGTCATAAAAACTCAAAAGGTGTAAAAAAAAAAATGGCGGCCTCCGTGGAGAGAAACCGCTACCGATGTAAATATAAAGTATTTAAATATAAAGGGGTCATTCTACGATAAAGAAAACAACAACTCGCACAATTTAGATGAAACACACTAGTCAAAACATCAGTAGGATTATTTTATATTAAATTTCTGCCAATAGATTCTTTCCCGTTATGGTACAGGTGCATTCTTTCGGGTTTCGGGTGCTTCAGGCAGTGCTTTGCTCACTTCTGTTGAGGTTGTGATTCTGTTGTGTTGCTTTTGCAGTTGTGTGTCTTCTGTTAAGACCCTTGTGTGGGTGTCTCGACCTCAGTAACACACAGATGGAGAAGCAGGAAGCTGGTTTGTCGAAGGTGATGTGAGGCTGTGGTTAAAGGGGCCAGTTACACGCCTGTGTGTGTATCTGTTCTAAACATGTATCCTGTCAAAGTGCTCTTGGACCACACGTCTGTCCTCGACCTACGATTGTAAGTTGTCACGAGTCAGAGCACGGCTGAACGGCTGTAAATAGTAATTAACAATAGTAATTAACAAAATCCAGTGATATACGGGACGACATAAACAGGAAAAAGAATGTTTTATCATTTGTAATCCATGCACCGACCGTCACTCTGTCCATGTGATCTCATGAAGTTCTGTGCAGCTGATGAATCTGACTGTGGATGGTGAAGAGGCGAGAGCTTCAACGTGGCTCGACTCCTTTGGACTTAATCTAATCTCTCAGTTGAATAATAAGTGATTATGATCCATGCAGCAGGACTTTGGTGTACTGTTTGTCCGCCTGTAACACGAGAAGACGACATGATTGTTTATCAGAGAATTATACCGGAGCACTTTATCGACTGTCTCTTGATCACTTGTGGTTTTGTGCATCGACTCAGTATTTTCTCAGCCGTGACTCCTGCAGCTCCTTGTTTTTACTTTAACCTGCTTCTTCTATATTTTAGATATTACACAGAATCAATTGATTGTGTGTAACGCAACATGTTCACTCACTTTGCAGGAGTCATTGGAGAATCAACATCTCCTCCAATCTGTTGAGTTTGTTTTAACTTCTTGGCTTTTTATCATGATTCTGAATGTGAATGTTCTCATCAAACCATGTGGGTGGAGTTAAGCAATAAAGCTCAGATGACCCAACCAGTGCATCACTGACCGACAATCACAGACATCGAGCTTCACACATCTTCTGGGGTTAAAAAAGTTTTGTGGTGGCTATCAAAAGAGACTAAAGACTGGACCTTTACGTGAGCGGGAAGATTAATTTACACAGTTTGAAGTCATACGTGGACATGTCTTGATTTGATAAAACTGAAACACGAGGGAGGTCAGACTTTCAAAATAAAATAGGACACACAGTGGAACACAATTCTAAACACTGAATGAAAACAAGGAAACACAGGTAAAGGTCAAATAACCAAAAGTGTCCATAATAAGAATAGTCCACAGAAGTCTTTATCCAAGATTTAAACGTCCAAAAACATGACATTGACCTCCAATTTCGTTTTGCATTTTCGATCCCCGAATCACTTCAGTGAAATAAAGTTTTGCCTTTTACTTTTATGAGGATTAAGTTGAAGAATCTCTGAGCTCTACTGTAGCCATGACTTTGCCTTCAGCATGGAGCTGTAGTTGGAGGTGACGACTGAAGTCCCGGAACTTTCTGGATTCATTAGATGTATTTTTGGCTCAGATGACAGAACACGATAGTTCCCCACAAGGCAGAGGAGGAGAAACGACTGCTGGATCCATAACATCAACGTTGTGGCCTTGTCATAGAATTTCAGTGTGCTTGCAAAAAGGTTGAACTGGGTTGTCAATATGTTAAATCATCTTTCACTGAATTAGGTAAATCTACAGTCTGCTGACACGACCGCATTGTTATTATAGAGTCTTGTTTCCAGAGGTGTTGATACATTAACTCTGAAACGCAAAAAATTCCATTTCCATTGAAAAAACAAACCATCATGACGCTGACGAGAGAAAAAACCGACATGTTTGTGAAATGTTACCAAAGGATGTGAAGAGTAATTCCTCACGTGGCTTTGCAGAAGAACCTCATTGAAGGTCCTGCATTGTGTCACATTGGTACGTGTGTGTGTGTGTGTGTGTGTGTGTTTGACAGTCAAGCTTCTTTATCTTCCTGCACACACACACACACCATATTGCCTTGAGACAAAAGGGGTCACACAGTCAACCATTGTTGGTGTGATGACAGACAGCAAACTGAAGGCACAATGCACAAGGCTGCAATCTGCAGGGGCTGGTATAAACTAGCACCACTCTCTCTCTCACACACACACAGACACACACACACATAAATCCTGTAATCCTTACTTACACAAATCTGTCTTTGGACCTTAAGTATACAGTAGCGATGGCAGCCTGTGTCTCCGTGCAGACAGCCAGAGGTGGGCAGAGCGAGCAGGGAGGCAGGTCGGCTGCTGAGGAGAGGCAGATGTGTGGGAGGAGGATTCAGATCCTCTCTGTGAAGAACAGACTGAATGTGATCTGCTGAAGCTTCCTGTAAATCCAGATCAACATTCTAACATCTTCTCTCCCCAACCTGACACATGTGTTTAGGGAAACGTATGTGATAGTGTTTCTCTCAAATCCGAAGTGTCAAGGCTTTATTAGTTTGGTTATAAATCTGCTGGAGGTCGTCTTAGTAAATTCAGAAACGTTTACCACCCACGTCTGCACAGGAACGACCCTGTTGAGTTTCATCTAGATGCTTCTCCTGCAATCTGAATTTGGACAAATTCATTCGGAGTGAGTCATTAATTGTGAATGTGGTAATTAGTGGGTTTGAGATATGATGGTAGATGGATTTTGTTCATTTCAGACAGAGACAAACTACCAGTTTTTGTGCAAATCTAAGAGTGTTTTTCAAAAATTAAATCCTCCCTTTAATCCTAACACACTGTGAGTTGGGTCTTAGCAGCAGTACACACACTACTGAGTTCTATATTGTTTTAAATATTAGTGAATATTATGTTCAATTTGACATTTTTTATTCTTATATATTTGTTTAATATGTTCCTGTATGTGATATTTGTGGTTAAGTGTTAAAGCAGATCTGTCCATTATGTCAAATTGTTCTGCATTTCAGGGAATCATATTATTCATCTTTACCAAACAATTAAAAACAGACCTGCAAGGAAGCAAAAAAAACGAAAAAACAATTACAAAATAAGATACAAAAGAATAGTTTATTTCCAAATATATCCCTTTTTTTCCTATGGACAAACAGCAGTCGATAAATTAATGAAAACTCACACATTTAATACAAATCCACATTGGTGTCTGACATATCCTCTTACACGAGACAGCGGGATGATTCTAATCGAAGGCTTTTGTTCTCGATAGCAGTGACTCGGGACTCTCTCAGGAGCTTTTGGCAGAGCAGCTGAACCGAGGCGCATATACTGGGGGGGGGGCATATACCACAAACTGCTCAGAAGAAGAGTATTGGCCTGCAAAGGTCGACACACACAATAAAAATAAAGAAAAAGCTGATAACCTCAACATATTGTCAATATTCTGAGATTCTGCAGAGACACAAATCCCCTCGGGTTATTTTACCTTTGTACTCTGTGGCCTCCTGATCCCCTCTTTCCTGCTCCTCTATGCAATTTCCTTAGGAGACCACCGAGTACGGTATAGACAACAGTTAACAGGATGAATAAAAATGTGTCCGCCTCAAAGCAGGGAGCGGATTTCCATCACAAGGACAAGGTTAAAGACCCTTTAGGGAGTGTGTCGGCAATATTATGTTACACTGCCGACGCCTCCGACAATATTGTGCCTTATTAATCATTGATCTGGTCGCTGGTATTAGTTCCCGGGCACCGGGGAATATGTTCACAGTGCTTAAGGTGAAGATACATCGACGATTCTTTAAGGCAATGAACGTATAATAGAGCAGTTCCAGCAAAATGTGAGGGATGAAGATTAACGACCGAGTTTATGTGAAGGTGGATATTAAGGACAGAAGATATAAGAAATAAAAACCCTTATAATTAAAGATACTGAAGGATGGAGAAGAGGGAAAAATGCTGCATTGAACATGTTTTTACAGAAAAGAAAAATTTTGATTTCACAAATTAATGAAATAATTTGAAATCTGCAATGTCGGCCATTAGGAAAATGACAATGATCCATTACAGTTACTGAATCCAGGCGCTATATAATCAGTTCCAGTGGCAAAGCAGAGAAGTTAAATAAAGTTTCATTCAATTCTATATTTGAGTGAGTATTTTTACATTTAAAAAAAACATTCTTTCCCCAAATTCTTCAGTAAATTGACCTCATGGGAAACGAGAGCTCGCCAGAACCAGACAGTGAAACCAGGTTATCAGTTCATTATTCACATTTTTTAAATATTTAAGACCTGAGGAACCTTTAAAAAACTGAATCACAGGTCAGAGGTGACGCAACAGCCTTTCCCATCCAAGCTGGAAGGGATGACGCCTTGTTTCCACTCAGAGTCGGTGAAATGTCCTCCTGCACTTGTCCTCTGCTGTTCAGTAGAGACGGGGAGGTGGAGAAACAGAGGAGAGGAGAGGAAGAGGAAAAGGAAGAGAAGAGGACGTGAGGAGAGGAAGAGGAAGAGGAAGAGGAAGAGGGGAGTGGAGAGGAGGAGATCCATTCGTCTAGCAGCATCTGTGCCCTTTAGTTTGTCCGGAGCTGGTAATCTGCCAAGAAACGTAGCCGAGCATTAACACAGCTTTCTTCCACTCATCACCCTGCACATCACATCACAGCCGATATAAACTCTGTTAAATCCCTAAACAAGATTTCCACTAATTCCAGTGCCACTCTACAAAATCACATTAATGATATTTAATACACTAACTTACTGAAATCTGAGACTATGACGAGTGCCTGGAAGAAAACGATCAGATGACATCAAACGATCGCATTTATTAAAGTGCAGTATTTGCAATATATAACAAGACATTATATAGCTGTTAACAAACACCATTTCCCATGAGCCCTAGACCCTCACATGTTAATAGGAAACATTTCAGTGGATGGAGCCAATATGGTTTTGAATATGTACTTTAAACTGTGGGAACAAGTTCAGAGTGGTTAGGAGTGGTTTCTTTCTAATGGCAGGAGCTTTAGCTGCTTTGAGAATGTAGAGTAAGCTCCAGTTGCACATTTTCCCCGAAATGTAAATGATAAGATTAATAAGAGCTTTTTGCTTTAATGGTCACAAATCTCTTCCAAAATCTCGTCAAACACCTTCGCAGAGTTTTAAATTATTGATGTTAAACAAAGATGTAAAGTTTGGCATCAATATAACCCTCCGAAGATGCATCAACTCCTATTCCCAAATCAAAACTCACACGTTCTAAGATCACGTAAACATCCCTAGCAGCAGAGCTTGTTCTCTCCAGCACATGTGACTGATCTGAGTGCAGCAGCTGCAGTGGGATCAGATTCAGACCAGTGACGCTGTGTCTCAGTGAAGTCGTCTCCACCTAAACGCCTCTTCATCACTCATTAATAAGTCAGGCCACAGTATCAGGGTGTTGTATAATCCAGTGTGTGCGTAGCGCTGAAATGAAATGTGATCGTCAGCGTCTTCTCTCCCTGTGTTGCTGATGGCAACAATAAGAGAAAGGTGATAGCCTCCCTCTCCAGTCCTCCCTAACTTCACCACTCTTCAGTCTCTGTCTTCACCCCCCCCCCCTCCTCCTCCTTCTCTTCCTCCTCTCTCTTCTAGGCGACAGTAACCTTGGCATTTGCTGAGTGCCACCCTGGGAGCCTCCTGGAACTTGGCAGCATCACTCAACCTCCTCAGCTCCTGACTCGCACCCGACAAAGACAAGTCATGGATATAACTGATGTAACTGAGCCATGTGCATTCCTGGGCTGCAGGTGAGAAACTGAGAAGATTTCCTGGTAGCGGTTCAGTGAAGGTGTCGGGCTTCCATCTCCATAACCTTCCCATTTACCCCCCACTGAGGCAGGTGAGCTGGTGAGGAGCGGCTTTAAAAGATGCATATGACATTCAGGTTCTAATTTTAATGTAGGTTATTATGTGAAGAGGTTTAAATGCTTTAATTTGCCGAGAACACATCAGTTTCCTCAAACTGTCCGTTGCTGCAGCTCCTCTTTTCAGCCTCTGTCTGAAACACTGGGTTTCAGCTCCTGTCTCTTTAAGGCCCTCCTCCTTATAAAGCAGACTCTACTGTGATTGGTCGACCGCTTCCAGCGCATGTAGAAAATTACACGTCTCAGGAGCTTCAGTGTTTCTTTTGCCCGTTTTCACTTCGCAGAATTTCTTATATTCACCAAAAAAATTGAATGAAAGCTTAAAACTCACTAAACACTAAATTCCTTGGTATCATCTATGACAACTGGGACGCTGATGGATTAATTCCCACCTATCAAATGTGAAAACACCTTACCCCGACCCGAACCTGAAATCTGCCACAAGCTAGAATCCCGACAGGAAGTTTCTCTCCCTGGCATTCTGTGCGGTGTCACTCTACACCCCCGAGGCCACGGCTCATGGTGATGGAGGCAGGTAATGGATATGATGGATGCTACACAGCCGGGTTCATTCCTGGGACACACGCTGAATAGTGATGTAGAAAGACTGATTCTCACACGGCTCTCACAAGGAAAACATTTCTTTTAACCTCGGGCTAACCTGCGATCTGCCGACGGGCGCAGACTCGAAGACTTCCTGCTTTGAAGGAGCAAAAACTTGAACTTCAAAATAAGAAGAAATAGATCTTCATAATAAATGACTTGCATTGTGTGATTATGTCTAATTTATCTTAACTTTTGTTATTATTTGTTGTTGCAACCAAGGAGGTTACATTTAAATTGCACCAGAATGTCTGGTCTAACTTTAACTTGTTTTAAAAAAAAACACAATCCCAAAGAGTCCCACATGGTGAGATGATTTTAAATTTGAAAATAAAGAATTTCTCTGCTGACTTAATGTGTTTTTATGAGAGTGTGAGTTGTGAAGAGTTTTTTCAGTGTGTTCTTTTCTCACCTCCACTTTGTGTAATGTAGCGTACCCACGGTAACGCCTGGTAACCGCTCTTCTCTATGATCTTCAGGTATCGCACCTGAGGAGGGAACAAGGGTTTAACACACGAGAGTCATTTCAGTCGCTGACACAGAAACACTCTGTCATATAAATGGTCATCTAGTGAAAGCTCTGCTATCTTCACGTAACTTTTAATCCTCCAACTTCTGTTTTAAGAGATATCATCCTATTTAAAAGCTCATTGGATTATAAGTAAAAGCAAATTCCACAAAATAAGTAGAGGTTTTTTAGTTTAGAGTTTTCACAAAGTGTCAATAAATTGAACAAAGGTAAATCTGACTGCCACCAGAGTTTTTATACTAAAGCATCACATAGCTTACAGTGTATTTATTCACCCTCTACCAGTGAGCAGTGATATAAAGAAAGAAGAGTGTGAGTTGATTTCATACGACGGAAACTTCCCAGATTACGAGAAGATTTAATAAATCACCTATTTAGTCTTGTACTGGTAACACTCCAGTTTGTGTTACCGTCATGTGTGAATGTGTAACCGTGGGTTGTTGAAACTAGGAAGTAGGACTCAGAAACAAAAGAGCACAAACAAAAGGGTCCAACCTGAATTCCAGACACGGTGAAATAAGGGATCTCAAAGTTAACAGTGATCGGTCTCTTTCCCTCCAGCTCCTCACTCTCCACACTGGGGAGACCAAAGTGGGCCCGCATCAAGTACTCCTTACCACCCTGTACACACAGACACACACACACACACAGACACACAACGTTGTGTTATCAGGTCAGATAAGGCAGTTTTATTGGTTTGATGAATTCTGTTCCCAGTTGTCCGACTTCCAATTAACACCGGGTTGTTTTGTCCAAAATCAAAACAAACTTGATATTCATGGCAACGACTCCCATGTCGCCATCAAGGTGAATCAGACGTCTGTTCATTCAGCGTTTGTCGAGCACAACAAGGCCATAAAAACATGAAGCAGGTTAATCATTCTTTACACCAGGCACCGAGTTTGTTATTCTTGTTGAACTTTGGTTTTATTCATGAAAATCAGTTACTATTTTGACTTTGAAAGCACAGAATCGTTGGTATTAATTCACTATTCAAGTAACATTTAAAAATCATGGCTGTACAATCAAGAATCACCAAACACGCACTCGTACAAATCAGTCCCCTAAATATTCCTGGTTATTCTAATCAAGATCCTTGAAAGATTCCATTGGAAATTGGCAAAAATATCAAAAAACTGTTGTGTTAAGAAAGTGAATTAACTTTTTGTTGTTCCAGAACGTGTTTGTCTCTCCTGTCACCAGAATACAAGTTCTTCAAAATAAAAGGTCAATGTACTCATAGAGATAGAGTCTGTCATCTTCATAGACTTTACCTCCTCAGTAATTAATCACACCTCCAGTCTGTCATAGAGGGTTAAACATTGCCATTGCAACTTGCTCTCCTCCCGTTTGTGTGTGACTCTGCAGAATATTATTTATGTGTAACCGTCAAACTTTGAACGCTATAAAATTATGTGTCCTCATAAAGAATCACAGTTATTGTGTGTTTTATGGGGAACAAATATAAAGTCGTGGTTAATTGTGATAAGAAAGTCGTAAACTCACTAATCCATCAGTTATGTGAATCTCTGTTCTACAAACATCAAGTTGCCTTAACAGGGGACGTGGATTAAGCTTCTTAGAAATTGATCCATTTACAATCAGCTATTTTATAATCATTGATACGTCCACCTTTATAATGATTTCTCATTTATTGTCGGGAAGATTATTATCAGCTGTAGTCAAGGGCTGTGGTGAAACGGTTTTCCACAGCACAAGTAAAACAAATAATTAAACTGAAGTTAAGGAAAGAGTTTTTGTGTGAAAGTGTCAGTAATTTTTTTGGAAAGTTTATTTATTTAAGTTGTAGTTATTTCCAAGAGAAAGTTTCCTTATTTGTGTTTAGGTCTGACTTCTCCTCAATGGTTTAGGCCTCTGTTGAAAAAGGTGACGTCCCAAATTTACAACAAGAAAGATGACAACTTTGTCTAAATAGTTGTCATCTTTAATATATATGGAAATATATTCCATATATATTTCTTACTGTACATATCTTATTTATTCACATATTCCACTTGAAATATGCACACACTCTGCACTTTTACTGCCTTTTTTTGCACTTCTGGTGAGATGCTAAACTGCATTTCATTGTATAAGTACTTGTACTGTGCAATGAAAATAAAGTTGAATCTAATCTAATCTAATATAATTAACTAATAAACTTTTCATTATGTGCCGTACTAACCGAGAAGGACTTGATGTTCCACTGCACCACGCTCTTCTCCGGGACCCACTTGGCGCTGCCCGTGCTGGTCTTGAACTTGGGCGAGTCGGCATCGCTGGGCACCGGCACCATGATGGACACGTTGTTGGCAGTGGAGCGACTCTTAAACTGACTCCGAGCCTGTGGGAGGGGACAGAGTTCACACGTCACCTGAGACCTTCACAACAAATTCAAATCATGGAGGTCGTCATGATTATGCAAACTGCAGCGTGTTGTTTTAAACACCCATGTGGCAGATGGAAGGCTGCGACCCCCCCATACATACTGAAGACGCTGCAGTGAAGACGGGACGAGCGAGTGCGTGAGTAAGGGCTCGGTTCTATGTGTGTGTTTGTGTTTGTGTGTCACTCATCATTACCTTCACCTTGATCTCCACACGGCTGTGAGAGTACTTCTCAATCACGCTCTCGATCCATATAAGAGGCTTCACCTGCCAGAGAGAGAGGGAGAGAGAGGGAGGACAAGTGAGAGAGAGAGAGGGAGGACAAGGTCAGAGGGTGAGTATAGAGCTGAAATGCATCACTACAAACACACCTCCAGAGAGACACTGTATAAAGACCAGGACGACTTTTCCCACTGCTCGTAATTTTCACATTTGCAACCACAATCACTACCACTGACTTTTAACACTGTTTACTAAAACACTTGCTTATTTATACGTAGAATAGAAAAGAATAGAATTAAGAATAAATCCTGTTCATGCATTCACACAAATCAGATCCTTCAAAAGAGGAATTAAAAGAATATGAACAGATATAAACATTTTAACTTACGGTACATTAGAATTATCTGTACAGGTGTAATCTGCAGTTATTGCTGTAAATAAAAATATGTGCTGTGTTTGAGAATCACTGAGAGACAAACAAGGTGTGATTATTGTGTTTGTGTGTGTTCAACAGAAACATTGGTTCACATGTGTGCGACTCACTGTTGTGTTAAGGCGGTACGACATGAGCTCGCTCTCGCCGTCAGGTGGGATGAAGGAAATCGTGCGGTCGTTCTCGAAACGTGACAAGCGGACGCACTGGTGAAACTTCACGTCCTCCAGCTCCACTGTCTTGCTCTTCTCTCCTGACACACAAACACACACACAAAAAATACACAAAGATGATCCGAGAGCTTTTTCACGCAGCCTTGGGGAAATCAAGGTCGAGATAATGATGACTGACAAACATTCAGTCTCTCTCCCTCTCGCACACACACACATAACCGCACACAAATCTGTCTGACCTCTTTTTGTCCCCTCACAAAATAATTATTAAGCCGCTACACACAAACACACACATGCTGCCATCACCTTCCCATCACTGAAGCCTATTCAGCTGCCTCTCACACACCCACCCACACACAAACACCAATACAAGAGCAAACAACTATTGTTCTGTTAAGAGGTGTTCAGATGAAGCCGTTATCTGTAACATCAGTATTTTCATTAATGACTAATTAATCGTTTAGTCTTTAAAGTGTTTGTGAAATCATGAAAAATCACCTTCACATTTTCCCAAAGGCCAAGTTTAAGTGTTCAAATTGCATGTTTTGTTCAATGAAACGAGCGAAACCCAAACATGTTCTATAAAGAGCGACAGAAAACCGATTTAAAAGCAAAAACTGGATGTTTGGTGTTGTCAGGATTAATTACTAACAATTAATCTCTCCATTCATTATCTGTACCGCTTATCCTATAAGGGTCTGCAGGGAGCTGGAGACAATCCCATCTGACAGTGGGCAAGTCGCTGGGCGAGGGGTACAACATGGACAGAGGGACAGTGTATCACAGGACAGACAGAGACACACAACCACTCACACACCAATCTGCATGTTTCTGGACCGTGGGAGGAAAACTGGAGAACGTGCACACAGAAAGAACCACGCTGCCCTCAAGATGAAGCAATTTGTTGTTTCGGTGGTGATCATAGAATAACCCTCTTCCTTCTTAACCTGTAACTCTAACACTGAAGTTCCAAGAAACCAAAATCAGCACATTGTGACCACTAGACCTTTTTCCCAACCCTTAAACTAAATTAAACTTTCCCCTCAAGAGCAGAGCAGCGAGACGGCAGCTCTGTTTCGATGGGCAGTTGAAAGCGTGACCTCTGTAATGGTGGTGTGTGTTGTCTGCTGGAGAAAGCTCAATGTTCTACCCTGTGTTTAATGGAGGGTGGTGAGAGGTGGAGAACTGCTGAGATGATTGTGGGCCTGTGGGCCTCCCCCCCCAAACCCCTCATTCTACAGTGAGCTACAGTCCAGTTCACCTGCAGGCGCCTGTCAGTGAGGCTTTGTTTCCACTTCCCTGTTCACTGCTCTCTCTCTCTCTCTCTCGTGTGCACATACTGTGGATGTATGGCTGTTTTCTCATATGTGGATAAATCATGTTTTTCTCCGTTCTTGTTTTCACCCCCGATCAGTGTGTGAGTGGACAAAATAAGTCTGGATAGAACAACTGCTCTTGATCATATGGTAGAAGGTTCTTGGCTGGAATCCCGGCTTGGGCAGTTTCATTGTTCACTCCTGTTTGTGATGGTTTCCTCCAGCTTCCTCCCACAGTCCAAAGACATGCAGACTGGGGATGGGTGGTAGGAATGGTGTCATCTGATGAGAATGCTCATTCAAATGCAATGTCATCATTTGTCATCATATGGTATAAATTACATAAAATGGTTTTGAGACAATGTAAAAAAACAAAACAAAGATATTAATCCCTGACTGATACAGCAACCCCACAGGGTGAGCATATCCCCTCCTATGCTTTTTATTTTGCTCTCGTTTGTGTGCATCTGTGTGTGTGTGTGTGTGTGTGTGTGTGTGTGTGTGTGTACATGTGTGACACTTCCCCAATGCGTGTCTGAAGACTGGCTGAGGTCAAGTCTGGAGAGAGTACAACACTTTCAAACAAGCAAAGTAGGAACGAGTCACACATACACTCACTCACACACAAACACACACACAGAGTACAAGCTTCGAATGCAGTGTTATCAAGACGAGACAAGAAAGAAAGGTCACACTCTGTCACAGCTAGGACCTAAGGGGCTGGTAGAAGAGACAGGTGTGTGTGTGTGTGTGTGTGTGTGTGTGTGTGTGTGTGTGTGTGTGTGTGTGTGTGTGTGTGTGTGTGTGTGTGTGTGTGTGTGTGTGTGTGTGTGTGTGTGTGTGTGTGTGTGTGTGTGTGTGTGTCTACGGACATGTCAACAGAGGACGGTAGGTGCAGCAGCTTCCCCAGAGGTTCACCTGTTTCCCTACTTTAATGCACAACAGCAGACAAGAGAGAGCTTGTGTGTTTTCTGTGTCTGCCGTCACACAGTGAAAAACAAAAAAAACGCACAGAAACAGCTCTTCTGTGACATTTGGAAAAATGCTTCTGTCTGAAGCATCTTCCAGAGCGTAGGTGGCCTGAGAGACAATTGAACAAACAACTCTTGGGAGGTTGGAGAAAAGAGCTGAAAGTGGATCGTCCACGACACAGAAAATGAATCCTCGACTATGTTGATGATCTTTTAGTCGCAGCTTCTCGAATGTGAAGATTTACTTTGTGTGCGCACACAGAAAATCTCCTCATTGAAACAAGCAATCAAAATATGTCCCCACACTCATTTATGGGATCAGTAATTAGGAAAATAATCAGCGGATTTATTGATAATGACAATATTTGTAAGTCGCAGCCGTGGTGTACAGCTCATTAGCATAACAGGCTGAGAAAATGTTCTGTCAACTTCGGGGGAAAAGTAAATACTCCCAAAAATGTAAAACTCACATCCACATGATTTTAAACAAACAGAAAACCTATCTGATGAGCAAATATGACAAATCTCAGGATGTGAGCAGCTCGCAACAAATCTCAGACTAAATAATGTGGACATCTGGTATTTTAATGGGATAAGTAATTAAATGTGCCAGTTTTCAGATAGTAAATAATAATAAAGTCACTTGTTTGATATTTATTGCCACTCAATGACGGACTCCTGCCAGCAGAGGGCAGTGTTTGATGATTTATGAGCTCTGGTTTCATTTGTGTCCAGCTGTGATGGAAGAAATGTGGATCATGCAAATATGATAATCACAAAATGGCTGGGAAATGATATGTAAAACCAGGAAACTGCAGAAGCTCAGCGTGCAAAACACATTTTAATATTTGTATAAACATTCCCAGAGTGTGTGAGTGAGTGTGTTTGTTTGATCATTATTTGGGATCATTATTTCTGTGGATGTGTTATTTCCCAGACGGAAACACACAGCAGGGAAAGTGTGGGCTGCGTAAGCAGGATAACCACGGACCCTCACCTTTCATCTTCAGGGCTGTAGCCCGGGGTGAGGCTTAACTCAAAGAGACTAGACAGGGATGAAGCCTTTTCCCCTCGGTGAGGAGCCGTGGGGGGGGAGAAAGAAATGTAGGAGATGGAGAGAGAGAGGGCGAAAGGGAAGGAGAGGAGGAGGAGCAGGGAGGAACAGGGAGATGAAGCAGTGGGAGACATTATTGGGAAAATTGGGAAGAGGAATCTGAGGAAGGATGAAAGCTAAGCTGGGTGTGGGACTGTGGGAGTGAAGGGTTAAGACAGAAAGAGGAGGTGAAGGTGGAGAAGGAGTTCAAGGAGAAGCACCCTCACTAATATCTGCCTCAACTTTGGCAAAAAGTACGTTAAGTATTAAATATTCTATTAATTTTTCAAACAAATATGGAAATGTTCATCGGGTGTGAAGATCACATGATAGAAAATTGCTCTCTCATGATCAGATTTGATTTATATTACTACTAATCAGATGAATATTGTGTCAGAGTATGTATAAATACTTAAAACAATGATACACCTCTTCATTTAAACTGGACACTGTCTTTTCCCCATGAATATTATAAACAGGCAACATCTTTTGGAAAAGGTATCCCTCACTTGCTTCTCTCTCTCTCAGTTTAATTTTGGTAGTTCTTCTCCTTAAAAGGCAGAGGATGTCGCACCTATATTTTAAATTGTAATTTGTGAATATGGGCTGTATTATTTATGATTAATTGATAGAAAGACGCTGGGAGGGTGCCGATGCTAAAACCGTATCTCTATAACCTTCCCCCTGAATTTCGTGGAACCCGCTTGTGTAGAATTTGCATAATCCTGATGCAGATAGAAACAGAACCTCGGTGGCAGAGCTACGACACCTAAAACCTAAAATCAAAATATATAACATAGGTCTATATTACATCTTTAATATAGAAAATGAGAAATATGACTTACTGCCTGTGATTTCAAACAGCACTTTGTCATTGAGGCCCAGTCGGAGTTCAGGCATCCCCGACAGGACCACTCTCAGCTTTATGGTTCCCAATATTTCACTGCGCAGGACGCTGCCGTTGGCGTTCACCTACAGGAAGAAGAGAAAAGTTACATTTATATCTGATTGAAGGTATTTTGATCATTCTCTAATATTTCCTTATTATTATGGTATCAGCTTTTCTGTTAGATCCGCTCATCTGTTTGATGAAAGCCCAAAAATAACTGTGCACTTGCAGATACTTGATGATCAGCAGTGAGACAGAATCACAGAGACTCCAGCGCATGAACTGGGAGAAATCAACAACCACTCAGCAGATCTGAACCCACTGAGGGACCGACTGAGAGGCTCTCAGCGTGCAGTGGGAGAAATGGAATCAGGGCACTGGTGCGAAGGAGGATGAAGGAGCTCTGAAGACATTTGAAATTTAAAAGAAGCCCCATGTCACAGAATGGGAAGTAAGAGCTGCACTGCTGTGGAGCTTAAATACCTTTTATCACAATACACCTCATCAGCCTGTTGTATAGCTTCTCCTCGCTGTGCAAAATCAGGAAAAAAGAAATAAATACGTGCCTCACTGAAATAGAACTGAGGATTGTTGATATTAGAAACCACTTCCTTCGCAATTCAATTCAAGGAAATAGGAAAAACTGTTCGGAGGAGACAAAACATGTCACAGGGTTTTTAACAAAGATGATTTTAGCAGCGACACACCCACTGAGCCTCAGAGCACACAAACACTTTGACTGTTCCAAGAAAATCAGTTAAATGAATGATGATGATGGACAAAAAGAGCTAATGCTGTGAGGAAATCTGTTGGACTATCAGGGTAAACATGACCTGTTGTAGCTTTCCAGCTGAAAAGCCATTAATTTCTGTTGGGATCTGGATTAATGAGCAAATTGAGGAACTTTTTTCACATTCTATGACGAGGTGGCGTCAGCCTTGGCGAAAGTATTTGCTTCTACTTAATCTTCGGATGGTTCATTTCCTCACAACTCATCACGTGAATTAACCGACTCATTGTACAGCTTTTACTTTGGTTACTTTATAGTCAAATCCCTAATTCCCAACATCAGGGTATATGACGTACATTCCCAGAAAATGTAAATGTAATAGACAGGATACTCAGAGATGTTAGTTGAACTATTGAACATTCTGTGACTTTTTATTAACTTTTTACTCTCTCCAGATATTGTTTGGGTCATGTGTCCTCACCAGTAGATTCACAGACTCAATGACGTCCATGAAAACTTCGTTCTTCCGGTACTTGATGCCCTCGGAGCGCCAGGACACGGCGTTGGTGACGGTGGCCGGAGGTCGAGGAGCGCCGACCTCTAATTTGTGACCCTGCTGGGTGATGTACCTGAGAGAGACAAGGGCAGAGAGAGGGTTTGATACAAAATTCAGTCTGTAAACCTGCAGAGACGTGAAAAACACACAAGCAGCAGCAGAATGTTTCTAACATCTGCAGAGAGGAGTCATCATTTAGTTAAAAAACTCATTACTCAAAAGAAAGGTCAACAAACATTGTTGACATTTGTGTTTATCGAATGTTTTGGTTTATATTTGGTTTAAATCACACGTCATGATATAAAACAACCCGAGTGGTGAGTCATGGATGTAATTGGAAAATGGAGACTAATAAACTCACTGTTACTCCGACCACAATAATGTGATTTATTCATTCATTTATTTGATTTCTTCGTGTACGAGTGGAGGAGCAGGTTTGTTTAACTGATTCTCTCTGACTGCAGCCGGGGAGAATAATGACTCGTCATCGTGAGAATAGAAACTGTGGTGAGATAAACAACATGTGACCAGGCCAGGCCCCCCCCCCCACCACCACCACCACCATCACCACCTCTCACTGTTTCTACTGCAGAACTCCAGTGTTTACCCATAATGTCACAGAATGTTTTTCCAAACGAATACAATGGGTCTTAATTCTCTCCTTTTGTTTATTGTATATATAATATGTTTTGTTTATCCTATATAATATTTACTGTAGCTGCTCAGTTTACCTTTTTCAAATCCATAATTAATTCAAAAGTAATCAAGATATTTAAGGTTGAACTCAGGACACTCGTGCTTTCAGAGGCTTTGACTGTCCTTGCTTCTCATTCTGTTCTATTAATTTTTATTTTAAACATGTAAATCATTAATAAAGACCCACTTTCTTCCAACAGGCTTTCAATCCGAGTTGAGCGTGAGACCTTGATTTCATCTGCTATTGTGCGATACTCTAAATTCTCAAATATTTATGATGCTATTTTCAATTTCAGCTTCACTTGGCAAGCAAACCAGTTTGGATTTTGGCAGATGGCAGAACGGACCACATACAAAACGATAAATAAAATCTATCTGTAGTTAATGGTTGTGTTTATTCATTAATCAGTAAAAAACAGCCGGCAGTGATTTCCCTGTGAACGACGGATTCTTACAGAAATCTGGACAGTTAGATGTTGTTGTTAGACTCTTTGCTATAAACACATTTTGACCTGCACTTGAACCAGATGTGGAGAAGTGGCTAATAATCCCACCAGGAGACGATACAGATGTTAAATAGCAACGAGACATTTCCTGAGGGATTTATCTGTCTCTCCAGCAGCTTAACGCTCCACAGGCTCCTCTCTGAGTCTGTTGTTAATGGGACGTATGCAAAACAGTGCTGTACCTGCCAGGAATGTTCAATGTTAAACAATGAGGGCAGTGAGAGAACGTAAGTAGTAAAGTTGTGGTTTCAACAAGGATCCGAAACTCACTGTGAACCTTCATGAAGCTGCAGAGTCGGGTGTTTATTCTCATTGTTATTATCCAGTTAACTGTTTGAGTATTCACCGATACTTTATACTTATACCCGTCCTCACGTCCAACACTTTTCATTGTACCATCAACCTTGTGTCAACTTACATACGACTATAAAACTTATTCTGAATATAACTTGTGTCCACATCACGTCCAACTATAACTGTTTGTCCTTAAACTGTTGGTAACTGCAGTCAATTCTTCAAAAACTCCAATAGGATGTTATAATCCGATTAAGAATTACATGTCTACATAATGTGACTAAGGTCGGAAAACTCCTCATGTCTTAAATGGATTATTACTGGACCTTATTTGAGTTTAGGTTATCAGAAAATAATGTTTTACACGCAGTTTCTTGTTCAGACTATTGTCTTAATTGGGTTAATATTGGAATATAAGTGTCCATGTAGACATATCTATTGATCCTAGTGTCTTGTTTTCAGTTGTATTGCACATTTCTTCCGTCTAAAGTCAACAACAAAAAAGTGCTAAATAAACCGGATTTTGATTGACTGACAGATTGAGGCAACACTCCCACTGAGAAGCTCTCGAATGCATGTTGACAAACAGCAGAAGTCTGAAAGTGCCTCCAGATGAAAGGCGGTGACGAGTGGGCTCGGGGTCGGCGTCGGGTTGTTTTGTTGCTTTGCCGTTTGTTCTGTTTCACCCTGATTCCTCCTCAGAAATGCTAATGAAAGCATCTGGAGGCAGAGTTGGCAGCAAACTGACAGATTAGCATAACAATGGCAAATCATAACAAACACACACAGACACACACCCACACACACAAAGGCTCATATAGAGGCTGCACACATGAAATGCAATATTGCAGCTCAGTCTCTGGCGTCCACCCACATGGACACACACATTCACAACACACACACACACACACACACACACACACACACACACACACACACACACACACACATTGCAGGTAGGTAGGTGTTATAATGAAAGAGAAAGGGGCGTTTTTGTGGTTAGGGGCAGGAAAAGGTCAGAGAACTGAACTATGCCTGCAGACAGAGATTGTGTGTCAACATGTGTGTGTTGGTGTGTGCGTGTGTGTGCGCACAAGACATAGAAGACACCCTTGCGTGTCTCCTTGAAGAAGAGCAGGGCCACTCTGTGTGAGACTTGAGTGTGTCCGGCTGAGGGTGTAATTGTGTTTGAGGGCCAATAAGAGCCTGGTAATTATCAGCCCTATTCAGAACACATACATGTTCAAGTACACACACACACACAGGCACACACACCCACACACCCATGCACAAGCTTTGGTGTAAAAACATGAACTACATGTACAAGTAAATCTAAAATCATAAAAACACAAGAAAACCAATGGATCATACGAATTGGATTTTTTTTAGAAATACCCAGTGAAGCTGATCATGTGAAAACTGACCCATGTTGCCGTGGCAGCACTGGCTCGTTACAGAGCGAATGTTTTTATCCTGGAAACAAACGTCTCTCAAAAGGAACCCAGAGGAGAGAAGAGCAACAACAAGGCTGTGCACACTGAGAACACTAAACACTGGTAGAGCCAGAGAATAGTAGTTCCAGTTCATTTCACTCGCTGAATAAAGCTCCACCATACATGACAGGGTTAGTCAGCAGCTGTACTGGGTTGAATGGGAATAAGAACAAGTCGGGCCATAGCACAGAAGCACAGTGTTCTCTTTCTCCCTCTCTGCTGGTCACTGGTACTTCTTTAAAACAAAATAAGCGCGCATGTAGTTTCTCTAAAACACGGGTTACCCTTCTAATAAGGCCATCGACTCCCTTTTAAGATGCTTTGGCTGTTTAATGTGTATTATTAAAACTTATAAGGGCAACTTCAGTATAGCTGCACTGTTCTACAGCCTTTACAGTGTATAACAATATGTGTAGCAGCAGTGTTTCTTGTTTGACGGCACTGTGAGTTTACAGGTGTGTCTATTACCTGAAGGGACATAGTGCAGCAATTATGAACTTTGACAGTTTGAAACTTTAATCTAATCAGCCTGATTGCTCCTTTGACACAACACAGTACCAACACACTTCTACACATCACACCTTTGTTATGGTGTCACCTTTGTGGAAACTAGTTCTACTAGTATGGCGGACTATTATAGACTGTGTAACAGTTTTCTTACTCTTGCAGGATCTTGCTGTCGGTCGTCTGAGGGAAACCGAAGTCCATCACTTCGTCCATCAGCTCGTACACCGTCACAAAGTTGTCCCGAATGCTCTCCTCCTCCAGCTCCTTAAAGTACTCCTTAAATACCTGCACACAGACACAAAATACACACTGTGAGTACAGCACGATGTATTAGCAGCTCAGATGTCTGTGCAGTAAACAGGAAGTTATGGCCACCAGACAATTAGCTTAGCTTCGCATCAACACAACAAACAGGGGGAAGCAACCAACTTGGTCCTGATCCAAGTACCTCCAAAGCACAGAGTCAGCAGATAAAAGGAGTAGAAGAATATTTACAAGCAATGTCCCAACCATTCTTTAAGTATTTGGATGTTTTGTGTAAAAATAACAGCTCTCACCTGGATTATTTTATAAAGAAAGGTGTAAACAAGGGCAGCGTTGGCGTTCTTCTTGGTCATCGCCACCACTGAAGAAAAGACTGTTAAGAAAAACACGGTGCCTGAATCGAGCTGTAAACAAAATACATGCACATTGGTCTAAATCACAGTTTGTAGACATGTTGGGAAAATCATTTAGATACTGTGGTCGGTTAAGAGATAAATTCAGTCATCAGAACATTTGAGAAAATGGTCCCAGGGCGGTTAAATAGCTCCCACTTGTCCCACTTGTCTACTACTGCAGTGCACTGGGAATTCCACTTACTCACAACTGCAATATCATGCTGAATTAATAATATGTGAGGAGGTTTGACTGCCCAATTTCCCAATGAGAAAAAGCTTAGGCCATGAATAACACATCACTGTGAATCTGTGCTCTGTTCTTCAGCTGGAAACATGGCGTGATAAAACTGGAGCTCAGGAGAGAAGAAGCACAGGACGGCTCAGGGAAAGGAAGCCATTCATGAAATGCTTTAAATCTCTGAACACCTATGACTGAGGAAAGCCAATCACTCTAGGAAACTACACTGAGATAACCTGCTGCAGGTCTTTGGAACGAAATGGATACGGTAAAGGTTGCTGTGTTTGAGCCACAGGAAGTGTGTGGAGCCGTGGCAGACCAGCGGCGTCATCTCCTCCTCTTCCTCCCTCTTCATCAGGATGGGCATGAAGTGGTCGATCTCGTTCATGTCCATGTTCCCCTTGTAGTTACGGCCGATCAGCACCTGGACGCAGCACAAAAAGGAGGAAATATATAAAAAGGCAGGCAACGCTTTTGCGGAGGCAGAACCCACATATGAAATATTTACAGGTTTTTGGGCCGACTAACCAAACCTGAGCACTCAACCTGAAAAGATGCTTCAAATAACCACTATGACTACAGACAACCAGCCCCCTGGATGGAGCTGATACCCTGTTTCCAAATTCACCCAGTGAGGAAATATGCAAACTGTGTTTCCATCTCGAATCTCTGGTGATGAATGATGAATGACCAGCTTCTCGACATGCAACCGGGAGCAGAGCTTGGAAATGTGGCAAATAAAAGTGTTCGAACTTCACAAACACAAGCAATTAAAAGTTCGAGGACATGTGGTGTCAAAGACCGAAACTGGTGTGAAGCTCGACATACGTTGTACGATTTGAGCCAATTTCTGAGATGCACGACTCATGATAAGTCAGACCAAACAATCCAAAGAATAATGATCTGAATCAGGCTCTTGTGTGAATCTTGACTCATCCTCTTCAAATCCTCCAAAAAGAGCAAGAACCTGTTTGTTACAGTAGCTCACAAGCAAGTCTAATACATGTTGACACGTGTATGATCGCAGAACTTCTTACAACAATATATTCTCTGTTCTTTTGAGACGACTGTCACCAATATTTCTGCCTTTTCTTAAGCCATTCTTACATTTACTAAAGACACAGTTGAGCCACTTTCTGCACAATGTGGACGCAGCAAAAAAGCAACAATAAACGTCCAGATGACAAAAGACGACCCAGAAACTCAGGTTACACTGTGAACAGTAGTTGGTGGAAGAAAAGAAGTTTAAACTATGACATGAATGATAAAGCTAAAGTCCTTGTATCCCAAAAAGTATCCAGCATTGAGCATAAATGAGATTTAACCCTAATGAAACTTATTCTATCCAACATTATTTTAATCAAACTACAACATTGTTCAATTTGCTTTGACAAACCACCACGTCTTCTTATTTCAGCGCCCACAACAATAGGAGTCAGCAGTCTGAGTCCAAACACAGATTGAGTGAAGAAAGAGATCAAAGATTTTACGCTTGAGGGATGTGACACACACACACACACACACACACACACACACACACACACACACACACACACACACACAAACACACAAAGCTTCCACCCTTTCTTTAATAAAAGAGTCTGTGTTGCACGGGGGGGTCACGCAGGAGCACATACAACAAAGGCAGGAGGAAATAAGAAATAAAAAAAAGGAGGAAAATTCCAGGAACGTAAAGTAATCTGGGGGAGAGAAGGGATATGAACAGGCGGCTGCTCGGCTCCAGTGAGAGGAGACGGAGACCGTAGAGCGAAGAGGTCAAAGGTCAGCGGCGTCGCAGAATGAGATCGAGACAAATCCTCGTATCAAAAAGAGGGTGCAGCGCTGAAGGACCCTTCTGGAATGTCAAGAGACTTTGTAGATCTGAAGGCAAACGATGAAAGGAAAACATGACAGCATATACTTTTTCACATTGGTCTGAACTCTGCGTTTCTGAACTCGACATTCTGTTCCTAATAAATATGGATGGATCTTAAATCAGAGTTTGATCAAGTTAATCGACTCTGACAATCAAATAACTGTCTTGGTTGCTTTTCTCTACCTTTAATCAAACTGAACAACTTTGGGTTTTTAAATTGTTGACGAAAGAAAACAGGCAACTTGACACGAGTTGTGGAATAAACCTCTGAAAAATTGCAATTCATCGTAAACAACAAAGCACTTATCCACAAACCACTCCCAACTAAATCATGACCTAAAGCCCATTGCAAGTGAATCTTGAATGGATACTGATAAAGAACTGAGATGTATGAGTAGTCTATGTGTAAAATGTGGTGCAGCCTGACTCTCTAATGATTATTCTTTCTTCGAATCATCAAGAAAAAGTCTCATTTTGACCGTTCTACTCTATTTACAACTGTCAGAAAGCTGAGATGTGTGTTTTTTTTGGAGTCAGTCGACCCTACAGCCAATAACTGGATGGTTCACCTCAGGGAGAACCAGAGTCAACACGGCTCAGGTCAGTAAAACTCGGATTAACAAAAGAAAATGTCAAACAACTTTGTTTGTTTAGTCAAGGCCCAACACAGCAAATAGAAAACCCCTCACGCTAACATTTAGCATATTTCATGCCCCAAGGCAGAATGCACCAACACAATATTCCAGGTCTATTGTCGATTTGTTTGTTCCAAGTTAAAAATACAGAATCATACTGTTAAATTACAAATATTCATACACCCCCAATTATATCCCTGGAGCCTGATTATGACTCATACAAAAGTAGCAAAATATAAAAAAGTGATTATGAGAAAAAATGTCAATAACTGAACACAAATTTAAATTAAACCATTAAATACAAACTTAAACAAGCTACTATAAAGAAAAGAATAAGGGATACTGGTTTTCACTATTTAAAATAACATTCAACTGCTGTTTAAATCAAGAAAGAATAACCACTACTGATGTTTTAAATCAGTTTTACAAAACATAACAACAAATTAATGAAATATTATCTATTCAAGTGGCCTGAAATATCATTGCCGGGATTAAGGGAAAGTTGTGTTACTGGGACACACGAGGCAATCAGCGACCAGGTGGAATCAATGGGAAGCGTTCGCTGCTGCCCCCCCCCCCCCCCTCACTGGAGCGGATCCCTGGAAGGCAAACAGGGAGCGGAGAGAGTCTAAAGAGCTCCTGTCGGTTTGTTTCAACATCAACAGATTAGGGGAAAAAGACGAATCGTATCAAACAAATCTCAGAGCAGAACTCAGAACGGTATTATCAGCAGGATGATGATGTTTTTAAACCGTTTGTCAGAAGCTGTTGGAAGTTGACAGTCGTTTACTTGTAGATGAAATAAAAACAGACGCCACTGAGCTGCTCCATCAACTGAAGCAACCTCACAGAGCCTCTGTGTCTCAGCAGCTGGAGGCTCAGTTAAACTGCTCTATAGTCTTTACTCAGAACCAGACGAGAATTTATGCAAAAGACATTCAAATTTAATGGCAGACAGTCAATACAGTACTGCAATTAATTCTTCTTTTTTTTTAAAGACAATCTATCAATCATTCAAAAGCAAAGACATCAACTTGATAGTGGAGCTGCCTGGCCCCAGTAATTAGGGTTCATCCTCTGGGCACCATGAATGGATGGTCTGACAGGATCCCTCTATACAACCCTGCCTATATATCGTTATATTTGATCTGTGGTGGAATTCAAAGTATTTGGGAGCGTTTATAATCACAGGAGCACTTAAGTTTTTTTTTTTCTTTTCATCCTCATCTGTAATTGAGGACACGGGACCTCGACTGGTCAAGACGGAGAGGGGGTGGGGGGGGACTGAAGGTGAAGAGCTGCTGACTTGCCTCAGGGCAGAGAACGACAGTCAGGGGGGGAGAGGGAGAGAGAGAGAGAAGCTTTAATCTGTACAATCAGACATCCCGGCTATGAGGGACTGATCCTTTTCCCCGATGGGTATATATTGTCTGGTATATATAAGGCTTCTTCAGCAATTCCTTTTCTTGCCTTGAAATAAATTAACCCTGTGAGGATTGAGATGTAAAACTCCATGAGGGGAATATTCTGTGGCCCCTTTTATTCCTCGGGTACTATGGGCTATGCACCCCTAACATGTCAAATACATGTCAGAGTGTTTTCTACATTCTGGATTTGGGGAACTTGAAAAAACGCTTTGAGGGAATGCAATTAATACTAATATTTTTATGTAATTATAACCATTTTCACTGAGTTTCGGGCTCACGGACACTTGGACGACGCCACAGGAGCTGTTTCTTTATTCGTTTTGAAGAATCGGACGCCATTGACTTTGACAATTGTATCAGACTTGGCTGCAGCACTGTTTACCCCTGAGACTCCAGAAGTGTTTTGTGAAATCAAACACTTCTTCCATCCCTTCCTCATAGTGGTGAATAGATAATGAGTGGATTTACATTTCTGGGTGAACTATTCCTTTAATATCATACTGTCAAAAAAGAAGATGGCATATATTCAAAATAATATAGGATGGACTCAAGCACATTTAAAACATAAAAGTATTGTTATTAATTAATTATTTTTTATATATATATATATATGATATTAGGTCCCAGTGATAATTTGTGGTGTACAGTTTTTTCGAGCTGCAGAGGGTAAAGTTTTAAACTTTGAAATAGGACACATCCCATATAATGAAGTTGCATCACTGCACAAGAACAAGAGTCACAGTGTGTGTGTGTGTGTGTGTGTGTGTGTGTGTGTGTGTGTGTGTCTGTGTGTGTGTGACTGTGTCTATGTGTGTCTGTGTGTGTCTATGTGTGTGTAGCTATGAGGACCAGTTTCGGTTCAAATTATTGTGAGGACATTTTGGCTGATTCTCACAAATTCAAAAGGGTTGCATGACTTTGGTCAGATCAGGTTGAGATAAGTGTGTGGTTGTGTGTGTGTGTGTGTGTGGTTGTGTGTGTGTGTGTGTGTGTGTGTGTGTGTGTGTGTGTGTGTGTGTGTGTGTGTGTGTGTGTGTGTGTGTGTGTGTGTGTGTGTTTGTTGTGAAACGAGTTCTTCCAGTTGAGCTGCTCTCAGGGTGACGCGCCAGCTGGAAGGACACGTACAGGAAACACCTCGAACATCTGGTTCACGACGGGCATCGAACTCACAAACACACACTAAACAACATGTGACTTTGTGTTAAAGTTAGTGTGAGTCCTCTCCTCTTGCAGCAGGTGCTCCACTGAACCACCTGCTGTCAACTGCCCCCCTAAACAACAACAACAACAAGTCGATACAAACTTACCTTCCCCTTCAGGTCCAGGATGAAGATCGCGGACGCGGACATGTTGAGACAGACAGAAGAAGTGTCCTCGGTGTGAAACGTGTCCTCAGGAAGAGATGTGGGTCATGTGTAAGAAGGGATATCCGCAGCCATCCTCCTCCTCCTTCTTCTTCCTCCTCTCCTCCTCCTCCTCCTCTCGCCTCCACAGCGGCTCTGCCTCGAACTGCCTCCGTTCAACCGAGTCAAGTTACCGGTGAGGAAGCAGAGAGAGACTTCCGGTTGTTAACAAGTACATGTACTTCACAACTGTACTTAAGTGCCAGTACTTCATTTGAGTATTTTCTTGTGTGTGTGTGTGTGTGTGTGTGTGTGTGTGTATTTATTTCACTTAAGACAATTTAAATACACAGTCTCAAATCTTGTATGAAAAGGAGCAGAAAGAAGAAGAATCATTATATAATCACAAGACATTAATGAACATAGCAATAAATAAATACAATATTTAAATTTAAAATAGCTGTAGGCCAACAAAGCCCCTCACATACCTCTATCATACGTTTTAAGTAAGTACGTATAGAATATATACATTTTGACTTGTGATGGCTTCATTAACTTAATTAATTTATGTGAATTTTCTTATATCTCTAACATTATGCTTATTTTTTTATATTCTAATATATTGCAGAGGATTTTTTTCTACTATTCACTTGCTTAATAACTTTTATTTGCAATTACTACATTAGAATTCTCAAATAAAATATACGTGAGTCAATAGTTTTCACCTCAGTATTCTTACTATAATAAAAATTAAATATATATTAATTTTGCCAATACTTTCTATTTGTTTAGGGTTTTTTAAAACATATTTTATATTTTTGTATATTGTTGTATTTTCACTTGAAGTAAAGTGTATATATTCTACTTCCACTAGTCTATTTATTAAGTAGTTTTATTCACAATATTTTTTTTGTTAGGAAATCCACATCAATACATTCTAGCCCTTTTACTGTTTTATTTCTGAGGCTATTAAATCTAATGGCAACCCTCCAACGTTTTATTTTTAGATTATATCAAATACAACATCCACTTTCACTATCAGAGTTCAAATCTGCACTTTTATTGTGAAGGCTAAACCCTCACAGTTCTGGTTCCTCTCCTGCTCCTCTGTGTGAACTTGATCATCAGTATTTCCGGGTGAAGCAGCTCTTCTCCTTTCAGACCTGCCACACCCCCTTCACCAGCTGGACCCCCCCACTGAGGCTCCAGTTCTCTGCCCCAGTCCAGCTCCTCTGTCAGGCTCCATCACTGCTGCTGGTCCCAGTGCAGAACCAGGAAGGTGAGTGTGGGGATTCCAGTTTGACCAGTGAGAAAACCCACTGTTGGGCCTTGATTAACTCTGTTTCATTGACACATCAGCTTTTTACTGAGGTCACATTTTAAACAGTTTACAGACTTATCTAAAAGTTGACTTCACAGGAAAGGGAAGTACTGATAATGCATATCGTGCCGCCCATCGTTACCATCCAGAAACTAGAGGAGAATTACTGAGAACTGAGAAGTGAGATGAGAAATGCCTTCTTCAGTATACTACAAGTACTGTCTTTAGTATACCTGCCCTATTCGTTTTTGCCAGTTTCAAAAATGTTCATACCTTTTCACCTGTCGTTCTACATTAAAAAAAATCATGGTACTCAGACTGTTGAATTGTGTTTAAAGATGTTTTATAAATATCTTAGCCTTAGCGTACCCTCGGGTCCGACCTGTATCTTTGATAACGAGGCCGAAACACTTGATGACGTTAAAGTACACAACTGAAGATAACATCTGCTGGCGGCTGCTAACACCTGCTAACATGTGAAGTTAGTTGTTAACTTACATTGTGCAGAAGACCATCAAACGTACAGGGGATAACCAGCATCTTGTCCTGTATTCTAAAAAATAAAATCCACACTTTTTGAAAAAGAATCATAGTTTAATCGCCAGTCAGAGTTCCTCAAGTTTGAGCAATTAAAATGGCTTTTTAATCAATTCATTGTATAATTCATCCATGTAGACACACATTTGCGTGTTTATCCCTGAGGAAACATGAGAGTGCAAAGTGAAATGTTCCACTGCTGAGACCGTCCGTCCAACATAACGTACATGACTTGTGATACAGCTTCAGAAAATCAATCAACCAATCGATAACTGTCAAGAGACACAGGTGATTGGTTAATATATACACAGATGACCCGTAGGCTGCATGTAAAGATGGACGCCGTGTGTCCACTTCCTCCCGATATCAAGAAACAAAGCCAAAATATTCCCTGTATACGAGCGCTGCCATTTTGTGCCAATTACATGATCACAAACATCAGTGTGATAAGAACTTTCGTAAATTGACAGAAACCATTAGTTTGGCCCACATCCCATCCACTAACATGGAGGAGGCTGGTTTATGGCCTATCCTGCAGCCAGCCACCGGAGGGCGCTAATTACACACTGGCTTCACTTTTGGGGAGTCGTCACGTCGTCCATCTTTATATACAGTCTATGAGAAGACCTGTTAATCTCTTTTCTATTTAAACCTTCACAGTTGATCCCTTTGATTATCACTAATAAATAAGTAACAAATAATTTACTGTTTCTGTCATCGCTTTGCTGACAGATAAAACATGACCACTGTGACTCGTCATTAGACCACACGTTGAGAACGTTTTTTACATTTTACAAAAATGCCCCTTTTGTGACTGACAATATGAATCTCAAAGAAATAAACACAAACTACAGAAAAGGTGGGAGTGGATTTAGTGGTTCAGCTGAGTGGAGACACTCGACACTAAGCGATCGTGAATTCAATCTCGTCCATCTCCTCCTCGGTGTCCTGCATGATCTCGGCTGCTCTCTCCGCCCTCGCTCGCTCGCTGGCCGGGATGTAGTTGTCCTCGATGAAGCCGTCGTCGTCCTCCTCGCCCACGGGAGGGACACAGTGGGGGTTCGCTCCATGGCCGCCGTGCATCCTGAACCCAACGTCAAGGCCTGGAACCACAGAAAGGTGAGAAATACATCAGAAAAATACAAAAACACACCTCGGAAACCCAACAAATAAGAGCAATTGATATTTTTCTTGCTGTTCCATTTCTCGCTGACCAGGATCGTGTCGACTGTGAGAGGAGAGAGAACACTAGATAATACTGAATGTCGCGCTTTAGAAGAGAAATGGACATTTTCACATAAAAGAAAGAAAAGCCAGGGTGCGTGGTTTACAAGGTCGCGCTCACAGAGACGGGAAAGGTCACTCGCTAGTGTCATACAGCTGGAATCTTGAAGCTGAACTGGATGAGTTGCAAGGACAAATGCACTTGTGTGCAGTTAAAGCTCTTTGTCACACAGACACTTGTCCACAGGGACAAAGGACAAACTGTGAGAGCCTGTGAAAGAGATAGAAAAACAACACCCTGGATTCCTGATGGTTATTTGTTCCGATAAACAAACTTAAATATTTTGTCCCGATTCATTTGTACCTTATAAGTTGTTGACTTCGATAAATATGAAAATGCTGTCATAATTTTTACTGATAAGTCATATTACGGTGACATAAGCTTGGTGAAATTACTGTAATTACATTTACAGAATATTTTAACAAAATGTGATAAGACTGATTTCATCTGTAGCCGTCACAAAATAAACTGCATCCCTATATTACTTCCTGAATTTATCATTACCTCTGTAACACATACAACACATCACCTCCAGTGCAAAATATATCAAAGCTTTCTCGAACCAGGAAGTAGATGAGTTAGTTGAACCTAGTATTTGATGTTAAGGTGTTCATTACTTCTAAATGACGATTACACCGGTAATTCACAGACACAGAACAGTTTGCAGTGTCACTACAGCAGCATTCTCATCCTTTAACAATAAAACCTACTTGTTTTGTTTGAATTTATTTCCTCAAATTTATTGTGTGGAGAAGAATTAAGACAAACCTGATGCATCTATCTGGCTGACGGTGTCCGCCTCCCTCAGCCGTGTGTGCCGGTAGCTGGCCAGGTAACGCCGGATGACGGTACATTTAGCCAGGAGGGCGATGACGATGGAGATACCGACGGCTGTGACCAGGACGGCCACCAGGAACTCCCAGTTGTGATTGGTGTATTTGTCTGTAGGTGTTGTTTCTGTAATAGAGACAAAATAAACACTTAGTTAGTGTGTTCTGGTTGTGAGGCAGCCCCAGTGTGGACCAACTTACAGGAGACGTATTATATTGTAACTCAGTTTGATGATTTCAGTTGGGGTAATTTCTTGAAAAGTTTGACATGCTCTTTGCAGCCTTTGTCTGAAATTGCTCCAGACCTGTAGCAACCTGTCAGGACCCACAGAGTCATGTTAATCCATTTTCGGAGACAAAAGTTTGAAATGAAACTCTGCTCTGGATGTGTTTTGTCACGTTGGCTGCAAGCGATCTATTGTTTACACTAAACATATCTGTTATTGGGGTAAACATCGGGCTCGGGTCGGGTTTGGACACAAAAAAAAAAGTGCATGTTGGGTTTGATTCAGGTTTGTCTAAGTTTTCTCTGTGACTCCGTCGAGTTTGGCCCATAGAGGTTTGGCCTGAATCAAACTATAGCTGTTGTAGGTGAATTATGCAAATGTGGGCCGTTGTGATGTCACATGACATCCAAATTATGTCACTTTGACTTTACAGATGTAAATTCATTCTCACCATTGAATGCTGTGGTCGGTGTCGGTGTAGAGAATGTGGCATTTGATGATAGTTCCATCTGGCTTTGCTCTTATTGGACAAGAGTGACTCGTCCTCCGGGGCTCAATTTGCTTCCTGTTGGATGAAACCTGTTTCCTGCTCTGGGCACCATTAACTCCAGTGTGAAGCCATGGATGACAGGAGTATATCACACATGTACAGTATGTCAGGGGACAGGACAGTGTCTGTGACCTGCTGGTGAAGAACTCCACTTTCTATAAGATCCTACAGAGGTTTTAAATCTTGTATCAACAAAGTCAGGTAAAGTCAAACTCTGCTCAGTGTTATATTGTCCTCAGCAGGTAAAAATAAAAAATGAGAGTGATCCGAGGGAGATGTTGCAGAGCAGGCACCTCCCCAGCTGAGGGAGGTGGTGGAATATCTCTGTTGACCAGGAGGGTGATTGACCCTCACAGCTCCACTAGGGGGACACGTTGAGTGATAGGGTAACAAGTGAGAGGTGGTGGCAGAAGCTGTATCATCCCACGAGCGAGTGGAAATATCAGCCACACTTTTCTTGCTCTGGAGAAAGTAGGAAACAGAGAAAATGAATTTAAATCAGAATCTTTTTTGACACAGTTGCACACAAAGACAATCTGTCAGTAAACCACAATGCCCCCACTTCCCACGTGCATTGGGGCTTTGAATTCTTTTGGACTCAATGCATTTTTCATAAGTGAATCATACAAAAAAGAAAACGAACAATCAAATGACCTAAATATTTCACTGAGTATCTGTGAGGAGTGAGAGTGTCATCAGAAAGTAGTGGGAGACTCTAGCGGGATCCGTTAAATCCAGTAATTGAGTTTGAGCTGTCAGGAAATCAGGAGGATATCATCCACAACAGGAAAAGTGTGTCGCAAACAGGAAGTCCCACATTCTGGAGGACCTTCCTCCATCTGTCTACATTACAGCACTAATGTGTCTGTGTGTGTGTTTTATGGACAATAAAAGAAAACCTACTTGACGTCATTTGTTTAGGACAATGTCATTTAAAACCTTTTTAATAAGAATTTATGTTGCGATATCTAATGTATAAACGCAAGAAGCTACATGACTTCTCTTACTGTATGACCAACTTTACCAATATTCAGTTTGAATTATCAGTGGATTAAGCTCTAAAGCTGAAATACTATGAAGCAGTTGATTTGAACTCACCTTTCAGAGCCTGTAAACATTTCTATTTCATACGCTTTAAAACCTTATTTCTTGTTTGTTCAATTTCTTGCTGATTTATCAGAGTCACGTCTGGATGCTGCTCGACTGGTCCCAGCCAATAACGGCAAGTAAAGAAAACAACATGACAGCTTCACAAAAGTGAAGCCAAAACATTCTTGTTGCCACCTAGTAGCTGGCAGAAGTAAACGTTAGAATGAAATTTGTTGTTTTAAACTCTTCTTGATGAAGAAAGAAGGATAAACACTTGATAAATAGCAAAATATTTAACAAATCTAAGGTTGAGCAGTTGTGTGTTATTTGTTAAGCAATCATATTCATATATATTGGACTTTGATCAGAATATTGCTGTATTTCCCCATTAAATGCATCATAAACCTAAATAGTTTTCCTATTTGTTTTGTGCCTGATAGTTTTTCTATATTTCTATGATCTAATTGTGTCAATTATAAATGTATTCATGATGATACTTGTTCACATCAATAGCTCATTGATGCATCTCATGCAAATATAAAGGCTTCAGCCAAACTAGTTTGTGTTTGAGAGAGAGAAGAGCTTTCAGTTCCTCAGTCCGTACATTTGCCAGATATTTGCATGTTTGAGTTTGGTTGGATCTGTATTTAGGCAAACGGCTAAGGAGAGTAAAGACCAATTCATATCCATGCTCCACTATGACATCAGTGTTTGACATGCTTTGACCTGAGATGTTCAAAGCTAAAGACATATTAGATAAATAATATGATATGAATATTTTTCTCAATTCCTGCATTTCCGGTCATTTATCACAAACTATAGTGATTTTATCTTGTGAGGGTATTTTCCACACGCTGGTTGTTTTTGCTAAGTGAAACAAGCAGCACATAAATATTGTATCCAGCCTTGGAGGGAGAATCTTTCACATCCTTTAATTCAAAAGTTTTTCACTCACAATATTTCTCATGTGGTATATGTGGTATTCTATTAAATGGATTTGGTAAATGGATTTGTATTTATATAGCGCTTTTCTAGTCTGATGAAGACCACTCAAAGCGCTTTACAGTACAGTTTCACATTCACCCATTCACACACACATTCATACAGTGCATCTACTTGCAGCACTTTGTTATTCTATGGGGGGCTATTGAGGGTTCAGCATCTTGCCCAAGGACACTTCGGCATGCAGATGGTTCAGACTGGGGATCGAACCACCGACCTTCAGGTTGGAGGACGACCACTCTACCCCTCAGCCACAGCCGCCCGTTGATTAACCAATCACAGGTATTATCCTAGGAAACTTTTACACCTTCAGGTCTATCCGGGTGCCTCTGCCATTTTCTGGTGCATGTATCATTCTCAGGGTGTTTTTTCAAGTATCCAGCAATAAGCTATTCAGATGCTGTACTTAAGGCTTTGCACCATTAGGCCTCTTCCCCTTCGTCTTCCCCAGCTACTCTCTTCAGGGGTGTGAGCTGTAAACACAGCACCAGGGCCGCCTTTATCTCTTCCTGTTCTGTCCTCACACGGGGAAAAAGCACGAGAAGCCTGTGAGTGAGGCGTGCACTGCATGTTCCACAAGTGTAGCAGTGATCTGCTGCTCCTGTATTTGTATGTGCATGTATAAGAGGCTCCATTTGCATCCCTGTCGTGTCTGTGTTTGAATATCTCTCTCAGAGGAAGGAGTTGTGTATTTCCTTCTTCATCCTTTGTTTCGTTGCCCCACATCGTGAGCTGAGTGTCAGGCTCTGGACTAACGATGGCCACGGGGTGTGAAATATTCTTTCAGTCAACAAACTGAATTAAACATCGAAGTCACATTCTGCTCGTGGAGTTTGATCTTGTTCCTTTGAACTGACAAATTAACTGTAAGCTGTTTTGTGCGTTCAATGTCAGCGTGTGCGTAACAAAGAGTTTTATTAAGATTAAGAAGGAAACTCGTGAACTCACATCAAAGCGCATCGGAGATCTGCTCACCGCAAAGTGCGTTTGGCTTCTATCACAGATTATATGAATCATACTCGAGCCAGCAAACATCTTTTCCTCTCGACTCCCCGGCCGCGGTAATCACGGATAATCATTCTTCGCAGATAATAACTGAGCCGTCCTTCAGCTGACCCTCACCCCCGACAATCCACAGAGCAGCATGCGAGCCTCCCTCCATCCCTCTTATCCCGCTGGCAAGTCCTGTGTTTTCATCCCGCTTTGAAAATGTGTGAAGGAGTCAGGCTGTGCCATTGTTTGCCGGTGATAAGGTTTCGACAGAGCAGCACGTTCAGACCTTGTTTACGAGGGTGATTATCCAACTCACGTTCTGTAAATCAAGCTCTCGGAGTCTGAGGGCGAAAAACCAAGTATTTACACGTGAAAACTGCACCTTTGAGTTACGACTGAGGTGTTTTGCATTCGTTGTGAAGCGAGTTCATGAAAGAGCCTTTGAATGTCATGCTTGGTTTCTGCCTGTCAGCCGTGGAATAATGGAGGTGTCAACACACGAGGTAAAAACCAGCTAATCAAACAAGACGCTGCACAACCTGCTGCGCTCTGATGTGACTTTGTAGTTTAAATATTAACTTTAGCTCCTGGTGCATTTATTAAACAAATGCTGTTAAAATTGATGTGTGGCTTTAGAGTTTGAAGAAATAACAAGCAAAGTGTAGTCTAATGAAAGTGAGCAGTGTTTTGGGTGAACACAGAGAGTGGCCAGCGTCAACATGTGGGTGGGTAGTTCCCACATGGGGATACGACTGTTATAGGTGTGGATAACTATCATTTTATTAACACTATATACATATAACATAAAACATGTGAATAATAACTGTGCATTTCAGCCTTGTGTTGAAAAGAAAGAGCTTTGTAGCCGTCAGCAGGTGCAGGAAATGGTTTAGTCACCAGGACGGTGAAATGTAAACACTTTGTTTCGGGCACTTCTGTGTATTTAGACAAAATGGCTTCAGCAGCCACCACAACACAAACACTGCCATGTAGGAACATCTTATATCATAATTCATTAAGTTGAATTACTGTTGCAGTATTTTAATAACTGTTGAAGTCAGAAAAAGGCAGATAATTTGTTGACTCTCCGTTGGCTTGATAAGCGGTACAGCTCAAAGTCATAGCAGTCATGTGACCTTTACACTGTGAAACACGGACATTGTCAGAGCTCACGTATGAAACCAGCTGTTCATGTGAAGTCTCACCTGCTCACCTGTCCTCCTCGGCCCCGGTAGCTTCAGAGAGTTCACCTGCCGTCCGTCCGTCTGTCTGTGTGTCCGTCTGTCAACGTCTACATCTTCTCTTTCCTTTCACCGTAAAAATGGAGAAATGTTGAGCAAAGGTTGAACCGGGGCTGTGCTCTGCAGCTGCTTCCCAGAAGGGCGAGTTAATGGGTAACTCTCTAACCAAGGTGTGCTCCCTCCCACCCACTCTCTCCCCCCCGACTCTCCGTCCAATGGCACAGTGTTGTCCCTCAGCACAAGGAAGAGGCAAATGTGACTTGTGAGCACGATGTCATTGTTGTTGATGATGCAACCGACGATTTGCCTTCACGAGGGAAACTTTGAGCAAACAGGTCGAACCGGCTTTTTGTAAAAATAAATGTTCAGTGACTGGAGTTGTGTTGTTCCCATGAGGAGTGGTCATGTACTCTGGTTTGATATCTGCTTTGTTTGGTTTGCACATGTGTGGTTAATGTGCCCAGTCAGGTGCCACGCCTTTCTTTGTCCATCTCAAATGTAAAAAAGGCTTATTCTCTTCCCCCTTTTCCAGACGAGGGAGGAAATCGGAGCAGATAGAGTTTGTGTTTGTGTGGTGACGAGGACTCTGCTGTTTATTTAAGATGCTCGGCCTCAGGGTCGGGGGGGAGAACAGTCCTCTGGTGGCCCTGAAAGGAAAAGCAAGGGGACCCTGAAAACAATAGGGCTACTTCCTGATCACTTTGCACATCTCTCCCTCTCCCTCTCCCTCCTTCTTCCTCCCTCCCTCCCTATGTTCCAGGATGCTTCAGCTACACGTCTTGGGGCAGATGGCCCCGACGAGGATGGGTTGGGAAAATGAAATGATAACTCAGCATCAGCTCAGAGGAGCAGGAGGGGTTTCCCACTGTACGGGTGTGGATTGACTGTCGGACTGTGAATGTCTGTGTTGTGCTTTGATCTGTTCAGTCTCTCTAAGTCATGTGCCTGGTTATTGATTATGTTAAATGTAATTGACCCTTTGGGGAAATTGGATTTTTTTGGGGATTTAGTTGAAATAAGATTGAGGCAAATAGGTCAATGTTTTGTATTTTAAAGCTACATTACCAGTTTTTCTTTTGGCCAATGAGGGGCAGCAGAAACAAGTTGTAAATATACTGACATATATTAACAGCTTTTATTTCGATGCAAGTTACTAGTGAGCAAATAGTTGACTATCGTTGTTCATACACATGTTTATATAATGTTTTTGGCCTCTAGATGAATTTAAAAGTCTTATTTTCATGCTTGATTTTGCTCAGTTTGACTTTCCCCTATCTCTGAAAGATATACCTGGTTCATTCTGTATGTGTTGTGGAACTGGTGCTATTATTGTGTTGTATTGATAAGTGTTGGCAATTTTACTATAAGTATTCATATGTTCATTTAGGATATTTTTTCTAAGGTGTCCTGAAGTTGGCATACAATAAAATGTGTTATGATTATTATTATCCCAGTTGTAAAAGATTGTGATTGTGATTTGTAGAGCCGTCCTCTCACAGCATGTGGTCATGATTAGTTATGATGCTTAATGATTAATTTCACGAAAAATAATGACCTACTCATTTTTCGGTTGAACTGCTCCCATCTAGTTCCTGTGGTTATTGGATCTAACCGGTGTCTAGTGTTCCATTACTCTGCACTTGCAGCTGCCTGATGGCAACAGAATATAAGTTTATTACTTGGAAAATTAAACAACCTTTTATTGAGGAGTTAAATCTGAACCTCAACTTGAATCAACACAGAATTTCAACGTTTGCTCACTTTTTATGGTGTTTCAATCGTACAGAGGAGCAGAGGAGCAATAATAATCCAGAACAATAGGGACAGTGTGCAGGATTCTGTTGGGATCTTTAATGATGTGTGTTCTTACGTGTAAAAATTGACCCCTGTGATTGTGTTATCAGAAAGACATGTACGGATTCATGTTTATGTTGCCGGTGATGATATCTAATATGATCTACGAGGGTTTTCCCCCTATTTTGCCACCACGGGATGTTTGTTGTTTGTCTCCTCAGTGAAGTGGAGCGGTGTGTGTGTGTGTGTGTGGGTGGGGGGGTCCGAGGTCACGGCCTCTTCTGTGGGAGAAGACTGGAAAGCCGTGCCAAGTCTCTCAGGTCGGGGGGGAAATAACAACACGTGTCGCACTGTACAACACAATGGACAGTTGCACTTAGGGAGGAAGAGCGATGTGACAAACAAACCTTCCACCGGCCGTTTAGCACCGAGGTGGAGACGACCCCCCCAGCGCTCGGTGGAGCCGCTTTCACCATTTTTCTCGCCTCTCACAGATCGTCCCTGTCGTCACCATCTCGATCTGCCACGGCCTGAGTGTGAGCTTTACGAGGTGAGAGCTGCACGGTGAGTCCACATGTGGCCTCCATCAGGAAACAACCTGAGCTCTGCACACATCTGCCTCGGAGCTGTTTATCTCTAAAAGTTACAGCTGCAGCTTTACCCAAATTGTGCATTATTCTCTCTGCGGTCTGGTGATGACTTGTATTAAACGTGACACTTGATCTCGAGGATCTGATTTCTTTAATCAAGGTGCATGTGAGATGTTGTGCACTCTTAAACAGGCTCCTTTGTCTTTTCTCTCCCTCACATCCTTCACCGGGCTGCGGCGATGACCCGGCTTAAAGGCAGAGGTCGTTTAGTTTCATCTCATTTAATCTAATAAAGGAGTTTCCTGAATGTATATGCTCAGCGGTTTTATGTTACATACCTCACTGGCACTCACATGCAGCAGGAAGAGCACGGACTCTGAGTTTGTTTGAGTTGATCCGCTGCCACCATTTTACAGGTGTAATCCTGTATCGTGAAAAACAAATGGACTTTTTCTCTTTGTCGGCAGGGGATGTAATCTTCAGGTTAAATGGATGCTAATTAAATAAGAAGCTATAGGGCTAAAAACACAAAGCTGGATACGTACACATTCCTGAATGCTGCACTCAGGTCCATGTTCAGTAATGTAAAACACTTCCTCTGTGAGAAGAATCATTCACCCGAATGATGCGTTAATCAGTAGTTTCTGTTACGCTGCTTTTTTGTTTTGGATTTCATGGATCTGTGCACGGCCCACGGAAATGTAGTAGGGGTCATGTGATTGGACCCTGACGAAAAAGGTTTTGAAAACTAAACTGAATGCATGCGTTTAGTTTTTTGGCTACTTGTAAAATCCCCGGATAGGTGCACTTCTGTGGGTTCTTGGATGGAACCCACAAGAAAGGTTTAAAAGGCAAGCTGTTTAAATCTACAAATCGTTTCTGTGGTCAAAGCAGGAAACCACTTCTGATTCTATAATGCAGAGCTTTGTCCAGCTGCTGTCTCACAAATGTTTCACACTATTATAAGATATTATCTCCCACTAAATGAGGCATTTGTGGAATCAAGAAGCTTGTTGTTCTAACTCAAACACGTTTGCGACTCCCAGGTTTTGGCTTCAATCGTGCAGAAATTAAAAGAACCCATAACCACGAGAAGCTTTTGCCTGAAATATGCATTGAAACCTTTGCATTTTAGCATTAAGAACTTAGACTAAACCCATCAATACTTTCCTAAATAATTTAAACATGATTATGGTTTCATTGGTGGGTTTTCTCAATTCAATTTAATTTGCAGCATGCACAAAGTATAACTTTTCACACCAATTTGACTGTAGCTACTTTTGCTATTAGCTAGTTGGTATTATCTGGCAGGTCTGACATATTAATAGTTTATTATTTCTTAGGTATCAAGCCATTATTCAAAATAATCATTAGAGTATTTGACAGTGCCAACCCCTCAAATATACAATCCAAAGTTTCACCCCTGGATACAAGTGTTGCATTCATTCTTCTAAGTGATTAAAATCCAGTCTACCAACGAAAAGTTAACCTCCAAACTCAGTTTGATCTCTCTTCGACGGGAAAGGCAGAATATAATATACTAAGATCTAAAGGCAGGTGGTATGAGTATGGCGACAAGGCAAGCCGGCTGCAGGCTCTCCAGTTCAAACATCAAGCAGCATCACGACACATCCCCCAAATCAACACTCACTCAAATGGTCTTACAACATCTCCTCCGGAGATCAATGCAGCTTTCAAATTATTTTACTCCAATCTATACACTTCTGAGCCCCCTCCAACGGACTTGAACATGAATCATTTTTTTAATAGCCTAGAAATACCCACTATAGATACAGCAACACGGGTAGCACTAAATCAGCCAATAACTATAGAGGAAATACTTAGCAGCATTAGACAAATGAATAATTCTAAAACACCAGGGCCTGACGGGCTGCCATCTGAATTTTACAAAAAATTCTCCACTCAACTAGCCCCGTTATTATTAGACATGTTTAACCATTCCCTGTCTATAGGTTCTTTACCAAAAACTTTAACAGAGGCGACTATTTCCGTTATTCTTAAGAAGGATAAGAACCCTGCTGAATGTAGTTACTATCGACCAATATCACTTTTAAATGTGGACGTGAAAATACTAGCAAAAATTTTAGCAAAAAGATTGGAAACATGTCTCCCTTCAATAATCTCTGAGGACCAAACTGGCTTCATCAGAGCTCGTCAGTTATCCTCAAATGTCAGACGGCTATTAAATATTATCTCTTCCCCGTCCAATGAAATAAAGCCTGAAATAGTGCTCTCATTGGACGCGGAAAAAGCCTTTGACAGGGTGGAATGGGGGTACTTATTTAAGGTACTAGGAAAATTTGGATTCGGAGAAAACTTTATTGCATGGACACGCCTTGTTTATAAATTACCCCTTGCCCGGGTTAACACTAATAGACAGTACTCATCATATTTTCCCTTACCCGTCAAGGCTGCCCGCTGTCGCCGTTACTTTTTGCTCTTGCTATTGAGCCGCTAGCCATCCAGTTGAGATCTTCCGCACACCTGCAAGGTGTTAAACGGGAAAACATTGAGCACCGTGCCTCCCTGTATGCAGATGATCTATTAATTTACATAACAGACCCTGTTTCATGTGCCAAAAATTTTATACAGACACTAGAAGATTTTGGTGCATTTTCAGGTTACAAAATCAACCTCCAAAAAACTGTCTGTTTCCCAATTAACTTCAAAGTTTCTTCAAAGGGATTGTATAAAAATAACATTGACAAATTAGTAAATAAAGTCAAAACTGACCTACAGAAGTGGTCCAAGTTGCCGCTATCATTAGCAGGGAGAGTGCAATGCATAAAAATGAATATCCTGCCGAGATTTTTGTTTTTTTTCCAATGTTTACCTCTCTTCCTGACAAAAATATTCTTTAAAAAACTTGATCAAGCTATTCTTTCATTTGTGTGGGCGGGCAGGGTTGCCAGGACTAATAAAAGCACCCTACAGACAGCAGGGCAGGAAGGTGGGTTGGGTTTACCTAACTTTATGTCATATTACTGGGCAGCAAATATACAAAAGATACTCAGCTGGCGGTACGAGAGTGAGTTGGACTGGTGTAAAATGGAGTCCCTCTCCTGCCACACCTCTTCACTTGTGGCTCTGACATGCTCCCCTTTGCCACTCTCAGTCTCAAATTATACCTCAAATCCTGTAATCTTGTCGACTTTGAAAATATGGACGCAGCCTTTCACATCTCACATAAGTTGTTAGGCAAGTGGGATCAGCGTGTTTGTTTGTTAATAACTCAGACGCTCCGTCGTGTCACCTCCTCATGAATGACAGCGAAAAAGAACAGGAAAAATAAATAAACGAGCAGACATGCCAGGCGAAGTCAGGAAAGGAACAAACAGAAAGATGCCATCTACCACTATCCTTCCCTCTTCCTCCTCTCATAAACAAGAGCGCTTGATAACATCAGCAGAGTAGCTCCCAGGAGCCGGGCAACTTGGACATTTCAGGGACAAACCCTCTTGCCTACGTGGGTTCGGGCTCATCTTTTAGCCCCTGGAGGAACCCCTGTTCTCACATGGCTGACCGAAGTAGGCCTGTGTGCCAGTGACTGGAGGAGGCTAGTGTCAAGGTGGCACATGTTGTGTTTATGTATGTAAGAGTGTATACTTTCATAAAGCTTAAAAGGGTTAAAAAAAAAAAAAGAATGTGGATTTTCTTCTCCAGCTTGTATTTGGGAGTAAATACTGTGTTCATGCACTGTTGCATGTAAGAATATGTTGTTTTTGCCAACTTCCTCTGTAACCGCGGGCGCATGCATGCTTTGCAACCAGAAGCCATCCAGCTCACTTCCTACTCGATGGGAAATGGGAACCTATATGAGCCCGTGGAGCTGTGCGACCATGTATGTGTGTGTGTGTGTGTGTGTGTGTGTGTGTGTGTGTGTGTGTGTGTGTGTGTGTGTGTGCTGAGCAAACAGCTATCAGACAGGAGCCGAGACCCTCCACCTCCACCCCCGCCATCACCTCCACAGGCCTTTTCCTGCCTGCAGGGTGATTCCTGCCCCTGTGCTCCCTCCACTTCCTTCACACACATATCAGCCTCCAGCAGCAGTGCCTCTTCCTGACTCGGGCTCAAGTTCTCTGGACGCTGCGGACCTGCAACAACAGCTCATCCATCTCTCTCTTTCTCTCCCTGTTCTTTTCTTTCTCATGCATCAGAATACTCGATCCACTGAGATATGCTGTCAGCATGTTTTCAGAAACGCCGCCTTTAAACAAGCCGTGATGACTTCTTTAACTTTTTAATGTCATAACTTCCTCCAGCATGTCACACCCTGCAGCACTGAGGGATTTGGTTTCTCCAGAAATCTGATGTTTATATTTGACATTTGTCAAGGACTTTTAGTGTTTTTTAAACCTCTTTTTTCTCTCTTCTTTCCATTTTATCAATCCTGTTGTCTTATGAGTTACTCTTAAGGCCAATTTATGCCTCTCCGTTTCTTCTATTACGGACAGATAAGACCGCCCTATCCGTCGTGAAACGCCCTCTCCGAATGCTTCGTACAGTTTTCGTACACGTCTGATTTTTCTAACTATCCGTCTTCATGTTGGAGACCCGACGGACCGCTCTTGGCTGTGATTGGTCCGCGAACGACATCATTTCCGTATGACGTCATTTCCGTATTTCCGGACCTCAAACTTCCTGTTTACTTCCATGTAGCATCAAACCCAAACACAACTATGATTCTACGATTAATGTGACTGTCATCCATGTGTAATGTGTGTGTTAAGCCAGCGGAGTTGTCCGGCTGACGGTGGCTCGTTCGAGCACTGAGGGCATGTGTGCACGGTAACAGACGGTTATAACGAGCTTTCAAAACGGCGCTAGCAGGCTAGGCTAGCGGGCTAGGCTAGCCACCATGCTAACTGCGGTGGTAACAGTGCAAGAACCCGCCGTCACGACTTCAATTCCACTTCTATCATGACACTGTTTCTATAATACCGTCAGGTTAGAAGCAAACACTGGATAGTAGTAGTTAGTGTCGGGAGTCCCTGCTGACTGTGTGTGGAAGCTGGGGGGAGCTAGGTCCGTGTAGCTTCTAGCTACATGTAGCCTCAAGCAGATTCAAGCTGTGGAATCAGCAACACAGTTCGGAAACAAGACCGGGGAACCGCTGCGCTAAGAAACGATTACATCAGCATTTTGACCCGCTGGGTGTCACTTTATTTAGTTCTGTTAGTTGCCATGGTTCAGTGTGTGGGACGCAAGCTAACATGTCAACAGAGACACGTGGACTTCTTCTTCCCAAATGGGGTAGGCTTCTCTGAGCTCGTCTTCCATTGCGCCACCTATGGGTTTGGCGGTGAATTTTTTCCGGACGTAGACTGACGGAGAAGTAAAAATCAAAAAGAATCTTTGCCCCCTGCTGAGAACTCTCCGAGAAACGGACACGTAGTAGTATATAAGAGCCTTTAGACTGAAAAGCAGCTGTTATCATGGCTGTGCATGTGGATTGTAAACTAAGGGCTAAGCAAAGGGATGATGTCCGAAGTCTAAACTCGTAGCTGCTGCTCGGGCAAGGCATATTTTGCACGTGCATTCATCTGCTCTTACAGTCCCAGCTGCACGACCTCCCTCCTCCAAAATGTCCTATGGTTATGAATTTCAAATCATAAGATCACTCAGAAGAGAAAAGCCCGACATACACAATATGTCCTATTCCTGCTAGAGCTGGTTTAGGTATCGCTACAATAGAGAGGTGTGAAGTAATGGATTCTAAATGTCCCCCTGTGAACTCTAATCATTTTTAACTAATCGTGTCACATCATTTCCTCAGGTGATGCACTGATTCATACGTCTGGGATTTCTGCAATTATATCACGAGGCACATCTGCACAAAATCTCAGCTCTGCATTTTTATGCCTTTCAGCACCGAACTCCAAGGGTGTTATTCAACTTCCTTAAAAAACGCCTCTAATGTCCCAGAGACGTGTTGGCTGCATTCAGGACCCCTCCCTTTCCACAGTTTCCTTCTCACTCGTGTTCCGATGGGACAGATATTCTATTTCTGTGAAGAGGAGTTAAAGCCCCAACATGCAAAAATAAAAAGTGATGATAAAAACAGCTCGTCCATCTTTATCTCACAAAACAAAATGGACAGCAAAAATAGTCAGGCGTGAATCTATTCTTGTTGTGCCAATATTTCCTTTCATTCATTTGATAGTTTGGATACTTTTCCAAAAGGATGTGGAAGTTATAGATAGATCATTTTTTTAAATGAACTTTGACAAAACAAGGAAGATTGGAAAAGCCCAAACAGGTTTATATGACATTCAAGACTCTAATTGCGGAACCATTCCTCCTCCTCTTGAAAATAGGATCCTCTCTCACTTCTCTTATCTTGTCTCTACCTGCTGACTCTCTGAAATCACGTTATCCCACACGTTCCAGTACCGAGAGGGGGGGGGGACCTACAGCTCTGTTTCCCCTCTCAACCCACACCAGGGCTCCACTACATGCTGTTATGATTAGGACTTCCTCAGTCTGATCAGCTTTTCCACAACACCCTTAATGAGGTGTGTGTCTGTGCTCACTGTACGTCCACCTGTGTGTGTGAGGTCGGCGGGGGGGGCCGCAACATCAACGTCCATCGACATCCTGACGACACGGGGGCTTGATTTGGTGTCAGGCCGGGGGGGTCACCGGGCTCCACATGATGGACCCAGATCCCTGAATCCACGCTTCCAGTGGCCCGGCCTCACCTCAGGAGGCAGATGAGGAGACTGTTGGGGTTGGTGATGGTGGTGGTGGTGGGGGGGTCACACTGCCTCAGCTCCGGCCTATATTTTCTTTACAGTCTGGATGTGATTAACTGAATACACCGGAAGATAGAGGTTACGAACAAGTCACTGAACACACGTGGTCTGCATGTCCGTGCATAGACAAATCTGTGATGAGGCCCAGAAACATCACAATATGCAGCTGCTATTGACTGATGTAGTTGGTAAAGTGAATAATGTTTAACTGTTATAAATAAATATATAAATGATGCCATCTGTGGTTTATATGGTAAAATGTTTGGTTTAAAGCAGCCATTGCATCTGCAGTTATTAGTACAACCCGTCATGTACAGTAAATAATCCATAATAGGTCTCCTGCTGCTTCTTCATATATTCTACTGGTCACTGGTTTAGTCTGTTAGAGAAGAAACTTTTCAATTTTTGTAACAATAATTTCTGTTACTGTTACTGTTGTTATTGTAATTACAATTACAATAACAACAAACTGACCTCGGATCCACCAGTGGATACTTCACACATGAACTGCTACTGTATGTAAAAGCAACTGAACAATACAAGTGAAAGCTGCTCTACCAAAGCTCCAACACTCTAACCACGTCTTCTGTGACACAACATTTCTTTATTAAATAGGTGCAATTATACATAAAGTTAATAAACAGTTGTGTTGTGGAAAAGAAATGCTGCCAACAGCTTTATGCAGATTGCATTGTTAAGGTAATTCAATTGAGGCCTTTGATTATTTCCATCAAATGATCAGTTGAGTTGACATTGGGGCGCGAGGCAGAGAAACATCCTGGAGAGGTCGCCAGCCCAGATTGGTTTATTTAATATTCCTAATTCATAAAGTTGGGGTTGTTGGGGTCCTAGTCTTGTTATGGCTCCAAAATCGCTGAATTCAAGTTTCGAAATGGTCTGAAAACAAAAAAGAGACATTTTAAAATGAAGTAACTTAAAATTAAAATTAGAAAACATATTGATGATAATTAAATGATAGAAAAGTTGATTCCACTGAAACCTTCATATAAGGGTGTTTTTCCAAGAGATAAAAACAATAACTTGTGTCTCTGTCACAATAATGTAGTTTAAATGTTTTGTAGTTCTTGACTACATGGGGATGTGAGATGATGATGAGATTGGAAATAGGAGGGAGGGAAGGGAAGTGCTTCTTCCATTGGGGAACTTGAAACCCAAGTCACGACGAGCTCAATCTCATCATTTCAAAACTCTTCTGTCTAAGTGGTGGGGAGGGCTAATGGGTGTGTTTACATGTCTCTATATTCTCCACCTCCGTCAAATCATTTCCCATCATTTCATGTGTCAGTCTACCCGTTCGAGGCCTTTTCCCCTCAAGGTTACGTGAATGGCAGTTCTTCTTGTGAGATAGCGACTCAGTGGAAAGTGACAGGAAACGTGGGAGAGAAAAGGAAACGACATGTGACAAAGAGTTCTGAACACATTCCGTCTTCGTATCCTTTAGTGAAGGAGGAGGTTCAGAGTCCTGAATCGTTCCTTTACTCCTCGATCGCCCAAGTGTGTTTGTTTTGCCTTCTTAAAAACATAACTCCAGGGCGCTGGTTGCAGTCTATAGATGTATCATCACGACTCTTCATAGTTCTCCATCACTGGGTCTTCTCTGATTCAGAAATGAATTAATAAACGTCACCATGTTTACCATCTTAGTTTAGGACATGGACTGTTTATAAAGATGGAAAATGCTTCTTCACTTCCTCCCACTAATCCAGAAATGAAGCCAAAATATCCCGGACACAAACGCCGCCATCTTGTATTTGTCTCAGATGTCAATCATAAGATTTCAACTTGTGGGAAAAAATCTACACTTGAATCCACATCAGTGTGAGAAGAATCATCTAACATTACCGACGTGGTCCATGTCCCAGCCATTAACATGCAGGAGGCAGGATTTATGAACCATATTGCAGCTAGCCACCAGATGGCGATGGAGATGCTTTGACTCCAAGATGGCGTTGTTCGTATTCTGGATATTTTGGCTTCATTTCTGGATAGTGGGAGGAAGTAGTGAAGTGCTGGCCATCTTTATTAACTGTACATGGTTCTGCAGTACAGTGAAATATGCATTGACTGATTTTTGAGTGACTTGGCGAGGACATGTGGGAATGTGGATATTCAAAGATTAAAAAGCCTTGTGAGTTTATTGTTTAAAAAAAACTGAAAGCCAGACGCTACTCAGCTGAGCTGGAACACGATTGGCCGACATCACTGATGTGAGTGGGAAATGTGCTGAGAAAATAGTTTGTGCACGATTGTCATCGTGTGGTGTTGAGAGGCGCCGCTGACAGATCGGGGGGGGCGTAAGAGAGTGTCAACACGTAGAGAAGTGGTGCTGGGGCGTTTTTTAGGGTTTCATCGCTTTTTATCTTTGGGGAAATCCGACTTCATAAGAAGGAGGTCTTTAAATTTGACCGCTAACGCTCGCACACATGCTCTCATCTCAACATCTGTCCTTGTTGTCGTTCACCATCTCACACTCTGCTGCTGTGAGCACTTCTATCCTTTTATCATGCATCAAGGCAAAAATGTACACATGATTCTAGCCTCTCCAGGTTACCATGATGGAGGTTAAGGGGTTTGTAACTGCAGTTGGGGGGTGGGGTTGGGGGGGGGTCGGCGAGGTGTGAGTGACACCCTCCGCTCGGGCTCCCAGGGCCCAGCGGGCTCCATGCGTGTGGAGCCAGGCCAGCTCGCCACACAATGAGGGGAAATGGGAATTTAATACAAACTTTCTCACAAAGTCTCAGACACCCCCGGCCCCCTCCTCCCCCACCACAACCACAACAAAATGTCAGAAACCACTGGAACATGCCCGGGGAGCGTGCTGCTATACATTTACACGCTTCCCATTTTTGTTTTAGGCGGAATTACCCCACCGCAGTTTTTCAGCTGACCACAGGGATTTTTTTCCGGAATAAGTTTGAGAGCCAAAGCAAAGTGTTACAGCAGAGAGAGAATGAAATATTGCAGAACAGGAATCTAATAAGATCATGAAGATGAATGGGAAATCTGACCAATAACTGTTTACACAGATAGATGTTGGCATTACACAGTCCACTGGAATCACGAAGGCCAAAGGTGGTAATGAAATAGGGTTTTTATTAAATATTATTAATTTTTCCACAATCAAAAGAGGACAGTAGTTCAGAAGTAATGACAAATTAATCCAATGTAAAGAGGTAAATGTTTCTTTCTTTCTTTCTTTCTTTCTTTCTTTCTTTCTTTCTTTCTTTCTTTCTTTCTTTCTTTCTTTCTTTCTTTCTTTCTTTCTTTCTTTCTTTCTTTCTTTCTTAAATCTTCCTACAATTTCCCATGTCTGTTATCTTAATCTATTTATCAGTTCATATATGCTTTCATTTTACTAACCTATTTATTTAAAATTTGTAATTTCATTTAGTTTTGTGCAAACTCTTCTGTGTGTACCATGTTTTCTAGTCATTACTTTAATTTGTTTGTATTCTTGTTTAACTTTCCATAGCTTTTATCCGAGGGAAACCGTTTAAATTACATTTTTGAGCTGAATAGAATATAATTCTATCCTACTGTGCACTTGTCTTTTATATGATCTGAATGTGAATAAAGTGAGTTTTCTTTCTTTCTTTCTTTCTCTCTCGTTCAGCCCATCGTTGCACTGTAATCTGGGGAAGTGATTTCGGTCGACTTGGCCTCCAGACGCACTATACAACCTATCTTCTTCTGATAATGTCATAAAGCCAGTAGCCGTTCCTCTAACAGCAAAGACACTTAATCATAATTACTGTACCACAACAAAGAGTTTTGGATACAATGGTTAATGTCTGAGGAGCACAAAGTGTCCTCCGCCCTGCGTGCTCACCCCACCAGAATAACTTCCTTTACAAAGACACACACACACACAAACACACACACAGTGTTTTATGTACATGCATAGCCTACAACATACATGCATTTTACTTCTCTCATCACATATATGCACACATGTTCCTGCACACACACTTAATCGTAGGAAACCTCTCATTCCTGGTATCTGGCTGCTGACAGTCTTCATGCAGCCAGGAGCTGAAGCAACAGTGTTGATCCAGCCTTTGCACTTTTTCCCTTTTGGCTTCCTATAGAGACTCCACCAAGCTGTCAGCCGCACACAACACTGAGCACATCTGCCTTTGCTCTCCACCTCGTTCGTTTCCCTGAAGGGAAAAATACAAGCTGCAAAACTCCACCGAACCTGAAGTCACCACCAGGAAATAACGCACCAGGAATAAAACTATATGCAAAATGTCCTGTATTTCACTATTTGCAGCTTTAGCCGTGCTGCCAGCAGTCTGCTCATGTGACAGTTCCTGGTCATTGTTCCTGCAGAGGAAACCAGGGTCTTTCAGAAGACACTCGCCTGGCTCCTGAGCTGCAGAGGCCACACTAACAGGTCAGAGGGAACATGCTGATCTGAGGCGACTGTGGGCGCCAGGACCCTTTGTGTGCCAAGAGTCAAAATGGAAACTCTTTGATTTGTAGACCAAACATTTCCAACCAGGCTGAAACCCTTTTCTATTTTGATTTATTTATGTTCCCTTTTGTTACCTAATTCCATGATTTGGTTAGTGCCAGTCTTAGGATTTTCTATTTGTAATTCATTCACGGTTTTACCAGTGAGGAGATGACACTGTTTACTTATTCAGATTGGACCAAAGTGTATCAATTATCGATAACGACATATGATTCTATTCTTTGAGGGGTTTTCTTTCTTTAAATCCAAACAACAAACGATTACTCCCTTCAGTCTAAAGAAAACCACATGAGCTCCTGAGTGAAAAAAACAGGAAATCTCAAACAATAAGAAGTCGAGTCAACTTCAAGTTGATTGTCCGACGCTGCGAGGAAACGTAAAGAAAACATGAAATCAGTGCGACGGTCTTTTGAGAGAAAATGAGAAAAAGGCACGTGCAGTGTTTTCAAACTGGACGTTTCAAAGTGAGACAGTGCAGCTCTTTTTTTTTAATGTGTGGGGGGGGGCAGAAATTGCAGAATAGACACAACAAGCATATTGTTCATCATTTCCTGAGGCTGACTGATTGTAACAGCGAGGGAAGGGGGGGTGCACAGGCCGACCATAAAAGCTGCAGGGATGGAGAGAGTCATTGAAGTGAGAGAACAAAGCTGTTGCATTTGGCAAAACATGACACCAGCTGCTGTTGCTTCTCGGTTTTCTGTAGTATCTGGACGTAGAAAATGAGGAGCAGCAGTGAAATGCAGCGTCAGCGTCACAAGTGATGCAGAGTGTAAATCCTGGCTCTGCTTTCAGGGCGGAGTCGTACACACACATCCCCATGCAGCAGGGAAAGTGTGATAAAATGCATTTTTAAACTCTCCAAATTTAGTAAATAGGTTTTGTATGAATCCTGGTGGCATATCAAGAAATCTGCTAAATGTTTCTTACAGCAAAGAACTAAAATTATTCTGGCTTCAGCTTCAGGGACACTAAACATATAGTCAATAGAAATTATAAATTACAGTGAACTCACATATGCTATTAAGCAAGAAAATTGTAGAGACAATCAGAGTGGTTGGATTTATTTAGAGCAGTAGGTATTCAAATGCAGCCTCCAAAGAATGCAGCCAACTTAAATGTTCACCTTTCAGAATTGTGCATTGATGATAGAGCCTATTAATTAAACCCTCTGGGTAAATTGTGGCCCCTTCATTGATTAAACTATACAAAGTTAAAGTATATATCTTATTTTGAAAGGTCTGAATGTCCTGACTTATTACAAGAAGATAATAAATATTGTCAATACTTTCTTGGTGTACAAATAAACTGAAGCAGAAGAAAACTCGTGTTTTTTATAGATTATACATCCAATTGTATATGTGGAGACAATGTGATGAGTTGGTTTTGTGACAGAGTGTAAACTCATAAATACTTTAATCGTATCTGGGGGGGGGGGCGGTCTGGAGCGCCAGCAGTCCTCCGCTGTCTGGTGACGCTCTTCCTTCCTTTCCCACACACACACAGAAAGCTTGAGTTTTACCACAAGTCCCATTCTGTGCCTGCGGTGCGACGGACTGTGAGTCCACCTCCGGATCAACTGAGAGAGAGAGAGAGAGAGAGAGAGAGAGAGAGAGAGAGAGAGAGAGAGAGAGAGAGAGAGAGACGTTCCCACCTGAGAGAGAGAGAGAGAGACGTCCACACCTGAGAGAGAGAGAGAGGGAGAGAGAGAGAGAGAGAGAGAGGGAGAGAGAGACGTTCCCACCTGAGCTGGATCTGTGGATGAAGTTATGCGTAAGAAGACGCACCGCTCGTCGTGACGCAGCGTCACCGCTTTGGATGAAGAGATCTCGCTAAGAAACTTAAACCCGAACTGGAAGTGGATTTACTGAGCAACTCTTTGAGGCTTGTGGATATCATGAGGATTTTGTACGTGATTGTTTTGGGCTTCATAAATGTGTCAAGTAAGTTGGGACTTTTAAAAGCTTGGGTTGATTTTAAACAAACCACAAACTTGTTTTAGTGAATAGATGTGATTAATAATATATATATATATAAATATATCACGAAAGAACCGTTTCTCAATACTGTCTTATTGTTGTATTCCTTTTTCAATAATTTATGTTTTGTTAAAGGTGTTTGTTAAGACCCTAAGATTGTTGAGAAATCTCTGAGCCCCTCAGGGGAAAGAGAAGCTCATCCATGTTTCCTGCCATTGTTCCTTGGATCCGGGGTTAAATACCAGGGAGAGGGAATGTTGGATAAACTCTTTCACTCAAAAAACTGAATCCCAGGAAGCTTTTACTTTTGTTTTTTATCTTAAGTTATGAAAAATGGGGAAAGAAAGATAATATCAGAAGATGCAGCAAATGAAATAGTCACTTCTCGATGGATACGTTATAAGATCATGGATTGTTAACCTGTGGTAGAAACAGATCCATGTAGAGGATTTTACTTTCTGTTGTTTGGTTCTTGTACTTGTTGAGTTATATTTGAAAAACCGTGGCAGGAGGATAACACATCATACAGATACTGGAGAAATGTGACCTTGATTTCAAACCATTTTAACATTATAAAGTATTTTTCCAATTTATAAGGAACAGACAAAACAGTCTTATGCAAAACACTGTTATGAAACCTCCCTTAATTAAAGTTACAGGTTTTTGATTTAAACACATTTACAAAGGTATCTTTTTAACTTTATTGCTGTAAGTATAATTTGATCAAATTTAAAAATCAAGAGCTAAGAAGTTAGAGCTCGTCTCCTGAAACATGGAGACTAGTTTATGTATATGAACCCCTATTAAATCCAGGTTTTAAGAGAACAAGAGGCTAATAACCTGATTTACAGACGCCGTGATCGACTTGACCATGATCTCCACCGCGGAGGTCACCAACGTCAACCACTTCTCCATCTCCTGCATCAACGGAGGGAACGGCCCTGCCCAGGTCGAGATGAGCATCAAGAGAGACAACGAGATTCTCAAGTTCCCCAAGACGCCAAAGTTCAACGTGCACAAGCCGAGGAACACGGAGGTCACGGCCAGAGAGTTCCGTGAGCTGGACCACATCGGGATCTTCTACTGTGAATCCACTCAGGACGAACCGCTGCGTGAGAAGGTCACGATGATCAACAACTACGTGGGAGGTGCGTTCAGACGTCACACCACCATTTGTTTATTTATGTTCTATTTTCCCCTTTTTCATTATATCCACCTGAAACACCTTTTCTTTCTTTACAGCTAATTTCATTCCCACCCACCTCACGCTGACGGCCAACAAGGGAGCCACAGTGAACCTCAGCATGGAGCTGCTCAGCTCCCAGAAGAGAGACGTCACGTGGAAGTACAACGGTAAGACACAGTTACACGACTCCAGGAAGGAAGAGAGTGTGAACAAATACATGTCAACACATTGGAAACTATGCTCTTCGTGTGCAGGAAACTACTATTACATGACTCACTGGAACGACATGATCAACCGCACCGCCGTCCTGACGGTGGAGAACGCCGCGTTCGCCAATCAAGGAATCTACAGCGCCAGCTACGTGGGGGACAGTCCGCTGGCCGGGGCCTGGATGAGGCTCATCGTCAGAGGTCTGTCTGAGGCCTGTTAGAAACATAAACACACACTCACACACACACACACACACACACAGGGCCAGTCCCCAGATTGTATCTAGGCTGTTTTTTGTGACAGTTTTTCAAGTGCAGATTACATTCACTAATTTCTCGCAAGTATACAAGTTTGAAAAATCATTTGAACAAAATACAAAGCAATAATCCATCCAGCCATTCCGCTAATCCTTGGAGGGTCGCTGGTGGAGCTGGAGCCAGTCATTCAACCATTCATGCTCAAATTCACACCTACGGCCAATTGAGAGTCTCCAATCAACCTGATCCACAGGCTGTGTGTGTTGGACTGTGGGAGGAAAAGGGAAAACCCACCCAGACACAGGGAGAGCGATGGGAACTCCACACAGAAAGAACCCGACATACAGCAACCTCCATTTGAACCTTCTTGCCGTTAGGCGACAGTTAAAGCAAAAATCATCCAAGCGTTTTATTTTGAGCAGAGGCGTGTTAAAGAGAAAGAGGGATGGCAACACAGCAGTTAGTCATTAGTCTCTCAACGTGAATAAAGAAACAAATCAGTGCAAACTAATTCCAAGACTTGATTCTGTCACCAGCGAAGAAATAGTCCCACACATGTCAGCCTGGAGTATATTGATTTTATTTTAACAGAGCCAGGCTATTCCCCCTGACTCTCTATGTTTAACTAAGCTAATCAGCTGCTGTTGCTTATTAAGAAGACTTGAAACATGCGATACTAATTTCCTTGAATCATAACTCTCCTTAACATCCTCAGTATTTCATGATGAACACACAAATATAAACATACTTTGCCAAATTGTGAAATGCTCATTTCAATTCAGCAAAAACATTATGATGAGCTGGTGCTTTTAATTTGAAATGAGCTTTAACATGGTAATTAATGCTGTGAACTCTGGCTACAGTTCATTTAGTTTATCTCATGTTATTTCCCACCAGTTCACCAGATGCAGAGGTTTTCTTCTGTGCATTTCAATCTGCTTGCTTCATCCTCCTTTGTTTAATTGGATCCTATAACATAAACACACCACATGTGCTATGGGAAAGCATCCAAAATATAGGAGGATATGAAATTGAAAGGTATGCATTGGAGTAATCCCCCTGAATGTCTGCACGCCGTCAAGAAATGATCTGAAGCTTGATTTCAAGAACACTGGCTGTTTCAGATAAACTGTGCAAATGTCCATCCAAGATAAAAAAGTGCAGATAAATTACAGCATGTTTGAGTCTAAGGAGAGAAATTGTGTTTCCCTGCAGACTGCCCTGCTAAGAAGTGGGGTCCTAGCTGTGATAAGGCCTGTCCGGAGTGTATCAACGGGGGAGAGTGTCACGATATGGACGGAGACTGTATCTGTCCTCCAGGATTCATGGGGACGCGCTGCGAGACAGGTTTGTGCCTCACTCGATGCGATATCCTCACGTGTGAAGTTGTACGAGTTTGTGTGAGAGAAAGACGGCAAAAGAGGGAAAGAGAGAGAAGATTTGTGTGTCCAACATCTGTCATTATTCTCAAGATGTCAGGAGAAACAAAAAGTTACATGTTCAAGAAGACAACAAAAACCAAACAAAGATCTGCAGCCTCAGCAGCAGCTCTGGGACCTGATGATGTTTGGATTAATCCATTAACCACAAATGTCAACTTATTGTGGCATTAGAGGAAAAAAGCAGGATTTCTTTTCTAGGCAACAGAAATACCTGCACAAGACTTCAAGAACAATATTTCAGTTTGGACCAAACTGTGAGTGACACTCCAATCCACCTCGAGTTTGCAATAAAAAGATTTGACATATCTTCTGTGATTTTCCCTGAACTGGAATAAGCAGCCATGTGTAAAACTGCTGTTTCAGACGCCGGGGCATTAGCGTCACTGCTTGAAGCCGCGCTGCTGCCCAGGTGCAAATAAGATTCAGCATCGTGGACGATTCATTGTGACACGTCTTAGGTTTGATAAGCCAAGTGCTCCTCATTCAAATTCATGTAGCGCTCCTGCTCAGATTCCTCCTGCTGAGCACAGGGTTCGCCTGCTCTTCACGATAAGCAGTTTAATGTGCTGATGAGAGACATTTTGAATGAGGAGACATCTCAGGACTGTGATATCGCAAAATAATGGCAAAGTGTCGGTGCACACTAAAATAACTGGGTAAACTGGCTGAACATAGCACCTATGTAGCACTGGGTTACCCCTAACCAGTATAAGTTTTACCTTCTGCAAAGAATTGGCAAAGATGCACATATTTTATTTGCTATAACCAAGTTTAAAAAGATCTACCCTCTGCCCAGATCCGCACCAAAATTGATAACAGAATTGATAACTGAAACAGATGAGGGGCATTGTGATGTCACTATCGGACACTTGTCGAAACTTTTCAGAAGCGCGAGGAGGCGAATCTTCTGTAGCTGCCTCTGTACAGCCATAAAAAAAAACATATAAATCATTAAAGGAGAGGGAAAAGCTGAAAAAACATCATACGTCTCCTTTAATAAACAAATATATGAGTCTTTTGTAAATTATGTGATCTCTCAGCTTTGGCCAGATTCTACCGATCATGGTCTGCGGCATGATACAGCAAAACACGAGGAATTTATAAAAACACATTTGTGAATTTATCTTTCTCTGATGGTTTGCAGCCTGCAGGGAAGGAATGTTCGGTCGGAACTGCCAGGAGTCGTGTGGCTCGGAGCTGAACTGCAAGGGGCTTCGCTTCTGCCTACCAGACCCGTACGGCTGCTCCTGTGCCAGCGGCTGGTTTGGCATCCGCTGTGAGAAGCGTAAGCATCAGATGAATTAGTCCCTGTTTTTCCCTTTTATAAAAGTTATATGCGTATCGATGCAATAACACAAGTCCAACCTTTTTTATGTGGGATCATATGAAGTGCAGCTTTCTGCTTTCTCTTTCTGCAGCCTGTCACAATGACATGTACGGACCAGACTGCAGGCTGAGCTGTAATTGCCAGAATGGAGGAGTTTGCAACCGGCTCAGTGGATGTCAGTGTCCCAGAGGCTGGAGAGGACCGAACTGTGAGAGGTCTGGTAGGTGTTGTCCCAGAAATATCAATCCTTCCTTTTCCCTGCTCCCTATGTGGTATAGGGAATATCCAACAGATTCATTTTCTTCATCACTACACAGCACGTTGCCATTACCATTCTCCTCCTCCTCATCAAATAGCACCAACTTCTTCATCAACATTTCACCAGACGGGCTGGTATCTACAGTATCTGCTAAAAACCCCAGTGAAGCCCTCATAAATCCAGTTTGTCTGGTTGAATGTTCTTGTGTCTGCACCTGAAAAAGACAAGTCATGTTCAAGCTAAACTGGAATCTCGTGTTTTATAAATTGGGCTACGACTGGGAATGAAGTGTTAAGAAGCAAATGGACGACGACAGATTTATTAGTCTGTGAAAAACCACACACAGTGCTGCACATCAGTGAATCTGTTTCCATGCTCTCACTCCTCTGTTATAATCCTCTGTGCGGCCACATCATTTTTCTCAGTCGCTCTCCGGCTCGTCTTTTCTCATCGTCTGTTCCATGCATCTCTCTCCTTGCTCAGACCGGGCTCCTCAGATCTTGGGCCTGGAAACTAACTTGGAGTGGAATCTCAACTCCAGCCCCAAGATCCATTGTTCAGCCACAGGAAACCCGCTGCCCAGCCACAACGGCATCGAGCTGCGGAAGCTGGACAGCTCTGTGCTGAAGGTAGGAGGACCAGCACTCACTCACTAAACCCCGGCCAAGATCCTGTAACTTACACGGGATCTGAATCAAAAAATAAGCAAGATGTTGATCTTAACAATATTCAAAAACCTCAAACACTAGAATGACGCTTTAAAATGCCATTTAAAAAATATTTTTCATTATGGGAAGGGTTATTCTTTTTGATGACGGTTAAATGAAACGATTGCTTCTAGTTTAATGTCTTTGCATTAACTACAAAGCTGGAGCAGGAAGAGGGAGATGGTTAGCTTAGCTTAGCATAAAAACTCAACACATTTCTTTAAACTTTATCTCAAACAGAAACATAAAGATAACTAATTGTGGTTTTATAGACAGTTAAAGGTATTCTGATAAACTTGGACCCTTCCTATATAAATGTTTGTGTTTAAACGTTCTGGTACATACTAAAGCCTCAGATTGACATGAAGCTGTATCATGTAACTTTGTGGCCAGCCAGGTGTTTCCAGTTGCTATGCTAAGATAAGCTAATTATCTCAAGATTCAAGCACCCTGTCTAAACACAGACAGGAGAGAGGTTGATCTTCTCCTCTCAGGAAGTGTAAAAACAAACAAATTACACCATTAATTACCCAGTTATTCCATAACATGAATAACTTGTGTATCTCTACCAACATTGGACAGCTCTGTGCTCAAGGTAGGAGGACCAGCACTTACTCACTAAACCCCGGCCAAGATACTATAACTTACACGGGATCTGAATTGAAAAATAAGCAAGAAGGTGATCTAGACAATATTCAAAAACTTCAAACACTAGAACGAAGCTGTAAAATGCCATTTAAAAAATATGTTTCATTTTGGGAAGTGTTATTTTCTTGGTGAAGGTTCAATGGAACGATTGTTACTAGTCTAAGGTCTTTGTATTAACTATAAAGCTGGCGCAGGAAGATAGAGATCATTAGCTTAGCTTAGCATTAAGACATTTCTTTGATCTTTAATCTTAAACAGAAACATAAAGATAACTAATTGGGGTTTTAAAGACAGTTAAAGGGGAATTCTGATATTTTTTTAACTTGGACCCTACGTATATAAATGTTTGTGTTTAAACGTTCTGGTACATACTAAAGCCTCAGATTGACATGAAGCTGAATCATGTAACTTTGTGGCCAGCCAGGTGTTTACAGTTGCTATGCTAAGATAAGCTAATTAAATCAAGATTCAAGCACCATGTCTAAACACAGACAGGAGAGAGGTTGATCTTCTCCTCTCAGGAAGTGTAAAAACTAGCAAATTACACCATTAATTACCCAGTTATTGCAAAATGAATAACTTGTGTATCTCTACCAACATTGTCATGTAATGAGTCATAAACCAAAGACTAAAGCTAAGTTCTACTGTGCCTTTAAGTCTGATGTGATGATCACAAGGCTGTGTTTATCTGTGAGGAAGTCAGCCACACAATGGTTTGACCAGATAAGCCTCTGTCACAGCACAGGGCAGCTTGTTGCCTTCAAGTGACACATCAACGTTTACAGAAACTATCTGATAAAGAACATTTACCACAGGAACAAAAACATTTATCCGCGTATGGACGTTCTTCACATAAATCATAAAGTTAAATTGGTGCAGGAAATAGAAATGGTTTGTTTTTATCGTGGGTTGCTTTGCTATATTGTGTTTTGTGTGTTTGCCTCCCAGGCTTCTCACACCATAATGGACGCAAACAAGAGTATAGCCCATTTTGAGATCCCACGCCTGAGCGCTCAACAAGGAGGAATGTGGGAGTGCAGGGTGTCCACCAATGGAGGCCAGGACTCCCACAAGTTCAACGTCACCATCAAAGGTCTGTCTGAGAAGATTGAATAGAACATACTTCATTCCTGAGGGACTATCAAATTGTAAATCTTTCCCTGTGTCCACTCAGAGCCCCCTGTGCCCATCGCTGCCCCCAAACTGCTGGAGAAGAGCAGCAAGCAGCTGCTGGTGATGCCAGTGGACGCTCACATCAGAGGAGACGGCCCCATCATCTCCACCAGGCTCCTGTACAAGCCCATGGAGAACGGAGATTCTTGGTCCTCCATTATCGGTGAGCACGGGCAAAGATATGACCAATTTGTCAGATTCATTTTTTTGGGACTTTCATTTCAGTGCTCAGCAGCAGAAAAACCAAACGTTGCAGTAACCAGTCTTCATCATAATTTCGACACATCATAAGATCAGCCAAGGGTACAGTGTGTTAACATAAACACTGCAAGAAATCATTGCTCGGGTTCCTAGTGAAACTAATCGTAAATGGAAAAGCTGGCAGAGACAGAACAAAACCAATCAATCACACGGATAAGAAATGTTTCTTCTGCAAGGCACTACAGCGTCTATATACACAAAGAGATCCCACAGAACTCAAGTGGCCTTGTTTCCATTTAGCTCTCGGTCCATATGCAATTTAACCTAAAGTTTATTCTTTCCTATGGCAACCGCCGTGTCTGTAATTTGCTTCAATGTACGTTGAGAGAATTATAGTTTTGTGTTGGATTTCGTACAGCACCTTGTTACGCAGGAAGTTAGAATAAAATGGAATAAGCGAAGAGGAGATTCATTCAACTATGATACAACAAAATAACATTTTTGAAATTCTAATTGATAAATTAACTACACACTACACAGTTTGACTATAAACCATGTCAAAACACTTAATTGAATGAAATAGCCTCTCAGCTAATTCGTTTTTATTCCAAACTCCTGTAGCACTAAGTAAGTATGGTCTGTCTGAAAACCGCCACAAACATTATTTTCAATATGGATGCAAAAAAGGACCAGAGAATGAGGGGAGGAGTCTCGCAACACATCAGAGATCAGTTAGGTTGCCAAAGTTTTAAATAAAATGTTATTCAAAGGGATCACAGTCTGTAACATGTTGTGTAATCAGCTCGTTGTTGTTCAGTTTACAGTGAAAAGGAACCAATCACACTGATGAACCTGGAGCCGTCGACTCGTTACCGTGTCTGTGTCCAGCTGAGTCGTCCTGGAGAGGGAGGGGAGGGGGAGCCGGGGCCGGAGGCCATCATGGAGACCGACTGTCCCGGTAAGACCCACAAACAACTGGTCCGACCAATTCATACAAAACACACAAATATTGTACATAAACATTTGTCTGGACGTGTATCCAGGACACAAATATCTAAGGTCTTTACCACAGAGCTTAACAACCGTAGTTATGTCTGATTATGTCTGGTTTTGATCATTTTCTGCTGAGTCGTATGTTTCCCAGGCCTCAAGGAGCCAAAATCTGTCCTGATCACGCAAATCTGGGGCAAATATAGAAAACTGCTGGTGGGAAATTGTATGTGGCCACTTAAAATAAAATGAAAACCCTGTGGGATCGAGTCTTCGAATCATAAACAACCTTTTTTAAAATGCCAGAGGCCACATATTTGATTCCTCAATGTTTGTGGTGCAGAGGGAGAGAGAATGTCAGAGGGTGCGAACTGAGAAATGTCTATTTTGGAGAGTGATGGATTGGCTCTTTGGTAATACGTGCTCAGGACCATGTCTAATATGGAAAAAATTATATTGGTTGAAAGGGAACATTGTTCTATTTCACAAGCACAAACTACTAAGACCTGGAGAACGAGAGTTAAAAAAGACCAGAAAGCAGATTAAGACCATAAAGAAAAGAAAATTCAAAAAGCCAAATGATACAAAATCAATAATCAAAAAAAGATTTTATTCATGCTGTTTATTTATCCATTTAATGCCCTGTATCATACTGAAGCCTGCACATAGTGACAAGAAGACACATGGGCAGGTCATGGTTAGATCACAGTACCCGCAGTATACCCACGTTCACATGGGGTACTTTATTATATTATTATTATTATTATTAATAGTTTATAACTGTGAGCTCACTTGCTGATTCTTGCTCCTTATCGGTGAAATAATTTAAGATTTTTTTTTTTTAAATAATAATTTTGTTTCATTTATGTTTCAATCTTTAAATGTTACGTTAAGAGAATAATCATATTTATAATTTTAAATACGTAATTGTCATTTGCGACAAGTGACTTACTGAGGAGCAGTGAACCCGGAGCTGTGCGGCTCATTGTGTGTTCTCTGTCACCGCAGAGCCCACAGTTCAACCTGAGATTGACATCAGTTCGGTGGAAGGCCGCAATGTCACTGTGCACTGGCGGCTGCCGGGCAGCGGTGGCGTTAGTGCCGGCGCCGCCTCGGGCTTTTTAGTGCAGCTCTTCGGGCCGCCGCCCTACAGTGAGAAGCTGCTGGACGGGACCACCCTGCTCAATGTGCTCTCCACCAAGTTCCACGGCCTGGAGTACCAGCAGGACTACACCGTGGTGGTGCGCCTCATCAACTGTGGCAGCCGGGGGCCACCGTCCAAACCCTATCGCTTCCGCATCAGCAGCCAGGGTAACTAAAGCCTCTGCTGGTGGTTAGGAACCAGCTGCAGTGGATTTGGGAGTAGGGCGTAAAAAAAAATCCAAAACCTATGTATCAGCCAAATTATTGATACAAAAAAAAGGTTCTCAGTGATTCCTGAGAAGCTTTTATCAAAAACATATGACAGAGAAAGGAAATCGAAGAAAGATATTTTACGGTTTGACCTTCAACTTTATTGTAAATAATTTAAAGTAAAAAGAAAACACAACCGAATACATAAATCCATGGTTTTTGTGTAACTCTGCTAACTAAGAGACAGACAGACAAAATAAAACCACAACCTCTGTAGTGGAAGTAATTTCCATGTGAAATATAAACATTACTGCAAATTTCTTTATGAATTGTTTTTAAAATAAAAGCTTTCATAACGTGAACCAATTTGTCTCATATAGACCAATTTTCATGAAGAAATGAGTCGTGCTCTAATACAATGGTTTGTGGCAAAAGTACTAAATAGTTTGTGTTAGGCTAAAAGTGATATTTAAGTCGTCAATAATTAACAAGTGTAGAAAATGAGCTTCTTCACTTTACAAACTGAGGATAAGTCTCTGGTTGGTTCTTAGTGACTCACTCTCTGCCCACAAACTTTGTGTGAATTGGGGAAAAGTTCAGCAGCTGCTAGTCGGGTGTTAGTTTGCAGTCAATGGGGATCAGCCAGCTGGAAACAGATCCATCAAACAGAATGGTAACGAATAGTTTTAAACCCTAGTCTTTGATTCTAAAGCTTCTCCAGAGCCTAAAAGCCTTCGATTGGAGTTCTCCATTTATTTTACACAATTACGGCCTCACAATGATCTTCTCTCTGTCTCAGGTCCGTCGTCCCCACGCAACGTCCAGGCGCTGCCTCTGTCCGTGTCGGCCGTTCAGGTGAAGTGGAACCCCCCCGAGGATCCCAACGGGGGCATCATCAAATACATCATCGAGTACCAGCCCCTCGGCCAGGGGAGCCCTCACCCGTGGGTGGACACGGACGACGGGAACAAGACCACCAAGGACGTGACGGCGCTGAACGGCAGCACGGTTTACCAGTTCAGAGTGAGAGCTTTCTCCAAAGTGCCCGGAGAGTGGAGCAAGTTCGTTCAGGCGGCGACACAAGGGGACGGTGAGGAGAAGTTTACAGGCTCTACCCATTAATTATTTCACAGGACAGATTACTGACATGTTGATAGTGCTGTGTTCACATTGAACTAACAAAAGGCTCAACATTAGTAAGTCGGCACGATGCAGTGGTTCTTGGTTTGAACCCGGAGTCTTCCTTTGTGCTTTTTGCATGTCCCCCATGTCTCTGTTTGGGTTTTGTCCTGGTTCTACAGCTTCCTCCCACAATCCAAAAACATGCAGATTGCTCATAGGTCTTTAATAGAATAAAATAAAAAGCTCATATACTCAAACAATCGGGTATATTTCGCGTTCCAAGCCACGCACCAAAGGTTCCGCTACTTTAGATAAGTACAACCTCCCTGACAATGGGGTAAAAACATTTCCCTCTCAAACGTTGCTGTGGAATTGCAAAAAGTTCCTGCAAAGGTTCTTAGATCAAGGGGTTGATATGCTACATGTCCAGGTTGAAATGTCAGCTAGGATTTGCTCCAGCTCCCCTGTGAACTTTAAGAAAGATGAGATGTACAGATGACGGATGGACATTAGTAGCTCCATAGACTCTCATGAAAAATGAATTCAGAAATACTCCACATAGGCCATTCAAATTCATGTGAGGTAACCGTGTTGGAAGCCTTCACTCTGGCTCAGCAGCAGAACTGTGAGATGCAAAATTGTTGGATTACTGGAATTGAACTTCTTTTCAAAAGGAATAATTAAACTTCCCAGCATACTTCATGTTTTCCTGGATGTAAATTTAATTTCCTTAAATAACTCCTAGTTGAAAATCTCTACTCTTCTGTACTTGAAGCCAACAGTGGGCTCGTTCCCTCCCTGGCGCTGAACGGGACCACCCACACAGAAACAGACATTTACTCCTGATAATAATAAATCCCATTGAACTGCCGATTTATCTCCACTGCTGAAAATCATCTCCTTCCCCTCTGATTCCAAAAAAAAGGCCTTCAGGGTTTAATCCCGACCACCCAGGGTGTGGCAGGGAGGCCCGGGGGGGACAACTACCAGCTGATGGTGGCGGTGGTGGGCTCGGTCACCGTCACCTGTGTGACCATCCTGCTGGCGCTGCTCGCTCTGTTCTGCATCCGCAAGACGCTGCTCAACCGCCGCCGCACCTTCACCTACCAGTCAGGATCGGTGAGGAAACACCGGTTTTTACGCCAAGGATTGATTTCTCATTGAGTTGTTTCCTTTTGATTTTAAAACTGTTCACGCCTCCAGGGTGAGGAAACAATTCTGCAGTTCAACTCAGGAACTCTGACCCTGACGCGGAGGCCCAAGCCCACCCCGGAGCCCCTCACCTACCCCATCCTGGAATGGGAGGACATCAAGTTCGAGGACGTCATCGGCGAGGGCAACTTCGGACAGGTGGCTAAACTCTCAATGTGCTTTCTGACAAGTTGAAATGTTGTGCAGGTGTCATTGTTAACGCAAAACACTCAAGCTAACAACAGCCTTTTAAACCAGGTGATCAAAGCCATGATCAAGAAGGACGGAAGCAAGATGAGCGCTGCCATCAAGATGCTGAAAGGTAAATGTGGGACTAGTTCATGCTACATATACAGATGTGTTTACTGTCACACACACAAACACACTGGGATTGTCAGACTGCAGCAGCTGTGTGATGCCGTGTCACTGATGTTCATGCAGAATTTGCCTCGGAGAACGACCACAGAGACTTCGCGGGGGAGCTGGAGGTCCTGTGTAAACTAGGGCAGCATCCCAACATCATCAACCTGATCGGAGCCTGTGAGAACAGAGGTGAGTGAGCGACACCTAGTGGATCTCGTGTGCTTTGACATACTTTGGTTTTGTTCTATTCTATATGTTTATATTGTTCTTTCTTATTTATTAATGTAGTTATTTACTTTCTCAGAATTGCTTCCCCTTTAATAACCTAATTTTATGTCTGAGTTGACCCACTCCTATACATTATCTTGTATATATATTATCTTTATTTTATCTTTATGTTATCATTATTATTCTATCTCTAACTTTTTTTCATTTATTTTCTCATTTTGTATTTATTTCATTTTTTTTAATCTTTTTCTCATCTCTTGTAGCATTTCATTATTTAATCTTTCCATAAACAGATTCTACACATGACTTTACAGAATCTGTGGGTGATGAACAAGAAGTTGGAGCCATAAGCTTCCTGGTTTTTGTTTCTAGTTCGATAACATATTCAGCAGCGTACGTCTTTTTCCTTCCTGCAAAAATAGCCTAAAGGGAGAAAACACACAAATTCATAACTCCAAATATAAAAAAATGATGGAAAGGTCGGTTACTGTCTCAGTTGTGGCCGAGCCGATATTTTGGAAAATGGTTTCTGCAGGAAACACAGCATGTCCTGATCAACACAACCTCCTGTAACTCTAAAGGAACATAATTGTTATTAGGTTCTGACCAGTCCGTCCATTTGCACGCTTTTCTTTCCTTCCACATACGCTCCTCACTGTTGGGCCTCTTCCTAGTTTGAGTGAAGACTGCAGGTCACAACTGCCTGGTGACCTGTGGGAATTCTGGGTAATAAAGCTTCAGCCATCTGGTTGAGCTCTGTGAGGATTTCATGAACAGTCCAGTCGATCTGTGTGAAGACAAAGCTGTCGGAGGCCGAGCTTCCTACGAGGAGATGCTGTCTGTCTTCACAGGCCAATACAGGCAGGATAAACCCAGGCCTGGAGGACGAAGACGTTCTCATTGTCCCGCAGATGAGATGATAACATGTTAATTAGCAGGAGCCACGTTCTGTAACGAGACTTTACAGGGATTTCATCACATCAAACACTGGATAACAAAGGGTTGAGACTCTACAGGAAGGTTCAGAGTGAAACACTGACCGTCCCTCTGTCTCCTCCAGGTTACCTCTACATCGCCATCGAATACGCTCCCTACGGGAACCTGCTCGACTTTCTGCGGAAGAGTCGAGTGCTGGAGACCGACCCGGCGTTCGCCAAAGAGCACGGCACGGCCTCCACGCTCACCTCCCAGCAGCTGCTGCAGTTCGCCGTGGACGTGGCCACGGGGATGCATTACCTCAGTGACAAACAGGTACAAGAAGAAATGTGTGGGTACGGACATTTTGTCTGGTCCACACTTTGTTAGAGGCCTTTCTGAGGGGCTTGGGTTTATGGGTAGGGTCTAGATTGGTGGGTGGGAGAACCACAACAGTTATAGGCTTCACTCTTATCATGATGTGTCTGTGTTAAAGATTCATACATCAAGTCTGCTGTTATTACTTCTAATAACCTCTCTCCTCCATCCTCTCTGCATCAGTTCATCCACAGGGATCTGGCTGCCAGGAACGTTCTCGTTGGGGACAACCTGGTGGCGAAGATCGCCGACTTCGGTCTGTCCCGCGGTGAAGAGGTCTACGTCAAGAAGACGATGGTGAGAGATTTCTGGAAATGTGTTTTGGTTTCAGCCAGCAGAGGGCACACGTTTTTGGGGAGACAGAGATTGTTGTATAATTTCTTACATGAGGAAGACACTCGCTTTAGGTTCTTCTGACATAACAGAGGCTAATGAGCTGCAGAGATAAATTATATCAGATAAAAAAAGTGATTGATGAGATATAGAGATTAAATGTCAAAGCATCTGCAAACGTATAAGTGGAAAATTGTCTTTAGCTCAGCGACAACACAAAGACAGACAGTGAGACAAAATATTAAAGCATCTGTATTTTTTCTATTTGTATATTATTTTGATCGTTTATTTCCGATGCTGTGTGTCATTGTACAACAGGAGGAAATGATGGAGGTGGTGTTTGTCTTTCAGGGGAGGCTGCCTGTGCGCTGGATGGCCATCGAGTCCCTGAACTACAGCGTCTACACGACCAAGAGCGACGTGTGAGTTTCAGACTCAAAACACACAAGTCACTACTGCACTAGTTACAGGAAGTTGAGTTTTCAGGATCCCGATAATCAGATTATAACTTAATACTCTACGATTCTTCCCTTTTATTTCCTCTTTAGCTTTAAATTAACTTTAGAAATGTGAATAATGTCACCAGCCCGTGAAGTTTTGATTGTGTGCTCCACACGGCCGGCCACAGAAAACAACAAATCATCCCTCTGTCAGTGGCAGAGTGATAATCGTGTGCTGTGTAACTGATAAGCACAACCAGGAAGCCTCGGGTTGAACTTAGCAGACGGACTGAGACGTTGGTTCTGTCAACTGGAGCCTATTTATACACAGCAGGGGACAGCTAACGGATGGAGTGTGCCGGCTGCCTGTGGAGCCGGAGAGATTTATAAAGATGTTATAAGAGAAGAGTGTGATAGGAGATAGAAACAAAGGGAAAGACAGAAAGCACAAACTGCACTTCTCTGCTCTGCCTGAAGGTATCTCTGACATGTTTAAGTGATTAATGAAGAAGAGCAGAATGAAGGAAAGACAAAGGGAAGATATTCTTGTGGAGACTCTCAAGGTTCCTCAGGTTCAATACTATAATGATAAGAAAGATCTGCATTGCAAACAATAGAGTAAAGTATTGAAAGCATTTGTGTGAATACTAATTTCCTTTTCTAAGCTTTCAAATGAGGATATTTGACATGCAAAGGCAGAATATCCAACTCCATTTATTGCCTAGAAATATTAAAGATTAGTTTTAACTTTTTAATATAATCAGAACAGTCCCCGTTCCAGGTGACTTTGAGACATGTCTGTCAATTTTTATTATCAACTAATGAAATTCTTATATTTGACAAATGTTTCTCTCTGTGTTCTTACTAATTGACTGACATTATTGTCTCGTGTTTTTCTCTCCCAGGTGGTCTTTCGGGGTCCTCCTCTGGGAAATCGTAAGCTTAGGTAAGTTTATTGTCTAAATCTTTCTCAAGGCAGAAACTCGCTCTCGTTTACATGTGAAAAAAGTGCTATAAAAGTTAAAAACTCAGCATGTCACATCCAAAAACACACATTTAAAACCAAACAGACTCATTTAAAATATATTATTATGTACTGCTGAGCACAGAGCTCCTTTTCTTAAAACGATTTATTGAGGAAATGGTGGAACATGGGTCTGGTTTCGTGTTATTAACTTGTTAAGTTGTATGTCCTTATCAGAACTTTATTTTAAAGGTGGAAACATTTCCCCAAAAAGGTTAATCACAATAATTTTAAGACACAATCATGATTGACAATCTTAATTGCAATATGTCTTCCCTTTTGTCTCTGTGTGTGTCAGGTGGCACACCTTACTGTGGGATGACCTGTGCCGAGCTTTATGAAAAGCTGCCACAAGGATACAGGATGGAGAAACCCAAGAACTGTGACGACGAGATGTAAGTGTTCACTCGGCTGCTGATGAGCTGCTTCTGTTCGTCTTTTCTCCTTCTCACCTCATTCACCCGTGTTTGTCTCCGTGCAGCTACGAGCTGATGAGGCAGTGCTGGAGGGATCGGCCTTACGAGAGACCCCCCTTCTCCCAGATCTCCGTGCAGCTCAACAGGATGCAGGAGGCCAGGAAGGTAAAGCTGCTTTCACACTGTGTCGGCCGACTTGGGAGAAGGAGAAAAACGTCCTGTTGTTGCGTTTCAGGACGACTTTACTCCAAGATGGTCGCCCCATTGCTACAAGCACGGTTTTATTGTTTAGAATTATTGTTTCCTTCAACGTTCATTTCCCCTTAAATTACATCTAGGAGGCTAAAGGGAAGGTTCATTTCTAATTTAATGTCAAAATGTTATGATGTTTAATAGGACAAAGACATAAAGAGACGTCCTCACGTTTTCACTCATTTAAAGAACCCAGAATGAAAAGCTTCCCCTCCATCTTCCAGGCTTACGTGAACATGGCTCTGTTCGAGAACTTCACCTACGCCGGGATCGACGCCACAGCCGAGGAGGCCTGACCACCAGCCCCCCCGGGCCCTAGCACGCCACGCAGCTCCAAGAGGAAGTCCCGAGGATGGTCGCCGCGCTACTGCCACCTCCCCGCTGCTCATCGCCGAGACAGGAGGACCAGGCGCTCTTTCAAAACCACCCAGTTATAGATGGAGGACTGTGAAAGGACACTGTGAGGAACGGGGAGAAGTCAAGAGGCATGAGGAGGAGGAGTGGAGTACCGCTGGGATTTGGATGGAGAGATTGCGAACCTTTTGGGAAATATTGACACTGCCATTGCAAACCACTGTCAGAGAGAAGACCCAGCATTGTTTCATCTTGCTGTAACAAAGGTGACGATGCTGGAACCTTTTCTCTGAGTTTGGAAAAAGTGGCAAAATCAAGGAGCTGCGTGACTTGTTGAAAACACCACCAGGGCCTGTGGGGTGGCGACGCTTTATTTTTTCTCCAGTGCTTTAAATCAGGGGAGGGGGAACTTTTATTTTCTATCAAGGGCCATTTAAAGTTCTCGAACATCCTTTGAGGACTGTACTAAATTTCTAAAACACTTATATCATCCTAACCTCTAATGTGACGGCTGGAACTGCCTCTCTTTGGGAAGGCGTCTGATGTCAGATGGTAGTGATGATGACCATGTCGATTTGTTTCGTTTATTGTTTCATCGAAGGTCGTAGAGATAAACTGGAGATTTCACGCAGTTTACTTCAGTGTTTCTGATGTTGGACAATGTTCCGAGACCAATTGACTGAGGTTTCAGATTCACTCACCATCATAACATTGTCTCTGTCAGAATACAGTCGTTTGGAGCTGCTTGTTGGCTTCCCAGATCTGCCAAAGACCATTAACTCTATCCCAATGCATTCGTCTTTTCTAACTCAACCAGTTTAGCTGCAGGTTTAGAGCTGTTATGACTTCTGATATTCATATTTTTCAACCCTGAGGACAAGACACACTCACTTTTTCTTTACCTCAAACAAGAAAATAACCATTTGTCCATTTTTCTTGGAGAACGTTCCGCATCTAGAAGTGACAACCCTGTTAAGTTTCCTTTTGTTTTCTCCATTTAAAGCTAAAATAATTATTTGCTGTCATGGGAATTTCTTTTAGTTTTTCCTAGTTGCTTCTTTTTTGTTTCTATTCATGAATTGCCTCCACAAATCGGAACAAACTATTCTGCATAAGGCCGGACGTCCCCCCCCCTTTTCTGAATGGAGAAAGAACTTTTTTTCATGATAAACACTTAAGTTCTCAGACTGGACGAAGGACAAAAGACATTTAATGTAGCACTTAAATCCAGCCTCATGTTTGCCTATCACTGCCAAGTGAATGTAACTACTACTGTTTGTATTATACGTATATGAAAAGTTACAGACCGATATAAAAGCAACCATAGGGTGATTGTGTTGCTTCACCAAAAGAGCCGTTGTTTGGTAAGTACTACTAATGAAGGTCTAGGACCGTTATAGTTTAACTTTAACACTATGCAACCTAACTGCTGCATGTATCCAGCACATATGAATGTACAGTATGTTCTCATTAAGTGGTTCTTTGAATAAAGCTCTTGTGTGGTGACTGGACTCATCACCACAAGTAGTTCGGTTTCATTTCAATTCAACTTTGTTTGTATAGTGAAGCAAAATAACACCAGGCCTCATCTGATAGTTGGATGTTATTGTTTGGCCGGTGACAGGGACTCTGGCAGTGACTCTGATGGTTTGTTGTCGCCCTGTGAATGTGGTGAAGTGAACCACACGCTGGGCTGCTGGAGGTCAAAGTGTCCCCGGAGAGTTCAGGAACCGTCCCCGGCTGCACCGAGCTGATCTGTCTGTGAGTTTCCTGCATGAAGCCGACCGCAGGCTTCGAGCTGTCTGTCAAACGCAGTCTCAGTAGCTCGGCTCCAACACGCAGACAAAAGCAAACACACACATTTCTAAGACACAAACAAAAGCAGTTGAATACAAAGAATAATAAATCCGGGGAGCTATGTTCAGTTTTTATTAAAACTCTATTAGAATGGTGTTGATGTATGAACAGCAGTATGTTCAATATTTTTGGGATTCATGTTAAATGTGTTTGTTGTAAATGGTTACATGAGGCTTATGTAAAAGGTTCATTATGTTTCCAGTACATACGTCTGTCTGTCTGTCTCACTCTGATCAATGGGTCCGGACAGACATAGATGTAAACTGTAAGTTGACAGGTTGGAGACACAGAATCACAAGGCAGCGAGTCCTGTTGTTTAGAGATTAGCATGTGGAACAGGGGGTTTCTCCAAAAGCAGTGGTTGTTGTTAACGTCAGGATTATCTAGTGAGAGATGTCCTAAGTACAGCAGCAGAATTTTCCTGTTTTTCATCTATGGATAAATGTAAAAGTTTGATTAGTTTGTGGACGATTTGATAAATTGAGATTTTCTTGACGTTCTCGTGCATTCAGTCTATTTGGATTGTGAATGTTCAAGATTAAAACCACACATAGATGTGAATGATGCATTTAAACAACATATAAACGTGTAAATGATTATAAAAAAACAAGTATCTGTCCATTCGTGTATCACAATAGTTATGAAGAGTTTAAAAGTCATAAAAACAAACAATAACTTAAAATCCTTACATCCTCTGCAGAGAGAGAACAAATCCATTCCCAACTAGTTTTAGACAGTTTGTTATGATCTCTTTAGTTGATTGATCAGAGACGAATTGAGAATCTGAGAAACTTGTAGAACTTGGGTCACTCCTCCCAAACTGTCTCCGAACATGAAGCTCATTTCCTGCTCTAGCACAGTTTGTGACATTGGGCCGACCCCTCTGTACTTTTCCTAATCCTGCCCCCTGATGCCAACACAACACCACGCACAGCAGAGGACACACAAAGCTCATACACACACATCTGCTGAGTAAATGTTACATGTTATGGTTGCTCGTGATACCTCCGACCACCATGAAACTTTCCTGCAGGTGGGAGATGCTCCTCATTATCAGCTTGTGGAGTCGAGTGAACTTTGTGCCTGGGACATATTGTGAGGATGCAGCTGTCAGTCATCTGTCGAAGGAAGGTACGGTTCCTTTTGTCCAGTTGGAGTAGAATTAAAAATTACATATTCAGCCCAGTGAAAATTGGCTTTTTACAATTCACTGTTTATCTATTGTAAAAATGGTGAAAAATCTAGCATGTAGAAGCTGCTATTGTGTCCATTTTTTCTTCATACAAGTTAAATGAACAATGCAAAAAAGTTATATGTGGCATTTATTATTGGCATTAATACTAATAAGCTTTATATATATATATATATATATAGCACATTTAAAAACATTAAATATAGCTCATGGTGCTTTTAATGATGAAAGTATTAAAACAGAACATATTAAGACAATAAAAGATGTTAAAACAATACAAAAATTTAACAAAGAGTAAAGCCATGTCGACAGGGGATCTATTTTTTTAATTTGTTTGTCCAAATCTTTGATGCATAATAACAGAAAGCTTCCTTATTTTATTTTTGCATATGTTGTGATGAGAAGTGGATCCAGTGAACTTGAAATCTGTGACGTTTCTCATCTCTGGAGCAGATGTTTTGCTCTTGAAGGACGAGCCAGATCCTAAATGTTTCACCCGGACAGGATTGGATTTCACCTGCTTCTTTGAGGCCGCAGACAACAGGACGTACGATTTACTCTACAGCTTCAGCAGGTCTCTCACACATCATGACGTATTTGTGTCTTGCAGAATAAGAAACCTCACAGTAACTGTACAAGTTAAGAAAGAGCTTTGCTTCATATACTGTTCCACACGTTTGACGTTGTGTGTGAACTTGTCTCTTCTTCTGATCACAGCCTGTGGACAGGGATCAGGTGTGACGTGTCCGTCCAGGAACCAGGAGACGACACCTTCCTCCACATCTGCTCGTTTCCAGCTGCAGATGTTTTGTTGTTTGTGGAAACGCACGTTGAAGTCGTGGAGCACAACAGCAGCAGCAGCATCTTCAACAGGACCGTGTCTGTGGAGGACCACTGTGAGACATCTTCACTTCTACCATATACCAAACCTTTTTTTAATTTTCTTTAGCATCATTTATATTACATATTAATCATATACAACTGTTTATTTTCGACAATATCAGCCTCTATTTCTTTACAGTTGTATATCAACACACTACGATAGTACTACCTGTTGATAAAAGTAGATGCTCTGTGAATTATTCCTCAGTATCACAGGTGGATCCAAGCTGTGAGACTTCAGAACCTCCTCAAACCCTCTGGATCCTTTTTAACAGTGTATATATTCGGTCATCTGTCTCTAGTTCTCCTGGATCCTCCACAGAACGTGTCTTTAAACCAAACTGGGCAAGCAGGGCAGCTGCTGGGCTCGTGGAGAGCAAAGGTCCCAACATACTGTGGAGATGTGATGTTCAGGGTTCGGTATTTCAACAAGGGAGTCGGAGAGAAGACAGAAGAGGTGAAGTTCTCCAATGCAGCAAAAAAACTTCCTCCTTTTATCTTTTCTTGTATGAAATTGTAAAATCTGATGTTTGTGCTGATTACAGGTGAAGCAGGATGAACATTACAGATTCATACTGGACTTTCTGGTGCCAGGGGAACAGGTGGAGGTCCAGGTCTCTGTTAAATGTGCCTCTAGTCCCAGTGAAGGACACTGGAGTCGCTGGTCCCAATCTGTGAGAGGCTTCGTTCCCCAGAGCGCTGGTGGGTTTCGACCAGTAGAGAGTGGATGACGATACGAGAACAATGTTATTCAAGACACCCTTTACCTCAGTGTTAAAAACTTCTTTACCTTTCAGATGATGTTTCACTCGTTTGTTTCACTTCCGACTTACAAAACGTCACGTGTCAGTGGAACAGGAGCAGACACGGTTTAGAAAATTACAAACTTTTCTACAAGATCGATCTCAGGTACAGAAACAAAACTCACTCTGCATCTCATCATTGATTAATTGAACCCCAAATCTTTTTGCTCTATAATCTGTTTTACAGGAAGTTGAATTTACATTATTAAAGTTCAAGTCTGGTAAATAACTTTAAATAAAAATGTTATAAATTGGTGATGGAGGTATTTACAAATCATACAACTTTGACCCTTTCAGAGAAGAATGGAGCGAGTGCACGACTGACGAGTTCGCTGACATGTGTCGTTTCCATGGAGACGAGTCAAGAAAGGTACGGATCAGACTGAGCAGCGCCGCAGCTCCACTCGGCCGAACCTTCTTCACGGGAGACTTCACTCTGAACAACACCAGTGAGTGAGTTTGGTGACTTGTTTGGAGATAAAGCAGTTTGATTCCCATGTTGTATAATGAGTCTCATCTCCCTCTTCTCCATCAGGCCTTAGAAAAAGTGTTGTGTCGTGGTGTGTTGTGTCGTTATTATCATTGAAATGTACCTTTGTGTTTGTTCTTTGTGTTTTAGTCAAAACATCTGCACCAGATCATTTGAGAGGAGCGGTGGAAACAAACCAGCTGTGTTTGAAATGGGAAGCTCCTCTTCTCTCTGTGGCAGCTCACCTGCAGTATGAGGTCGCTTACTGGACCAGACCGGGCGGAGCATGGAAGGTGAGATGTTTTCTTCAGTGGCTTTTATTTATCTTAATAGGATGTAATCCTAACATCTTTAGAATTATTCTGGTTGGTTTGTGGAAAAATGAAGCATGAACCATGGCCGAGATTAAGAAAACGAATCAAGAAAATCCGTGCAAGTAAGAAAACAGCTTCATCAATTTAACAACACATGCACTGCAAAAATTACAACGCATGCAAATACAGAAACACGCTGGAAATTGCAAAAACGAAAACAGAAAAGTTTCCAAAAAAAAGTGATGAACCTGATGTAGTTCAATGCTTTGTGAAGTTTTTGAAATCTGCTACGAATCAATGGTGATGAAATTCCACAAAGCATTGAACTACATCAGGTTCATCACTCTTTTGCATGTGTTTTCAAAATTTCTAGTCCATTGAGCTCTCTCGGCCACCGTAAGCAGGACTGCTGCCAAAGTGTGGTTTCTTACATGACCACTAGATGGTGCCAGAGTAATAATTATGTTTTCTATTGAGCATAAACTGACAAGTTCAGGGTGAAAGAAAAAAGATGATTTTCTGCAGGAGAATTTAATATGGACAAACATGAAGATGTGTTAGAAAGATCTGAAATTAAAACAATCCCAATGTTTGTTTGTCAGCATGACTATAATTTAGGGAACTGTTGTTTTAAACCGATAGTAAAGACGTCAATCATCTCTAGGTTAAATCCAGCTTTTGGTCCACAGAGAGTTTCCCTCGAGGGACCGGAGCCAGGGACGTGTCTGGAGGTGTCAGCAGGGAGTCAGTACCACGTGAAGGTCAGAGCCAAACCTGATGGATCCCTGTACTCAGGCCTGTGGAGTGACTGGTCCCATGAGCTCACTGGTCGAACCCCCACTGAATCAGGTAAACTCCCTCTGATGCTGATAAGTGCAAATCACATTAGACAAATATTAAATGATGAATAATAAACCATTTAAACCTCAATGCAGTAAAAACAGAGTAATATTTTCAGGTTTGTGGCTGATGCTGTGTATCCCCGTCTCCATGCTGTTAACTGTGACCTTTCTTATTTCTACGTATCTCAGGTACAACCTTATTCCGGCTCGTTCATCTTTTATACCCATCACTTTCTAAATAGTTTTCAAATTGTACTTTACAAGTCATTCTGTATTTTCCCAGTAAGCTGAAGCAGTTATTTTGGCCACCGCTGCCAAACCTGGACAAAGTCTTACACAACTTTCTGACAGACATCGACAAGCAGAGATGGGTATATATAGACTCTATATGAAGAGATCTAGATTCAGATATAGATTACACTCAGATCCAGCTCTATGATCTGTGTCCTCCACTCCCTCCACAGGATCCTCCTCTCACACTGAAGCAGTGGTCGGAGGAAACCACTGAATCTGTGCTGGAGATCATATCCGAAGACGTTAGGAAACCATCAGAGGAATCCACCCAGCTGCTGCCACCTGAGGAGACTCCCTCCAGCGGTGAACAGGTCGACGGGATCCCTGGAGCTGAGGTGTTTCCAGACTACGTGACCCTGAACAAAGAGTGCATCGTCCTCTGTCCACAGAGAAACAAGGACATGTACGAGACGGTCGGAGAGGAGCGAGGCCCGGGGCCGGAGGTCGAGCTTCTCCAGACATGTGGATGTTCAATCCCACAAAGCTCAGCTAGTGACTTCCTCAACTTCTCCTACGAGCCTCTGGCCGAGGCTGCAGACAGACCTGACTGCAGGGTTCCTCCTGTCAGGGAACCAGGAAACATCTACACCAACTTACCCTGCAGCTGAAGGTGCAGTCAAACAAGTGGACTTTGTTATTCACTGGAGCTGATCTGAGGTTTATTTTGCACTTTTCACACTCACAGGAGAACTCACTGTTTACTGCATCAGGGTCAAATACAGAGATAGAGTTGGACACTGATTAAAAACTGGGCTTCAATCAAAAGTGTATATGCTCAGAGCGTTAGTTTCAATCATAAATCATTTCTGTCACCTCTGTCTTTAGCTTATAAAATAAAGTGCTTAGGTGGATAAAACCAGAATATCACACTTTTATTACAGTTCAACCTTTTGGTTTAAATGCTGCTCCAGATATTTAGTCAACAGATGATATATATAACTTTTGTTTGTAATTGTAAATACGATTTTCTGCACATCATGACTGGGAATCTACAGAGGAAACAATAACTCACAAGACACTTTGACATTTATAATTTAAATAAATCTGCATTTCTCATTGTTGTTGTATATTTAGGGTAACCTGGATTAATGAAAAACACATTGTTTCATATCTTAACTGCTTTGCATTGTATGTATCTTCAACGTATTTTTTTACATTTATAGACACATCACTACTAAGTTATCTCCTCCCAAACAACTTTTTTCTTTTTCATTATTTCTTACTATTAAACTCGAGGGTTTGTATTTTGTTGCAATAAACATCAAATGTCTTACTTTCTTTAAGTTGCATTTTCTCTGAAGTACATTTGAACCCAAAACATCTGAGATGCTTCAGCGGTGGAGCAGGGTATAATGTTTGGACACTAGGTGGCAGCAGACATCAACAGACAGACATGAGATGTTTCTTATTTGTCTTAATAGTTGAATTCTGAACCAGTTTCAACACAAAACTAATCATGAACCAACTTTAACCTTGAGAGTAAAACCTGTAAACACATTGCCATGAATTAAAACAACGTTTATAATCATGAAATTGATGTTAAACGTCCACAACTGGAGACGATAAAGAAAAGATGACACAACACAGGAGAATGCTAGATGTTAATTTATTACACTAAGTAGATGAAAGGCTCAATTAAACATGACACAAATAATCATTACTCACAACTTGAATGAGAACCAAGAGACCTGAGGGGGGAACATGGCCGACACACAACGCCATGACTACAGGGATGAGTTGGGGGGGGGGGGATAAACACGAGACAAACAGTGTCTCCAGCCAAGAGCCAATAAATGTAGAAGATGTTATTTAGATTTTAGGACTGAGAGGTGAAGGCAATTCTAGATTTTTTTTAGATTTGACTCGCCTGAAAAAAGAAGCAGAACCCAGCGGCTGCCATGTGTGAATCAGACCGGGTGCGACTGCTCCTGTCTGGCTCGGCCCTGTGGAGCGTGAGCGTCAGACACTCTGCAGCCGCGTGTTATCGCCCTGCAGCCAGTCAGCAGCCTGCAGCGAAAATATACAAGACTCGCACTTTAACGCCAGATCATCACGTCCGCACCGCTCGCCAGACTGTGTGATGTCATGTCCGTGAAACAGGCCAGAAGCGTATATGAGGCAATCACCCAGGAGGAGAGAAGCCAACGTTGTGTGTGTGTGTGTGTGTGTGAGTGAGACAATCGGGAGAAAGAGAGAAAGTGTGAGCGAGTCAGTGTTTACAGGCTGAGTCGGAGCCTCTCTCCTCCCTGCAGGAATTCTTTCCATGTTTCATCACTGCCCACTCGCCCGTACGCCACGGAGCGAGAGGCCGAATCGCCTCCTGATGTCATTTCCTCAACTTTCACAAACGATCACAATGAGAAACAACACGGGTTTCAGATGTGATGGGGCCTGGAGCTACAGTACAGAGGAGTATTTACAGTATGCACGCGCTGTGTGCCGTCATATCCACAGGCCGCACGCATGCAAACAGCAGAGGCCACTGAGACGGAGCTCATCAGTCAAACTGGTCCTGGCAGCTTCCAGCGAGTACACACATGGAAACGGACACGATTTTTGGAGTAAAATCTGTCAGACGCGAAAACTGAAACCAGTGGAATCAACAAACAAGGAAAAACCAAGACATCTACAGTGTTTTCAGAATCTTTCAGCCGGAGTAAACTCATTGGACTTAGCACATTAGAGGAGCAAAGGTGTTTACGTTGGAGTAAATGAAAGCTCAGGTCGTCTTGTAATGAGGGAAACACACAGGGGCAGCTTCTCTCTGTCCTCTGCAGGGTTGGCACATATGAACAAGTTTGCATCCCCACACACGAGAGACGCAAAAAATCACTGCAACTAAACGGGCACAGATGGTTCTCGTAGAATGAATGGATCCGGTTTGCTCCTCCTGCTGGCGGCAGGTGTTAAGGACCAGTTAACTTCAGTTCTCTACGATCGGTGGCAATGAGAAGAGCAACACTCGTGAAAAAAACTAAGAGCACCTCAGGTCTCAGCGGGGGTTCACTGTCAATATCACACAAAGGAAATCACATCACTGATCAAAGACAAGAATCGAGAATTCAAACAATCTGAAAGTACAGTGGTGAAAGTCAAACATCAGCAGGAACTCAGGAGCAACAGTGACATTGACGTTTTTAAAGTACCACAACAACAACAGGATCTATTTCTTCCACTAGAAGGAAGTCTTATTTGAAAATACAGTTCTTGGAAGAAAGAAAAAAAAGTTGTATTTGTATTATTTAACCAATCACATGAAATCACAGTTAAAACAGTGCAAGTAAACAGAATAAACCAACTGTTTACATTTGTAAGGAGAATGGGAGTGGTCATAGACTGAAGACTATATATATATATATAGTGAGGCCATGTTTTATAACATTGGTTCCCACCTTTTGATTAACTGGTTCCCACAGTTTGTTTAATTGGTTCCCAACCTTTGATTAACTGGTTCCCACATTTCAATGAATTGGTTCCCACTTCTTACTGCCAAGAATTGAGAATAATTCCTCATCCAAAAAACACAAATTGTGAAGACTGGCAGGTTCCGTATCACATCAGAACGGATATTTGTCGTTAATTAGCATCAGATTTGAACAGTTTCTCGACTAAAGAACAAAATGATTCGAAACACATAGAAGTTAAATGGGCCTATTTATTTGCCTTGTATTTAACCTTGATTAGGAATTGTTAAAATATATTCAAGTTAATAGTAAAATATCTAAATATTACCTGCAACTAATTGGAATTTGTGCCAACTGAGCAATTAGGACTCATTTAAGACATTTAACTTGGTAATGTTGAGGTTTTTGAAGGGAAATTACATTTTCTTTGTCCCCTCCCCCCCCCCACCCGGTGAGCAGGCTCAGTTGCTGCTCTTCTTGTTGATGAGCACCGAGCAGCAGGTGAGGGCTCCGTCCACTTTCACCTTCTCGCTGTTGGCCAGAGGGATGAGGGTGTAGTCCTTCAGCTTCTCAAACACCTGCAATGGACGAGAGGAGAATAAAGAAACATCCTGACTGTTCAGACTCTCAATCTTCCAGGTCAACGTGGTTCTAAACAGCCTTTGTGTAGTTCTGTCTTTTAGGTTGTTACCTCTTCCAAGAAGTTTATGCTTTCACCCTGTCTGTCTGTCTGTGAGTTGGATTATTCAAAAACCACAGAGCACCAAACCTGATGTAAGGAAGGGGCATGAACCATTTAACTTTCTTATCTCTTTCTTGTCTATAAGTGCGTTTTCTGACATTTTGATCAATCTACCAGATAATTACTGATGGATCTCAATTAAAGAAATCAGTGATATTTAGGGAACTGTATCTATGAGTGTGTGCAATTTGTTTCAGCTTGATTAAATGTAAAGGGACAATTGGCCCTTAGAGGAGGTTTGTGCTCTACTGAGTGACATTCAGGTCACCTCCTCCAAGGAGGTTGTATATTAATGTGTATTTGTTTGTGTGTCTGTCTGTTAGTTAGCAGGATTACACACACACTTCTGGATGGAGTGTCATGAAACCTGGTGGATTTAGAGGCTGTTTGGGTAAGAGGAGGAACACATTAAACTTCGGTGCAGATCTGAATCACTTTGTGATGTTTTAACAGTCTCTTTCATCATGTTTCAACATTTTTATTGATTTCTCAGAGAATATTCTGAGATCTTGATGGAAAATGTTTAGAGAACTGATTATTATGAATTTAAAACTCCTTATCTAGTGAATTTAAATGTGGTTTCCTGACTGTTGGGCCTCGGTGGAGGTCTGTGCTCATGCTGGTTATGTACTGAATTCATTTTTGGGTTATTATAAAATGATGTCAGCTTAAATACAATAGTGCTCAGGCAGATATTATCAGAAAATCAAATAAAAAAATGGATGTGTTCAGCAGCTGTTCCTGTTCTGTCTCCTGACTCTGCCCTCAGGGAACATAGCAGATGCATGAGCCAGTGTTACAGGTATCGACCAATCAGCAGCTCAGCTCAGAGTAGAAAAGCTGGAAAGCGGAACTTTAGCAAAACTATGTTTCTTCACTTGTCAACTTGTGATATGAAAGCCCTGCAGAGTGTCAGTGTGAAATAGGAGGAGAAAGCAAAGGTTTTCTGGTCTCGCAGCTAAATATACATATAAAAACGATGGGAGTGAGAACTATGACGACATGCTCCAAAGACCCTTGTAAAGCGGTGTGTCACCCTGTGGACATTTTCCAGGAGGAAACCAGTGTTTTCCGACCAGACGTCCAAACCAGGATATTTTTCTCTCTAAACCCCGGTTTCGACCCGGCTGCTGAGCGGTGCCTCGCGGCTCAGCCAGAGGGATCAACTAAACAAATTCTTATCTCATGATGCAACCCGGCTGATGAGGGCTCTGCTGATCCAGATGACATGTTTGAAAAGCCACCGCAGCCATGTGCCTCAGAACTCTGGATCCTGCTCTAACCAGGACACATTGTGTAATGTGGGCAGGAGTTCAGGTCAGAGCTCTGCTTTTAAAGGATCGGAACAAATGGGCCCGGCACCATCAGCCTGTTATACCACCTCACAGCATCAATCAATCTTTATGCATAATTGCTTTTTGTGAGGTTGTGTTTTCAGATGGGTTTGTTGTTTGGAAACAGGATTACGCCAGAAACTATACTGGAGAGATCATCATGAAACTTGGTGGAAGGATTCACCTTTCAATGTTGGTGTTAATCTGGATCAGGGGCTGGATCCAGTTTTTCAAAATCTTTAATTCTCCGAAAATAATTGATGGATCTGGTTTATTTAGGGAACCGATATCGTTTGTGTGAATTCAAACTCCAAAAATTGGTTTTTAAATGTGGTTTCACACACTGATGTGCGTTGGTGTGTAGGTTTAAGTTCCAGTTGGTTTATCTGTGAGCACTGAAACAATCTGATTCTCCAAACTTGGCAAATTGTTGTGTGGCTCTGAATTCAGGGGTCGATCCAAGTTTTATGACAAATAAATAATTTCAGTAATCGGAACACTTCCTTATTTCCTTGTATATTACTACGAATAAAACATAACAATCATGTGTTGAATGGTTCTGCCATCTTAGTTTTAACTTATCTGCATATTAACAACTTCTGATGAATAGAGGTTACAACTAAAGATGTTGAATATGAATATGATTGTGTATCAAACAGTGACATAAGCGTCCGAACTTCTTCTGTTTACATGACACGTTCCGAGGGTTCAACTCAGGGGAAGTTGCACCTTCGCATCAGTAAATCCCCCCCGCTGTTTATAGCACCTCCGCCTCCAAAGTGTCTCATTGTTTAATCATTTCCAGCAGAGTTCTCATTACTGCGGTGGAGATTTATATGTTGAGTCAGAGGGGAGGAGGTGGGGGGGGGGGAGGCACGGTCCCACACAGTAAAGGCTGCTATATTTCACTGGGCCTTTTGTCTGCTCGCTTTTTCTTTATCTCCAAACCCGAAACCCTCCAGACCCCCCCGCCCTCCAACCCTCTCTCATGACCCCCTGCCTCTGTTAATGTGAGACTCTTATGTAACTTCACGAGACGCCTAAAAATAGACCGGAGATTAGGGCAGACGATGTTTGGAGTTTGAAAGCTGCACAAAAGTCTCGCAGATCGTTTTCTGTGATTGCGCCAAATGCCGAGAAATATCTTCATCATCTCATCGGAGGAAGAAGCAACGAGTTCCCTCGGGAAAACCGGGACTCGCCGGACGAGAAGCCACGACAACTCTCATAAATGTATCCCTGCTATTTTTGGTTCTTATGCTACGTCTTGTGCTATTAGTTCTTTTTTCCACTTTCTTAAAGCTACAATTTCTTAAACACAGGTTTGGAACCAAAACTGGGTTCGAGGCCAATTCCTGGTGGGTTTGAACATTAGAAAGGAAACTAGGTCACAGGACAAACACGCAGTTCGTACACATGGCTCCACATGGGCATTTAAGAGGTGCCATCAATCAGGAAAAGCACGAGATACACAAATATATTTATCAAGCTCAAGGAGAATTCCTTCAGTTAATCTACCGCCGGAAAAAAAAAGAAATCGGGCCTCCTCCGTGGATGTGAGTCCAAAGACGCATAATTTAGTGAATTCTTCCTTCTAAAAATAGCAGGCGGAGGTTGGGGCTTTAACCACAGAGCACATTTTGAGGTCTGGGGACTGTCTCTGCAGATTGCAGGGTGCTGGGTTGGATCCCGGGGGGGGAATCTTTATGACTTGTTGTGATGTGAAATGATCCCCGAGCGTCTGGATAACACTGCTACCGCTCAGCCTTCCCAAAGCCCCAGTGAGACAATAACATATCATTCATGTGGAGATGCATCTGAGTGACAGGCACATCCCTGCACGTCGGAGAGAGAAACCCAAGGAGGAGAAAGGCTGGACGTGTTCCTGCAGCGACGGGTGTTTGTTGTGAGCCGAGTTCAGCCAGGTACACTGAGGCTAAATGCTAGGAGGGTGGTTTTTAACAGAGCAGTCCAGGGTGTGTGAAACTTGGTCTGCCGCCTGAGCCGTGTCCACAAAAGGTCACTTCACATCAAAGTGCAGGTTCCTTTGTGTAAAAAGCCTCAGCCTTGGCCGCGGTGAACCGAGAGCGGTTTGCGTAAAACAACCACGTAGCTTCCGTGGAGCTTCGGCCACTTGTTTTTCTCTGAGGTCTGGAGAGGATGAAGAGCAACAAAGAGTCGTGCTCTTTAAACCCGAGCCACTAAACACAGCCCAGCTGACCTGACTGAGCTTCCTCCTCACGAAGGTGCAACCTCAGGATTGTAAAATGATCATGTGACCTTGTGTGTAGGGACGGGAATCGGCAGGGACCTCCCGATACGATACTATCACGATACTTAGGTGGCGATACGATATGTATTGCGATTTCTGTGGGTATTGCGATTCTGTAAGTATTGTGATTCGATATTACGATTTCCTGGGATTTCTTTTGGTTATTTTTTTTTTTAAATACTGGACCATGGAAAAATGTTGAATCATACCTTCAAATACAACAGTCAAATTCACTTAGAGCTTTAGAAGTTTTATTTCAAATATTAACATTAACTTAATGACTGCCGGGCAGCCAATAGAGAAATAAATAAAAATGTGCCCTATTATTGTATAGCCCCTGTCAACTGCACACAAACTGACTGATTAAGAAATGTATGCCACTTAGGCTACTTTTAAACAATAAATAAAACGTAAATTAAATAGAATGAATAAAAGTTTACTTAAAATATAAACTTTGAAATAAACAAAAAGTAGGCTATTGTTGTTTGCATGTAGGCGATGCAAAGCTAGTGCTTGGGTATGTTTAGATTCTTGTGCAAAAACAAGAGCTGGTCAACATGCTCTGGGGTGATGTTGCTCCCCCAATATATCCCCCCCGGTATAAACCAATAAATATGTTTTTAAAAAATAAAAAAATTTTGATTTGGGAGGCAGCATATCGATTTAAAATCGTCATTCACAAGAATCGCGATTTGTAACAGAATCGATTTTTTCCCCCATCCCTACTTGTGTGTGTGTGTATGAGATCAAATCTGCATCTGAGGATGTGACCCGAGCTGGACGTTACCTTGGCGCTCTCTGGAAACTCCTCGGCCGTGCAGTGCAGCAGCACGTGGCCCAGCTCCGGCAGGTTCATGTAGACGCAGTTGGCGGCGTGGTCGTCGGGCACCGTCAGCTTGTCGTAGCGATGGTCGCTCATCTGCTGCATGATCTGCACACGGAGAGGGAAAACAGACAATGAGGTAAAGAGACCCAGCCAGCGGGAGTCCACAGGGGTTTGACAGAGACAGACACACAAACAGTTCTTCAGACACTCGGAGGCAGGAGTGAGGCCACGGAGCCGACGGCAGCACCGCACCGCGCTGCCGGCCAAACCGCTCTCGGGGCCGGGGGGGCCTTAATGGAGAACACAGGAGCAGACAGACATTCTTCCTCAGCAGATGTCATGATATTTATGTAATCTGAAGGACTGGAAGGTGGGACGGGAGGTGGGGGAGACGGCTGAGAAGACGCCCGTGTTGCCAAGTGGAAGTTGGGGTGGGGGGGGTGGGGGTGGGGTGGGGGGTCAGGATGTTATGACCAGAGAAGAGGCAGGTGCCTCTTAATGTTTATGAGCTGAACATCTGCGGACGGATACCTCAGAGACAAGGAGGGGAGGGAGGAGGAGGCGACTTAGAAAAAAAAAAGTCCAAACATTCAGAAAATATATTTTGAGGAGTGAGATTTTCACCAGATATGAATCATTTTAATCTTTACTTCTGCTCCTCTTTCTTAAATCATGTGCAGGACGGGTCGCTAATGATGAGCAGACAGAAAGTTATCTAGAAATCATGAGAAACCTAAAAGCTAATTCTTATTATTTAGATGGGATCAGATTTTTTCTTGCACATGCAGCAAATGTGGATTTCAGCCTCAGCCTGCAGCCCGGGTGACGTCAGCCTGATGCACACGTTCGGGCGTCTCACAGAAGCTCTGAGCAAACGTGATGATGCACACGTGGGAGGAAAGTGTGTGGTCTGTGGCCGAAGATGTTTTCATTTCACTTCCCATTGAAGACGTTTGCTGGAAAAGGGAAGACCAGGGCGTTCACTGGGATGGAAAAGGCACAAATACTGGATAAGGTTGCACAGGGTTACTCTCGTAAATCCAATATACTCACGTATTCCTTGTACCTTGAAATAAAAAGAGGTATTTGTATGTTGCAAATGGTTTTTACTAGCAAAGGATTCAACCCAACAGCAAATGTGCTGTTCTAAGTACTTTGCTTTTTCTATTAAAATCTATTCAGCAACATAGGAAGTGACATGTTTTATGTTTCTGGCATCGGCAGCAGCACTTGGTTGGAATAAATATCAGAACAATTGTGTGGTTAGTGTGAGCAGTAAATCCCGTCATTAAATAAAAAACCCCAAAGGAAAAAGCCGTGACGGGACTGGACTCATTGTTAAAAGGAGGATTGTGTCTGGGACGTGCAGAGCGAAGGCAACACAGTGAGAGAACTTCTGCAACAACGACAATATTAAAAACTAAATAAGACTTTATCAAGATAAATTCAAATCAACTTCATATGACCTAATATTGTCATAACTGAGTGTAGATGCAGGTGGAATAATAATAAAGTTTGTTTATAGAGCACTTTTTAAAATCTGAGTTTACAAAGTGCTTTGACAGCAAAGCAAGAAAAGTAAATATGAGAGAAGTACCAATAAGGAATCCAGACAACCACATTCAGGTCAGAACCAAGGTGGTGTTCAAACTAAATGAATAAATAAAGAACTTCGTCACGTTCACACATATAATCAGTTATATGACGATAAAAATAAATGAATAACACCACATGAAAGTAAATCCAGACACATTCCCAGGTCACTTCTGGGTGTGTTACGTTATTCCAGCCCTATATAAAAACACTGTCCATGTGCGTGACAGCCAACACAGTCTCTCTCACACAGGGGTGGGGGGGGGGGGATTAGTGGTCAAGGGGAAAGTGAATGCTGACTCCACCAAACATCACAATTGTTCCTGCTCGACTCCCAGACTCTGAAACATCCAGTTGTCTTAGTAAAAACTGAAAGAAAAAACAGGTCAGCATGTGATTGCTGACTAGAGTGATTGTGACTCGTGTGCATTGATGATCATTGAAACAAAACTAAAAGATGAGTGAGAGTGGGACCTAGTGGAGCACGTAGGCCCAGTTCCCTTGAATTGAGTTAAAAGTTGATTTATCAAGATCCAGGAATTATCTCCACAGAAATTTGTGGTATAGTAAAAAAAAACGCCCTTCTTGGATCCTGTCCCATTCTTCCACCAGGTGGAAATCCAACCAACCAACCAACCAACCAACCAACCAACCAACCAACAAACCAACAAACCAACCAACAAACCAACAAACCAACCAACAAACGTACAAACCAACCAACCAACAAACCAACAAACCAACAAACCAACCAACCAACCAACCAACAAACCAACCAACCAACCAACCAACCAACCAACAAACCAACCAACAAACCAACAAACCAACCAACAAACCAACAAACCAACAAACCAACCAACCAACAAACCAACCAACCAGCCAACAAACCAACAAACCAACCAACCAACCAACCAACAAATCAACAAACCAACAAACCAACCAACCAACCAACAAACCAACAAACCAACAAACAAACCAACAAACCAACAAACGTACAAACCAACCAACCAACAAACCAACAAACCAACAAACCAACCAACCAACCAACCAACCAACCAACCAACCAACAAACCAACCAACAAACCAACAAACCAACAAACCAACCAACAAACCAACAAACCAACCAACCAACCAACCAACCAACCAACAAACCAATCAACCAACCAACCAACCAACCAACCAACCCACAAACCAATCAACCAACCAGCCAACAAACCAACCAACCAACCAACCAACCAACAAACCAACCAACCAGCCAACAAACCAACCAACCAACCAACCAACCAACAAACCAACAAACCAACCAACCAACCAGTCAGTGTTGAAACCATTACCTCTTGACCTTGTGATAAATTGCCAGATAGAACAATTGGTTTTCTGAACAAAAGATTAACATCAGGGCCAAATTACCATAAATCCATTTTTCTAATCCAATGTTACAAGAAATACAAACTCCAGGTTAGATGAACTCAGTCACTGCATGTTTCAGGAGCTTTTGCTGGCATCAGTTTAGTCTGACTGTGATTTGTGCTTTTTTTTCCTCCAAGTGAATCAGAGCCAGTGAATAGAAGGAGAACTCAAGCCTGTATATTTAAATACTGTACATCCTGGGCCATCACCAAGCGTACAGTTACAGCGAATTAGCATCAACATGCTCCTGGACAGTGGCTGAGGTCCAGTTAATACACTGAGTGGTAACTGGGCAACAGAATCTGCTTGGTCAGAGCTACTTACACCAAATATTAACGGGAAAGTAATGAAATCCAGTCATTTAACAAAAACACTGACGATTTACTGGAGCTGGCGTCATCCGCATAACCCAGATTCTGGCTCTCGCTATGAATATTTATAATGCTCATTGTAGAACTACTTCCCATGATGCCTTTAAAAGTTTTATATTACTCCTTGTTTTTACTGCTGAACAACAGCAGCTTGTACCAAACACATCCTTCTGAAATCCTGCTTCCATATCTGGTGGGGAAACGAGAGGGAAATTGCTTCCTGTTGGTGGACAGTAACAGGTTGTCATGGTTCCTTGACACACATTTACTCTGGAAATGTTATTGGTCTATATGGACGGTTGATTGTTGCCCCCCTGAGGTATCCAATGGGAACTGGCCATTTCTTAAACAAGGCCATGTTCAGAGACCCTATGGATTCTATGGTATTTGACTTGATTCCATTGGTGTGAACAGTCTTGTCCTTTTTCCTCCCGCTCAGCAAAGTATTCAGCAAATGCATGAGACATGGAATCATGAACTGAGAGAATAATGATCTCATCAGCTTTAGCTACAGTTTGGGTTTAGAGTGAAAGAGCAAATGTTAGCATGCTAAATGTTACTCCAGACTAAGGTGCTGGTAACCCTGTTAAATGTCAATATGTTAGTATATTCATTAGGAACATGTTATTGGGCTACAGTTAGCATGTCAAATTATGAAATTACATAATATAATGTGGTTGTTTGTGTATTTTGACACTGACCTTTTAAGTAAGGTCTTATTTTTATTAGATTATCGTCTCAGGAACAAACAAAGTTGACTTTCAGAGACTTAAATATTTAACCTAAGTTGTGTCAGCTGCTTCTCTGCAACCTCGCAGCTCAAGACCTTAATGAACGTCTCATTGTGTCTCAACCTGATTCTAAAAACCCAAACAGGGCACTTTTCCTAAAGTTAAAACAATCCTAGATAAGTAGTTACATGAACTTCAATATCTCTATAAAAGTGAATGTGAAAACATCCTTGAAGTGAAGATCAAATCCTGTCCGGTGGAGCAATGAGCTCATGGATCACACGAGGCTGAGTCGAAGGGCGACAGGAACGTGAAGGCAGCCGGTCATTGCTCTGTAATGTAGCCGGGGAATAGAGTGTGTGTGTGTGTGTGTGTGTGTGTGTGTGTGTGTGTGTGTGTGTGTGTGTGTGTGTGTGTGTGTGTGTGTGTGTGTGTGTGTGTGTGTGTGTGTGTGTGTGTGTGTGTGTGTGTGTGTGTGTGTGTGTGTGTGTGTGTGTGTGTGTGTGTGTGTGTGTGTGTGTGTGTGTGTGTGTGTGTGTGTGTGTGTGTGTGTGTGTGTGGGAAGAGGGAGTGGGCACTGAGGCCATATTTCAGGATGATGACTTTATGAGGGACGCTTGACGCTGACAGCAGAATGATGGCTGACGACATCCATTAGCTCAGCGGGTATTCTCGTCCGGGGGAAGAGCTAAACATAGACCGGGGACTACACCTGGTTTACAAATACATAAACATAGATAAAAACCAACTAACAGATAAAAGTAAGGACCTTAATGAAAGTGAAATACGATCGGACTTTCAGCACTTTGCCCTTGAACTGAAATAAATCAGCGGTTATCTAAAAACCACGCAGGTCAGTTCCTTCTCTCCCCCCACAGCAGAGATGTACTTCCCTAAAGATAAACTTAATGAGTCTGGCTCCAGCTGTAAATTGGTACAACACGTCTTTGTCCAAAAGGTAAACACACATCGCCACAAGAGCAACATCCTCATCCAAAACAGGCTTTAAAACAGCGTTCATTGGTTTTCACTCCTCCCAGAGAACAGAACATTACCTCAATTACAAATCCACGGTTGTAAAAAGTCCTTTAAAACAGGAGCTAAATGCTTCAGGAGCGGGGGGGTGAGGTAAGATGTAATTAGGAAACGGGCAGTCCGGCGTTTAGTCTCAGCCACTCCTCGCCACGGGCAGATTATTACTGGGGCGGTGAAAACAGGCAGGAATCTTAATGAGTCGATGCTGTAATACAAAATTAATTATCCATAGAGCAACACAAACCAACACGTCTTACTTTGTGCTTCTCTGGATTGCTTCATTGGCACGTGCCGTCTGATTATCTGGTTTTAAAAAGGCCCCTGAGATACACAAGGTATTTAAAACAACAATGGACCAGTAGGGGGAGATGTCACACTAGGAGGCGAGAGACAAACCCTGTCAGGGAGGATCTGGGTGTTTGTGCATGTGTGTCTGAGTCTTTATATTTAAGTAATTAGATGTGCTGTGTGTCCTTATCATAATAATTCATATACAGTTTCACATCTTGATGTTTGGGGAGTTCTCGGGATGCTTCCACCACGGGGACGAGCTTAGTAGACAAGTGGTCAAGGGGAAAGTGAATGCTGACTCCACCAAACATCACAATTGTTCCTGCTCGACTCCCAGACTCTGAAACATCCAGTTGTCTTAGTAAAAACTGAAAGAAAAAACAAGTCAGCATGTGATTGCTGACTAGAGTGATTGACCATTGTGACTCGTGTGCAATGAAACAAAACTAAAAGATGAGCGAGAGTTGGACCTAGTGGAGCATGTAGGCCCAGTTCCCTTGAATTGAGTTAAAAGTTGATTTATCAAGATCCAGGAATTATCTCCAAATTTGTGATATAGTAAAAAAACGCCATTCTTGGTCAATGTCCCATTCTTCCACCAGGTTGTATGGAAATCCATAAATAATAAGATGTGCTGTGTGTCCTTATCATAATGATTCACATACTGTTTCCCATCCTGATGTTTGGGGAGTTCTCGGGATGATTCCATCCCAGGGACGAGCTCTGTCTCCGTGTTGGCGTTCGAACTGTCTCTTCTTCCTCGTGTCCCCCAAGCATCCGTTGCGTTTCCATCGTGGCATCGACGCCTTTATCGATTCAGAAGCCTCCGCACGCTAATGAGCTCAAGCTGCTCGATGGAAGGACGATGCCTTTGTAACCGGAGCCGGAGCCGGAGCGCCAGGGCCAATCCCGGCAGATTAGCCGGGAATATGAATTAATGAGGAAGGATTAAGGTGACAGGTGGTTTCGATGTGCTTACAGTGGGGAGCAGCCACCGAGCTGTAAGCGAGGGAGTCTGCTCTGGATCAACGTGTGTAATGTCCTGTCCTGCGGTGTTATTCTTGCTGAATACTTTGAAGAACGAGGTGTTCGTACCAACTGGGTTGTGCCAAGAGTCGAGCGAAGGAAAAAAGGAACTCTGCCGACGCTGCGGTCGCACGTCTCTGCCAACCGGGCGAGTGGAGTTTGGATCCGTGTGTGTCACAATCCAGGCTCGTTCAACATATGCTCAGAAGGAGTTGAATATACGGTATTAAATGTATTTGTAGATCATAATGTTACCTTGATGCTGACCTTTGACCTGGCAGATATTTAAAATGCCATCACTTTATTTGAGCCAACTAGACATTTGGAGGAAATGTTTTCATGAACAGCAAATGGATTCTTGAGCTGTCACATCGACCTTTGACCTCCAGAGGAAAATAAATTCATCCTCGATTCCAAGAGAAAGTTTCTTCCAAATTTCAAGAAATCCCGAACATGCCTGGAGCCACAGCTGTCATCGGCACAGAGGGAAAATATGAATCCGCTGCGTCGACGTGCGTCAGCGTTATCAAAACAAAGCCACTCGGGTGATTGAGTGGTTTCCATGACTACAGCCGGGGGAAAGCATAGCTAATGTACACACAACAAACACACATATTCAGATTGAAGCAACCTACTTTGAGAGCTTTCTGTGCCGGTTCACTGGAGCCGATGACGATGAGGCCGGGTCCCCCCATGCTGCAGAAGCTCTTCAGGTGCAGACCCTCCTGCACGGGCACCGTGGACACAGCGTAGTCCTGCAGAGACACACATTGAATGAGGTGAAGAAAGAAAGTGGAAGTGATGAGCTTCATGGAGATAAGACAGGTAATGGAATTCTCAATTCTGCAGTATTTCCCTAATTACAAGGTTTTCACATCATATGGGTCAGGAGGTCCAGTGGGTCGTCCACTAACCAGAAGACCCTGAACGCCACATGGCCCCTGAGGGTGTTTGAAAGGCATAATAGAAAAAGCACAGCCTACGGGTTTGAATGTGTGAATGAGGCTTGTAGTGTGAAGCTCTTTGATAAGTGCTCTGTGTAAATACAGTTCATTTACCGTGTGTCACTGGATTATACAGGTGTGATGACTCTGTGCAAGATAACAAAGCACCACAGCTCCATTCAATGATAAATGGGATTTGTGTGCATATACAGTCTCCTTATGAAACCACATTGACATTCACTAATACCAGATTTTACTTGGACCTGTAGCTAATTGCATACACTCATAAATATCAGTACATCTACATGTGTCAAGATCCATGAATTATTTGCTGAGAAATCCATTAAAATAAAGTAAAAATGACCTCACACTGTTAACTAAAGTGAATCCTGGATCCAAAACTAAATCTCGTGGGTTCTTCTCTGACGTACACTGTGCGTTTCGTGGAAGTCTGCTAAGTAGCTTTTGTGTAAGCCTGCTAACAAACAAACAACCATGGGGGTAATAAATTAAGAGGTGGGGTCGTGCAGTGGGGTCTCAAGTGGTCTTTTAAATAGAGCAGCGTGCGGCTCGGAGTCGGAAACAGTAGGAGTGAGCTGGAGGATGATGTCACTGAGCCGAGCGCTCACTGGGGAGATTACACAGCGACTCGGAGGAGTGGGATTGGAGAGGATTTCCCCGGCTGCAGGAAGTCACAGAACCACATGTTGTCATCAGAAAAGCTTCATAAAAACTGAGGATTAACAGAATCATTAACAACCTGCCACTGATTACAGTTTTCATAAGACATGAGTCTTACTGACTTTTACTGGTCTCAGCTTCTTTGTAAGGTTTTAAAACTTGAGAAAATACAGTACATTGAAATCACAGCTTAACGATTAACAATCACAAGTTAAAGATTGTTTACGAAGAGGAGATTCCTTGATCATAAACTACTGCAGCCGCTCCAGGGAGTGTGTGTGGGAGTGGTTTGATCAGAGTTATGGCAACGTAAGCAAACACCACAACAACCCGTCATCACATTTTTGCCTGACACGCAACCGAACTCTGATTGGTGCCTGGAATCAGACGACACACATTGCATCCCCCCCCACCCTCCACCCCCAAACACACACACACCCACACTTCAAACCAGAGAGAAAAGCAAGAGCCAGAACACGAAAATAGAACTCTCTCATCAGATGACCAAGGCTTTTTCAAACGTTTCATATCTAAAAGCAGCATTCAACAGTTGACTAGGATAATATCCACTCTACTATTTAGAGACCTTTAGTGATTCATGTATTTTTAGGCCAGTTACAAATCTCCAAGGAGACTCTGTTTTCCTCCCTGTGTGTTTCTTCGTCAGTTTGTTTGTTGGTAAAATGACACATAAACAACTAAACACATTACCAGGAACCTTGGGGAGAGGATGTGGGTTCAGGGACGGAGGCATTAGATGAGACACGGTGTTTAACCACAGCCTTCATTTGGATTCTAACTTCCCGAAACTGAAAGAATTTCCCAGTTTCAAACTGATTAATTGAATTTCTGATGAAGTTTGTGACCAACGCGGAGTCACGGAGAATCGATCGGATCCATCCTGACGCTCACGAAACCTCGAAGTGATACCGAAGAGTTGAAGCTTATTTTCCGAGACCTCTCCTTCCTGAATCTATGTGAATACATTGATAAAACCGTTTCTGGTTTGCGCCTAAGAAAATAACTTCATCTGACATCCATGTGTTTTGTTAATCATAAAGTACGTTTTCAATGGGATTTCTTTCTTATTCCTCTAAGGTTCATAAAAACTCTGCTGAAGTGTTGTGTACATTTTCCATCGTTGCACTCGCTCGTGTCGTTTTCCGTTCACATTCACGCCACGTTTAAAGAAAACAACCTCTCAGGTCAATGTTTGTTCACCGCCATTAGCTCCATTAAAGTTCTGCGGTTCGCTGAAATAGTTATTGTGACAGAAAAACAGAAAAGAAAACTTGGCAGCTAGTCGTGCAAATAACTCCTTGATGTTTTCCTGAACTCAGTCCTTGGCACTTGTTTAGAAGATACAGGAGGACAATTGGGAATTATTTAATCTAAACTTTCATCATCTCTTATCCCTGAGCAGGAATTTTGGAGTAAAATTAGAAATGCGAGATGTTTTCCTTTTCTACCCTTATCAAGATAAGAAATCCTGGGGGGGAAATAAGGGAGAGACAGAGTCGCTTTTCATCTGCGCTCGCAGGCGGATACTTCTGCCAAGTTGTGACCTGAAAAGACCCGATGGAAGAACCCACACGTCTGTCAGAGTTCTGTAAACTATTGGTGCAAATACGGCGTCAACAACTCTTAGGTCTAATGGAAAAGAAGTGGCTTAACCTTGAGGTTTCTTCCCCCTGAACCAAGAGGCCGTTCAGAAAAGGATCTGCAACATCTGCATGCAGTTGCTCAGCGCTAAACAAACCTGGCAGGAAAGTGATCCTTAAATTTGATAATGAGAGGAAAAAACAACAGTGACAGAGGGAAGCCATCAGATATAAAACGAAAGAAAAAACAACAATAATGGACGCTCAAGTGAATTTTCCTTGTTTCAATTGCCAGAGACGCATCATTAAGTCCCGTCTTCTGAAAGATAACAGAAAAACACAGAGGAATCCGTAATGAGGGATTTGAATCAGATACAGATGGGAAGAGGGAGGTCCTGGAGCTGAACTCTTGGGAGTCGTGACCCACCTCTGAACTTCGGTCATGGTCTCTAACTTCAAAATGAACAGACGTTTGAATCAGACCGACCCACACTGTGACTCAGTGGAGTCTGAATCCTCCCTGAGACAAACCTGCCGTCTCAGCGATTTCCTTCTGTGTCATTTATGGAGATGGAGGAGCTCGGTTGTGGTGACCACGGTCCGGCCGCGGCTCGGGGAGATTAGTCAGAGCGGAAAAAAAACAGGGTGGAATCGTTTCCAATACAGAAAAGTCTGTGACACTAACCAGGGCTGAAGATAAATATTGACCAGACTCAGACACTCACACTCCAGGAAGCTGCTGATCAATATTTTCTTACTGTCGACAAATCGGACAAAAACCCACAGATGTGTTTCTCTGTCTCTCTGCTCCAAGTCTGTGGTGTTCTGCCTCAAGACGATTTGTTCCTACCGGAGACATTGATCTTTAAAAAAATATGTCACAAGGAGGAAAAGGCTAAAACATAACTTGTTTTTATTTCAATCAGACAGGAACTCTTTAGAAAAACAGCTCCCTGCTTAAAAGCTGAGCAAACAATGTAAACTCGTTTTAAGTGGAGTTCAAAATCTTCCAGCAACAATACACGTGTTCCGTTTGAATCCACAGGAACAGTTTGACCTTGACGCTGAGCAGAGAAAACTGAACACAGGAAGAGAGGAAGGAGCTTCCATTGGAGTTTTTATCCAACGTTACTGAAAAGGATTTAATGGTGCACCGACTTTTCCTGCAGATCTGGTGTATCAGTGTGTATTTTCAGTGGGAGGACGATGTGTGTGTATGTGTGTACGTGCATCAACAGTGTGTCTCATGTATGTGTTTGTTATAGATGTTCAACAACAATGCAGAGATATAATCAGGCTGCGGGTACACAGACAAAACTTGATGGTCTGATTCCTTGTTGGTTTTCTTCTTGTCATTGACAATAGGAAGAGAATAGATTATTCCCACAACAGATAAGTTACAGTTCCACTGAATTTCTCAAAACTGTGAAAGAATAAAGAAGTTATGATGGTTTTTTAATCTAAATTTGCAAATTATATTTAAAAGAATGAAAATGTACCGTCGTTCAAACAGAGCTTTTGGTTTTTCCTTTTGCGTCTGTGAGTGGGAACAATCTGAACAACTGACGACTTGACTTAAATACAAACTGAGCTGATGACCAACTGGAGACAGGTGGCACAGGACAAACAGGTGAAACACATCAAGGCAACACAACTGGAGGGAAACACACAAAGGCAGGAAGTAAAGAGAACAGAAACACGAGGGACATTTAGAATTTCAAAATAACACAAAACAAAACACTGAAAGAAAACAAATCGGGTAAAAGTCAAACAACCAAAAGAGTTCCTAATCAGAACAGTAAAAAAACAAAAACAAACTCTTTATCCAAGAGTTTAAAACCTGAAAGAGTCAGAACACTTACAATGTAAATAAAAATACTTTCTTTTTCACTTATTCTAGCAACATTTCGTATTTATGTTTTGTGTTTCATGCTGTTTCCACAACGACTGAAAGTCACACAGAGCAGAGTGAACACGAGGAGGAAGAGGTGGATGGATGAAGAATGGATATAATGGACAGAGCGGGGGGGCAGAGATGGTTGCAGGGAGAAATAGAATTAGAGAGAAAGTGAGATGTAACAGAAGGGGTTGGGGGGGAAGCATCATGATGGTAATGATGCTTTTATCTTCCTGCCGCAGAGCTTTTACGATTGAAAACATATTTATCTCTTCCTGTCGGTTCTGTCAGGTCTGATCCCTCATAGCAGACTTTCGCTCGGGGACATTTTCAGGGGACTAGAGACGACAGACAGTGGTCGTTGTGTATCTGGAAAATGGATGTTTAAAGTATTGCTCTCACTGTACAGAGAAGAGAATGAGTTTGCATGTTCTTGCCACACAGGTTCTTGTCCTGGTCCTCCGGCTCTGGCTTCCTCCCACAGGCCAAAGACACGCAGACTGGGATGAGGTTAAATGGAAACTAAAGGGTGAATGATGGTTTCTTGAGGTTTAGATAATCGATGGATGTATTTCACCTCAACTCACCTTAAATGCATCAGCCAGGATCTCTGCTCCTCTCTGATTGGTCCGCTTGGAAAGGCCCACAAAGAACTCTTGACCTGCAGAGAGAATCAGATGAAAATGAAGTAGTTGTCTATCAACACACATATAAGAGATAGAAAAGGATGATAACAATCTGATGAACACGAGCAATGTGCAGCAGCGGTATCTGAACACTGCATGTGTCTGTGAGGAAGACACACAACGACCAGGCAGATCTGTGACGGCCCGGCCCGGCTGCACCACACTGAGCTCAGCACTGGTTTCCTGATGGAGCTGCTGAGCATTTTTTCACAAACTGAGCCGTTAGCTCCGGCCCGGCCATCAGGAAATGTTTCTCGCCCTGCCATGTGAAACCCATTTCAGCTGGAAGGAGCGACAGCACACAGCCAGCGTCTAGAAACCCAATTAAGTGCACTGAGCGTTTCTTTTAACGCAGCTTGCCCAGACCCACATTTGAACTCACAACACGACAGTAACGCAATGTACAGACAATCAAGCACAGACCACCGTGCTCCGGGTTCTCGACCTGCATCAACGTTTATGACCTGATGGCAGAGTGATAAGCCTGAGGTCCTGCTGAGGTGATCAGACCAGGCAGTATAGCGCGCAACATTTTTGCTGCAGATTATTTTTCGAGCCGAGGCACCGGTTCATCGAGGTTACAGAGAGGAATGTTTGCGTGGAAGATGTTTAAAGTCAAAGACACGCAATCGTCTGCTCTTATAAAAGCTTCTATGAGTGTAGAAGCTGCAGGCGCGGATATCTCACCGCTCTTGAAATCACGAGTGTGTTAAATGATTTTAACTTCCATCAATACAAAATATTATAACTGCTTTATTATATATATTTTTTTTGATGGTTGGGGGTATTTCTGAATCTGTTTATGGCCGAACAGAGAAAACAGGAAGTAGAAAGCTTGTGATAATTGACCTCAAACATTACAATAAGCTGGAAAGACATGGATTGTTTTGTTAATTTGCTCTCATGAACCATTTTTACTGTACTGGTTGTAAGAAAAAGTGTTATTATACCAGTTTGCCATAAATATAAAATCATCCAGGCAAGAAAAAGTTCCTCTCGATTGTGTGGGAACAACAGATTTTACAGGCTCTGAGAAGAGCAAAGTTATCAATATGTTGATGATGATGAGGATGATGATGAGGATAAGGATGATGACTTTTGTTATTGAGACAAAATAAATACACTAAAAAGAGACATAAACATCCACTCAATAGATTCACTCATCAATGTCTTAAAGTTTGTTATCACAACTTTACAGTTTTCCTCTTTTCAAATAGGAAATGAAGATTTTCTAATAAGCTGTTCAGATGAAGTCTATAAGCAGCAAATCTTTGTTTTACTGTGTTTTTATATTGTATTATTACTCATGGGATATGGTGCTGTTAGAACCAAATTATTCTCACATTTCCACCCAGTGCAAACTGATAATCTGACAAATGTTCCCTCCCTTAAACTAGATGTGAATTAATAAATCTATATATATATATTAACTGTATAGAGAAGCAACAGCTTTGTAAATCAATGGACATTAATAAAATGTTAATGACCCGTGAGGATGGACTTTATTATTTCCTTTGTCATGAGCTGAAGCCAGTAAAAGATCATGTAATGTAACTTGATTACACCGGATGCGCTACATAGTTTTAACACCCATTTCAAATTAGATTCGTCTTGCATGAGTTTATATTGGAGCCAGGAAACAAAAGGAAACAGCCTCATAGGTGAAATCATACCTATTTAATCTATATTATTAAGGATAAATGATGACGTTTGGTGAGATTGTGTGATCAACCTGAGAGAGGGAGGATTAATTCACCTGTGAAAAGCACGTCTCCTCCGTCCAGCGTGGCAGTTTCATCCGTCATCTCAACGATGTTCAGGTTCAGATCCTTCAGAGCTGCCTTCATCGCCTCCGTCTGGAAGAAACACAAACAGAAATCCATCTTTAAAACATCTGCGGATATTTAACAAATGACTGAATCTTCCTGACGGAGTTAAGTTGAAGCGTCATTCGTTCCGATCTATCAGCGGTTTCCTCTCTTCAGGAATATTACGATATGATCCAGCTCTAATCAGACAACTGTAAACAAGAGGAAAAATCAGTCTGAGGAGTTTTCCCTGCAGCTTTCCCCTCAGCGCACGGTCGTTAGCAGTAACCAGATTGAGTCAAACAACCCCCCCCCCCCATTCCAGCAACAGGTTGCAATGACATCATCTCAATGAGCTATGAAATTGTGTCAGTTTTGGAGGAAGCATGTAAAAACCTTTACAAGGTCGCAGCTGAGGAGAAGCATGTACGCTGCCTCGTGTTCCGGGTCGTCTGTGTTTCACGTGCGTGCAGGAAGGAGAAGGGGAGGAAAGATGGCCGCCATCCGGAGAACATTTGCATATATTATGTAATGCGTTCACCGGATGGAAAATTAGGAGACGGCCTCATTTCACTTCCATTAACTCTCTTGCTGAACCTGAAACCTGAGAGGAAGAGCAGCTCTTTGTTTTTTGGGGAGGTGACCTTTGACCAGTCCGCTCTCCCCTCTGACCGCCCAGACAGATTTCGGGGGGTGCGGGGGTTCGAGTAGTTTCCTAGACCGGTCATGTTAGCGAGAGCCTCAGTGTTTCCACGAGCCCTATCTCCCTATGACCTCAGCCGGCTCACTGTGCTTTTTGGCTAAACAAGATGCTTCTGCTTCTACTCCAGGCCGAACCATGAGGTCACACAGGTAGACTGCCATGCACTCCCCAGATAACACAACAGAGGCCTGTACGCACACATGACTACACAAGTGTCACAGCGACACACACGTAGCACAGATGCACACGCAGTGGTGTTGTTTTAATCTATAACCAGCAGGTATAGTCTTTATTAGATTTTGCAGGTTTTTGCAGGAACGCCTCTTACTTTAAAAATTTGCCTCGAGGCTCAACAACCTAAATGGCATCTTTCCAATCAGTTCACGCTCCAGATATGAGACAGTGGAATCCCACAGACTTTTCAAACTTTCCTCCTCCTTCATGTTTCATCCTCACTGCTGGCGTTCTGCTCATCTTTGTGCTTCAGTTAACCCGGTGGAACACGGCGTCCTTCCAAGTATCTGGTTTCTCAAATTCATAAGTGGTTTCTTCAAAGCTCTGACAGCCGCAGCGTAACAAAGGTAACAGTTAATCCCTGTTCCCAGGGAGTAAACAATCCCGAGGATTGATGAGAACTCGTGCTTTTAATGCTTGCCTGAAGTCAAGTGCTGTGTTATCTTCGTGTGTCACTGCTGCCAAGTCTTAGCTGGTCCCAATATTCTTATTACAGCATCATCATACCAAGGAAAGTTCGGTCAAATTAGCCAATTCAGATTCTGCTCCATGGAAATCCTGTCCTGCGCAACACATCTGCAGAGCAGCATCACAGCCCCAAAGGTTGAGAGCTGATTCCGTTCCTCATTAGTCACTGTTTAAAACTATGCTTTCATCATCAGTGACTCCTTTTTCCATTTTTACTTTCTGTAGAACTCTGCTGATTCCACTATCACTGTGGTCGTTCGCCCAGGAATCTGCTGGCCTGCGTGAGGCAGCCCTCTACCTCAGCTCTCTGGCATTTCCTCTGACATCACTGGGGGTGATGTGACCCCAAGGGTGTTTAGACCCCCCCCCCAAAACACACACACACATACACACGCTCACACACACACACACGCAGATCATGTGAAACGTAATGGCCCTTATAGACAGACATCAGAATGGTGTCTGCTCTGCTTCTGCCCCATGTGTGTTACAAACCATCAGTGATTCTATTCTTCCACGGACGTGAACAGCAGAACTCCTGTGTTTGGATCAGAGGTTCGGTCCAGATGGAAAATGAGACGTTGCCCAACAAAAAAAGCAAAGATGGTTGAGTAGAAAAAGAACTCAAAGCAAAGAAGAAGAAAAATCTCCATTTGAAAAGAATAATAAATTTAAACTGGGTCACCACGTTCAGTGTACACAGAGGGGAAGATTGAGTGCGGTGAGGTAATGGTCTTGTGTATACAAGTTGTGAATGGTCAGGCAATCCCTGCCTACACAGAGCTGGAGTCCAGACATACTGTCATGGATCTATAAACCACAAGATGCTGCTGGAATCCTGCGAGAAAACACTAACATCAGTGAAATAAAGTTAAATAAATACTCGATCAATCTTGGGTTCTTAGATCAGATATTATATTATCACGTCATGACCTTTGAGCTCATCATATCATCATCAATCATGAAATCTACCCCCCATTAGTTTCCAGTGTCTTAAACCTGCATCGAACATGGAGTCGGAAGTTGAGAGGCCGATGCAGAAACTTTAGAATCACCTTCAGTAACCCCAGGCTAACTTTGGGCCAGTGCCACCATCAAATTAAGGTAAACTTGGTCTGTCCTGGATTTAAATTACTGTTGTCCCAAAAGATTGTAACGCAAAATGAGCAGCACATAGAGAAATCAGTAAAAATACTTCATATAGAAGAAATAATTGTATTTAGCTTAGCAAAAGCAAGTTCTCAATTCCAAAGTATGCTTTCAAAGTCCCAAATAATCCACTGAGGATTCAGGGCTTTGCCGAGCAGCATCACTCAGATCCTCCTCAGGCCAAAACACAAACATCTTCCTGCATCTTGTCTCAGAGCAGTGAGAATCTGCAGCTGTGCAGGAGGCACTGGGGCAAAAGTTCACTCTGGAACTGTTGATTCAAACAGAACGACTACAATGGCAACAGAGGAATGCACCTGTTCATCGACACAGTTTCTACACGCTGTTCTATGATTCCTGTTGGCTGCGAACACGTGAGACTGCCACCCCCCCCCGAACCCCTCCCTGACAGCGCCACACCTACACATGTCTACATTCTTCATATTGTTTACAGCCCGTTTGGACGCTGCCATCAGCAGGTTGTAACAGAATCCAGGATTCATTCAAGCAGATAACCTATATACTTGTGCATAGTTGGCAGGAGTCGGCCTTTTTCCTGCTGTTCGTGCTGACATCCCTCTTCTTTGCAGTTATTGATATCTAAAGCTGCTGTTTCCAAATATTTCAAAACTCGACAAATTTTTTTACCCACACGACTGCAGCTGAACACATTTCTTCATAAATTCCGTGCAGTGTTTGGATGTCACAGAGGAATGGAACTTCCAAGATGTGAAAGCTGCATAAATCGTGCATCTTGCACATTGCAGCATTACATCAGACCTCTCTGTTTGCCATGTGAACTGTAGAGTCACAGCAACAATTCTCAGAAAGAGGAAGAGACTTCAATTTAACAGGCAGGTGTTCTTCTACGATAAAGCAGCCAATGGATATTACTGTCTTTTTGTGTTATAATTTAATTACTCCCTGTTTTTTATGAGTTTTGCTTTCGGTGATGGCAGCATGAAGAGCAGAGAATGATTAACAAAGCTCTGCTGGTGGTTGCATATAGGAAAAAGATAGGCTTGCTCCCCACTGATAAACTGTTAACTAACAGAATAAGGTAGAAAAGTTTATGTTCCTCCAAAGGTTGAAGGTGCAATCCGTGGAAAATATATCCAATTTCAGTCCCATCAATCATCAAGTCACAAATCAATCTTTGTCAATAGTTTTATGAACTTTCTGGTTCACAGGAGTTAGGTGTGACTATTACCTTTGTCATAAAAGGTGGCATGAAGTATAAATCCATACAGATCTATACAATATCAAGCTGAAGGTAGTTTACTGTGGCACTCAGTTACCATCGATGATGTTGGTGATTAGTTCTGTTGCCTCACAACAAGAAGGTTCTTGGTTCCAAAGTCTTTCTGTGCAGAGTTTGCTTGTTCTCCCACGTGTGCTTGGTTTTCTTTGGGTACTTGGCTTTGGTCAATTGAAGACTCTAATGGACCGTAGGTGTGAACGTGAGCGCTAATGGTTATTTAGTCACACTGGCAAAATGTACATGGTGTACACGCCTCTCACCCATGAGTTTTTATTAGGACTTCTTTAGCTTTTACTATCATTTGTGCACAGTTAACCAGCCTGACAGTTCCCACCTTCCCAGTCTTATTGCTAAGTTGAGCTAAATGCCACAGTAGTTTAAGGTTGAAGATACACACAGACATCATTTTCAGAAATTCAAATTAACAAGTGCCTACTAATAACCTGACATTTACAATCTGACATGATGACCTTTGAATACATTTTTTTCTACCAATTAACCTCACTTCATTATTTCAGACGCCGCACATCAACCCTCCTCTCCTCCTTCGCTCTCTCTCTTTCTTTGTCTCTCACATTCCGTCTATTCTCTCTCGACCCCAGTGCCAGGGTCAACAACGCTCCTACAGCAGCTTCCCATGCAGAGCGTCCCATTATCTCTCACTGCGAGGGACATCCAATACCCCGTCCTGTCTAGGTGCCAGCTCGCTGTGCCAACACCTCCTTCTCTTCTCCCTGTGCTCCTCTCGTCTTCTCCCCTCTCTCCTCCTTTCCCCCCCCCCCCCCCCGAGTCCTCGGCCAGGCGACATGCTATTAGCCAGCACCCTGCTTTGAATGAAAAAGGCCCTTTTAAAATTCATTAGGGGCAGAAGGCTCGGCGGGCCAGTCGGTCTGCCTGCCACATTCCTGCCGTTCCAGCCCAGGACAGGGGAGACGGAGCAGAGAGAACAGCCTTTTATTTGGGTCTTTTTATGGACCCCCGTCTCCCTTGTCTCGCCCCTGGTACCCGTGGATATCGCATTCTGCTAAGAAGGACCATCAGTCTGATAGGGCACGGTGCATTTGGAGAGGGAATAGAGGACACAACAATGGCATTCCTGAAGGTCATCCTAGCCTCCCTACCCCAGGCAACAGAGTCCCACGCTCCGACATAATGGGGATACAGCATTCCTCCGAGCTTCACACGCAAGGAGGTCAACCTCTTCAAATGACAGTTATCAGCTGCAGTTTGTGTATAAACACAATGCCAGACAGTTGAGACCTGCGAACACTACAGTGAGATACCATGCAATCACCATCATAGAGTTACCTATTTACTTATCCAGCAATTAGTACAATGTGAAGCAATATCAGCATTGATCTGGAGTCACCACGTATAATAGTCACTCCTCTATTAGCTCTGGTTTGGGCTCCACCACCTCCTGAGGGAGATATGTCTTTTTCAACAGCCAAATCCTCAATCCTCACCATGAGGTCCCCACCTTGCATATAAAAAAAAAGTGTTCTGCCACATTTCTGTAATAAACATGTTTACTGGTGTAGCCTTACAGTTATTTGTAATGTCTCAAACTGAAATGACTCAAAAAGGATATCAAGTGTTGTCTACACATGGGCACGAGTTTATACAGAGAGTCTTGTGCGTCACGGCTAAATCTTTGGCTGGACATCGGGGACACAGATGATGATTGCAACAGATAGCAGGGGCTTAGCGCAGAGCTAAGTTCAAAGACCACCGGAGTACAGAACAGGAGTAACGACTGCGTTTCAAGGCAATCGACCGAATGGAATTTAAAATAAATGCACAGATCTCCTTAGCTATGCAGCAAGTAGCACAATAAGGCTATGAGAACCTTTCAGGTATTACAGTCTCTGGCGTCATGGAGGAAACAGATGATTCCTTTTGTTTGCTGAGAAGAGTGAGTATGATTAAATGGCTCTATTAGAGATTTGTCCGATTTCACAGAGTGCTGGTTTGAAGGGAACACCTGTAGGCTCCAACTAATAGCAGCCTTGGGGGTGAAAAGCAACACAAGCTGTGAAGAGACTCTGACTGGGCCTCTAACACTCACACACAGGCAGACACACATGACAAATATGAATTTGTGAGGTTTTAATATCGGAAATCCCTTACTGTTCTTTGTTTTTTCAGGAATCACAAAGGAATCACAGATCACTCCTACATGAGTCACACAGGTGGATTCATACGTGGAAACTTGGGCAGAGTCTGACGCTGTCACGGTGGTCAAACGGCACATTCCTCCCGGCGAGGGTTTGCACTGTCACCGTGTGCAACCAAAGTATGAAATGACAACATCTCATTTAGCGGCAGCCAAGAGAAAACAAACTCTCCGTGGCCTGTCCTTGCTTTATCTAAACAAATCCTCCTCGTAGGTTGGAACATACCTGTGGTTAACCAAGCCATGACATCGCCCCCCCAGGCTTAAAGATTACATGACTGTTGAGAAGTAGGTCAATGTGAAGGCGTGCACAGTTAACAGTAGCAGATCTGGAGACCCCTTGCACCGCATCAACCACAAGGATCTGGCAGGCGGGTTCCAGTCAAAGAGCTGCTTTAGCCAAACTGACTGCGCCGTCAGCCGGGGCTCCCGGGACATCAGGGCTCCGAGGAGGAGAATGCCACAGCAGAGTCCTGCTTAGACACATTTACAGTTGGCTGGGGGGCGGGAGACAACAGCCGTGCCAGGATTCAACAAATCAACTGAAAACGCGAGAGAGGAGTGAAGTTAAAAGTGCAGGACACTGTGGTGGCTCTTTTAATTGCCTTTCTGAGAGCTAAGAGAGGCTGTTGTACATGTAATCACACGTTGAAGTGTGGATGGAGCCTCAACAATAAAGACTTCTCCATGATGAGTTTTCTATCAATACTCTGGTGGCTCTTTGTTATCTGCTCCTTTTATTAAAGTTTAGATAGAAAACAGATTGGAAGAGAGTAAAACTACTTTTAAACAAGATAAACTTTATTTAATCTCATCATGAATTTCTTATAGAACAGAGGTGTTGATTTGTGTCCTGGACTGAAGCATAAATATAAAGAATAAAATAAGTAAATTGTGGTATGAGCCATGTTGCCCCACAACAAGATGGTTTGAGTTCGAACCCCCGGTTTGGCCGAGGGCCTTTCTGGGTGGAGTTGTTTCTATGTGTCAGCTCTGTCCAGCTTGTACCCGGCTTTTGTCCCAATGTCAGCTCCTCAAAGGACAAGAGGTAATTCACAGATGGATATAAAAGACGGTCCCTTTATCTAACCCGATGATCCAGAGAATCAACCTTTCCAAATTAATTACAAAGTTTAGAGATAGTCATAAAACTTCTCACACATCCTCAACGATTTGTGCTGTCTCGCAATTCTCCGTCTGCCAACATATTTTGGAACTCGCCAATTAAAGCCCCGGATTGGATCCAACTCGTTAAATCAGTAGAATCGCTCATCTTTAAAAAGGCGATTTAAGAGGCTCACTGACATGTTAACGAGAATAATCTACGACGACTACAGCCAATCAAAATGAAAAATGGGGTGAAGATTGTGGCTGAAAGATTGTGTAGTATTGTGTAGTATCATTTAGCATTAACTCCCAACAACTGCAACATATCCAAGCTGTGATCTGGACAGCGATCCGACGACTTTGAGAAAGTCGACCAGTCTGAACTTGGCGTTAAAGTACACTCTTCACCTCTCAAGTCAATAGTAAACAGGATGAAGGGTCCAACACATTTCTGAGCAGTGGACAACAGGAAGTAACCTTCATATTTGAAGGGAAAATGTGTTTAAAGAGCAGGAAAATGAGAAGAAATATTTAGAGCTGTCCTCAATAGAGAAGGGGTCAGATAAATAACATCTTGTACTGTAACACCTTGCTGGTCACAGAGCAGACTCACATAGAAAGACACCCAAGCGCAGCCGAGTTCTACAAAAATAAACAGAAATATGAGTCTGTTTGACAAGTCCGAAGTCCGTCCCAGAGCAAATAAAGTGCTCGCTCCAATCAGCAGGGCCGTGAAGAATGTGTCTGCTGCCTACCGCTCACTGTGATGGCTCCACAAATACAGGAGGGCTGCAGGCTAGGAGCTGGTGGAGAGCCGAGGGCCGGAGGTTGCTGAGGTGAGCCTCCACCACGGGGAAAAACACAGGGGGCTTCAGTAAATACATCTCCTCCGACTCCTCCGTGTTTATTGGCTTTGACCCCCACAGACTGGACCTCCATACCCAAAACAAGGAGGAAAAGCCAATAAACTCGTCGCCCTCAGAATATTACAGGCCAGCCTCGCCTGACTCTACTGATTTGATAGAAGATTACTCACCAAAGATCCTTTCACCATCTAAGAGCATTGATACCACAAAGGGGAAGATTTAGTACCTCTTTCGAGGAAAGTACATTTTACTCACCGCTTTCTGTTGGTGTATTGGTTAATTGGTCTGATGTTTGTCAACTGGATTGTGCAAAAACCCACTGAATGGATTTCTAGGAAACTTGTTTGAAGACGAGGACATTGGGGCTAGACAGATCCAATTAAAGTTGGCACGGATCAGGACAAAGGCAAAGATCCAAAAAAGGTTTTTTACTTTGTTTAACATTTGTTTTACATTTGTCGACAGATTTCCCAGAGAATGATCCATGGATTTCGACAAAAAAAGAAATCTAGTATGTGAAATTTGGTGAGGATTGATTGTTTGGCTTCCTCAGCAAGTATTTCTGCAATGCATGGTTATGACATCAGGAATGGCAAATTGTGCTCGGGACAAACCACTTGCATGCTCCCCAGGTCGCTCTGCTCTACACCACGGGCATGGAGGGCCGATAAACTGCTTCTGTAACCGACACTTCCTGTGTTTCATGACATCAACTGGAAAAAGTGAAATATTCCAAAGATTTGAAGTTGAGGGTATAAGCACAGAGAGTCCTGCTTTATGCTTAAAGGTCGTTCCACTCTTCTCCATCACATCAAGCAGGGCTATAAATCCTCTCCCAGCTTCTTCTCTGATAAACTGAGATTTATACTTTAGCATTTACATGATGTTATTATCCACAGCGATAAAAACGCTAATAGCCAAACCAGTGAAAAGTCATATTTCAGCTCCATAGCGAGCACAGGACAGTCAGTGTTGTACGTGTTGAGAATGTACAGACAGAAAGAAGCTGTACATCCTGTCCTCCTTGCTTCCTCCATTCCTTCTTTCTCAGGGGGAAACCCAAGTGGGAAACTCTACTCGCCGTCACCTTTGGCCTACCTGGGCCGGCAGAAACAGGACCACCCACATGAGTTCAAGGTGAGCACATTGTGTGTGTCAATCACACCGTGTGTTACAGTGGAAGGATAAAGCCTGAGTGTGTGTGAGGAGGGCTATATATTTTAAAACTGTAGAGTCCACAGTGCTTAAAGGAGATGTTATAGCCCATTTACTCCAAATTACTCCACAATTTAACCATGTGAATCCAGGGTTTGGATGTTTGAATGAGTTTCCTACAACAAGCATCAAGTAGATTCAATACAAGTCAATTGAACATCCTTATCATAAGATGAAGCCGTCAATTCAATTCAATTAATTCATATTTTATCAAAATAAGTGATGGATGTCTGGAAAGAATATGTTCAAAGATGTAAAACTCTAAACAACAGGGTTGATTGGTTCATTGGAACGACTTTCTACTAAAGAACTGCCAATGAAAATGGTACAAAACGTTCTGTCACTCATTATGAGAATTGGGAGGGGGGGGCAGCCTCTCTGGAAAAACAAATGTCACTCGTGTGGCCCAAAGTAAAGAAGCGTGCGGCGCAGTGATTTGTTACGAAAACACTTTTAAGGGTAAAAACGTGCAAATAAAGTGGCCTGATCCTCGAGTGAGAGTGTTGGCAGCTTGAAAGTGTGAGAAGCTGTTGTTTAACAATCCGATCATCGTATCGACAGTCAGGGACACGATGAACTGATGTGTCGTCTGTGCACTATGTTCCACATCTCCAGGAAGTGCATATACGGTCGAGGGGCTAAACGTTGAATGGAAAGTGGAATATCTGACAACCGTGACCATAAGTCATTTCCCATAACCTATATGTTTTTTTTCCGAGCACTCTGGTTCACCCTGCATTGGTCCTTATGGCATCCCGGCTCATGTGTTCCAAAGAAGATTCAATTGAGGCGATTTGAGATGGAATCCCCACTTTGTTTGTTTTCGTTCCACCGGTTGAGGCCCCATGGAAAAATCCAAAGTAAAAATACCCAGAACTCCCACAGATTTAAGTTGTTTCAACAATTCGCGAGGCCCAAGGTGTGCTGCGGAATGGAATGTCCGACCAAACACCGTCTGAGGGTGTGTATGAATATTTACGTGGACCGGAGAACTGACCTACCACCGGGAGGAGAGAGATGTGTTTGGTGCGGCGGAGAGAGAACAGAGAAGGGGTCGAGGGAAGAGGCGGAGAGTTCGGGTGAGTCATCTTAAGATGAGAAGGGAGGCCTCTCGGCGAGTGGTGCCTGCTCGCCGGGAGAAAGAGGAACCCCTGAGTAAGAGGTCAGGGAAGCCACGCCAGTAAGGAGGGAGGACCGGGGCGGTCGGAGTCAGAGGATTTTGACCTCACTGAATATGAGGAGTCTGACTGACAGGAGCTGCTCCAACACCAACAGATTTCGTTTATTCAATCTGAATATGTGCTATAAACAGGAATTGGGTGAGGTTATATAAGTGAGTACTCAACCCCCCCTCACGAAGCCACGCATGCTGTTTAGATTGTAAGAGAATCCGTTGTCTGTTCATATCTGCATTCTTCTCATTGTTGAGGTGTTCCAGTGGTTGCTTCTCTCCACTCGGGCCAGGACTCTAAAAAAAAAAAAGAACCTGGAAACACAGAGCGTCCTGCAGAAAGAAAACACCATCATACCACACGGCTACGCCCACACTTTCCAAAGAATGTAATGGATGTGATCCCAAAGGGGAAAGAAGTGGACTCTGCCAGGCAAAGTACAGACTAACTGCCCATTATGAGGGATTTCCCAAAACAGCCCCTGTGAAGCTGGATGTATGGGAGGGGCGGCTATGGAAAAAGGAGGAAAAGGAGTATGTGTTTTAATCTTGTAAGGCAGGAAAAAAAGAGCGAGATGGGCCAAAAGGTTTCCCATAAATGTTAATGAAGGGCTTTCCCAGAAACATTTTTTTTTTCTCTTCCTCCCTTTTCAGCATGAAACCAGAGGTCAGGTGCTGATGTAAACCAGCAGGGCCGAGTCCCAGAGACCTGCTTTTGAAGTTTAACAGACGGAAACCCCGTGGAATTAACCACGCAGGGATTTCGTACTGACGTAGCAAACTGTGGATGGATGACGTGTGAGAAGCAATGAGCAGGTTTCCTTCACAGAGAAGCACACAGGTCTGAGAAAATCCAAAATACAGTAACTGTGTGTTTCCTACTTTAACTAAGACACAGTCGGACCGAGTGATATTTATTGGATGGTTTCGTCTGATGATGTAGTTGCATTTCATGCTCCTTAATATTGCTCGTATCTTTATTGTTCAGGGTTTTTCTTTATTGTTCTACTAGTAAAAAGCAAAAGGCGGCTGAGTCACGTCTGATTCACTTTTTGTCCATAGCCACGTCATGAGTGGATTTAGGAGCGCCTCAGCACATCTTGTGCCGGCCCAGGGCGGTAAGAAAAGCCGCTGTGGTTAGATTTAAGACACCATAGATCACTGTAATGTCTTCTGAAGGCGCCGCCCTCCAAACGAAACAAGTCGCTTGTGTTGTGAGGCGTCTATAAAACATCCTGAGGGAGACAGTGGATCATGCACTCCCAGTCCTCTGCAGCTGGCCTTTAATGAATGGTTGTATCAGTCTGACAGGTCTCTTAAATTCATAACGGTAGAATCTGATCCGTAACATATTCTTCAGGTCAGAGGTACGGTGTGTTTTTGTGAGGAGAGACACAAAAGTATGGACGGGATGTATGGAGTAAACGATAACCAATTAGAAACTGCACTGGGAGTGTGTTCACAGTAGATTCAGGAACTGGATATAAACAAAAACTTCACTTTTGAACTGTTGCACCAGTTCTTTGACACTTTGTGGGTTTAGCTATGAAACATATCCCACAAGTTACGACCGTGGTGTTGACCCCCTGCTGGGAGTTGTGTCAGGACCACAGAGGCTGAACCCAGGAGGGACGTTCAGCGCTGCATTAATAATCCAGATCTAACTTCACTTAATGTGCTCTCACCTTATTTTTCATTTCTTTGACAATGTGACGATTTACAAGTTTTGGACTATTGGAAGACAGGAGAGATAATAAAAGAACGTGTCACAGATACAAAGTGAGATCTACCAGTTGTGCGGATGCTTTTCCTCCTGACACTGACAAACAGCAGAGGCAAGTGAACTCGTAAAATACTCAATATTTATTTTAGATTGTGCCATTAGAGCCAAACCGTTGATACAGTTGATATTCTACACCCTCACTAATGTTGCATCAGTGAAAAGTTGCCTTAACTGCATCATTATACTTTAATGCTGTTGGCTTTGCGACGGTCTCAAGTGGTCCAGGTTATTAAAGCTTACTACTGATGTCATCAGAGCTGTTTGAGGAGGACTACGCTGATTGAAATGGAGATTTGACTGGTTAGAAGCCTTTGTGCACCTCCATCCATCCATTATTAAACATTATCTGTACTGCTTATCCTTTAAAGGGCCACATGGGGGCCAGAGCAAATCCCAGACGGCACCGGGTGAGAGGTCAGTCGGTCAAGGAGACGGAATTCAGAGGCCAATAATATTACGAATATCTCAGAATTAAAAAGGAGGTGCCTCACATGTAGGAGATGCCCAAGAAGATGTAAACTAGCTGAGACAATGAGATTCTAGAGCTTTTGAAGATAAGGGCCAACGCTGGTGTCGATGGGCTGTCAACAAAAACATCTGATCCAGCTGCAGAATGAATGTGTTATGTCCTGTCTCCTGCTGCTCTACCCAGAAAAGAAGTCCGTAAATCATCCAGATCCAACAGAAAACACCTTTGGAGTCACAGGTTTGAGCTCAGCTGCATGTTTTCAGACTGTGGAAGGAAGAGTTCCCAGAGAAAAACCCACCCGGACACGTGGAGAACATGCAACGTCTGCACAGAAAGACCCTTCCTAACAAAACACATGCTAAATACTTCTTTATTATCATCCCGATCCTCACTAACTTAATAGCTGGCGGAGCTGTTAGCACGTTGGCCTGTTAGCTTGCCAGTTAGCATGCCATGGAGCTGACTAGTAGTCCTGTAATTCCTCCACTTGGCCACCGGGCTCATCTCACTGACTAGTCTGGACCAGGTCTCTGGCAGTCTGCTCCTGGGTTCCTGTCAGCGATAGCGGCCCGCCAGCAGCCAGGCCCGTCCAGCTATGTCTTTGAAGCACCACATGTAACCCATGTGTGTGTGTGTGTGTCTATGAGGGCCATAACCACTCCACCACCCCCCAGCCCCCCCTCCCAGCTCGCCTCTTACCCCCGGGCCTCCGTGCAAAAACATCACCACCACCACCGCTGCTGCTGCTGCTGTGGAACGAGACAGACTGTAATGGAAACGACACACTTTCCAGACACTTGAGGGGACCAGCAAGCATCTTCGCCCGAACTGAAAAAACATACCCACTGTTAACCCCCCCCCACCCACCCACACACCCCTCCTCCTCCTCCAGGCTTGTCTGGACAACGGACATATTGTCTTTCAGGAAATAACCGGGCACATTGTAATGATTAGGCTACATTGGAGATAATAAACTCCTCCAGTGTGAGGCTTTTGTAAAGACAACAAAAAACAGTGACAATCCAAATTCCTCCCGGACCCACCGCCCACCTTGTACCTGCTAATTATTATTACTTCTCTTCTTTGTGTGTGATGCCAGGCTCAAGCGGTTCTGCACACTTGCGTCTGGAGGTGCAGACATTCCTCAGACTCACATTTCCCTGTTTTCTGTCGCATTCTGATCATTCTCTGATTCAACAGATGATTCAGAGCGGGAAGTCAAGACTTTCCCCCCCCCCGGAGGGTCACGGGAATAGTTTATATAATGTAAGATTATAAAAAGATTTCTAATAATAATGTTTCCACGAAGTCTCCTGTGGAATTTCATGCCTCACCTGAGGAGGGATGGATTTTACATTTCATGTAGTCTCACATTCTTCAGACTTTATATTGGTAACTGACATCGGCATGTTGCATATAGAGCGATGATGATTAGTCAACTAACTGTTTAGATGATTGACAGAAAATGACTCAGCATTTTATGTAAATACCCAAAATGATTATTACACCCAGAGAGGGAATGCACCCCCGCTGAGGCCCAACAGGCCTTTTATGAAACCACATTTAAATTCTCCAGATGTGGAATTTTATTTGGATCTGCACCAAATTGCACAAACTCATAAACATCCGTCTCATAAACATGTCTGATTTTTCCATGAATGATTTTACTGAATCCTTCCCTCAAGATTTGCAACTATCAGACTAAACAGACAATATAAACTGCTTTGAAAGGTGATCAGGTTAATTCAGCTTCTCAAATAAGAGGTTTTATTGTGTTTGTTCGTATCAAATGAATAAATTCATCTATTATTGTCTTTTTAAATATATCACCTTGGCTCCTTGGATATGTGGATTGTGTAAAACAAGGACTCCTGAGGCGAGACTGTAATTTCCAACAATCACTTCACAAAGATGTTGTTGTATAGAATTAGACCAACTTGGCTAAATGACCTAATTTACCTTAGTGGATTTGAGACAAACTACTTTACTGGTTTCAGACAGCTTTTGATCTCATATAAGCAGCAATTCAATCTAATCTACGTCTGATTCGAGGGTTAAACTGGGACACAACCGAGACTTAATAAGAGTCCGACCAACTTTGAGTACACTTTTCAATCCTGCTCTTGGTGTCAGGATAAAGGGATTAACCGAAGGTGTCTGGGTTTTATTTAAAAGTTGAAATGAAGCAGTGTTGAAGGGACGTCCTGGCATCTGCTATATGGTGGAGCACAGATTAGAGAGGGAGCTGTGGAGGTGAAGAAGTGTGTGGTTCCCTCGCCCCTGCTTCATTTCACTGTTATGATCGCGTTTCAACCTCACCCCCTTCTCCATCAGCCACCTTCCATCTGATAAGGTATAGTGCTGTTCAGGAGCTCTTGAACCTCGCCATTCTTCACATTCTCCAGATTCTGGCTGGTGTGACCTCATTGGGTGAGCGAAGCTGGTAGGAAAACAGCCCCCGGCCGAGCCTGTGCTTCAACATGGAAACTTCAGCTAACAAAGAATGCATGACTATGTGCAAACTTGACTGTGGCTGCACTTGGGAGTGAGAACAACAGCTTTTCTTATGAAGGCGTCTTATTCACATCGATGTGCAGATTGTTATGTAGCTGCGAGAGAGTGAGCATGTGTGTGGTTCAAGCTTACACACACACACACACACACACGCTGCACATATCTGCACATAGAATTGCATCAGACTGACAAAGCTGTGTCAGCTAGAACATGGTAACCTACAGAACACGAAGGCCGGACAGTAATAGTCTGCCCAGTGGAGGCTGGCTGCTTGTTTTATTTTAGGTATCAGACAAGTCCTGAACCAGACAATCAAAGAAACATCACAGACTCCAGAACGCTGCAGCCCACGACTCTGGATCAGGAGGACAGATCCCGACTGGGCCCTGGGATGTTAGGGACACACAACCAGGTCGGGACAGCCTGTGGTGGGCCTGCCTCCTCGGGGGTGTCTTATAACTTTACAATCCACTGGTGGTCACTAACATCTGCTGGTGGTTGACAACTTGTCATCAGACTAGTGCAGAAGAACTTGACACGTACAAGAGATATTCACCACCTTGTCTTATGTTTTTTTTTTTGTATCTTTATGTGATTCCATTGGGTTCACGTGCCAAATTAGCTCTTTGGACTTCCTGTATGTATTTGTTACAATTCAACATCATATCGTTGGATAGTGAATGATATACGATCCAGCTGGTAGGTATCAAACCGTTGTCTCCCTGCTCAGAGCTCATCTTTATACAAATTGAGCACTTAGGGGTTTTAAAGTACCTTAACTGCCTCCATGAATCTACTGGTGCAGCTGCAGCTGATGTTGGTAACTGGGTCAAGTTCAGTGGACCAAACTGCATGAGCTAATGTCCGGTTGCAGCCGACAGTTTCTTGTCTTATCTCATGTGTCTCCTCCTCGACTTTCCCACGGCCCCCTGGGTAGAAACACCTCCCAGTAAAGACCACACAACCACAACTCAGTCAACAACGGGAATATCAGTAATGTTTCTGCTTCTTGTTTAACTCAACAGGTGTTTTACATTTGTTTTAGTCTACATTACATTCTGAGGAAAATACAAAGCTGTCTTTTTGGTAAATCCCTGTGATGGACTGACGACCTGTCCAGAGTGTAGCTTGTGTCTCATCCAGTGGAGATATGGATGGAGGGGGGTGCAGAGGAGAAGGAGATGGAGGACGATGAAGAGGATGAAGAGGATGATGAGGTGGCAGCAGCACTTGTGTAGAAAAGCAATTATATGCCTCCATGCTTTATGGAATGTTCTTAGAATACAGAGCAAGGCGATCCATTAGGTTTGCTAATCAAGCCGAGTGTGTGTCCCTGTGTGTGTGTCTTTGTGTTTGTATAAGTGTATGTGCATATGAGTTGCATGCCTCTCACTGGAGCACATAATTACCAGCTGGTGATAAAGAAGAGGAGAAGGGGGCATTGTGGGATAGCTGTGGCGTGAGTCGCCATTTCTCGAGGGGTTTATTGAATGACCGTAGGTGGACATGATTAACTACATAGCTGGGAGGCTCAGGTATGCACTGACACACACACAGGAACACACACACACACACACACACAGGAACACATGCACCTGCATAGAGTAGGCAACACATCTGAAAGCGCAAAGTAAATCAATACTTTATCGAATAAATACCCCAAAATCTGCAAATGCTTAGAAAAACTGGAACACAAAATGTCACGTCCCCTAACAACGTGCAGCGTGAACAAACCGCAAATTTGGAACAATCAGAAACGTCAGGTCAGAACAAAAAAGGGAAAAAAAGAAAGGAAAGCTGTTTATACTCATAACTCTGAGAACATTCATTTGGTCAAGCTCTGCTGAATCATTTACCAAAAGCTGAGGTGGAAAGAAACATATAAGCACAGAGTCTGGCTTTCTCCGTGATGCCAGCAGCCAGTCAGTCAGAACCACAGGATGCACACAGCGCAGAGAAAACAAACATTGAGGGATGTCCTTTCTGCATACTTGATGCCTTTCCCAGCCACAAATGCCAAAGTTCGCCCGGGACGCTCGCTGCAAAACAGATTCGCTGGAAACCAACCTGCCATTTTACCTTATAAGGGTTGGACTAGTCCAGGCCTTGGGTTGTTTGTGTGTGTGTGTACGTGTCTGTCTGTGCGTAGGTGTCCCTGCAGGAACTAGGTAAAGTTTCGGGGGGGATTTCACACACCTGGAGATGGAGTCTCTGCCAACATCAGTGGTTTAGGAGAGTTTAAAGCAGCGAGTGGGGGGCGGAAATTCCACGCTTACCACTCGATCTAACATCGTTCCATCGCCCTGGTCCATGCCAGTAACACACACATGCACACACACAAACACACAAAACCTCCTGGTGGCGTGTCTGAGGTGGAACGTTGTTGGAATTCTAGAAACCTCCGATCCAAAGCCTCCTTTCCTCCGCAGCTTGTGAAGATCCTGCAGCACTCATGTTAATATGTGGCTGCAGTCTGCTCCACCACCACTGGGGGAGAACTGTTTAGCATTCCGCACATCACAGGAAATGTCACTCTCCGATCATTGTTATTTTCTACCGCTGCTTCGACTTTAAAAAAAGCCTGCTCCTGCTGATTAGCCTCTTTTTCACTCTGCTGGCATTTGCTACTAATGGATGTTTAACATAATAACAGCATTAATTAAAAGTCCTTCATCGGTGTAATTGCATTAAATATTCTCACTACAGATGTAATTACCTCGAGTGCCACATCCCTTTGGAAAGGACTGAACCGGTCTCTGCAAAACAAGGTGTCAGCTAAAGTCTAAAGGTTAAGACACATAAAACATACTGTGAGTGTAACATCGCTGGTTCTATGCTCACTGTTCTACCTCCCTCTCTCTTTCCCTCACGATTTCCCTCCTGTGTTCCCACTGTGACCGATCTAATAAAAAGACAAAATGCCCCAAACAAAATCATTTAAAAGAGGCTTCTACAAATCCATCAGATTTCCTCTATCTCAGGGAAGAGGATAAGAAGACAATCGCTTGAGAGGCCGTGCTGCAGGAGAATGACAATTGCCTCTCCGCTGAGAGAATTACTTCAGAGCTTTGCTGTGCAGGATGAAGGGTCTGGGCCAGAGGGAACAGGTTTAAAGTCGGTTTGTGAAGTCAAAGCAATTGCAAAGATTTTGAATAGGATTTGTTTTCGAGGACAGAATCAAAAATAACAATTCACTACTCTGTCTGACAGAGGACGAGCGATTTATCATTCGGCCGATTAGAAATTGGCCAAAATGGGTCTTTCATAGACATGTGTGAGTTTATATTTGATGGCAAGCACTGATAATTATAGTTTTTTCTAATAAAGTTCATGGAAAATGCAAAACATCTAACCCGAATTATATTTCATTGCTAATGTTGATATGTACAAACAGTATATATCTGTAACTGAACATTTTTACTCCATAATACCATCAGGCCCTAAAAATCTGTGTAACTTTACTTTCTAATATTGGCAACATAAAACTGCACTGATGTCATACAGATAAACTTTGAACAAATTAGTAGGAAGTCAAGACAGAGCAAAGAAGCTGCTGTTGATATATTTTATTTGTTGTCCTTGATTAAGTTCCCTTTGATTTATTATTATAAGTTGGTGTTGGGACATGGTTTTTTGCAAAAGGCAGGGCTCTCTTTCAGGCCTGTATTGGAAGTCAAAACCTGAAATCACATGGCCTTTGTCTTGAAAAAGCCACAAGCCGCATGGGCTGGAGAATACTCAATCTCCCAGAGTGCAACGTGTTATTTTTGTCCTGAGAAGGTCAAATAACTCAAACTCCCAGGAGGCAACATGTCCCCTTTGTCTCAGCATCTTCGCACCTAGGTGCAAAGTTCTGCCAGGGTCAGCTGCCAATTGGCCAATCTGGCCACATGACCTGGAGGCCACTGGGCCTATATAATAGCAGGCCTCCCCCAAAGTCTCTCTCTTTTCTCCAATCCCTCGGAGGGCCGAAGGCTGCTCCAGCAGCGCTCTTCCTCCACCAATCACCACCGAGGACAGCAGGCTGCCAGCCTTTCCTCCTGTATCGGCGAGTGGAGAAACCTGATATATGTTTGATATATGTGGTGATATTGTGTTACAAGTTAAATCAAGGTTAATGTAAGCTGGGCTCTACAAAGACCCTGCCATTTTCTGATTAGCATTTTCACAGACCCCGCATATCTCTTCACCTACTTAACTACGTCCCCCCGACCAGAAGGAGGGGGGGGGGTTGGGCTCTCTTAGAGACCAATCTTAAAGATCACAGGAAGGTGTGACTCTTTGTTTAACTACCAGAGATCCCCTCTCACACACACACATACACACACACACTCATCTTTGTTAATTAGTATTTTGTTTAGTAATTTGTGTTTTGATACTTTATTATGTCCATAATAAATGTTTTCTTTTAAACTTGTCCTGTCATTAATGTTGCATAAGTGAAGTTTGCCAACTGTTACACTGTCAAGAACTCTATAAACCTTAACTGTTCACTATATAATCTTAAATAGTAAATATTAAGATTTCTAAGTGAACTAGATCTAAATGAGACTGATCTAAATCAATAAATTGGCTATCGTTTCCCTTCTGTGAAGGGTGGTGCCCCGCGAGAACTTAGTCAAACTAAAGTTATGATTTAATATTTATATTTTAAATATTAACGTTTTATTTTTATATTTTTGATAACCAAATTTATTGAACGCCTAAAGGCACACCAGCTTATGGTATCATTCCTAACCATTATTGCACAACATTGGCAATAACTTGCTTCTACCTGAGATGAACGGTGTAATCTTAATATGAATCTATCCCTGATTGACTCTGAAACGTCTGTTCTGCTTCACGTCTTTATTTCTTGGCTGTTGAATCAGCTCAGATCTCTCTGGAAGGCAGGAGCTGTCAGATGAGTCAGATCTCATATCAGCGAGAGGAAGGTGACTCAAGGGAATCCACAGCACCTCAGATGTAATCATGGAGGAACTTGAGACACAGCTGCATGTCTGAAGTTGAATACTGATCAAGTTGCCCGGGACCTCTGAATAAACGTGACATATGAACAAGCTACTTGAGGTGCGCTCGTGATGGCGAGCATGCAGGGGCGAAGCATGCCCAGCGTTCTGCCTTACAGGGCCAGGGCCACAGGGTTCAGGCTCCAGGTCAAGAGGACACATGCAGCAGTTCACAGAGGCAGCACACGCTCACTCAGTTATGCATGCACATAATCAGGCATGAATGCATATGCAGGTCGAGTCCACCCCCCCACCCACTGTCTAATCAACAGCTGCTCGGGCACACGCACAGGAGAGCTGAGCCCGTGCCAGCAATAAGAGTCATCCCTCACTCCGGAGTCACGGATCAAGGCCGAGCACGATGACAAATAACTTCCGGAGTGACGAACAAAGGCCGCTCACGTCAGGGTGCGGGCCATGTTTGGTGCCCCCCCCGCTCAGGGCGCCGTGCGGTCATCGGACGAAAACAGGATCTCCGTGGAACGGTGTAAAACACTTGACGCACTTTCTGAGCGCTGACATCAAGAGACAGAGTGACCCGCGGTCATTCATTTCAAATGACCGGAGTGACAAAGAGAGCGGCGGCAGAGAACAGAGCGGCAGCTGTCAGCGACACATTCACAGCTTCACTGCAGCGGAACAGGGAGCCACAGCAGTGAGGGTGTCAGCTGAAGGGCGGATGCTTTACCCTTACTTACTATTTGGACTTTGGCTCCAGCTTTTCTGGTCCGATTACTTGGTAAAAAATACCACATAGTCAAATGAAGAATAATGTGTTAAATATTTCCTGAGGCTGCAAACATGCGGATTGAGTTTAACGCAGTGGTGGGAAGTAACGAAGTAGAAATACTTTGTTACTGTACTTAAGTAGATTTTTCACATATCTGTACTTTACTTGAGTACTTATTTTCCTGACGACTTTTTACTTTTACTCGTTACATTTGAACAAAAATATCTGTACTTTCTACTTCTTACATTCTCAAACTGGCTCGTTACTTGAGCAGCGGAGGTTGGCGCGGCGCGGCGCGGCGCAGCTCTCTCTCTCTCTCTCTCTCTCTCTCTCTCTCATATCCAGGGTTAAAAATTTGTAAAATCATACATTATATACATTATATTCATATTGTTGTTATAATTTTTCAGTCAGTTGAGATAAATCTTGAGGAGAAACATTTTGGCTTGTTTTGTGTCTGTATAAGGCTACTATAAAAAACACTTTGCATTTTTAATTTTGGTACTTGTACTTTTACTTTTGATACTTAAGTACATTTCAACACCAGATACTTTTGATACTTAAGTACTTTTAATATGAGCGACTCTAACACTTATACTCAAGTCATTCTCTGACGGGTGACTTTTACTTTTACCGAAGTCACTTTCAGGTAAGATATCTGTACTTTTACACTAAGTATGGCTTTCAAGTACTTTATACACCACTGGTTTAACGTCATATTTTGTGATTTAATTTGCACTTTATGTCAAAGGAGCAATGTCATTGTCACACTCACGGACCAACCAGGCCTCACTTTGCAGAACACAGTCTCTTCAAGTCTTGACAAACAAGGATTCAAAGGTTATCGTCAACACCGTGGAAACCGAAACAAAGACCAAACATTGGTCTATGAAAACAAACTTATCTTCTTGCCATCAGGAGGTTTGGTCTTATCAGATCTGTGGATGATGTTCAGAGAAGAACGTGCACATGGCTGAAAGTATTTCAATCATGATAAACCTAAAGGTACAGTTTTGTTTCTGGAACACTTTTTATCTTACATGCTCGAATCCTCTTCACATCTCGATAGCAGTGAATAAAAACAGTTGACGACAGCCGGAAGTCAGCGAGCAAGTAACAGAGAAATCAACTTGTTAAAATGAGTGTAGTTTGACGGGATTTACCTACACTAGCTGGAAGAGACTGTAAAGTGGAGCTTTAATATCTGGAACCCTCAGGAACATAGAGTCTGGAGTCGAGACAAGAAAACACGGAGCTGGAGCTTATAGAAAATACAGCATTTGTGTGGACACTGTCTTTGGACAATAAGTGAAGGTATCTGCCCGTTATCTGTATCCCTCCATCTTTAATTTAACAATCTTCATATCCACAGTTCAGAGGGTTTAACTACAATTACACAGTTCTTCTCAATGAGCTGAGGCAGAGACTCGAGTGCGTGACTCACCCTGACTCTGCTGGTTCCGTTCAACTGGTTCCATACTCATCACCGTCCCTTCAACTAGAAGATGAATCGAGAGAGATCTGCTAAACAGTTGCATAATAAGAGTCCAAAAACAAACCACATGACGTAAACTAATTCAATCATCGGTAGGCAAAGTTCAGCTTGAAAACAAATTAAAGTTCAGAAAGTGACGAACCGCAAGAGAAGGAGGAACAGATTGTGTGGAAAAGGGTCTGGGATGACTAAGGCTCTCTGGGTTTGACCTGGGGGGGTGTCTTCATTCATAAAAGGCCCGGGATGAACTCCAGCTCGGAGTTAATGGCCCCAGTGTGACAAGCTCTGTCCTTTTGCTATAAGCATCGGAAACCAGGACCAAATGTTCTCATGCATCATTAAGGGAAAAAGATCTGACGGGCAGAATCGATTTGTACATCATTGCGAAACCTTTCCAAATCCCCTTAAACTTTGTTATGATTTCCAACTCCGTCTATTTAAAAGTTTCCCCGCAAAAAAGGCCGATGGCGCTCGTGTTGTTATCGCCCGGCTGATGTCATGGACCCGATCTGAGAGGATTACGCAGATGGTGGGAGAGTTGAACTGTGAGTCTGGCGAAGGGAAATGTGGATTCTTCTGACAAACTATGGGAAGAATGACGGAGGGAATTTGGCTCCACATGAATCTCTTCCTTCTTACGGAGGAGGTTTGGCCCGTCACCAAATTGCTCCATTGTGAATGCTCAGCGCCTCATGCTTGTGTTTTCGTGAACTAAACTAAATTCCTCCTTGAGGCAGCAGGAAATATACAAAAAGAGTCTGAGACAATGGAAGGGGATACATGCAAAACGCTCCTCTGTGTCAGGACAATCAATTCAAGGCTTCTGCTGTTCCATTAGTCATCGTCCTTGAACGGCAACTCGCAATGGAGTCGGAAGAACGCAGCAGTTTCATTAAGTGATTCCACTTCCATTACGTATCAGATTCAATAAACAACAATGTAAAAAGCAGCAAACATTTCCCAAGGACAAAGGCACAGCCGATGACTAAGAGCCTGATCAAATATGGTCGTGTTGTTCATTGGAAAACCCAGAGATATTTTACATTCCTGATGTTTTTATTTCGATACATCGACTCCTTCATTGAATAGCTGGTGAACAAGTCACTTCATCCTCTTCCTCCTCTAGCTTCACTGGGCCGGGCTCCATAAATGGTTTGTTCATCCAGGAGTCAGAGTTAATCCTCGCTGCTTGACGTCTGACTTACCAAAGGGCCATTTAGGGTCAGAGCGGATGGGCCAGTATTCAAATTGGTTCCAGCTTCTTTTCTGTATTCAGATCTTGTCAGTAAGAAATCAAATAAATGCATTTCCCAAAATATCTAACTACTCCTATTACGAGAAGGGCACCAAGCAGAGTGCATCCCTCCCCCCAGGCCCAACAGTCGCCTTAAATTCAATCAAGCTGCACCAAATCATTCAGACATTCATAGATATCAATATGTAGATATCAGTCGTCTTAATAGACCCGATTTTATTCATGAGGATCCATGAATTATTCTTTGGGAAATCGGTGAAAAAGTTAAAAAAAGACGTCCTTTCGCACAGAGAAAGTCATAATAGATTCCCGGATCTGCTCCTTTTTATCCGTATCCACACAAACATTTTATTGGTTCTTTCTTGGCCGACGTCTCATCAATTTTTCTGGGAAATTGGTTCAGTCACGTCCTGTTCTGGAGCTTTGGGGTTTCGTCATTAGCTTCGTGTTCATCTCCTGATTGATATGTTACCACTAAGATAGGATATGTCCAACACAAGTTCTACAGGAGCCATGAGGTGAGGATTTGTTTGTTCATTACTGGATAACACAACCCCTCCAGGCCTCTGTAAAGAATTCCACAAATCAATTTGAGAAGCAGATATATATATTTGAACATATGCAACATGAGATTCCAAGTGGACATAGTTTTGTTTTACAAGGTCAAAGGGCAGAAGAGGTTGGTGACCACTGACCTAACTGATCCAGGGAACCAACAGGTGCCTTTCCAATCCATTCCAATTGTATGACACAGACCGATGAGGCCACAGATACGACGCTGAGTCATGATCCACACTGGCACCACAGCCTTACATGGTCGGCCTCCCCATTGAACATCTCCCAGTCATGCTGACTCGGAGCAAGCAGGTGACGGCCGAGGGCTCCGACATGTCTGAGGAGACCTTGACGCTGCGCCGCCATGACACCAGGATTCCTGAGAGCCGGACGTGTGACTTTCCATCTGTTTGCGTGTTTCTCTGTCATGTGGCCGGCACGCGGTGACGCTTTACCAAGTCGGGTACTGGACCGGGAATCTCATACAGCAGCCGTTCCCAAACTTAAGAATGCCGCAGCCCAATTTGAAAACTAAAATAATGTGTGTGGCCCACTCACACCTTTAATCACAACTATCTGATCCACACACAGGACTAGAATCAATTATTACCATACATACTATCATTTTATAGCTAAAATAATTGCATATGCAGTGCAAATCCAATAACATCCCCATTTAAGCGTAACAATTTGAAAAGCATCCAATGTAAAACAACATGAAGTGCAAATAGTGGATTGTTAAACATATATTCTTGCTGTTTGTATAACGACGAGCACAACAAGAATATCCAGGAGAAGGGAAAACACGTTTGAGGCGTAACCAAATATACTTACCCACCCCCAAAGAAACCACTCGTTATCACATCACGTTATCACTCCATTAACTGACATTAACACTGGAATTCCTCTAGTCTGACACCTCAAGCAGTTTATCTTGATATACTTGATATTGAATCACATGTAGCATGAAGTCCTCACTTGAGTCCTTTCAGCGAGTCCTCTTTTTGGTTTGGAATGATTCAGTTGGACTTTCTGATTCCCATACACATTAACAGCTTTCCTCTGCTCCATCTGCTCCAATGTCCCTTTGCTTTTTTGGGGGGTTATTGGACATTTTTATTTGTCTACACAAACACTCATGACACCAAACTGCAGGAAACTCCGATAGGTGCACGTGTGCGTGGAAAGTTTTGCTCAGGCTTATAAATTATATTGGAAAGACAGACGCTGCAGCATGTGGTGAATTAACTTGTGCCTTTGTATTAAAATAAATCTTTATCAAGCCGCTGCAGATTTACGATGCTCACTTTGTTCTAGCGTGTAGTTTCACCCACTGTCATTATGTAACGTAATCCTGACTTGCACTAAAAGAGTCAAAAGCAATCCAGCCTGAGTTCATAATGTGAAATCGGGCATTTAATTGTAATTTATGATCCCAGTTCTGTGTCCAACTTTCCCATCGGCCTGCACGTGAGCTCCCTGTGTGTATGAGCTAATGAAATGTCACAGTTAACAAGATATAATATTTACAACAAAATCAATAATCAAGGGATCCATATAACTGCAGTGATGGAGCCACCGGCTGATTTGTCTGGAAGGTTGTGTCACAATAAAGATTTTTACCCAGCTGAAAAATACTAATTTTTTTTTGTCTGCCGGCGCTGTCACCGACAACAAGTCTGTCAAACTGAAAGTGTCAATTATTATATTTTTTTGTAAACGTAAAAAATGATCATATAAAAGCAGACATGCTGTCAGAGGATTGGAATGTGAAATGGAGCAGAGTGGGAATGTCTCACGGGCAGCTGCTGTGTGGCTGAGTGTGTGTGCATGTGTGTGTGTGTGTGTGTGTGTGTGTGTGTGTAATCCTTCAGGTCTGGCAACGCACAGGTGTACTTCTTTGGATACAACAATTCCTGTTATTGCCCCGGCAACCCTTTTATCACCACCTCATACCCATCCAATCCCATCCAACCGCTGGTAAACAGGTCGACAAAAAGAACATCCATCAATCACCGCGCGTGCACCACTCGTGCCAATTACACGCACACAAAAAAAAAAAAACCGGACCGTCAACACAAAGAGCAGAGTGTATTTCTGGAGGACAATTCCGATTTTTCCAGGCATGTTTCTGTCATTATCATTCCTGCAGTGGCTCATGTTTGAAGTCAGCGGGCCGTAGAACAGCCGAGCGCTCGCTCCGTACAGAGAGGGACGGCTGAGAGGAGCTGATGGGGAAAGCAGGTGCGGTGGTCGGGGGGGCTACGCTGTAGTGCCACAGAGGGAGAAAGAGAGACGGAGGGAAGTGGAGAGGAGAGGGGGAGAGGGAGGAGGGGCTGCAACCACGACAGAGAGAGCTTATTTCCTCGTCTGGACCCGTAACCCTCATTCTGATCCGTTGACTTGCTGTCTGATCAGATAGTTCAGTCTGTTAATGAGTGTGTGGCTGAAACGAGAGAGGAAAAGTTGAGCTGTTTTCCTCCAGAGAGGGTCGAAGGGGCCGGGACCTCATGGTGGCCCCCCCCACACGTTTCACACACACTGGATTTCACATCTTGCTCCTATTTTGAATATTTATAATGTCCAAACATTGGCCCAATAACCAGTAAAACTTGACAGGACAATTCTAGTTCATTAAATGTTAAGCACTAACTTGATACTTTACTTGTGGCTACTTTGTTCTCACCAAAGTTATCGCTAATACCTGGGGAAATGCCGGCAAACATTCAGATCTTCTGTAAACAAGTTTATCAAGACGATCTAAACAGCGTATATCTGTAACATTGTTAATGACCCTGGTGGCCGTTCAGTGAACTGCAGTGTGTTGGCGTGAGCAGGCTTCCTGGGCCGTTGCCAACACAGTGACATAATGGTCAGACTGGGGGGGGAAATATTCAGCCTTTGTTGGGTGTTTGCATGGTGCCGATGTAAGGATTGCAGAGAGAAGCAGAGAGAAGCAGAGGGATCAGTCCAGCGTTTTGAAATGGATTAATCGGTGGCTGCAGACGAGTGACGCTAGAATACGCTCTCGCTGAAACAACAGGGACACAGAGAGGGACAATAGAGAGAGAGAGACGGATGGTGAAGAGGTTCTGGATATTGTGATGGTCCCCTGTCCCACTGAGATTTGTCCTGATAGTGTTAACGGCCAGTCTGACTCAACAAGACTGAACAAGATTCACAGGAGTCATGTTGATTCAGCCTCCACTCTCCGCCCAAGTAAAGATTAAGACTTCCCAACTACTTGTCAACCTGCATCTATCTACTCCATCATACAGGCTGGGAATTCTTGTCGGCCAACTCATTCCTCCGAAGAACCTTATCTGGCGTTGCCACTCCCGTCACCCGAGACAATCACCACGCAGACCGTTCTCCCTCGAGGTTCCTCGATGATGGAGCAAACCACAAAGTGAAAGAATGTCCCTCTATCGTCAGGAATCTCTTGACAACTCATCTCTTCCAGGAGCAGCTCCCCTCCCAACGCTCCCTAATTACATTTTCTCACTTGATCTCCTGCACTTGGTCTCATTGCACAGCTTCAGCCCTGTGTACCTCCCGGCCTCCTGCTGCACTTTGGGAGCTTTAGTACATGTTTAGTCTGCAGTTGAAAGGTACTTAGGATCTAAAATAGCAGCAAATTGAGAGACGTAAATGTTCAAAGCTGAGTTTAGTTACGCCGGACTGATAAGTGTCCTGTTTTCCACAGATGTGTTTATAATTCCTCAGCATTGGATTTAGTAATAAAAACATTCACACAGCGGACGAGCTGAGATGAGCTCTCGTCTGACTGCTGGTGTTTATCGCTGCCTTCACCGCTCGGCAGCAGCGGGGGGGCCGGAGCGAGCACGGGGAGATTTGGTCTGCGCGGAGAGCCAGGAAGTGTTTTCAAGGAGATTTGGGGCTGATGTCATCTTCCTGTTGGATGGAAGGCCAAAAAAACAAAGTGTGTGTGAGTGGAAGCAAACAGGGACTGAGTGGGTGAGGATGATGAGGGGAGTCTGGTTGCTGTAGAGGTCAGAGGTGAACGACTGATACTCGGAGAAACGCTAACGTGAGTGGATGACGACATGCAAATAACTTGTCACTGCCTGAGTGTGTGTGTGAGAGAGATGCTGAAGTAGTTAGCACTAGGGATGGGGGAAAAATCGATTCAGTTACAAATCACGATTCTTGTGAATGACGATTTTAAATCGCCATTCTGCCTCCCAAATCGATTTTTTTTTTTTTTAAACATATTTATTGTTTTTTACGGGGGGGGGTATATTGGGGGGAGCAACATCACCCCAGAGCATGTTGACCACCTCTTGTTTTTGCCCAAGAATCTAAACAGACCCAAGCACTAGCTTTGCATAGCCTACATGCAAACAACAATGAAGCATAGCCTACTTTTTGTTTATTTCAAAGTTTATAATTTAAGTAAACTTTTATTCATTCTATTTAATTTACCTTTAATTTATTGTTTAAATTAATATTGTTTAGCATTTCTTAATCTGTCAATTTGTGTGCAGTTGACAGGGGCTATACAATAATAGGGCACATTTTTTTTATTTTCTCTATTGGCTGCCCGGCAGTCATTAAATTAATGTTAATATTTGAAATAAAACTTCTAAAGCTCTAAGTGAATTTGACTGTGTTGTATTTGAAGGTATGATTCAACTTTTTTCCATGGTCCAGCATTTTAAAAAAAGAATAACCCAAAGAAATCGCAGGAAATCGTAATATCGAATTGCAATACCCACAGAATCGCAACACATATCGTATCGCCACCTAAGTATCGTGATAGTATCGTATTGGGAGGTCACTGCCGATTCCGGTCCCTAGTAAGCACCCGAAGTTAAGCATTTTAAATCTCAACCTTGGATACTTACATAAACTATACTAACAATATCTAAAGCAGCTGTTGACAACCTGTCGCCTCATCCTGATCGCTCAATTAAGATCAGAAGAGAGATTCATCCCCTCAGTGAAGACACCTTCTAAAAACAACTGCTGTGTGATGAGCTTCAGGTTCCCCGACATGAAAAGCACATTATCACTTCAACTCTCTGCAGTCACACACACACTCCACAGCCATTAGCATCGCAGTGAATAAAGTGGATTGAGTCCTCGAGTGCCACCACCTCAATTACAGGAAATGTCAGAATGAGCCTGTTTTCATTCAGCGCTCGGTGGCATCGGAGCTTTTCATATAGTGGAGGAGCAAAGTGAAAACTCAATGACGGGGCAAAGTCACATCGGGGGTTTTAATCATGTTGTGATGAAAAGAATCCTGACTTATAATAAACTCCACGGGGGCCTTGAGGAAGGAAGGAAGCCTGCAGCAGCAGTGGAGGTTTCATGGCCAAGATGAAAAAACACACACGCTGATTTTTCTATTGAAACAAAACTGAAAAGATTATCAGGAATAATAAAAGCTTCCCATAGCTTTGAGGCCAGATTTTGAATTGTAAGTTTTACTTTATTGAACAACAGTTAAAAGTTATACAGCTACTGCCCTAAGGTTAAATGCTTCCACCAACCAGTGGAGTTTCAGTCCCTCCAGGTGTTCATGACTTGCATTCACAAAATAGTGAGGTCACCACGACCTTTGACCTTTAACCACTGAAATGGAATCAGTGACAACTGGTCACATTTAAGGAAATTCCCTCAAAGCAGATATGAGATGTGCTCGAGAGGCAAAAGTGTGTCCTGTGAAGCTCTGACCTTGACCTCTGACCTCTAAAATCTAATCAGACTCGAACTGAGTTTTTTCACCAAAAATAAGGAGAAAGTCCCTCCAACAGTTCCTGAAATATTGTGTTCAAAAGAATTGGATGAACAACAGGATGTGTGTAATGGACAAGCTGAATGATAGTGCCTCTCGCCACTGGCTTTCGCTGGTGCGAAGGCATAAAAATAATTATTTGGGGCTGAATAATATCTCAATGTGTGTTGGTTATGTTGTATATTTCTAGAAATCACCATATCTCTCATTAGCTGTCATCAGTTGTGTTCCATGCTTTCCTGATCACCACATTTACACTATTCAACTCTAACACTGCAGCCGAAGCTAATGAGGCAGATGACACGAGCAGCCGAGGATCAGTGAACCTGACAACTGTGGATATAGATCCATGGAAATCTCTGACAGGAACATATAGGAAGTCAGTGATCAGCTAAATTGTTATCCGGGTTTAGGGGGGGGGCAGCGGCGGCTGACCCGACACGCCTGGATGAAACAGTTCAGTCAATAACATCCCAGAGCAGAGCAGCGATGAGGAGGAATCGTCCACGTCTGTTATGGCTGGAGGACGAGAAGACAATGAGTTGGGTTCACTGTTGCATGCTGGGACACACCCACCTGTGAGTGTGTGTGTGTGGGTGGGTCTGGAAGGGATGTCTGTGTGTACTGGTTTGTACTTTGAGTGTCCTAATCTTGGGTTTGGGTTTTTCAGTCTGTTTTCTTATCCGGTTGTGTTTGTGTGTCTGTCTGGCTCTGGATGCGTTTGTGTATTTGTCTGTGAGCTTCTCAGCTTGTGACTGCCTGAGTGTTTGGGTGAGGAAGAGGGTGGTCGAAGACACGTGAAGAGAAGGAATCCTCCAGTTCTGCACGTTCCAAGTACATCCTCCAGACTGATTATGTCAGAGTTAAGTGTTGAGTCTGTACTTAAGAGCTTCTTTCAGGGTGGAGACCGAACCCCTCACTCCAGCTGCAATTTAAAACAGATCAAGTCTTTGTCTATATGTTCGGCTTTTTAGTACAAGCTAATTATCTGTATCTGAATGGGTCTGATGATTCAATCTTGCAGGATTGATCATGCAGTGGTGGATGTAAACAGGGAGTTTAGTGTTGCCAAGAAGTGGTTTCGTTAGTCACAGGCCTCAACTTGAGCAACTTTGGTTTGGCCAGTCATTTTTTTAATTTGGCAATTTGGGACCATTCAAATTACCCAAATGAGATATTAGCTGTTCTTGTTTGCCTTGAATCCATGGATACAAACCTGATCAGCTTACTGAGGAAAAAACAACTTTAAAGCTTTGCCTTGATGCTCTATGGTTTATAATGATTACGATTTCGATTGACATACCGTATTGAAGTTATCCTTCAAAATGTTTACCCTATCAATGCTGCTAAGAAACTTTAATCTTGATGTTTTTCTACACTTGACATCCATTGCACTTCTGTCCGTCCTGGGAGAGGGATCCCCCACATATGGCTCTCTCTGAGGTTTCTACGTATTTTTACCCTGTTTTTGTAGTTTTTCCTTACTCTTGCTGAGGGTTAAGGACAGAGGATGTCACACCATGTTGAAGCCCTATGAGACGAATTGTGATTTGTGAATATGGGCTATACAAACAAAATTTGATTGATTGATTGATTAGTATTGTTATTTTAATCCAAAATTGCTCAACATGCATTATTGTTAATGATTCATTCGTTATTCCCTCATTAGGACATTTAATGGTTTTTCATTTCATGTTACTGACACTGTGACTGTGACATGTGAAGCACCAGAAAACTGTAACGGCTGAGAATTTGTGAATTTTTCTATTATGACTACTGTTGGTGTAACCTGCATGCAGTGGAGAGGGCCAGCCACTAACCAGAAGGTCGGTGGTTTGTCTGGAACCATCACAGAGAGCCGATGTGTGGATGGTGTGATAGGGAAAGTGCTGCACATAGTTCTGTGTGAAGGTTTGTGTGGCTGCAACTTTTTCTGTAAAGTGCTTTAAGTGGTATAACACTATATAAAGATACAGTTCACTTCATCTACTACAGCTCCATCATGTACCTGTCCCTTTAACCGCAGCTCTCTCCCTCTGCACCTCCCGTTCAGGTCCTCTTCCCCCTCAGCGCAGGCATGTCCCACACTGTGATATAATCTGTATGTGTCCTGTACACAGTGTAATTTGTTGTGTTCAGAGCACTGTCAGCTGACACAGGCCGTAGACTGAGGCCTGGATGAGATCTGACTGCACACTATTGAGTTATTGTTCTATTTGTGCAGCTGCTGCCGCTGAGTGAACCTCTTCCTTGGGTCGGACCACAGTGTCTCTGGCAAACGAGACCCAAAACATGACCTGCACGCTCGACTCCGACTCGGGTTCGCCCGGCACACGCGTATCTGAGCAGATTCCCAACGTTTAGAGGTAAAGATGTATTTCTCTGCAAGGTGCAGCTCATGCCACCGGCGGGAAAACGGTTTCTCTTTAACAAAGATTTACATTTTGGTTCATGAGCAGTTATTGCCGTGCATCTCACTAGTGTTATGCAATTAGCGTGTAGCCGTCGAGCATCTCCAGGACAATTTAGACCATTCCCACGTAGTGACAGCAGTGTGATTTCACATTTACTCGACCCGATGGTTCCCATGCGCCTCGGTCCTTTACAGCCGTGTGTGCTAAAAGGGGAAATGGACCCATTATGACAAAGGACAAGATGGAGGATTCTCTCTAATAGCTCGGCTGTAATGACCCTGGCATCTGCTAGACACGGCCCCATCTCCACAGCCTCACTGGTGCGACTCAGCCAGGGAGCCGTGCATCCGGTGATAAGGCTAAAGATCATATCGAGACCAATTTAGAGTCTTTTTTTAGCTTCAGACTAGCGGCGTCATCATCACCACCTTTCAACTCCATAACAATCCCCTGAGTCATGCCAAGGATTTTTGTGTGTGATATGACTCCAGAGCTCCCACAGCCACATTAGTCATAAGGCTTTGATGATTAAATTAAGCATTTAAGTCATTAGTCAAGCAAAAATGACAGAATAAGGTTTCTCATTCACTTGAGTTGCAACAAAAAGTTTAGCTTTCTCTCTGTTTTATATCGCTGACATATCAAATTGAGTAAAATAGGAAAATCAAATTGAATATATTTGGATTTTTGGACTGATAGTCGCATATATAAGCTTTTTGAGGACATGAGCTTTGGTTCTGGAAAATTTGGATATTTCATATTTCTATGCTCAAATATATATATTTTATATCTTTAGTTTTTAGACTGTAAATTACATAGTTGATGTGGCCCAGTAATACCCCAAACATATGTAATTATGAAGCCTGCTTCTGAAATCTCTACAGGTATTACTTGTGTTGTACTAAAATGATTAGTCAGTTTATCAACTTGTCTGTGGATAATGTTTTTATTATCTTAATCATTTATATAGTTGTAAACGAGCAACACAAGCAGCCTGCAGGTAAACTGTGCTGATCACTATTCATCTACAGATCAAATTATGACTCATAACCTTAAATATCCCAGAGAGAAATCCATAAAGAAGAATATAATCAACAGTGGCAGCTACACAAGGTTCAACACATCCCTTAAATAACTCACTGTAGCTGGAGCCTTTTCATTCACTGTTGTTGTAATAACTGTGTGAGCTGTAAAGCCAGTGCTAATGCGCTGATCCAGTCCGCTACCCAGCTGACGGGCACATCCTCTATTCAGCCTGCTGACCCTGCAGCCCCTGACCTGTGATCACCTGCCAAGACTGTTTCCAGCTTCCCCCCCGCAGAGCTTTTATTATTAACCCATCTTATGACAAAGATACAATGGCACGCATACATAACCAGGCATGAACCCAGAGGGAGACACGTGCTCTTTTGCTTCCTGCTATGAAACATCTGCCAAGGGCAAGAAGAAAGAGCCAATAGCAAGTGTGGGTGTATCTGTGTTCATCAGTAGTTTGTAATAGGTATAAATTTGTTAAAGATAAACTTAACAAGCTCACAGTCCGTGTGAACACGTGCGAGCCCTTTCTCCACCTTCCAATTTACCGGAAGCCTCCTGGAGCCTCCCACCGCTCCGGGCCCCAGCGGATGGGTTTCTTATTGTGGGTTCGTGGCCCCGGAGCAATTAGATGAGTTTATGGTAAGCGCTAAGAAGCGGAGAAGCTTGTCATTCTGTCAGAACTGATTTCCCCAACGCTCCAAACGCGACCTCTCCGGGCGGCCAAGGGTGGACACGGGCCACGGACGTGCATTTGAGAAAGAGCTGAGGGAAGTGGAACACGTCTGAACCCTGCAGGGATTCTTTTTTTTTTAAAACTACATTTTGTTGCTAAGTGATCGGAGCCAAAACATGGTTGCTGGTGACAGTTGTAGTTGATGCTTGGCAGCGTGAAATGATTTTTGTCCAGTAAAGGGGGACAGAGGGGATACGTTCACCCAGAAGAATGCGTCCAGTGGCTTTGGTGAAGTAACATGGAGTTCCTTAGCACTTCTGCTCTGATCGTATTATTCTTTATAGAAGTCATATTTACAGTACAGTCCATGCATTTGCAATGGAAGTGGGCCAGCTGCAATAAAAAATCCCCAAACCCCGAGCCTCCTGTCACATTCACTGCGCCACAACGTCTATCATCGTGTGATCCGAGTGCTGTGGGAGCCTGTCGGTATATTCACAGGTTGCAGAGGGAGTCTGCGTAAACACCACAGCTGTAAAAAAAAAAAAGTACCAACAAAGACGATATAGAATAAAACAATGGAAATATAATCCTGCAGCAGCATGTGAACTAACACTAACACAGCATTCCCCACGTGAATGAAAAATAAGAAGTTGCACCTCCCGGCGCAGTCGAGTGTTTCCCAACACTGTTGATGTCTTTTTTCCAACAGCGGTGCCAACTAAATACTTCATCTGCTCCACCTTGGAGGCCTGTGTATCCTCCGGAGGCTCGCTGAGAGATTCACCTCTGTGCCGAAGCATTTGCCCCCAAAACTAAATAAACACAGCCTGCACAATAGAGAGGGGGGGGGGGGGTCTTATGCAACCGCACAGCAGTCGTGCTGTGGCCCGAACGTTACAGTGTTCACAACCCCCCCCCCCCACACACACACACTGTATATACAACATCCACCTGCTGTGAGATATGTGATGTTTCTCTTTCTCTCCACAGTGACGTCTAAAGGAATCCATGGAGGTGTGGCTTGACTCTCTGAGCTGCATGATGTTAAAACGCTGATATGCAACGTGATGTGAGTCAGTTTTAAGGGTTAAAAATGAAATGTGCATGTGAACAAGGTTGTGAAAGAGTTTGAACATGCCGGTTGCAGCTTTTCTTTCTGAAACTATTAAAGTGACCTGCAGTGATTGAGCCGTGGCGAGTTAAGACCGGCTGCAGGCACTTCCCTGAATGGGCCTTTAATATGATGATCCTTGAGATATGCAAGCTACAGACAAACAACCAGAGAATATCTGGAATAATTGGATAGTATGATACTCTCACCTCCATTCAGCACAGCTGTACTTCCTACATTTGGCAGCACTGCAGGTTTTTAACTGTAATACATGGTGGACAAGAGAATGTGTCTGCAGCTAAAAAGATCAATACTTGAGTTTGCTGTCCAGAATTCTATTAACATAAGAAATGACAGGTGAAGAGATTCACCGGCTGAATACCCAACCTTCGACACTTTCCTGTAAACAACCCTGACTGCTGCACGGTGAGATACAGGAAGTCAACATGAAATATGCAATGAATGTGTAGGTACAGTTTGTCAGAAACTTCTCTCAGGCTTTCACCAACTTCCCTGAAAACGAGATCTTATCTAACATCAAATGTGAAGCAATAAATCAACTTTAAAAAAAGTCTAGTCCTTCAGGTGCTGAACATAGAAATCGAAGTATTTCTTTACGTTGTTTTCTTTCATGTGGATGTATTGTATGTGAGAGGTCAGTGGAGGTCCAGTATACACAAAGCCATAGCTGTAGAGAAATACCTCATATGCTATAAGACAGCAGCTTCATCACAGAAGTTACATTACTATTGATATAATATTATATATTAAATATTTATGTACATGTTCCATTATCAATTAGAGTCCAGACGCTTTATCAGTTCACCAATAATGGCAGCCAACATGAGCCTTTCACAGTACCTCTGTTTGCAGATTATCAAGTTTATGGTTAAACTGTAAAATATCAAGCATCAATTATATTCAGTTGTAATGAGGTTTTATGAAGATATTTTGAAATCCTTGGCTATTTTGTTTGCAGAGTATGAATACTGTATATCAATTAAGGTTCTATTAATTATTTAATATATAAAAAATGTTTGAAAAAGGATGTTAAATATCTCAATTACCCAGATCCCAAGGTGTCATCTTCAAGTTGCTTATTTTTTCCAATCATTCGCCCAAAAAACTCAAAGACGTTCATTCATAATAATAAAAAAACAAAGAAAAGCAGCAAAATATCCAATTTCAGAGGCTGCAGCTATTAAATGTGGAATAAATCCCGCATTTTATGTAACCACTGGATTAGACGACTGACCATTTCCGTTATGACACACATTCTTGACGTCTGTGCGTGTGCGTGACTGGGGAGAAGTGTGTGTTTTCAGTGTGATCCTTGGCGTGAGAACAGACTGCCAGCGGACATCACACCACACTGTGACGGTGGAGAGCAGACACACACCTCTGTGCCCGGCCCCGATACCTGCCCTGCCCCGGCAGACCTCTCACACGTCCACATGCACATGCTAACTCTTACCCATCACACACATGTGAACATGCACACATACTGTATCATTCACTGCTGCGTTCTAAATCACCGGATAAAGCCATCAAACGTACACTTCTTTGTCATTTTGCGATATGTTATTTATACAAACATGTGAAAATATGCAGTTAATGACTAATAATTATTTAGCGGAGACGGCCTCTTCAGGTCTGAGCACCTCGCTCCCTTTTTTAAATTGGATAAATACAGTCTGACACCACAGGTGTTGGCAGCACTGGCAGACACTTTCAAAGTGGCTGTGGAGTGAAAGTCCATGCAGACGTGCATATGAATCACCGTGAATCACCGTTACTGCCACATGTAGACTGTCTGCCACGGCCGGAGGGTAAACACTGAGCTGCTGCACCAATACAAAACCACTTCTTTAAAAGGCTGGGAGGGAATTCAGTTTCCCAAAGTGTGAAATTGCTCACTGACTATTTCTTCTGTCGACAGTAATTCCAATAAAAACTGTTGACAGCCCGGTCTAAAGGTTTTTCCGTAGTAACAGGACATCGACTCTGAGTAACACAAATAGAAATCCATGCAGATGCCGTGTGTTCCTGCTTCCTGATGCATCTTCAAACCAAATCTTCCCACGTGGGTCGACCCTGCTCCACGTGACGCTAAGTGCTGTGATTCAGTTTAACCCACCGTCTAGAAGGTGGTTGGATGTCAGCAGCACAGAACAGATGTAACAGACACACTACTGTAGTGTGCACATGCACAAATTACACATTGGTGCAAAAGATGCAAAAGATGCCCCTTTGCCTCCAGCCTCCTCCTGACACTCGAAGAACATTGTGGCACCGGCTCGACAAATACTGTCTCCTGACTCATCCTGGAAGCCAGACACCGGAATCTCATCTCCTGCGTATGGGAATAAATGAATGGGTACACACACACACACACACACACACACGCATACACACACACACACACACTGTAAGCATTTCCGTGTGAATGAGGACATGCATGACTGTCGATATGCACATGGTGAATTCAAGCACTTATAACCAGCAGTAAGCGTAAACAAAACCAAAAACAGCTTATCAACACAACTTATCAGATTTAGAAAGTTTCACTCTTTATGTGAAAAAGTTGTATTCATAATTTATTTTGTCTACATAAGGATCTGTGAAATATCTGACGAATTAGGCTTCTCATGCCGGTTTGAGGCAAGTGGCTAAAGGCTGTGTCAGCCAGTATTGCATTGTGGGTAACAGGTTTTGATAGAAGGAGGGAGAATGTATAGATCCCAATAAACTTATATCTGGATCCTTCGCATCAATCATCATCTTTTGTTTAATTGTGCAGTGTCAGTCCAACAGGTTATGTGGGCAGCGGGAAAAGCTGTGAACACAACTTTAACACATTAGTATCTTCCAAAACTGTTGTGTATCTAACTTGTTAACGGCTGCCAGCTCAGTTTGGTTTTGTGCCTTTGGCCTCCTGACGAATAAAGAACCAATATTCCTACAGCACAATAACTGGATATGTATCTGCAAAATGTTCTGCTACATTCAAACAGTCAAACTAGTGACTGACTCCGTCCACCTGTGATCTGAACATGTGTTCACGAGAGGAGAGCGTCACAGTGATCACTGAGCAATAAGCAATGACGCTTCATAGAGTGTAAGGTGACTACAGAGTTTGATTAGCTGGAGTTTAAATAATCTGAAATTGAATGTATTACTCATAAAGAGATTTTAGATCTAAACACATACTCATGCTAATAATAATCCAATTTGAAAGGAATTTACTGGTGATGGGACAGATTATCAGAGCTATAATTTAACATTCATTCAGTAACAGAATATTCACATCAGCTTCGGTACAGAGAGAATTGAGTTTGTATTCAACTCTGAATGATTCTTGCTGAATCACTGGATCGATCTCTTGGCCACTGTTGATCCCACTAAGTTCAAATTGTTCAGTGATTCATTGGTCTAATGTCTCCTCAGAGGAAACAAACACATGTCCTGCTGTAGCCTTACGATGAATAACATGCAACTGGACGACACATGTTGTTGAGCGGCTGAAATCCACTTCATACTTCGGTCCAGATTCACTCCCTGTTCTGTCTGAGAGCGCCTCGTGCACGGGCTTGACTGAACACTACTCTGCAAATGGTATTAGTCAGACTGACTGATGGAGCAAAGAAAACATTCAAACTCAGAGAGGGCGGATCTGGAGAGAAAACAGCATCTCAGACATATCGCTTTCATCACAGACCAATGAGTCGGCCTTTTCCAACGAACCGGAGCAGAGACGAGCAGTTCACACAGAGACGAGGATGTTTGTTCCACGCTGTGATGGAGAGGCCAGGAATTAAGAGGAGACACTCGGGGCGAGCATCAAAGACCAGGCTTTCACATTGATGATGAGTTATCATCGGTTTGTGATTAGTGAACGTGTCAACATATAGAGAAAGACACATTCCTGTAGAGTTCCAGGTTCATTTCAGGTCTGTGAATCTGCAGCATTGACACAGGTTTGTTGTGGAAAGGCTCTGCAGACGAGAAACAAGGCGAGAATAAAAACTGGAGCGTGCTGCAGAGACGAATCCCTTCATGTTCCAGTCAGAGAGATCATTCTGAAGTGATATTGCTTGTGTGTTGTGGGAGACGAGCAGATGTGAAAACAGTGTTGTTGCCCTGGCAATCCTCTGGAGGCTTTGCATTTCTACTGCAAATGATTAAAATAAGTGTTAAAGTCCAGACTGTATTCTAAGGTGCGTGTTCAAACTAATGCTGGTGTGTCATTGTGCATCATGGCTCACGCTGGCTTAACCTTGACATGTTAATACAAAACCCTGCCCCTTCTGGTAAAGGGAGGCAAAGGGGTGAATAGTTTAAAATCGATGTGCAGTAGTGCCGGGAAGAAACTTTTCCCAAACTAGCTAAACGTCCTATCGTTGATTCTCACCTCGTTGCTTGGTTCCCTTGTTCTTACAATTAGGATATAATTGGTCGTGTTCAATATTTCATCGCTTACTTCACTCGTGGTGTAACTCTGCTCTGTTTCACGCAGAAACAAGAGGCCAAAGCCAAACAGTTTCAACCATGTTCTTTCACCACTGAGCACAGAAACCTGCCTGCGCTACACGACTGTTGACCCCCGGCCTGGTTGTGTGTAGAATCACATGTTCAGCTACCATGAGCTCATTGGAAAGACGTCCATTTAATCTGAGTAGTCTGATGGTTTTTGGTGGATTCAAACTGCCAAATGGGGAAAAAACACGTTCACATCAGCCGCCTGGTTGTAATTACAAGAAGGATCCGAGGAGTGTTTTGACAGGCTCGCACCTGTAGTCAGGACACATTTCAACATTTTTTCATATTCAACAGTTCCATTACATTCCCAGGCTCCTTCGGTGGAGGCAAATTACCATCGTCTTTCAACAGCATGTCATGTGTGAACCTCAGGATCCTTTATAAACAAATTAATATTTCCCATCATAATCAATCTATTGCCTTTAAAGTGTCAGAATAGCGTATGCATCCAAAAGTGAAAATACACTTTGGTGTGTAAATTAGAGTGAAAGTCTTAAAATGGTGATCTGACCAATCTAGAATGAATTTCATAGAATTGTTGGTGTTAGACTGTGTGGAGTTTGTATGCAACGTGTCTGTGTGTGTGTGTGTTTTCTCATAGTATTCACACAGTCGAGACACGCACTTTAGGTTAATTAGAGATCGTGTGAATAAAGTGTGTTAATTGTTGTTTGTCTCTTTGTGTGTCAGCCCTGTGATCGATGGGCAACCTCACCCATGCTCTCCTCCCAGTTCGTGCCCAGTAAACCTCCAATGGAACGCACCTAGGAGGCTTGGGAGAGGCGGTGGACTAGTGTCAGAAACTTGGACTATGGGCAGAAAAGGTCTCTGGTTCGTCTCTGGTTCGACTACACGGAGAAACAACAAAGACGAATCTGGATTGATCTGTCCAAAAATCCAAGAGGATTCTCCCTACCATGTCTAGTGCCCCTGAGCAAGGCACCTTACTCCCCCAACATCTGCTCCCCGGGCGCCGAACATGGCTGCTCACTGCTCTGTGTGTCCTGCACCAGATGGGTTAAAAGCAGAGGTTAAATTTCCCTCCTTGCATGAGTGTGTCTGTGCATGTGTTTGGGACAAATAAATGTATCTTAATCTTAATCGTATCTTAATCCTGATAAAATGCCTGAAATCAATGAACGGATGGAAATGCAATGGGGTTGATGCATCTCAGAACCAGAGCAGAGACCACGCAGCAGACTCCTCACTTCCTCAGACAGTTAAAACCCATTTATAAAACTAGAGGTGGAAGCCAATTCCCATTAACAGGGAACTCGAGACAAAATGAAGGATGTGAAGACTTTTGTTGTTCAGAGGCAGCACAGAGAGAAACTGGGCTTCAAACAACAACAACTACCGACTGGACTGATGGACTCAGCCTGTGAGGTCCAAGACCCTGATGATGTTGACGGTTTGTATCTGACAGGGAGTGTTTTTTAAGAGTTGGAACGAAAGGGAAAGGGGAGGGGGAGAAGTCAATGAGTGACAGAGAAAGTAGAGGGAGAGAGAAATTGTGAGACGTTGCACTTGAACTCGTCATGACTGATTTCTGTTGTTCACAGACCCTGAGAAATAATGTGGCAGCAGCGATCGTGATACTACCAGTGAAGTATTTATTCGGTCGACCAAAGGCCACGACAGTATTACATAAACTCCAAGTACATAAAAGCACTGTTACTGCACGCCCTGACTTCTCAGTGTCAGTGGTGTCTGTTGCATAATCGGCTCTAAACCAACATCTGTCAGTTCTGTTAGAACAAAACAAACATGTTCATAATCCACAGAGCATGCAACCTAATACAAATGAACAATGACCTAGTATTGCAAAGGTCTCCTCAGGACTTTGATAAGGCTCAGAGGGGGTATATGAGTTTACACATTTACTCTGTCTTGGAATCAAAGATCAATGAGGCCTTTCAGATAAGACAAAATAACAAAGTTAAAGGTCAATTAAGTTAAAGGTTGTTTTTTAAACACTCAAAGTAATCATCTCAAATCACTGGTTAAACATTATCAAGCTCATGACCGTGACAAATTCGGAGGAACAGCTATTTATTCTGAAAAAAACGTTCAGATATCTCCTCTCAGGTTCCTTCCCTGTGCGTTTCACCCTGTGACGACTCAGACCCAAGATAGAAACTGACATTTATATGAAAGCAGCTTTCAGCCCCCGGAAGCGCCGGGTGAGAAATGGGGGTTTTGTCTCGGCGCCCTCCCTGACCTGAGCGCGACTTTTTCCCAACGCCGCCGTGCCTGGCCCACTTCCTGTCTTCCACTGCTCAGTCTCACATACCAAACCAGACATTCACACACCCACGGTGACGGCTGAGCGTGACCCGGTCACTCGGCGAGGCTGAGAGGAGTTCCTGTTCACAAGTCTCCCGCAGCTGTCTCGCAGGCTGCCGCGCTGTGCAGGCCTGGAGGGGCCGGGGGGGGGCTGTGGTGGGTGAACCCGGGGCCAAAAGGGGGCAGGGATCCAAGGTGACAGCCGGCTGGGGAGAAAGCTGCCTGGTCTGTTCTTTACACAACACGCACGAGAGGCAAAGCCGCGGCACGTGTTGGCCGACCCGAACGGAAACAACTTACCCACCGAGGACTGAAGCCGCTATTGGTTTGGTAACATAAAGGTCTGAGATCAACGTGCTGGACATAAACCAGGAAGAAACTTTAAGATTCCAAAAACATCAATGAACATCTATAGCAGCATCTAGTCACGATGTAAAGAGACATTTAGATCTGCAAGCAATATAGAGTTAGCTACATCTAACTGCTTTGTTTTGCAAACCTTTAATGCATGAAAATGCTTTTGAAATATACAAACAGTTTCATGCAGAGCGGAAAATGTGGGATTATGCAAATGTATCTTGTTTTTCTTACTTCATTGTTTGTCTGGTTTAGATGAAATTATAAATAACCCAAATTAGCTCCAACTGAAAGCAGGAGAGTCGAGACGTCCGGCTAACTGCAAAGTGTTTAGTGGAATGCACACGTCATTTTCATCCCACTCGTGGTTTTCAATGTGTTTTCAATGTGAGCCATATTTTCATGCCAATAAATGACATCTCAGCAGCACAGAAATCTACGACCAATATTATCGTATTACTGGAAACATTGATTTTTTTCCCGTATTGAAACTAGTTTCCTGAAAATCAGGTTATTAAGTGTAAATGAAATCGGGTTAATCAGAGTAAACACGACCACAGAGAACCTTGTGCTGTGACACTATAAGATTCCAAAAACATCAATGAACATCTAAAGCAGCATCTAGTCACGATGTAATGAGACGTTTGAGTCAGAAAGCAATATAAAGTTGGCTACATTTAACTGCTTTGTTTTTGCAAACACAGTAATGCTTGAACATGCTTTTGAAATATACAAACAGTTTCATGCAGAGTGGAAAATGTGGGATTATGCTTATTTATCTTGTTTTTCTTATTTTATTGTTTGTCTGGTTAAGCAAAATTAGCTCCAACTGAAAACAGGAGAGCCGAGACGTCCAGCTAACTGCAAAGTGTTTAGTGGAATGCACATGTCATTTTCATCCAACTCTTGGTTTTCAATGTGAGCCATATTTTCATTCCAATAAATGACATCTCAGCAGCACAGAAATTTACGACCAATATTATCGTATTACTGGAAACATTGATTTTTTCCCGTAATGAAACTAGTTTCCTCAAAATCAGGTTATTAAGTGTAAATGCAAAAAGGTTAATCTGAGTGAATATGACCTCAGGGAACCTTGAGCTGCTGTGACACTATAAGATTCCAAAAACATCAATGAACATCTAAAGCAGCATCTAGTCACGATGTAAAGAGACGTTTGAGTCAGCAAGCAATATGGAGTTAGCTACATCTAACTGCTTTGTTTTGCAAACATAGTAATGCATGAAAATGCTTTTGAAATATACAAACAGTTTCATGCAGAGTGGAAAATGTGGGATTATGCAAATGTACCTTGTTTTTCTTATTTTATTGTTTGTCCAATATTATCGTATTACTGGAAACATTGATTTTTTCCCGTATTGAAACTAGTTTCCTCAAAATCAGGTTATTAAGTGTAAATGAAATCGAGTTAATCTGAGTGAATACGACCTCAGGGAACCTTGAGCTGCTGTGACACTATCGTCTGTGAGAAAATGATAAAGAGACGGAGGACGAGAGAGGAGGCGGTGGAACGACAAGACGAGCAGTCAGACGGACAAACAGGGAGGGGAAGGGCAGGCTGGCTGTGGCAGGAATGTGACAGACAGTTGGGGAAAGCACGTTGACCCCCGGTCCACATATTACTGGCGGGTTCCAGGTGTCTCATCCGCCTCCCCCCCCGTTCACACGCGGATGTCAAGCCTCCCTGAGGGAAGCCAGGTCCGTTCCGTTGGGGAAGAGGCTGCAAGGAATCTGCATCTGGAGCCGTCTAGTCAAAACAAGGCTTCTGTGCTGTCTGGTGTGTGTTTTGGGGGGGGGCAGCTACGTGAGGCGCGACCGGAAAGGGGGGTTAGCACGGACACATAAACTGAGAGGTCTGAACCTAAATATTACGTCTATGAAAAACATGCCCTAAATATTGTGTCTATGGAGCAGAGTTTTCCGTCCTGTCTCCAGACGCAAATTGACACCTGAGCCTTTGACAATTGTTATTTTACATTTTAGCACTTTTTAATGACCGCTATTTTTCCAGACTGGGTGAGCCTGACTTACAGTAAGTACTTGCAGCAGTCTAGCATTAGAAGGTACAGTAAGTATTGACTGGCACTTCCCAAACAGTGAGAGGCTTCACTTGAGTCATCACAGTGCGAGTGCAAACCCATCGGGGGGGAAACAGGCTCACAGAGAAGTCGTAGGAGAGGTGGTTTCTACTCTTTACAATTATTACAACAACTCTTGCATCAATTAAGATCTTTAAGTGTCATAATTAGACAAGTGTAACAAGCGATTTGTCAAACTACATCATTTAAAACACAGTTCATTTTACCCAATTGTCTGAATAATTAGACTTAAAACAGCAGATTGTTAAATTGATTAGCCTCGTCAATATTATCTTTGGGTAGAGAAATGGAACCATAAGAAGCTATCGTTAAAGTTATGTCTTACACTTTGGCTGAGGAACTCAACATATGTCGTAATCATTGGCAGAATAGTGTTGTTAGTTTGTTCAAAGAGTCGTGCCACAGTCGAGAATAAGTGTTCTTGTTCTTCTAATGTTCCTTCAGATTCTTCCTTTCAGGTGGCTGCACAGATCTGTCACAGCACAACTGAAACTAGTGTCCACTAAACAAATCAACAACATAAAGCATGTGGGCAGGGAATAAATTAATTGACCTCCCGGAGACAGTTTCTCAAGACGATATTTCCCTCACTTAGAAGTCCACTTTGTGCTTGTTTGGTTATTGCAAGGCTCTGGCCAACCTGACGGTGCATAGGTGAGTGAAGTGCTGCAGGGGGGGGGATTGAGCTTATGCAGATAAGATGACTCAGTGCAAACTTGGAGCTGGTTTTGGCTACAAATCGTGTTTTACTGTTGCAAAGCAGGCACATAGAGCAGATTCTAAAGCAGGGGTGTCCAAACTTTTTGTCCCGAGGGCCACATACAGAAAAAAATACCAAGGACTGGGCCACTCACGCCGCCACGCCCCCCTGCCCTGGAGTGGACTGTTGACAGTCGCGTTGCTCAGGGCGGGGGCGCGTGGCGGCGTGGCGTGGTGGAGTTCTGAGGGACAGCTAGCAAGTCAGAAAAGCAATTCACCGCCAGACCACTACGTGGAGTAACGTTTTTTGTCAAAGACAACCTTAGAGACACCTTCTTTGTGTGTGGCAGTCTTTGTCGACTGTTTACTACTTTTTCTGGAGGACAAATTTGTCCCTGATCATTCTGCACAGCTTCGGACACTCGTCGACCTGCAAACCGACGTCAGCCGAGATCTCCTTCCAGGAATTGCAGGTCATCTGCGTGTCCTTGTATTTAGTCAGTGACGGGTTATACAAGTGGTCATACTTTCAGATCTCTTCTGCCAAGTGCTCTTCTATTTGGTCCATATCCGTTCTTCTAAATCTTCCTTGGTTTCTGCCAGTATTATGGGGCATGAAACCGGAAATATGACTCTGGAAAGGATGTAGTTAGCGGACCAATCACAGCCTTACGGGCTGCGTGAGGCTTGCGTAGCTTTGTCGTATAGTTACAAACATTTGTGAACGCACGCAAGCATTAAAGAAGGGGCACGCAAGCACGCAAGGGGCTCTTGCGTGCCCCTTCTTGCGTGTCTCTGAAAACGCAGAAGCATGCACCGGCCTCTCCCCTGTCAACAAAGCCTGGCCCCATAAAGCAAAACGAAGTGCTTTAAGTAAGTGCCATTTGAGCACTACTAAATTTTGAGTTTCAAAAAAAAAAAAAAAAATTTTTATTTTTTTATACATTATATTTTTAGACATTGATGCGGGCCAAATAAAAATGGATGGCGGGCCGCAGTTGGCCCGCGGGCCGTAGTTTGGACACCCCTGTTCTAAAGGCTTGAGCTAGTGGAGGCTCACATGAGGACCTCTCCACAATCAAAGCTCAACTTCATGTACTGTAAGTCATGTTTGAATTTACCCATAATTCCTTGAAATGCATCGTTTAGACTTAAAAGGCAGTCAACAACTTGTGCAACAGTTTATTTAAGACTCATATCTGACCTCTGACTGTGAGAAAGATCTTTGCCATAGTTGATGTCAGTCATTGAAAAAAACAACTCTTTCCCCCTCTCCCGTACATGAAGCTGTACAGACACCTGAACTCCTTTACCTGAGCTGGTGCTGAAAAACGATCAATAAAGTATGTAAGCAAGCAAAAACATGTGAGTTGTGATTGGCACAAGAAGTGGCAGCAGTTCAAACCCTGACTCTAGAGAGAGTGATGACGAGAGCGTGATCTCAGGCACAGAGACCTGCAGCTCACTCACTTTCCTTCCTTCTGCCAAACATTAACACTTGAGCTTAAGCTGCTGGATTTATAGGTAATTATTAACCAACTAAGGAAGGTTTGGTAAAAATCCACAACTCTGCAACCAACATGTAAGAGACATGTTCAAGTCATTCATTTCATGCAGAACAAACTTTAATGAGACTTTGGCTATATGTCTGCACGAATATAGTTATATTTTAAAAGGGAAATTATTCCTGTTCAGACGAGCAGTTTAGATCCATATCAGAAATAATCTCCAACGATACTAACAAACATGAAAACACACATCACGTGACAATTCCAGTACACTGGGCATGAGCGGGCTGGTGTAAACAGGAAGCAGATTGTCTTCTCTGCTTTCCCTATGTCTACACATTTACTACATCAGTGAAAAGGCTAGGGAACACACTAACCACACATATAACATTAAACATCTACAGAAACCTGACAACAAAACTAAGACTCTTTATTATAAGTCTAAAAAAACTTAGAACAACACCTGTCACTATGAAATGTGGCAGCTAATTAATCTGAAACTATTTTGACAATTGGTTAATCACAGATAAACCCTGGTTCCAGCTTTTGAGATTTAACAGTCTGTCGCTTTCCTTTGTCAATCTTTGTCACATGCGACTGTATTTAATAAATAATACCATAATATTATAATAATAACAACAACATATCTCAATAGGGGTAATTATCATGTCAACTCTTAACATTTCACAACCTTTAAGATTAAAAGATTAATCTAACTGAGAAAATGAATCAAAAGACGAATAAATAAACAAAATAATTACTAGTTGCATCCTGAGCCACTTTTCATTCTGATTAATTTGGTTTATGAAAGATAAGAAATTATAGTCCGCCGACATTCTGTGTGTCTGCATCCAAGTTGGGTTTCAGCCAATCAGACTAATGTTCAGTGTTATGTAAGAAGTAACTTTGAATCTTTGGACTGTTTCAGACAAGTTCCTGTCTTCAGTGCACGATCAGGACGTCCATTTAGACGAGCATGTCCTCTAATAATAAAGCTTTTAAGCCACAACCTAATGGAGGAGACTCCTGCAACCTTTAGTAAAGTTTAATAACTTATTCCGTCCCATATCGTTGTGTCTCACAGAGTTGAACAATATCAGCCTTTATAATCCATAAAATAAATGACAAAAAGCGATGGACTGGACCTTTAAGAGGCAGGAGCGGGACCACGTGAATCGACCTCGTTCATCTTCCCTGCTGTGAATTTATCAAACAACTGGAGGAGCAGAAGTAAAGGGAGCTCGAAGCAGAGCTGATGGAAGAAGCCAATCAACAACAAGGGGATTCCAAGTCAGATAAGAACACCTGAGATTTCCCACATCAATTTCCCGGCCGTGCTGCACAGAGTCGAAGAGTTTAAGGACCAGTGTTTCCGACAACACGTATCCACATTTATTCTGGTAAACGATTGAATATCCTGAAGCAGAAGTAAAATCAGCACCGACTTTAATGACCAACAGCAACAGGTCCTTTCTTCTGTCCTACAAATCAAACAAGAGGATGAGGAGGTTGAAAATACGTGAATCAAGACAGAGAGAGCAGACGTGGCCTCGATCAGCCAATCAGCTGGTAGCAAGGCCGTTTCCTGATAGTGGCTCTTAATCTTTCAGCTCAGAGAACAGGCTGATCCCATTAAAGTCCCCCAGTGTGTTTGTCGACTCGTGAGATTAAAATAAGATTATCTTGATCTAAGATTGAAGGTGCCTTCAGCTAAATGCAAGTTACATTCTAAGCATATTAAGATATTTTAAAACCCTTATTGAAAATAAATCTAAGACCAAAATCATGATGGGAATACACACAAAGAGTGAAAATGTACTTGTTCCGAGTAGAGAATCCAACACTTTGATCCCCATTGATTCCAAGTTTGAAAGACTTTTGACACAGTTGACTTCAGTAGAACTTACAGGCAAAGATCTTCCTGGTCATGTTCTCAAACCAGTTTTCATTAAATTTTCTCCAGGTTTATAGTCAAGCCCGCAGGCTGAATAGAAAGTCCATCCATGCTTTGTCTTTTGCATCTCCATGCTCCGGTTGTTGAGGTATAGTTGGCCAAGTAGGATATCCCAGATGTCCTTCTCCCAAGTTACGCTTTCCAGCTCTTCCTGAAGGATCCTGGGCCCTTCAGCCAGTTCTGGGTCTAACTTGCCATTGCCCAAGCAACCTCAACTGTCCAATTTCTATATAAAGTAGCAGCATTGCTGATCCAAGCTCCCTCCAGATGTCTGAACTCCTTACACTATCTCTACACATCCGACTGACCTGACTAGACATTAGTTTAACGCATAAACATAACTAGAGATAAACTAATAACGCAGTGCATAGTAGAAATAAAGATTCTTCTTACAGGTCTGCCAGAGTGGAGAGATTTTAGTGGTGACCTTTGGCAAATAAAACAAAACCCATCTAATGTGAATTTCAGACAATTTAACACTCTTTAAGGATCTGTAACAACCCTGAAATACTATCACAGCATTCGGATGCAGTGTTGTGGCGTCGCCTCCGCTACATGTACGGCTGCTGAAATGTCAGGGGGGGGTAATAGCAATGAAAAATCAGGCTTCACTATTCGGTCAACAGCAAATAAGGGATGTTAATTATTTCAACAAAGGTTCGTCTGAAGCAAAGTCTTCTACTCCGCGCCTTCAAGCCGATGTTATAATTGTAACTGAACGAGCAAAAAGCAGAATGGAAAAGCGTTGGCGACGCCTCCAGGAAGTGAGTGATCACACAGTCGCAGTTCACTTCCAGCTCCACCAGCACAATGATTAATTCTAACGAGCGCCGATAAAAGGCCTCAAAACTGCTGTTTCCCATTTTCTGTAATTTTTCAGGTCAAAAGAAAAGATGCACCTAATAATTACGCCAACATCTGTTTGGGGGTGAATAAAAAGGCATCGCTCACACACTGCAAGCGCACACACTCTGATCAAACTTACAACAACATATGCAGATTGCCAACATTGTAATTATTCCTGACATGCAGTGTAACATATTACACCCGAGGGAAGCTCAAAGCAAACCGATTTGACTGTTATGAGACATGCTCCTGCATTTCTGATAACCGCACCATGTATGTTGCAATAGCAGCTGCTGGGAACAATGGGCTTGATGGGGACCTGGGGAGAACTTTTCTGATTTGCACTGACAAATGTTACAAGCTTTGAAATCTATACTGATTTGGTATTTGGGAGACGCTGGGAATGCTGGAGTGCAACGTGATCCTGCTGCATCGCCAGGAAATTAGATGTTCTAGTTATTATAACTATATACAAATGTGTTATAAGACCTGCACAAACAGATACAAATCCTACTATCATGCAACTGCATCCAATAATGAAAACAGGGCCATTATGTAAGAGCGGTGGGAGTGAGAGAGGAATTGGAGCGCTAGAGTAAACCAGTCAGGTGACTGGGAAAGTGAGATGTCTGCAGGCGTCAAACCAAAGAAACATGTCGGTGAGCAGACACTGAAACATTATCATTTGTTTATGAGCGGTTGACATTTGTTTGAACACGTTACTTACAGGTCCTGTTTTACCCGTTTTATTTTGCATGATGCACAGTGCAAACACAAAGCTTGTAAATAAAGATGAGCAAACATGAAGCCAAATCCGCTGGTCCCCTGGAAGCTGGCTGCAGTATAGGTCATAAACCCATCCTCCTCCATGTTAGCAGATGGACCAAACTAAATATTCAAGTTAAAGTAAAAATGTGGAATATGGCCAAAATGGCCACTAAATGCAAAATAGCAGGCTTCCTGTGGCGTTTTTCCAATTGCACCTGAAACTTTTGTGTTTGTCTGGTCATGATACATTCCGGGGGTCTCGGGGGGCAACGTTGAGCCATTTTGCGACGCCCATTTAAAATTCCTCCAGAATACGTAAATTTTCACCACTTTCTAACTTTCTGCAAATTTTGGTAAGAATTTGAGCATGTTAAAGCCCTCAAAAAGCCAATTGATTTGCCTGAATAATAATAATAATAATAATAATAATAATCCTTACAATTTCAATAGGGCCTCACCTGACCTTTGATCAGTGCTCGGGCCCTAATAAACATTTGCCCGAAAGGCGGTTTCTGTCATTTGATATAGTTCTGATCACACAGCTCTAAATCCAAATGTCCAGGCTTGGTTATAATTAGTTATTTGATCTCAGTTCTATCGGTACCATCACCACAGCACAGACCCTGGCTCCAAATGACATCACCAGTGCAAGATGGCGGAAGCCGTATCCAGAATATTTTGGTGCAGAACCATGAACCGTGGTTTTGTAGAGCGTCACCAGGCAAAAGACCTTTTTCTCTCATCCAATCCAGAACCAACGATTATATAAATCCGTCATTTCCACGTCAATGACAAGCATCATCTTGTTCCTCCAGGCTGCAGCACTTAAAGTCGCACCATGATCGTAATAATACGTCTTTTTCACGGATAATTACTTCTCATTATGAACAAAAAGTATCAAATTCAGCTGAATCACCTCTAATTCTCCAGCAGCCAATCACGGCTCAGGCGGTGGAATCCATCTGGGATTTTTCTACAGGCCTGTTTTTTTGCGAACATGTTATTTATGTCGCTCACGCTGCCAGTTCCTCATTCATCGCAGCTGACATCTCTCCTCGTGAGCCGGGGACGGGAAGGAAACCAAACCACTGCTATCACTGTGTGAAATGTGAACGATTTCCCAATCTGAAATGTGACAGGGGGGGGGTTGGTGGTGTACTGATGCGGCGTGCAAATGTAAAATGCTCCCTAAATAAAAATGTGGGGCGGCTGAAGGTAGCAGCTTTTCAATCAATACCCGGGGCCCGCCAGTGAGGGACTGGGAACCATTAGCACCAGTGAGCCCAGTGGAGTGACTCTGATGTGGAACGACAGGAGCTTTCACTGGAGCTGCGTTTCCCTCATTGTCATTCACTCTCACTCGCATACAGCCAACCCCACATCGCAGCTTCACCCTCACCAGGCAACCCGGCGCCCTTTGGACTGGGGCTTTGTTTTCCAACAATGGTTTCCAGTCCAACCTAATCAGCAGTCGTTTCATAAACTAGAGATATACTGATTAATTCTTGACTTTTTCCATCGTCTCAAGGTCTCGTCCTGTTTTGCTTGTGAAGTTTGACCTGTGGGGACGCTTGGAGGAGCCTCCCGCCAATTCTGCTGAGAACTCACACACAATATGCATGGATCCCCACAGAAGGGACACATGTAATGCAAAGTCATTTTACAAACACATGCATGAAAAACAACCTTGTAATAAGTGTCGCCTCATGTCCAATCCCCCACATCCCTTTGCACCATATGGTTCTCCATAGCTTATTGTTTCTAGCTGTATATATTGCTGTTTTAATGTATATATTGTTGTTTTATGCACAGTGCACCAACCACACCATGGCAATTTCCACTATGTGCAAATATACTTGGCATTAAAAAGAATTCTATAATGTATTGTTCGCATGACCACGTTCATGTGGTCCTTAAAATAAGAAAAACATCCTAGGAGGAAGACTGTATATCTTAATCTTAATCCATCATGATGCACAGTGTTTTTTATGGTGTCTATATCTCTATATATTGTTAATTGTCGTACTGAGATTTTGTGATACCCAATGTAAATTTGACATTGATTCCTGTTCTACTGTGCCATACCTCTTAATAAAAATATTTAAAAAAAAAAAAATGATTCTGATGTGATGTGTCACAGCTGGTGTTTATCTCCTGAAACCTCAAGTGAGACACGTGTTCTGCAGAGGAGTGAATCTGACTCGAGGCTCAAACTCAACCGGAGTCGGTTTTAATTGAGGAACATTATGAAGGATATTATACTTCATACAAATGATTTCAATAACTGTGTGAACAAGAGACTGAAATGCATGTGTTTGTAATCCTGCAGCCACTTCCTGCAGCTCAGTGAGAACCCAGCTGATGATGCTTCCTCTCCACTTTCCCTCCCTCTCTCTCTCTCTCTCACACATGCAACTTTTATTTTTTAAATCTCCTATCACCCCGGTGGTGGTGGTGGTGAGGTGAGTGGATCTTACCTCTGCCCGGCGGCTCTCGGCTCCGGGCCGGGTGATGAGCGCCGTGTCCCCGCACACCACCGCGGCGTCCTCCACGAACACGCCGTCCGGCAGCGCCTCGTCGGCGGGCAGCGAGACCACCTCCAGCCGGAGCCTGGTCCTCAGCACCTCCACGTAGGCGTCATGCTCCCTCCGCGCCCCGGACAGGTCCACCTCCGCCGCGGACATCCGGAGCGCCTCGCCGGCCAGGGACGCGGGGATCCCCCGGACGATGGCGTGGGTGCACTGACCGAAACCTGCCATCAAACCAGCCATGTTGCTTTTTTGTTTTTAAGGGGGGTGGATGGGTGGGTTGGGGGGGTTGTCCCGTTACTTTGCAAATGTGGGTTTTAAAAAAAAAAGAGCAAAGGCGTCAGAAACAGCAGCTTCACAGAGAAGTGGGTGAATGAATGAAAGCAGCTGAGGCAGGTGAACCCGGGTTGGTTAGCTGGTTTTTTTTTTGTTGCTGGTTAATCTTTATTTACACCAGCAGCTGCTCCCAGTGTCAGTCAGAGCTGCACCAGTCTGCAGCCAGCGACAGGGCTGCGTGACGCGCACTGTCACGTGTGTGTGTGTGTGTGTGTGTGTGTGCAGTGTGTGTGTGTGTGTGTAAACCTGGTGTAAACCCAACAAGTGACTGACACACACACACTCACCACGTGGTTCGATCGATTCCACTGAGCCTGCAGGTCAAAACGCTGCCATGCTTTTAAAAACAAGGCAACTTTCTATAAGTATATATTCTGCAGATGTTTTTTTTATAGATTCTGTATCTATAATGCACTAATAACTTGATGTGGTATTTGAAGGAACCAGTTCAGAGCTGAAATTCCCAGTAATACGTTTAATAATGGATTAATAATATATTTTAATTATAGGTTTATGGCTTTAGAGTCATTTCTCTAGATCTAGTGTATCAATTTTTATAATTTTCTGTTTTTCTTTGTCTTGTGTGAGACTAACTGAAGACATTTAGGTTTGGATTGAAAACAGAAAGTTTTAAGAATTTTTTAAACTGGCAATCCACAGCTTTCATTCATTTTTCAAATAATGTTTGCTTGCAGCCTGAGGTCTATTCAAATGATTATTTCTGCAGAAGGCTTTTGTGTGTTTACCGGATTTTTTGGGCATGAAATTATTAAATTGGTAAGAATACATAACAAACCAATCAATAGAAAATGTATTTTCAAATCAGTTTGCATCCCAGAGTGTAACAAGCTGTACAAGTTGCGACATCCTCTGTTCTTCTTAATAAACAATTTCAGCTTTGGTATTAATGTGTTTGCCAATAATTTGCACATTTTCTCTCCGGGTGACTAGATTTGACATATTTGGGGAAAACATATGATATTTTCAGAATGTGGGATCCATCAATATTCTCTCCATCTTGGTTTTTAGAACAGATGAAGTCGTAATAACAGTGGACGGTCTCTGTAAAACTGGTCGACTAAGCAGATGTATGAAAGCAGAACATCAGCGGATGGATATTTATTGTGATGACAACACTGGCGAGGGGGAGAGGAACTATTACTGGAGGCAAATGGAGAATCTATCTGCTTTATGGATCAGCATAAAGCTAGTGTACGAAAAGTAGATCCCATCGATTCCCATCCTTTGCCTGTAAGAGCACGTGGTTCTTCTTGAATCTGAAGACTCTTGGCAGACGTCAGATAACGTCCACAAACCTCAAGGCCAATAACATAAACAGTAAAGAGGAGGGTCTCTGTGTCCTGCAGTGTGTGAAATGTAAAGCAAAGAGGGGTGTGAGAGGAAGAGCAGTGTGAGTCTGTGTGTGTGTGTGTGTAAGGGAGTGGTGAGGTGCTGGGGTTAGATTCCCTGTGGTGCCATCCCAGGAAGGTTCTGGGCCCGGTGCAGCCGTCTGAACGGATGGAATGTTTTCTCCAGACGTCCCAGAAGCACATTCTTCCACCGCGGGACCTCGGTTTGTCTTTTCTTGTTCCAGATTCACTCAATTATCCCCGACTGCTCTAAACATTCCAGGAGCCCCACATTCCTTTTTTTTCCACTGCAGCCAGGATCAACAAGCGCCACCCTCCTCCTCCTCTCCGACACTCACACCTGCACCCCCCCACCCCACCCAGACCTCGTCTTCTGTCTTCTTTTTTTTTTTCCATCATTCCTCATCACGGATGGACACGGCCCAAGAAAAGACCCTCTCTCTCTTCTCCGCATGCCGAGGAATTTGGGTAACATTGGATGAAGAGAAGCCCTCATACCTCAGGCACACCTGGCTGGTACAGCGTGCGGCTGTAAAAGAGAATGAGTGAAAGCAGACACGATGCTCCAGCTGCTCGACTCGCCGGGTCTGACTGGAGTCATGATGGGAGCGTGGACGTCTAAAGTGACACAGACATTTATGATTACACAGGTGCACGGAGCAGATTTAACCGTCTACAGTCTGGCCAGTGAATGAATGGCGAGAGGCGGTGGACTAGTGGCAGAAACTTGGACTATGGACAGAAAAGGTCTCTGGTTCGTCTCTGGTTCGACTCCACGGAGAAACAACAAAAAGACGAACCTGATCTGTCCAAAAATCCAAGAGGATTCTCCCTACCCTGTCTAGTGCCCCTGAGCAAGGCACCTTACTCCCCCAACATCTGCCTTCCGGGCGCCGTACATGGCTGCTCACTGCTCTGTGTGTCCTGCACCAGATGGGTTAAAAGCAGAAGTTAAATTTCCCTCCTTGCATGAGTGTGCTTGTGCATGTCTGTGCATGTGTTTGGGACAAATAAATGTATCTTAATCTGATATTCAAGTTATGAAATGGCACGAGATGAAGTGATTAAAAATGGATTTTTGGTTTTGATAGAAGCTACAATTAGCTGCAATTAGATACAAGATGTCTTAATCTTAACTGCCATCGCTGTAACGAGTTTCCTTTAGAAGAAATTATGCAGTCATCAAGGACCATTGTGAAAAACAAGTAGCTCAGCTGTTCTTGGAGCAATCAAATCCAACATTTAACGCCCTGCTGCCAGAAATACACAATAATGCATGTGAACTAATCTCCTTCTGAAAATAGTTCCACTATTTATACCTGATTCAGTTAAGATTGCAAAAATGAAGGTCTGATCTAATTGGCCAAATGTTTTGTCATTGGTCAACGACTTCCAGTGCATGTATACTTTATTTGGCTCATTAGGGGGTTTGTCATACTAGCAGCTGGACTTGCATGATGCAAATGTTGGGTATCAGGAGGTCACTATTGTGTGGAAGTATCGGTCTGGCTGCAGACACGGCTTCAGGAGCAGTGTTTTCTGTGAGGAGGAGGAGGAGGAGGAGCACCCTTCGCCACTGACTTTGGACTTTTCAACTTTGCAGAACTTTCCCATACACAAATAACAGTTATAACACACCAGAGGAAAGGAAACATAAAATATGTCGCCTCTTTTTATATTCAGAGTTGAATATAAAAGCAGTCTTGTTTCCAGGCTGGGGAAATCAAAACATATCCAGAGACAGTCTGTGACATGTTGGTGGCTCTGTTGACAATGTGTAAAATAGAGATTACTGCTGGCTTCGTCCCTGAGGTAATGTAAAACTAGACAAGGCAGGTTGAGGGAAATCGGATACAAAAGAAGTTCAACACTTCATCACGCAGTCACTCCTGGAATGCACTGCAGCTCAGAGTTTGATGAAAGAGCATTAAAGAGAGAATCTCTTCCCTTGAACTCGTCTTTCCTCTAATTGATTCAGACACGAACATGGCAGACAACTTTCCACGTGACATGTTTCCACAGACACATTCTCCTGCTCATTTCAATTTTTGAGCTTCTCTTTTGTCATTTTTCTGACAGGGCCGGTTGATTCCTCACATTTCCGGAGGATGGTCCTGACAGTATATGTGAATGTTAACTGACTTTATTCCACAGATTACTTTGTCCTTCGCTGAGTCACGTGTTTCGAATGCTTTATGTCCCACCTGGACAGAGATATTAAAATGTGCGAGTCAATCTGTCCTCAGCCAGCCAGCAGAATCTTTTTACAGTTGTTCTGTACCGGTTGATTTTTCACATTGGACAACTGGATGGATTGAACCTCAGCCCATTTTCATTGTGACTTTTACAGCCTCGATTTCCAAGTTTGGATCAGCCAGCAAAGTGTATCTGTGCTTTTCTTCCTCCTCATTCAGACCAGTTCACAACCAGCGATGTATTCTCTTAAAAAAGTATTTAGCATAAGAAAAAGGAGACAGTACTAATAAACTGTTAAACTGAACAGGTCTAACACCTTAAGCACTACATATAGATACTGACAACCATATGTAAGTCATCTGTTCACAATGCCAACATGAATGCACCTCAGCATCTTATCAACCAGTCCACGAGGAAGAATAAAAAGCCATTATGTCCTGCTGTTACAGATCTGTGATTCTGAAAGTAGAATCCCCATGGCAACAGATGGTGCTTTGAAAAGAAGATGGTAACCTGCGTCTACCCTTTCAATTTCCTCATTAATGCCGAGTTGGTGCACCGTCGTGTTTCGTGATCTTGCAGCAGATCAAAGCATCACCTTCACATTTTTAAACAATATATTCTGCTGCACAAATACACAAGAAACCGCTCCGGTGAGAAGAGAACTGCACCAGGTCGGAGTTACCTAAGTAACGAAGGAGACCCTATAGAGTACAGGACAACATAAAATGTGGCTGTAGCAAATAAGTATTTCAAATAGCACAATTCACAGACAAAAGGCAAAGTGGCTTCGTAAAAGCACAATAGTTAAACGCACATTTGGAAAACACGACAGTCGAAGTCTAGACAAAGGCCAGTTTGAATAAATTACTTCCCAGCTGCTTTTTAAAGGCGTCTACGATGACCGCAGGAGGAGCGATGCACAGGAACGCAACCACGAGGTCACATGGATGATCACCTTTCAGCTCGACCCGATCAGAAGACCTAAACCTACGTATTTTTACCTGTTAAAAAGGTTTTTAGTAGTTTGTCCTGACTCTTGCTGAGTGTTAAGGACAGAGGATGTCACCACATGTTAAAGCCCTATGAGACGAATTGTGATTTGTGAATATGGGCTATACAAATAAAATTTGATTGATTGATTGATTGATTGACAAACGACCTGCTGATGTTATAAGGTAGAGGTAGGGCACAGGCGCCACAGCATGAACCTTAAGACTGATCCTGAGATGAATGGGGAGTCAATGTAAAGAGTATTGGGGGAGGAGGGACCTATCATTTAACTACATCAATATAACACTGACAAATATAATCTAACTCGTGGGGTCAAAGCTGAGACTCTTACTCTGCTTTCACTCATCTCTGAGTATTTTTAGTCCTCAGCTTCATACTGAGGCCAACGGAAGTGCTGCCCATACACACCGTGCACCGGTTAGGACATTTATCTTGAATATACTACAATGGAATCTGTTGTCTAAACATGCTGGGCTGCGCTGCTCTGTTCCATCTTTCACTTGGACATAAATGGGGGGGAGGAGAGGCTGCTGGCGATAGACTTCCTGCAGACCAAATCTGACGGCCGCCGCCTGATTGGCTGTGAGAGCTCCTGGTGGGATCTGACAATGGGTTTCCATTACAGAGCCACAACACAGGATGACATGCACTATCTCATAATTAAATCAACAATGAAATCACATAAGCCGGAGGATAGAGAATTTATTCAGATGTCCTTGTTATAGAGCCGGGAGGGAAATCCAAATTATACTTTCTGTAAAAGGAAAGAGACCCAGTCCTCCATTTCGGGAGGTAAAGAAGTGTGAACTGTGTGTGTGTGTGTGTGTGTGTGTGTGTGTGTGTGTGTGTGTGTGTGTGTGTGTGTGTGTGTGTGTGTGTGTGTGTGTGTGTGTGTGTGTGTGTGTGTGTGTGTGTGTGTGTGTGTGTGTGTGTGTGTGTGTGTGTGTGTGTGAGTGTGAGTATATGTGATGTGGGTTCTCGGACAGAATTGATGGAAACTATTATGCCAGGACAATTACAACACGGAGCCGCATGTCCAGCTTTTGGAAGGTTTCCTGAACTGAGAGGGTAATCATGGAATGAATGTTACTCTCCAATGACGCACAATAACAACACTGTTTCCTCTCGCCATGACAGCCCCGTGCACACGGACTCACGTACAGTATGCGCACGCACACACACTTGTGAGACTTAAAGTAAACACACAGCAGCGGACGGTCATACAGAACATGACATAAGAGCGAAAAAGCAGTCCACACACATTAAAGGGTTATTGCAGCAATTTAAAATGGCACTTTTCTTATTTTTACGAGAGTTGTATATATTGTGTATATCCCAAAATACTGGATCCTACACTTGTCGTAATGAAACCAATTGATAGTTGATATTAAACCATCACATTAGGTTCCAAACCTTCAGGTCACAAATGTAGAACCTGTGAATGAGTGAGGCATGAATTAGAGTTAAAAAATAGACTGAATTCGTTCAAGGTTTTATTTTTTTTTCAGCTGAGCAGGAACACACGTCAATCAACTTAGTTTCCCCCCCGCTAAGTCTAGCTAGCTAACAGTAGCATACAACGCAAAAGGCGAACTTGGTTTTGCGTTGTTTTTAATCAATTCCACAATCTGAGATCCACAATTACAGCGCCGTACACAACACAAATATCAAAAATCACAACTTAACAACAGAATAATGCCCATGTCCGGAAAATTCTAAGGGCCCAGCATTGGAGGCCTAGAGTCAGTCAACACTATTATAGTCATAGGTCATAGTCGGTGTAATAAAATAAAAATATTAAATTATATAATTAATGTTACACTCTATAGCAGCACCAGGGGTGAAACACTTTTTAAACACACCCTTTCTCCCTTTAATGACTTTTTCCAGCTGTTGACAAAATCCATGTGGTGCCACTGTGAAAACTTTAATTTGAAATGCACGCGTAGAAATAGTGACACACACATTTGCATGGTACAGCCAAGAAAGACACAACACGTGCTCACGCAGACACACCCCCTATCCAGAGAGGCTGCACACACACACACCTCCTGGTCACACACACACGCCACAGGCAATATGGATCAACAACATACTTAATGATATATTCTTGAATAGATTATTGGAACCTGATTATTGTTTGTTTTTTTTAATTAAAAGCAGCATGCACAAAGTAATCCTCACACATCACCATCTAGTGTCTTAAAGTGGAAGCATGAACATGTATGTGTCAACACAACCCAGACAGTGCGTTACACAAACCAACAAAAAGTCAAGTCTATCATGAAGAGAGGAACGTTTACAACTCGGGTTCTGAATCGACCCGGAGGAGAACAAACACATCACAGTGCGGAGTTATTTATTACTTTTACTTTTAGCAGAGAAAAGTCGCTTTAAGCTGCTGTGATTCACATTCATCGCTTCTGTCGAGCAATGCGTCAAAAGAAGAAGTGATTCACAAAGTCAAGAGAGAAGAAGGAGAAGAAGAAGGAGAAGAAGAAGTGTAAAAACTCACCGGAGAGGCTGCTCGGTGCTGCTGTCTCCCCGGACCGTTATGTTGGGTCTACACAGGAGGCTACAAGAGGTGGGGGGGGAAGAGAGAGAGAGAGAGAGAGAGAGAGAGAGAGAGAGAGAGAGAGAGAGAGAGAAGCAGAGACATGTCCGATCCCTATAAACACAAATACTGTTTTTCAGGGGGGGATGCGCCAGAGAGCTGCGGGCTCCTGGAGCCTCATTCCCCTCATGGCTGGAGTGTTTTCATCCACTTGAGAAACTTGGGAGACTCATCGTGAGCAGACACCAGGTGTTTGTCTCCACTGCTCCGGTGGAAACTTGGAAGAAAAGGTGATGGACAGATGGCGTGAAAATAGTCAAAAATTTTGCCCGAAGGAATGGATGCAAAGGAATCCCCCCCACCACCACCACCACCCTTCTGTATGAAGAGCATATTTAACAAGGCTTCGAGCTGTCAGGAGGAATGCTCTCTGTGGTTCCCCGCCTGGCCAATAGGCGTTGAAATATGTTAATAATGTGGGCTACTACCAGACCAAATATGGCAATATTGTTACGTCTGGTGCGCATCTGGAAGCGCTTAGCTCCTCTGGATAAAGGCTCCGGAGAGACAGAAATAGACTGAAGACCGTATCCACACCTTTAACAATGAGAGAGAGAGAGAGTGAGAGAGAGAGAGAGAGAGAGAGAAGAGGGGATCCGGCTGTTTAAAAAAACGTGGCCATTATATGTACAGCTAATTAATTAATTGGCTTAATGAGCAAAATGAGAAGTGGCACAGGAATCAGCCCCGGAAACGATATGTGTTTATAGTGACTATTAAAGCACTGTGTGAAGTTTTGTTTTGTGTTGGTTACATGTTTTTAAAAGCGGAAATGAATAATATCCACATGTATCTATCTGTATCTATCTGTCCTTTACTCTCAGACTCCACCCCCTCCCCTCCAGGAGAAGCCCATTGAACCCGAGTTGATAAATGTGAGAAGCGAGCAGAGGGAGGAAAAAAAACAACGAAAAGGGGGGTATAAACAAGAAAGGGAAAAATGTGAGACGGAAAAGTGTGTTCAGATTGGATCCAGGGGGGGAGAGGGAGAGAGGAGGAGGTAGAAACCAAAAAAAAAGAGAAGGAGAAAGGTTTAGACAGGGTGGAGCTTAGGTCTTGGATGGAAAATGCGCCGAGAAGCATTCCTGGCATAGTTTGGGAACAGTTCAGCAGCAGCAGCCCAGGGACGACGTCAGCTTCACTACGCTATAAAAGTCCGGAGGTGGCCGGAGCTCAGCAGACTGCAACCGCTTCACCCAGAGCTTCACCTCCTCCTCCTCAAGGAGACTCGAACACAGGAGACTACCCGGAGACAGACGGAATACCTAAAGGACTCCTCCGAAGACTCTCACACTTTATCCACTTTTCTTTGGGATTCCTCTGGAAACAATTTTGTCGTTTTTTTAATCCAAGATGCTGATGCTCACTGTTGTCGTTGCCCTTTTCGGGAGCCTGGACCTGGTGAGTGATTTCGTTCTATTTCAACGTTTCAGCAGCTATGGTTTTATTATGGAGTAGAATGTGGGGATTGCGAGTAGAAGTAATCAATACGTTTCTCAGGAGTTTCAGTCTTTAATTCGGCGTGTTTTGTGTTGTTGTGCAGGTCCTCTCCTCCTCCTCCTCCTGTCCCTCCGTGTGCCAGTGTCCCATGGAGATGCCCAGATGCGCCCCGGGGGTCAGCGTGGTTCTGGACGGATGCGGCTGCTGCAAAGTGTGCGCCAGGCAGCTGAACGAGGACTGCAGCCTCCCGGAGCCCTGCGACCACACCAAGGGGCTGGAGTGCAACTTCGGGGCCAGCTTTGCTGCTGCGACCACCCGTGGCATCTGCCGAGGTGTGTATGAGTTTCATTCAGCTCCCAGATGTGCATGCCTCTGCTTTAGTTAGAGTCTAGAAGTTAAACTGGAGTTATAGGGGGGTTATATAGCAACCTGTGTGATTTCAACACTGTGGAATGCAGCTGGGAGGAAAACAGTCTGCACCTCAGAGCACAGACAGCCAACTGTGGAGGGGAAAGAGACTACCTCAGGCAGCCTGAAGAATTTCACAGTTTAACTGATCTCTATCTGGCAGCCATGTGATGTCTTCAGCAGACGTCTCTCCCCGAGCAGAGCAGGAAAGAATAACATTCCTTTCCTCCTGTTTTTTCTTCCTTCGCTGCAGCCAAGTCAGAGGGCCGACCCTGCGAGTACAACAGCAGGATCTACCAGAACGGAGAGAGCTTCCAGCCCAACTGTAAACACCAGTGCACATGCATCGACGGGGCGGTGGGATGCGTCCCGCTGTGCCCTCAGGAGCTCTCCCTCCCCAACCTGGGCTGTGCCAACCCCCGGCTGGTCAAGGTGCCGGGCCAGTGCTGCGAGGAGTGGGTGTGCGACGACGGCAAGGACACCGACATCCTGGAGAGGATCTTTGGAAAAGACTTCATGACTGAGGAGCTGGAACGAGACCTCACCAACAGGAATGAGCTCATCCCAAGTGTCAGGGGAAGACCCATCTTGAAGAATCAACCTGGTAAGAAGCAGTTTCTTATTCTGGATTCTTTATTTCTGGAAGCATTCATGGAAGATCTTGAAATATGTTCGATTTCTATGTTGCTAATGTGATTCTTTTTGTTTCGGTCACAGCATTCAGACCTCCGGCTGAAGGCCACATGTTTGACAAGTGCATCGTCCAAACCACACCCTGGTCCCAGTGCTCCAAGAGCTGTGGAACTGGGATCTCCACCAGAGTCACCAACAACAACAACGACTGCAAGCTGGTGAAGGAGACCAGGATCTGTGAAGTGCGGCCGTGCACCCAGTCACTCTACTCCAGTCTTAAGGTGAGCTTGAGCCACAGTGACTGAAGGAACCGGATGGATCTCTGATAGACACATCACCACTTCCTCTGAGCTCAGAACTAACCCCCCCCCTCTCGTTGATTCCTCTGCAGAAAGGAAAGAAATGCAGCAGAACCAAGAAGTCCAGTCAGCCCACGAAGTTCTCCTACGCCGGCTGCTCCAGCCTGAAGAAGTACCGGCCCAAGTACTGCGGCGCCTGCGTGGACGGCCGCTGCTGCAGCCCTCACAAGACCGACACCATCCGGGTCAAGTTCCGCTGCGAGGACGGCGAGACCTTCAACAAGAACATCATGATGATCGAGTCGTGCAAGTGCACCTACAACTGTCCCCATGCCAACGAGGCGTCCTACCCCTTCTACCGCCTCTCCAACGACATCCACAAGTTCAGAGACTGATCTGTGGAGAAAAAAAAACGAACTCCTCAAACAAAGAGAAAGAGACGATCGGCATCCTGAATGCCGGGGGTGTAAATAGACCACCGATCAACTACCAGCTTCTTGTTGTAACTAGATTCCCAAGGAATTGTGGGCTTGCATCATGAGGACTCAATGAAGTGCACTGTTTGCTGTGACGACGACGTCAGCATTCTTAATAATAAGAACTGCTTCATATTAATGGAGCATCTGAAGTAGCTTCGTTATGGAGCAAGATGTAATTAATATTTGTACATTTTGAGTTTAGTCGCTGATATCAATTCACTGTGTATATTTTGATCCTTTTTACATCAGACATGAACCCCCACCCCCCCCCCCGACCGTAGACTTGCGTGTGCATATGTGGATATAGCACACGCGCAACTTCAATTAGCAAAAACCGTTCCATTCCCTCCTGACGTGGGCATTATTGTTCATGTTTTGTGGCAGCTATTGAACTCCCTTCATGAAAAACGAAAAAGACAAAGCGAAACATGGTCAAAAAAGGATGAATGAATGTTTTTATTATGGTTGTTATTAATATTATTTATCGAACAAAATGTAGCTACTTTATTTGGATATTATGTGTCATACTGGAATAAATTGTAAAAGTGATTTAATTTTATATGCTATAAATAAAAAAAACTGATTTATTTATGAAATATATCGGTGGCTGAGTTCCGTCTGTTCAAAACTACAAACAAACGATGGGCTGGGGGGGTGGTGGTGGTGTGGTGTGGGGGGGGTAGACTCAACAGCTTCTCCCAGCCACACGGAGCCGGGTCAGTCTGCTCTTATATAACTCTCTCTCTCTCTCTCTCTCTCCTGACTTTCTGTGCTGAGGAATGCCATTCTGCAGCAGGCTAGCTTGCTTTTTCATTTGATCTGGCTAAGACATACACTTGACTGATTCTGAGAGAGAGAGAGAGAGAGGGAGGGTGGGTGGGGTGGTGGATAGAGAGAGAGAGAGATTAAGTCCACGAGTAGCAATGAGTATGGGAGTATGCCAAGAATCTTAAGTGCTGCCCCTGAATGGGACTTGGATTAGACACCATGCAACAAGCACACAATGATTATTATTGTACACAACCGGGTGTATACACAAACCATACATTCCTTCACTGAGCTGTTTTTCACACGATGGAACAGCAGCAGAAAGCAAATTGACCGGATTCATTAGCAGAAACCTTTAAATGTGTATTAGCTGCGTCGGCCTCCGCTGGCTCTTAAACTGTTGGGGGGGGGGGGGGGGGGGTCGGGTCAGCTGAAGAGTTGTACACAGGCTGGTGGAGGAAGGAGGGGCTTACGTCTCACTTCCAGTTTTCACTTTAACAGGCTTTGAGGAATATTATTATGATGAGGGAGGGAAAAGGGGGACGGACAGGAAGCTGTGGTGACATAGTTGCTTTCCTGGCCGTAGAAACTTTCGGATTCTGTTTTCCAGCTCCTGAAAAGTGTGTCACTACTGTCACATAAACACCACTACCCCCCCTCCCCGGCTGGGGTTCTTATTATTAATGTTTACTCGTGCTCAGATGTGTCTTGTGTGTGTTAAGCCTGCATGCTTCAGGACAACATATGACACAACAACACAATCCGAATCAGTCAAATGTGTGTTATTTTAATTCCAGGGACCCAGGTTCTGCTTGCACCTGGTATGAATACCTCCAGTAGCGTTCCACCAGGGGCACGGCGAGCAGAGCTCAGGGGCAACGACAGGGAAGCGTTTCTTTTTTTTGATCCAGGTAGAGGGAGCGGCTCAGGAATGCAGCAGTGGCTCAGAAAGCAGACATCCTGATGGGCGGCAGATGTTGGAAAATATTTCAAGAGCAACATGTTCACTTTTAGCGAAGAAGAGGATTTTTCCAAATATACACAAACACTCCCACGTACTTGCTCGAAGTCCACAAGAGGCATTTTTTTATCTCCACTCGAAGAACTATGGAAAGCTCTCTCTATCTGAATCCACTTGTGCCTCTTGTGCACAACTTTCATGCATAGTTGCTGAAAATGAGTCTCAATCAAGTTGTAGTTTAATAAGAGGTTGAGCACGTTGCCTCTGACTGAACGTACCACACAGGATGTGCCCACTGAGGCTCCTCAGACTGCCTCACATGAAAGGCTCCTGAGGTTTACCTAATCACAAAGATGTGTGGCCGCCCCGTGGAGCCGGGACACTCAGTCACAACACGTCCAGGGAGTTATCTGCTTCTCTCTCTCCTCTTTCTGCTGCTGCTCCTGAAAGCAGACCAACGCTCCGTCTGTCCTTTGTAGTTTTGCAAAGTGCCGTGCGATCGCACCGTCGTTTGTCTTGTTAACACACTGCAGCCGACGGGATTATGTAACGGCGTGGTGTGTGTGTTATGTGAGCAGTCCTCTCGGCCATCCGTAAGCATTCCTCCATAATGCACAGACGAGCACAGTAGCCGGGTTGGCGGACCCTCGGCCTTCACCGGACCCCCAAAACCCAGAGATTGTGTTTATTGTGAGAAATAAACCTGCGGAGCCTCTGCCAGCACAGCAAGGACCTGTAAAACACACTGCTCTCAGACACTCAGGCAAACAAGAGTCTCACACACAGGCGCCCCTGCAATTAAATCACTCAGCGACTACCTCACCCCCCCCCCCCCCAACCCAAAATATGTTTATATGACAAAGACATTAGCATTAAAAGCTTCATCAGGCACTACGTAATGCTCTGCAACCAGAAGCTCGCAGGATGGAGAGGGAACATTACGACATACTGGAAGCTGCTGAGCACTGATGTCAGCTATTTAACAACCCCCCCCCCCCCATCCATAACCTCAGGTTAATGTGCACTGTTCTGAGGAACCAAGGGGGCGAGTAGCACGGAGCGTTGGAGAACGACCAAGTGAAAACACCAGAGGCTCCCGTTTGTTTCAAAAAGCTCCATCTGCTGGACAAAAGAAGAAGAAGCTTTGTGTAGGATTTGAATCTAGACGGAATCATAGATTTATATATAAAGACTAGATGTCTCGTCTGCGTTGCCGGCCAACGGAGCCGGACGTCCGCACATGGCGGCCATCTTGCTAGGGGGCAGCTCGCTCACCCATAACATTGTGTTGGTAGTGGTAAATAACCATAACCGATTTTTAAACGGTTTGGTTTGTTATAAACGTCAGAGATATAGATATGACACTGCATACTTATGAATAATTATGTTATTTTCTAAAAAAAATGAATAATTTATGCAGTGTCATATCTACATCTCTGACGTTTACAACAAACCAGATCGTTTAAAAATCGGTTGAAAATTGAGCAAGTTATGGTTATTTACCACTACCAACACAATGTTATGGGTGAGCGAGATGCCCCGTAGCAAGATGGCCGCCATGTGCGGACGTCCGACTCTGTCGAACGAGACATCTAGTCTTTATATATAAATCTATGGACAGAATCATCTGTTAAAACCACTGAACATGTTAAAGACTTGATGTGATCACATGTAGAACAGAGAGGGACGTCTTTCAAATGGTGTTTTAATCCAGTGACGTTTCTCACTGCAGCCCAGTGATGTAAAGGACATACATTTGCCAAATAATGAAAGGGTGTGGGACCCTCATGCTGCAATAACAAACACACACAGACACACACAGACGCACACACACACACAATGACAGCGATTCAAGTCTTCTGACACACCCATCCATCAGATCCCCATCTGCAATTACATAAGAATAACTGATGAGTAGGCTTAGGGGGAAATCCGAGTGGTATCCCACCCAGGCAGTGGGGATTGTTCAGTGGGGGGGGTGGGGGGGGGGCACCGGCTACTGCTGTGATTATTTGCGCAAACAAGCCGAGCATTGATGGGAGAGGCAGCACTTTGGGTGTCTTGAATCTCAGCCCAATGGAGACAATGTTGGACTGAATAATTTCCAAGGGGGGGGGGGCACATACCATCAGCAGCTGAGCTAACGTTGGCGTTTGAGTCTGTTGTTGTGGGTTCACATTGGGGGGGGGCCGGGCCGAGGAGGTCACATGATCACAAGCTGTGTTGTTGCCCTTCGCTTAAAAATGCTAAACTGATTGAAAACCACAGCTCCTCTCTGATGGCCTCCTAGAAAAAGCTAAAACACACGTGTTAATATCGACATAAATACTAGATTCAAGATATTAAGGGATGCATATAGAGATGCAACACAGAATAAATCCCAAACTGAATATCTACAGATATAAAACACTGCAGCAGGACTCCAGCAGACACTAGTTTCCTAAAGCAATGGTGCCACAGGCCCTCGAGTCTTAAAACTCACAACTGACCAACCTGAGAGATGCTTGACTGCAGGAGAGACGGATTGGATTTTACTTTCCAGATAATTTAAATCTTTACCAGACCAGTTAAATATAACTTTTCTTGTTTAGGAATTTAAAAATGTGCTTTGACCATATAAGCAGCAGCGGCCCTCGGGACCAGGACATGTGCTGATATGGATCATTAAGGCAGAAGAATGATGTATTTTTCCGACCCTCGTGCTGGTAATTGCCGCCTGGTTTCAACGTTGGTGAAGGGACGGGGGTGTGTGTGTGGGGGGGGGGGGGGGGGGGGTGTGGGTGTGCGTAAGGCCTCAGTCATTACACTGCCACCACTTTCCCCTGTAACACAACTTCTGATGTCTCCTGCGTCTTTTGATCTCTGGGGCTGACTGTGGCTGTGACATGAAAATGTGGCTAATGAGTGGCAACTGTGACCGTTGGGTTTGGGCTGGACTCCGATGTCACGAACTGCAATTAAGTAAACACACAAAGAAACAGAAGCACTTAAACACGCACTTCCCAAAATGTGGCATTATAGTTAGTAGCCGTTATAAAAAGGCGAAGGATTAAAAAGATGGTAAAGCCCAAACGTGAGGACATTGAGGATGTGGAATTAGATTATGTCGGGACCTTTTCATGCTTTTATCACTGCTGGACGTGTTGTTTCAGCACACGTCTTTTAAGGGTCATATCTCAGTTTTATTTCACTCTGAGCTTCATTTGGACGTCTATCTCAAACACTGAGCCCAGAAACCCTTCACAGAATCAAATTTTACTACTTGTATCTGCAATTGTAATGTTTCACCTGCTAACCAGAGATCCTCATGATAAATTAGAGTGCAAACGTGGATAGATTTCTAACAATCAGACATCGGCATGTGTCAAACTCTGCAGGTCACCACCCAAGGACCTGAGCAGACGTCCTGGTGAACTTCAACAGCAGCCACAGATAAAATGTGTCAGGGATCGTTCAGAAACTTCCATCTGCAGAACTGTACAGGGAACTTTTCAGGGTAACCACCCAAAGATAGAAGGCTGTATACTGTACCTCACTCTGCTAAATGGCAGCTTCTCTTCTCTTCCCTTCTTTGACAATAAGAGCAGATGCTGTAGTTTCTCAGCCATGAGGCGAGTGGCGATCCCCAGAAAAAAGCAAACTGTTGTAGAGCACTGACCATGAATCACAAAGTTTCTGGATTTGAATCCAACTAGGAACCCATAGTTAAATATAATTTCCCTTTTATGATCTCTCCGTAGAAACCCCCCATATAATAAAGACACGAAATCCCTCCAAGTACATCTTTCTCCTGCCGTTGAACTGGCATCACACCAGACCCTTACACTTCCAAGGTACAGGCCAAGGCCGGTTTGTAGTCAGTCCCTTCCAAAAACCATATAGACCATTGAGTTACTTATAGCGTGTCCCATCATCTTTGACCAGTTTACTGTGGGGGACACAAGGTTCTCCATCATGATGAAATAGCATCACTTCTTTTTGCAGTTTTCTTTAGAATCATTCTGCATGTGCCTCCATGCAGTGGAAACCAGTCGCAATTCAAGATGTGCAGCTGGGACGTGGGAGTAAAGATTGATGGTCACTTGTCACCGGGAGCTTTTGGTTCTTGTCTTTTTTTTATCTTGCTAACCAACGGCGTGCTCGTATTGAAAGGTGATTTGGCGAGTTGGGGTCAAACGGGACAAAGCAGCTAACACAATGTCGTATGACCAAAGAAAGACAAGTTGCTCTAACAACCGATTCATCACAATAACGGGGGGGGCGGATGATAAAAGAAGAAAACACAGACGACCAGCACCCTTTGTTGCTTCGAACTGTCGACTTGACACGAGACAGACGCACGGGAACAAGTGAATCACTTCCTGAAAACTACTTAAAGGGGGGAATCGGTCTCCGAGGTGACAATGGTTACAACACCGCCGTTGGAGCGTGGCGGTGACGTGTGTTTATTCTAAACGATGATCCATCCTACAGGGGGGTTTACAGTAGAGTGTTCTGACTCAACTCCACCTACTTCCAAAGTGCACGTAGAGGGGAGAGAGTCTGAAGAGGTCAAACTCCACTTGAATTGTGAAAAACCGAAGTAAGGCCCGAACCCTTTAAACTGGGTTGTAGGAGGCTTCATCTCTAAAGGATGATGTAATGATCGAACACTGAAGTCCTCCAACAAACTCATGCTTGATCTCACAAACCACCTGCTCTTTGTGTCATTCTATGGGAAAAGGAAGAATCACTGAACCTGTGAATCCACAAACGGTTACGTTATTGTTGACCAGGAACAACTCGTAGTGTAACCAAATAATTGGGCTGATGAGCTCAACAACGAAAAGCTGGAGGAACGGTGGAGTTCTCCTGAATGTCACACAAGCGTATGAAAAACAGATGGTCTCATTTAGAAGCTTGGAACTGCGAGATAAGCGAAATATCAGCTGAATGTCAATTTTCTAAAATGTAAAATATGCCTGCAGAAGTGTAGACATGGTTTCAGACGAAAAGTGTTGGATTTGGGGAAATGTTTTCCATCCATTTTAAAGGTTGTGCTGGGTAATTTATCCTCAGTGTGCTTTATGTCAACGCGTCTGAAGAAAGGATGACATCAGGCTCTGGAAACATGATTTTGTGCTTCAGTACCTGCCCGACCTCCTGATCAAGAGTTCTGCCGACGTGTGGCTGTTCCTGGATCAGCCGCCTCAGCAGGGCTCTGTGCTCTGAAAACGACCTCGTAAAAAAGAAAAGAAACAGCTCTGCACGCAGCACGATCGAGCCCTGCCCACAAAATCAAGACTAATTAAGTGCAAACCAACTTAAGACATTTCAAAGGGCAATTTAGTTAAATTGGAGCCATTATTTCCAATGGCTGTGTCTAAAAACAGCTGAGATTTACTTTTAAGAGCAAACAGTAACAAACGCACGGCTTTCGTGTGGTCACAGCGAGCGACTTTATTGAGATCGAAAATTAAGAAAAACTGCCCGAATTAAACGGGTGGTAATTAAACCGAGGGAAAGCTGTGAGAAGAGCAGCAGCAGATGTGAAGGCAGCAGAAGTTACCAACCCGGCACTTTCATCCACTCGCTGCTGTTCCGACGGTTTTTTTATTTAAACAATGGGTCGGTCGGCTTCAGAAGAGGTCACATCAAAAGGTCAATGGGCGTTGAACCCAAAACTGCGAGTGGTCACTGTTACCACAACGTTCACTGTAGGATGAAGTACTCCCTCTCTTTGAAGTGAGCCAGACTCGCCGCCTCCTGGCTGTACCGTCAGATTTTCTAAAATATGAAATTGAGCTTCTAATCTAATTCTTGACAAAAACATATTTTATCATATGAGCACAGATCATGATGTACAGCAACATGGCTTCAAACAAGGACATTCAGATGAACACTTCTCACAGGGTTAGTAAATAAGTTGGGGGTCCCTTGCATCCTTCCTCACAGAGGGGATGCGCAGTCAGATGTGAGATCATGGCCCCCCCGACTGCAGAGGGCTGGAAAGTGCGTCACCGCAGTCATCACAGTGCAGACATCAAAGGCGTCCTGTCCGGAGGGGTTAACGTCCAAAAGGGGGGTTAGCAGAGGTTATAAAAACACATCTATAAACGCCGGCCCCCCCCACGCTGTCACTCGGCGCTGGCACCTTGTTGTCGTAATGAACCGATGGAGTCAGAGGACGGCACAGAGAGGCTCCACACGCGTATAAACATTCTCACAGCGGAGACACGTCAGAGGTGTCAGGGAAAAAACCAGCGGGTCAACGTCAGCGTTTATTAGCTGCTGGAAAAATTACGCTAATGCTCGACGGAGAGGAGACGTTCGCTGGTTTCCTTAAATGAAGACAAACAGTCACGTTAAGGGACACGTTTGCTAATTTGTGGTACGTTTAAAAAGATGTAGTTAAGAGAGTAATGTGCAGAGACTCCTTTTTAAATTGTTCGCAATCTAGTGACAGACAAAACAAATCTCAACTCAAGGTCATTTTTTAGATCTTAAATTATATAATTTGACCAATTGTTGGTTGGTTTGTGAATTTGTTTGTAAGCAAGAATAAACACAAGATAACAACATGCAGATTTCTTTCTGAGGTTGTTTTTAACATTTTCACTGTTTTCCCAGAGAATAATTCAAGGATGTTGATGAAAACAAAGCAAATTGTGTGATGAAGATATTCAACAACTGTTTGAGGTAAAGAAAAAGCCTTGAAGCAGAGATATTCAAAAACAAAAATCTTTATTTAAGAAATGATGATTCCAGACAAGGTTAAGTTATAAAACAGCAACATAGAAATAACTCTCTGTATACATGATAATACACTTGGTGAAAATACTGAAACCACAGGTGATTGACTGTCTGTCAGATGTTTCCTCAATCACTTCATAATGAATATCTGGGAATTAGAATTCCACTGCACAGCTGCCGGGAGCTTTAACCTGGTATGAACAGACTCCGACTATTTCACAGCCTCCTCTGTGGTCTTGTTGCCCTCAGCTATTTCTGTGGCAGTTGAAATATCATCAGTGGAACCAGTAATGTCCTCGTTAACACACTGATCCCTGCGGGTATCACCGCAGTTATCCACACGTTCATCTGTGATAACCTGCGTGTCACCACTGGAGCTTTTATCAGGCAAGTTAGTTTCTGCAGCATTATCTTCCTCCTCCTCCTCCTCGTCACTACTGTCTGTGATCTCTCCCTCTTCCACCTCCTGCTCCCCTGATTCCCTCCTCGCCCGTTTCTCCCGTGGAGGTTCCGTCTCAGGACCGGTTCCTTGTGTTGTGCGAGACCCGAGCGGCGCTGGTGAAACTCTGGTCTCATCTTCCTCCTTGTGGTCCACCTCTTCACCCTTTGTTGCAAAACCACTCCGGGCTGACGCAGGCTCAGCTGAAACAATATGACCCCAGTTGTGTATTGCATGATTACACAAGACTGTTGCAACAGTATGATTCTGACTTGTTGTTTGAACTACAATACACACAAGTGATCAGAGTGATCGTGAAAATTCTCAGGCACAGCTGGGGGGGTGGGGGGGGGGTCATGCTTGAACAGAGAGGGTGAGAAAGCGAGGGTCAGTGCAGACACTTTGGGATCGATGACGCCATGTTTTTGGCTCCGTGCTCGTTTCCAGGATGAGGCAGCATGCCAAGCAATTAGTTATGTAATAAAGTAGGGTGGACGTGTGTGAAAGAAAGACGGCAGAATAAACGACTGTAAAACAATAATTGTGAATTATAGCCAATTACTCCCCAGAAAGATGTCCCCACAGTCTGGTGAAATCATAAAACGCTCAAAATGATGTGCATGAACTAATGTACGTTAAAATGTAAACCTCAGAGACGCTGGCCAGCGGTTCCAACTATGTTAAGAAAGATTAATGCAATTCAAATTTTACTATGTGTGCTGTAATATGAGAGAATTAAAACGATGGCTGCTACTTAATGTAAAGGCTGCACGTTACTTCGACCACATAAATTTGAGGTTCGCTCACACACATCACGACTTTGAGTTATGGATGCTGCGTCCTCAACGGGCCAGAAATAAAAACACACCTGCTGCAATCAAATGTTGCTGAAGATATTATTGGTGTGAACGTTTGAAAGCATGAGAATCAATTACAAGCTTAGATATAGTTGTGTAAAAACATTTTAGATTAGTTGTGTTATCTTCTAGGTCTCTTTTCAGGCCCGGTGTTAACATCTGTCTCTAGTCTGATTCGATCTCAAGCTCTAAGCACAACTAAGATGCAATAAGTGACGCATTCGAGATCCGATCACTCAAACCACATTGGGAGGTGACACAACACATCCAACTATTCTTTTAGCCGTGTTAAAGCAAATGGAGACACTAAGCTGATGTCCTCTGACCGGATAAAGCTTAATAATGAACCAAAGTACTTTGGTTTATTGGTACATTTGGAACATTTCTCAGTGTTTTCTCATTCAGAAGTAAAACCCTATTTCCTAAGAGCTGCACGGAGCAATTTGTTTCGCTCGGCTTCTTCTTGCACCGGCAACAGAGCCGTCTGTATTCAGAAGATCAAGTGTGGGGACGTGTTCTAAAGCCAGATGTGAAGTGAAGAACTTGCAGCTGTCCACTTGGGATCCGATCACTGGAGATGTTTGTTAATACCAAGTGTGAACAGCGCCTCTCAGGGAGATCTCTCAATTTGGGATACGGCTCCGTGTTCGTTCCGCCAGTCGTCACACGTGTTGAGTCAACATGTGTTTTCTTGTTTCAGAAGCTGACACATTTCTCTCTGTATAACAAGGACAGCAGACACCAATTTGCTGGAGAAACTTCTCTCGACATTGGTAGATTTGACCCTTCTCTAAAAGCACTGGCAGCCTGGATCTTAATGCTGTGAAAAGTGGCTTCAGTGGGATTGTTCTGATGTTTGTTAATGAGGATAACCTTCTAAACTTAACCCACTGAAGGGCAGCTACATTTGAAAGTAACAGTGAGTGACTGCTTGCTTCCTGTACGGAGCAGGCAGGGACATCAACAGGACTTTATCCTCACTTGAACGTGCTGCAGCCGCAGGGAGCGATTGCTTGTTATCACTTCCTGCCCGGCTTCCCAGGCTTTGGCATGTGCAATTCTCAGGATGTTTCTACGGTTAACATCGGGGCAAAACAGTGCAGCACCAAGGCCTTATCACTGAAAACACACACACACTCAGACTAAAATTACCTTATTCGTCATGTAGCCAGTCTGGGCCTGACAGAGTAATGATACTGGGTGACTGTGGTGTTTTCTGACCACACTGACCCGACTCAGAGACACTGTTTAGCCAACTGTGCAGATCTGAGTAGACGGAAATTGCTGAAAGCTTCTTCATGATATAAACAGTGGAGGAGACAAACAGGTGAGGCAGAGGAAGGCTGACCTGCTGCTCGCTCTTCTTCTGTTGTCTGTCACAACTCATGAGGTCACTGTTTAACAGTAAGCCGTGTTTAATGCTCCGTTTGGCCATGGTCATCGCTGAGGTTAACATGGTGTGCATGATGCTGTGCAGAGCACACTCATTTCCGTTGGGGTACTGGTTACCATAGTGAAAAATACGGGAACAAGGAGACTAGAAGTCTCAGCTGAAAAACCCCAGGACATGATACAACTCTGCTGGAATCAAGGGAGTGGAGATAGGCTGCTTTGGGGCTACGCAGAATTTCATGCACACTTCTGATTAGTGACAGAACGATGGGATAAATATAGGGATGAAGAAATTATATTTTGTAAGTAAAGAAAGAGGTTAGTGTCGATGCAGAAAATAGCTTCAGGACAGGATGTAGGGAATTAGCAGGAGTTAGAATTAGATAAGGCTTGTTTTTTTACCTGCTCCTTTTAGAGGATACTCCTTCCAATGTTCTCTGAGAACAACATGCAGCACAGGATATTCAATCAGGGTTTTGTAACTCAGGTTGTCCCTCAGGCTCTTCTGAATGTCCAACTCGTGGTACCTATTTCACAAAAACACACACACAAGACAAAGAGGAGATTACAATTCAACACAATTACATGATGCTAAAGGTAAATTATGTGACATTAGACCAATTTAAGGTAATTTCACGTTTTTAGGTGCTCGGCAGCAGCAAAGACACACAGGGAACTCTTTCACCAGCAACTGCAGTTTTTCATTTCCAGCCGCCTATGGCTTGTTGAGTGGGTGAACATCTTCTGAGGATTGATACTGATTTGAGTCACTTCTTGGCAAAGTGAATTCCCTGTTTGGTGCTTGTCTCAAAAGATGAAAATTGGCTTTACAGAGATGCAGAAGTGTCTCTCTCAAGTAAATCTCAAGACCTCTAGCTCTTTGCATGAGATGACATCAGTCGAGTCTCGTCTCTAAATAGCCCTGTCAAACATTAGCAATAGTCATAAATCACTGAATGGTTAACTAGATGTTTCTGGGAGACGTAACTTTCCTCAACTGATTCATAACCATCCAGCTCGGGCTGTCATCACCGAACAGCAAGGCACCGTGTATTTTGGGTACATCTATTAACTGGCACCGTCGCTTCCAGATGTCAAGCCTCTGCCAGACTGATGATTACTGAGCCATTGTTTCTTTTGCTTAGAGCACAAGCAGACTGGGAACCATGCGGGCAGACACCCACTCCCCCAGGGAATCAAAGCCCTCGGCTGTTATGTGAACGTTTTTCACTGGATGGACAGTTTCCAGGAGAGCCCTCACTCCTGGGAGAGCTGGTCTTAGGTGGGCTGAAGATTGATTTCATGTGATCCCACAAATAAACGGCCGTGTTATGGCACTTCCTCCTGGACAGCATAAAGGAAAGAAAGTGAGAGTCTGAAAACGCACAGGAAATGTCTTGCCACAGTACAATGAGTGGTTGCATGGTATTCCAGACAGACCTCCACATCAGAGAAGTATAAATAGCCTCTGGGAAGCTGGACACAAAAACATGGTGGAAGGATAATCTGCAGAAACCAGCTTGTGGAGCTGATACTGCAGCAGGATATCTAGGACTGCATATGTTTGTAATGTGGTTGCAAATGGGGTTTCCATCAATTGTCTTTATGTCTAACTTTTGATAAATGGGATGTTTGTAGATGTTTTTGTATTTACGTGACTATACAAGCAAAAAAAACAAACAAAGTTAGAACATTGTGTCTCTTTATGGTGTCGATGGGATCATTAGAGCTGCGTACATTTCTAGAAACACTGTTGGATGAATCAGCCAAGAACACGCACACATCTGGTCTCTATACAGTGTTCTGGTGGATGAACAGAACAGAGACTGGTGTTCTCTTCAGGGACGGTTTCTCTTCGATCAATGGCTGTGTCAGGATATGATGGACAGTAATGAACTAGTACTCACTTGTGGCCATTGGATCTGTGGCATTATTCCCAACATTTTGACAGCTCAGCAGATCTTGGCCACTGTACGACAGCGTGCTTTTCATTCTGCCTTCAAGGGAGGCAAATTCAGAACATGCATAAAGACTCTTTTCTGCAAGTAACATAACATCTGAGGCCGACTGCAATGGAGAATACGGATAACCACAAACTCATACAGCAGAACTATTACCGCACTGTAACCGTGACACTGACAAATTAGGCAATATTAACTTCTGCTATTTATGCCCTGCTATTTTAGTAACAATACCCAGTACAAGCTCAGCGCTGCAGGAGACCTGAGGAAGCATCTGCTGCACAGAAAACCAGCCTGAACATAGCTCCAGGCAAAGCGGAGGGAGAGCAGATCAACAGGCTCAGGAAGGCTAAGGAGAGGGTTTGCCACAAATGTGGGAGAGAACAAACTGCTTGTGCAGGACAGAAACATCAGTGTCCTACGGGCTCAGAACAGTGGTTAGAAAAGTAGACTGAGGTTTCCTTTTTCTGGCTGCTAATGTAAAACCAGCATCTCTTCGTCAAGTCAACACTGTACTAAGGGGAGGTACGGGTCCGGGGAGATGGCATCTTCTGGATCTCTGGGGTGGAGTGAATAAAAATAAACAGAAAGTAACACAAACACCCAGACGGGTATGAATGCTTCTCTTGATGCACAGTCAGTCGTCTTTCCAGTAAGAGGATGTTGACCGGTCACCCGTTTATGTTTAGTTTAGCACAAGAGCTCCTTTATTGGACCTGCTTGATATTCCCGTAGACCTTCGACAACAAATAATGCAATCACGACCTTTGTGTTGTGCTTGGCAAATGGCAACTTAGTAGACACAACTGGTGCCAACACTAATTAACTTTCACTGAGCAACAGCGCCCCCTGCAACCACAAACTGGCTGTGACCTCAGTTTGGAGGGGTTCCTCTTCTTCCTCGAGCTGCACTTTGGCAATGGCCGAATTATGAAACTCTAGCAGTTCACGTAAGGTGATTCTCATTAGCACAAGCTTTCTAATTTCACCACCGCGATTCATCCGCCCCACAGGACAGTGTTAACAATTAACACTCACTAATAACTGAGCATAGACAGCTCCTCATTGTGCAAGCCCGGGCTGAAGGCTATGAGGTTATGAGAGGAAACTGTTACTGAGGTCAGAGAGAGAGCCAGATTTACATCCGTGAATTACTCACCACCGCAGACATGATAAGACACGGTCAATACATTCCTTCTTCGATTGTTTCCTTCATGACTGTGATTGTTCCAGGAAAGACGCTTATCGAAATAACTAATAAAATCTTTTTCTCACGATGGGTGATGCTGTTAAGTGAAGAGCGGCTGTTATGACTCAATTATATAAAAATTCCAAGATAAGGGCTCACCTCGATGTGACTCTTACCTGATACCAACCTCCTTAGTATCACTAAGTGGAGGAGAAACTGGTAAAGCTGCAACACTGGCCGGATGTGGTTTGTGTGGATGGGAACGTAGAGTGAGAAATGTAGGTTCTTGACATATGTATTTAAATAAACAGGGATTAAATAACATTACATTAAACAAAGCCTGAGGTCATATTTAAGACAGCGTTTGTTATTAACAGATTTCTGGTCCTATTTTTAAGCAACAAAATAATGACAAATATGTTATTAGCTCCACTCAGGATTTTATGCTTTCACCAATTTGTTTGTTTGTTTGTTGTCACCAAGGTTAAGCAAAAACTACTAAATGGATTTTCAGGAAACTTGGTGGAAGGATTGGAAATGGGCCAATGAGAGAATCATTATATATTCATGGATAGAGGATTTTTTTTTATGACTTTCTTAAATGTTGCAAGATATTTTGACATTTTCACCAATTTCTGAGAGAATATTTCACGGATCTTGATGAAAACAATCAACAATGAGCTGATGATGGAGATGATGATGATGAGTGTGTGCAGGTTTGGGTCTTAATGGGGATATGTGCTCTACTGTGTGCCATCCTAGTTGTTTAAGAAACGGTCTGCAGACGCTTACATTACTTCATAATATTCTTTCCTGGTGTTTTCTTTTTTGAATCCGTTTATTCAGTTGATCTAAACTTTTTTTGCCGTTACAGCCTTTCCCCCCCGAAAGCTTTATGGCAAATTCCAACTGTTGCATGTTTGTCCTTCTGGGGGGAGACCCAGATGATCTCCAGGTAGGATGACCTCACTTGTGTTCAACGTATAGATGAGTAAATGTGGGTTTGCAGAAGAAAAAAAAGATTTCTGGGTTTAAATTCCTATTTAATGTTATTATGAAAGCATTGGCTTCGTCCTAGGAGGCATCTGCTATAATCATCAAAAACATGTGCACAGTTGTGAGCTATTACACACACACAGCCATGCATGTCTACCTGTTACTACAGCCAGTGAGGGAAGGGAATCCATACGTTGAATAAGGATTCTGGCTTTCACGCTGATATAACGTTAGAGGGGGGTACATCTGTGACTTGTTTGTGGTGTGTGAGTGTAATCAAGTCTTCATATGTAATCATGGAGGAGAAACTAGAGAAAGATGGAAAAGATTATTAATCACAAATTTTGATTGCACCTGTGTAATAATTATTCATTAAATGCCTAAGAACGATTAGAACCATGTTATATATTGTGTTGACATAGTGCTTCTCAACAAAGCACTATGTCAACCTCATTGAAGTAGATATTTTGTTATTGTTACTGAATGAAAGTGGTCGGAGCTACTTATTGCACGTTTAAGACCCAACTGTGAATGATTCAAGAGGCTTAAACATGGTTCTAAATAAGACCTTTGACCATAAAACCAATATCTGACTTTATTAAGTGTGTTTAATTATCTCATGTGTAATTTAATTTGTTAATATCTAATTTAGATCATAAAAATGGCAATGCAATTTGAAAATGTCATCAACTTTATGACCCTGCAGTATTTGTGATGTGAAGTATTGAAAATACATTGTACTCTTGAATGTAATGTCATTATAATAAAGCTCCCAATTTTAAGGTGTGTGGTTTAAGGAATAAATGAAAGATTTAAAAGCATTTAAACTCTCATTAAATTCATAAAAAGGTTAGAGGTGACAGCTCATACTAGCTCAAACTCGCACTGAGCTGTCGCATCTCCGCTCATCTTTCAGTAATTCCTCTCTATATGCTGCCATATGATATCATTTATCTTGTGAGAGAGTGTGTGTGCGACCACGCCCACTGGGCAAACCAAGAAGCAGAGTGAGTTTTACGAGGATGAAGGATGGGAGCTTTCATGACGTTTCATTCTGGCCAGGGGGGGGTAATGATATAACCACGAGGATCATCATTCACTCCACGACTAAGTGGAAATGGAGGACAGCCAAAGCAGTCGACAGTAGGCGAGGCAACAAATGGGTGCTACAAATACCATCATGATGAATCCCTAATAAGACCCTCGTTAAAAAATAGAGAGAGGATGGGGAGAGAGGAGACACAGGACAGAGAGATGGAGACAGAAAGCGACTGAGACAAAGAAAACAGGGATGGGAGATGTAGGTCCTATAAAACAAGTTGTGGACAGTTTTATAGTGATGGCATCTCTGGTGTCTGAAACCCCTTCAGGCCTCGCTCCTGAGAGTCTGTGGAGCCTCGCAGGGATTTAGTGAATTTCTCAGTCAGTGATGTCATGCTCATCAACGGATTATGTCGACTTTGTACATTCTGAAGCAACCAGTCATGACTGGCAGGCCCGATCAAACCGTCGCAGCCAAATGGAGAGGATGCCTGAGGAATGACAGGAGTCGCAGCACGCAGCTGTTTTATAGTCTGTAGCACTTTCAACAAGGCATCATTTGTATTTCAGGACTTTATACTGTGGAGAATATTAACTATATTTCTTTAGTGAGCATATTTTTTTTTTACTTATTTATTTTAAAGTGTAATATCAAACATCTCAAATCCCACCCTTTATCCCTTCTCTATACTGTTGCACTAAATAAAGGCATAAATACTATAACAAATTAATAAATAAATAAATTACTCTTTAAAAACAAAGAATGAAAAGGTGGGGGGGATGCAGACCCTGGCCGTGCTGCAAATACAGTCAATGTAATAAAAACTTGTTTCCATTCCAACCATATGATGATAGATGATTGGTTAATCTAAATAAAAAGATTTTGTTATTGGCTGAAAATGCCAAAGCATTACTACACTACATGATGTCATGTTCTGACTCCATAGTGGATCATGTTGATTCATTCTTTCGATATGATCATAAATTATAATAACGTTCTGACTTCTTGATCGTGATTCCTTCATGATGTCACTGATATGACATATGATTGGGAATAACTGATTTCTGATTAAGATAATTTTGATTAAACATAAGCTTCAGATTGTTTCTATTTATTGTTAATCATCTGGAAATGGTGAAAAGTCCATTTATCTGTCCACACACACGAGCAAAACAAGAGGCCTCACAAGTGGAGAGGCTTTTCCTCCTAGAACTGGATTAAACCCTTTTTGCAGAAAGAATTCACCTTCTTCAACCCTTTCAGTTCATTTCAAGTCAAGCGAGAATATTTCACATTGTTGAACATGTGAAATAAGACGATAGGAAACGAATCTTACCTCACGGAGTTGGCCTTCCTGCCCTCTGCCTTCATGAAGACCTTCACGTGATTGGACGGCGCGTGCACGTACACCTTCAACCTGGACGAGAAGTTCACATCAACACAGGACATTAGAGACTCAAATCAAGTAAAGGGACAAGAACAAAAGATGTGGGTACATTAACTGTGCAGTCTTTCTAATGGTCACGGTAAAGGTGAAAACACAAAGAGCCCATTGAGCACAACAGAGACCTAAATGTACACTTGTCTGGCACGTTGACTGATAGGCAGCATGCACGGGCTCTGAAGTATCTTGTGTAAGGGAAACTCCTGAATTGCTACTGACGGCCAGAGCACCCGAGCCTCGGGGAGTTAACCTCCGCTCACTTGACTCCAGGCGAAGCAGAGGCTGTGTCTAAATGCCTGGTGTCTGTTCAAAGAGCTCCACCCGTCTGCAATATGCTTTACAGTAGTTTTACATTAGACCGTTTACTGCTGATTGTTATCAGCACAAAGCTTAGGTCAGAAGAGTCAGATCGCTGCTCTGTGAGAGGGTCAGATTAAAAATACCGAGCGTGTCCGAAACCAAAGAGCTTCTTCAAAGTTCACGTCGGGAGAAACACGAGCTCGGGAAATGAGAAAGAAAATGAAGCGAGAGCAAAATTGAAAAGATAAATGGGGGGAAAGAGTATCGGCAGGAATCAGACGAAACACGATGAAGAACCGAGCGGATCCTGTGTGAGTGAAACTGTATTTGCTTGATATGAAAGATCAGGATGTAAAATTGCCTCAGAATAACTGGCCCATCGACTCAATGGAGAACATTAACACTCATGTGAGGTGGCACAGATCAAATGTTCAAATGTTAAATTCATTACATGACACATACCCTGTCATTGTACTGTAAATTTCAATTTAAACAGAAAATATATTTGAAATTTGTGGTGGTAAGGAGAAGAGTCTTCAAAATAAAATACTCTTTTCCGTTCCTTTGTTTACACGCAGACTGGATTTGTACCGAGTCTCTAACTGACGCATAATCCCTGAACACACTGCTGCCAAACTCAATTACAGGGGTTCTGGTCTGGCGTGACTGGATTCAGGTCATCAAAACCAAGGCCGCAGTAAAACAGCTGATATTTTTAGATGAAGAATGGTGCGTGTGGCCAGAAAGTAAATCTCAAACTTTACAGCCACTGCAGCTCTGTGCTTTAACGAGTTCTGCTGCTAATTAACCTTTTTACTCGAGGCAATGTTGAAAAATAGAGAGAAATTATGTCTTGAGTCACATTAACATGAAGACACTCAACCGGAGTGAGTGGTTGTGATTTGCTGTGAGTCTTAGAAGTAAAAAAACGTTTATCTGCAATATTTAGCGAGAAAACTTTTAAACTATCCAGATTTTGATACAGAGTTTGTTGTATTTGTTACAGCTGGCGGTTTCTGCTTCAGGAAGCCGGGGATCATGGGTAAAATCCCATGATATCCGCTCGGACATGGACCCCAACAGAATGAATAACCGCTTGGCAACAGAGGGCGCTGCTGCTCAGTAAAAGTTACATAATTTAGTTACATACTTTCTGATAATCGACCGATTGATCAACTAATGATTTGGGCTCTATTTTTAACAGCTGTTTCATATCTACAGCAGTGATGCTCAGGCTGCATGGGGAACAAGTCAGTTTTAAACAATACACTAAGCCTATAATCTGTGTAATGTGCCCGAGACGAGATGATGCAATTACAGATGAATGCAACTGCGTCACACTGGTGCTGAAATCGCTGGTTTGTGTTTATTATTATTACGCTTTGCTGCTAAAAGTGCGGATATCACTGTAGCTACATTTCAACAGCAATTACCAAGATAAATTCAATTAGCTCGGTTTTCTCCTCTTTCTCCCTCCAGTTGTTATGAACAAGAGAATCCACAAACTAAACACAGCTTTACAGCGGTTAACAACAGTGAAACTGCTCATTTGAACTTTGCAAGAGAAGAGAAAACAAGCCGTCATTATCCTTGAACTTTAAGGTTTTCCAAGCCGCATATCAAACCAGTGTTGATTTTTGGGCCTGTTATTACATTGTTATGTTTTCTGTTTCTATTCACGAGTCCACTGACTGAAGCAAAACAACCAAGTGGTTGCATTTCTACCACTGAATGCACGTCATTGATCTTCAGGTTTGTGGCTTTGCTTCACGATTCAGCAGGAGCTGTGGTCAGCGGCAATAAATCGAACTAAAAAACCCACAGTGGCTAAATATACTTCAGTCAATACCTGTGACTTACTGCCAAGAACTCAAACACAGTTTTCATCTGAGCTCAAGAGGGCAGAACGACCTGTAGCTGCTACACAAGCAAACAACAAGCAGAAAGACATAAGATGGAACAAGGCTCACTTCTGGCGAGTCACAGGGTCCGACTCGGTGGGATGGATGTAAGGCGTCAAGAGCTGCTTCAAGGTTTGACTGTCAGGCACCCTACAAGGAACGAGAAGGTGGAGGAAAGAGCAAAAGTGAGAGAAACGGTAAAATCAACTTCAAACAACATCATGATTATTACCTTGATAGTATTCTGACTATTGAAAGGGCCGTTGATACTCACCATTCATGCTTTAACAACATTGAGTATCTTATTCACTAATTGGAATATTTATACATGACTCACCTCCTCTGACTGAACTCTGTCTTGCTCTGGAGAAACATGAACTTCAGATGCCACATGAACTGTTTTTCCCTGAATGAGACAAACAAAAACACATTTTTAGTTTCTGCTTATTTATATATATAAAAAAAACACAGTGGTGCTTGATGTCTGTTGTTCAACAGACAGATGAGGTCACCGGTGCTCTCACAGTATCCTCAACACAAATGTCCTTGTTTGAATTCTGAGCATTAAATGGATTCAGTCTTAATCTCTCCAAGACAATACGCCTGGATGCTTCCAAAATCTTGTCCATCTGTGTGACTCTGTGTGTGTGTAAATGAATAAATGAGAGTTGCCATGGAGACCGTGACATATACACTCAATACTGGGACAGCAGCTGGTGGATATCACAGAATGATCTCTTCTTCTGGGGTAATGCTTCGGGGCAGTAACTATTAAACGTGGTTGGGTTTTTCTGGGTTGCTGGGCGTGCTCTACAACCAAACATTTATTCCCCAAACAGCTGCTGCTGTGCTCATATTTACTACTGTCACCAGGATTCAGAAATAGCCAGAAGAATCTAATATCTCAGACAGTGCAGGAGATACAAGACGATGTGATTCCAGCCTTTTTAAATCTTTTAAAAATTAGGAAGTTATAACCAATAAATTGCTGATTACAGTAACTCAAGGTTATTTAAACTGTTTGATTGTTGAAGATAAGATGTTTTTCAAATGGATATATATGACAAGAATGACACAAATGCTCAAACAAGCATGCCAGGCCAGTAGCTGGAGATAAAGTCAACATCAACGATTTGTTGAATACCACAGAAAAACGTTGTGAGCATGCTCGGTAAGCATGCTCACACTGGTTGTTGTTGCTTCTGGTGCATCGTCATTACTCTACGCTGTAGTGGGCATGCACAAAGTAAGCTGGGTTGTACTTGTACACACAAAAATCTGCACATTGAAAGACCTTTGTAAAAATCTCAGTTTTTCGTGTCTTAGAATGTTGTTTGTCTGTGGATTAGAGGCCCAAACGTCTTCAAACTATCCACTGGCTGTTTCTGACTTGAAAGACAGGTATGACTTTGTAGATAAACACAGAAACAGAATATACAAGCTACTGGCACATCCTCAGAAACCCGTCCAGAGCAGTATACCACACATGCGGAGCAGTGAACATAACTACAAGGACTTGTGTGGACCAAGACCACAGAATTTGCCACATATAGGGTGGAGCCGATTCATCAACCACTTCTCCATCAGAGGAGGAGGACTGAGGCCTTGATGGATCTGAGGAGTGAAGATGAAACATACCCTCAGAGAGACGCAAGGTTTAATTGTAAAGTAGATGCGAGAGACCTTGTTATTAAGGCTCTGGTACTCTCCGAGAGAGATTAAGAGCAGTTGGAGGTTTTCTTTTGATATGTTTAATATAAAACCTTTGTGTCCTTGGATTTCAAATAATTCTGGGGGGTATGAAAATGCTTTATTTTTGAATAACACAGATACAGATCATTTGTTGCATGTAGTGGAGGACTGTGGATCTTCATAATAAACCAGTGAATCAACAAGGTAATTACGATTCATGCCCTGAGGAACATTATCCTGTGTACTCAATGTCCTGCCAATCTCCGGGTCTCTGTTTTACTCTGGGCCAAAGTGGTGATCAAGAAAATCGTGATGTAAAACTACAACCAGGCTCAGAAGCAGCAAATTCCAAAGCTGTATTTTAATGTGAGAATGAATTTGACGCCAACTTGGCCCAAGATTAAAATATGGATTTTACATTTAATGTTATACTCATGTTCCTAAATGGAATCAGAAGAATAACCACAGCAAGTGTTTTATTCTCTTTGATATATTATATTTATCACAAAATCCCCTTATATTAACTGACACAGTGGAATAGCACAGCAAATAATGAACAAAACAAAGGAGAAGCATATTGTCAGAGACTCCGTAATCAGCTACATGTGTATTTTGATAGTTGTGGTGCTTGTTCTGTGGATCCAGGTGGCAGCAATATGAATCAGGGGGCCTGTTTTTCATTCTTGAAACAGAAACAGGATGGGTAAGAGTCATTCAAAGAAGTAAAAGAAGGAGAAATATGTGCAGAACGGGCAGAAGACCCAATGAAAGGTAGTTCTGAGTTATAAGAAGGATGTGGAAGACAAGAGACTGGGAGGAGATACCCTACGTAATTGTAGGAGGAACCCATCACCTCAAACCCCTTAGTCAGAGGAATTTATGTGTATGCTAGGTTCCAGCATTATTCTTTGGTTTGGTGTACGTGCGCTTCGTAGGTGTATGTGTGTGTGTGTGGGTTTGCAAGTACCTAGGGTGGAGCACCAGGTGTGATGCCATTATTCTGTCATTACAACAAATGGAAACTATGTCTTTCATGGAAAAGAGGCTTGCCCAAAGGTGCATGCAATAATTTCAGACAAGGCCACAGTGCATACCTGGGATAAGAGCCATCATTCATTGTCAGGAGAAACGAGGAGAGAGCAGGGGTAAAAAAAAATACATAACAGAACGCACTTCCTGGTTCCTCAGCAGTTACTGTATTGCTGAAGGGCCTCGAGCAAAGCATTAAAACTCCAAGGGAGAGAAGTGGTAAACAGTAGAAAGCTAGTTGTGTGGTGCAACTCCCTCCTAAGCACAGGAAAACATGCTTGTTTGAAAAAAGATTACGCACTTGAATCGCACAAAGATTATGCTGAAAGGTTTATACCCTCCACAGAATTCCTTGCCAAAAGAAATTTCCTGCCTTATATGTCCTGCATTTAAGGGCATTTCTCTTTCAAGCGGGATTATTCATCAAATAGCTTGTTGGGCCACATGAACTAAGCCTGAGTGAATTAAATAGGATTCGTATATAGAAATGGATGGAAATGTGTTTCATTGCTAATACGGTACAAGTGATTAACTACTCTAGGGATTAAATCCTGATTCCTTTAAATCTCTAGGTTCATGATCTATTGAATTGGTGTCAATCGGCCACTGGGTGTTTTGTGTTTGAATACAAACGAGGAAGAATAGTCCCAGAGTCTAGGTTATCTGAGGGTTGCCATGCAGGACAGTTTAATAACAGCTCTGGAGGTAATATCGTGAGATCCAAATTTAAGATTCAGACTTTTTTGTCTCACTATGAAATTACTCATTGAGTAACATAGGGAGGGTTAAAGCGGTCACCCCTTGTGGCTTTCCAAGTTTGCTGTCTATGTTTTAAAATGACAGAACAATAACATTTTGTTTGTTCTAAAAAATCAACACGCTTGACATCTGAAAACACGAAACCCCTAAAGGCGAGTTTAGAGAGAACCAGACTTTTAGAGGCTGTTGTCACCTCCACCAAGAATGTTCTGTTCTTGCGGTGTACATTTGTTGATTGGCTGGTTTGTTTGTTTGTCAGCAGGAAAACCACTGAACACATTTTCAAAAAACTTGGGAGGAAGCACGGAACATTGGAACCAAGAAGAAACCAATTAAATCTAATGAGGATCAAGACAAATGAGGGCAGGTTCAGGTCATATGTAACATTGTGATATTGTAAAGCCTTTTGAATAATGCACAGTTCTTGATGACCTTAGATATCAATGAGTGTGAATGTCAGGGCCACTAAATGGAATTGAAGTTGGGCCTTGGCGGAGGTGTGCTCTCTACTGAGTGGCCTTCTAGTTGTATTAGAGCAGATTTTTAGGACTGATTTCACAATGAAACCTAGCAATTTCAGTTTGTTTCCCATTTCCAAAGCTTGCCTGAATTCAGGAAAAGTGTTAGTGATGAACCAGTGCACACTTCTGTCTTTCACATAAAAAAAAAGGAAGAGGATGTCGTCATTCCTGGCAACCATCAACTTGAAGAGCTGTATAAATACAAAGTCTGGTGTTTAGGCTGTAAGTGGACAAATTGTGACATTTTTGTTTAAATACATCATAAATATCTTACAAAAAATAACGAAGAATATTCAGGCCTCAGTGTGTATGTATAACAAAAGGGCAAGAATGATATTTTGTCCCCAGTATTAATAATAAAACATGTTTACATTTTCCACTCCTTTCTGGCCACATGTCAATCTCGTTTTTTAAACAGTTAAGCTTCTTGTGGTCCAACAAGCTGTTTGATGAATAATCCCTTTTGGAGGAAAACTGCCCATTAACAGAAGGCCATGTTTGGTAGCAGACGGCTTATTGCAATGGAATAAAGTTTAAATCTGTGAAATTCTAGAAGTAAATCTCTTTTTTTTTGAACAGGCATGTTTTCAGGTTTGATTTTCTCCGTTAGCTTACTTCATGCATTCACTGGCAATACGTGTAAGCCCGAAAGAAAAGTCAAGTCTTTAAAGCTTTTTACATTTTCAATCTTCAGAAAACCAAATTTTACATGTGAACAGCAAAGTGCGTGACCATGAAAGCCTTCGAGGAGAAACTGTAAAAATGTTTTTTTCATAGATTAATTGCTTTGAGTCAACCACAATTCTTCAGATCACTGGAGAGGGATTGGACAGCAGCTCTTTTGCTTTGCTTTACAACAGGTGGAAAACTTTCCCTTTCAATGACATGGTCGGCCGAACTAGTTTAAGCAAATTTGCTGCAGTGATCCATGCAGGAGATGGAGAAATGAAGCAGACTGAGGAGGATGGATGAATTTATTAACAAGAACACACTCTGTTGGTTAAGTGATTAGAGTTGGTTATGTCATCAACACCGAAGAGTAGAAAGCCTTATTGGTGGTTTGGCAGTGAGAGCAGAAATCCATCTGGCTGGATTAAAGGCTGGACAGATCCAACACGAATGGCGCAATATGTGCGAAACCATGTGTCATCAGAGGCCGATGCCAGCGGGGGGGTGGCAAATTGGTGTCTTTGGGGCCTCATAACTGAGATACAACAAATAATATAAGTATTCAGAGCTATGGTTGGTTTCGAGGAAGGGAGGGCGGACAAAAATTACCGTAAGACTCATTCTTTCTGCTCTGGCTTGAATCTTAATTTTCTTAGTCATCGCCTACTTACGCTGAAGAGTAAAAAGACCAAGGTGCCAACATGTATTGGGTCAAGAATAATAATTCAATAGCTGCGGATATATTTTGTGTCCACCTCTAGAGCTGTAGAATCAGTGTGGAATAAAAAATAAGGGAAGGTTTCATGGCCAAAAGTCATTGACACTAAAGACTCTCTGTGCAAGTACAAAATAATGTCATTAAATTTTAACTACAAATCGAAAAAGCTAATTATTAAAACGTAGTCAACCAAACGAGACACATGGCGAGTTCATTCCTTCTCGAGCTCCTGCAGCACATTCACGTCTCTGGTTAATTTACAGTTTGGAATGTCACTTGGAGCCAGGGAGCGGCGTGTAGCCCACAGTTATGTGGCCAATTGTGATGACAGCGTTTGCAACGCTGATGAAACGGCTGCTTGCCATTCTGATGGGAGTATTTTTCCTCGGATGGCAGCCGGCGTAGACTCTGTTCTGCATCAGCAGTGGTTAATCAAGCCAGTGACGGCCAGGAGGCTGTCTGATGGAGTCTAAAACAACGTTTGACGAAAGCTGCTGCTGCTGATTGTTACATTTGAACCCAATTTTTTGGAAGGCAGGCGGCGTCGGGCACTTGAGCATGCAAAGTGATGAATAGTCATCCGTCAGCCATGAAATATGGCTCTGTCTGATTCAATTCACGATTGCATTTATTCATCATGAGGCAGATTACATACCGCACTCAGATTTCTGCAAACCTGTGATGACTGTGGCTACGACATTACAGCATTTTGAAAATTGCATTAATTGGCCTAATGGAGGGACTAAGTTAATGCCCCTCATCTACTGTTCCAGTAGCTCTGGAATGCTCATTTCTTTTTTGAATGTTTTCTTTTTCTGTATTTTTGCTGTAGAGAAATGCAGCGAAGGGCTTGAACCCATGATGCTGCTGTAATGACTCGACCAGGTGAGGACCAGGGTTCTTACAGCATTATCATCTAATAGCAGTAGATCTGAGGGATCAGTGTTCTCCAGTGCCTGTGAATATCCGCAAAACAAATACACAGTCTCCTTTAATTGAGAGAAGTGACTGAATTTAATTGAGTTAGTTTCAAAATATTGGGACATACTGACATACATGGCACAGATCCCCGCCAGCTCGTATTTCAATTTAATTGAGGTTTATTTAGAAATAAGTTTAGTTATTGTGCACAGCTCTGTAATATGTTGTCCAGTCCACTCAAGTGGTCTCTGGGAAAAGTATCCTGCCACGCCAGGCTGAGGCTGTAGAAAACAGAGTTCCACCCTAACACAACTGCTCTCCCCATGTTCTGCCAAATGCCAGCTGTTATATACTTTCCCTCCAAGGGCTGGACCGAGAGGCGACCTGTATTTCTTCAAACTCTTTACTGTTCATACCTTGTTTTGGAAATTAGTCACCGGCAAGAGGTGGAAAGAAAGTAGCAGCAAGGCCATTACTTTGCGTACAAACATTTAATCTGAGATACACACGCTAACTAACCCACACTCACGCACGCACACCATCGCCAGGCATGAAAGTGTTCTCGTCAGCTGTCTGCCAGTAATGATCCTTCTCTGGCAGCTCAAGTGCGTAGCAGGAATATGTCGCTAACCAGCTGCAGTCACACTGCTCGCACATCTGCTTCTTATATTATGTACTCGTTACATTCTGAAGCACGTTCTCTCTCGGCTCCTCACGATGTACTGTACACCCCTCATCCCGTCCCTCGTGTCCATTTGCGGATCGGCGAATGGTACACAGTTGCGGTTGGTTGAATAATCTTCACTCACACTGAGACGTGGTGAGACTAACCAGACTAAACAAAGACATAAGACCGTGCAGCTGGTGCATGAGTCCTCTACGGAGACTGTCATGGCAAAAAAAAGAAAGCATAAAGACTCTTCTTGTGTCTTCTGCTGGAGCAGTTTAGCTCATTTCCCAAAGGCTCAACCTCTATGAAATAAATTCAACCCTTAAGAGACACGCTGGTCCCTTCCTGCAAAAACTGCCTGTCACCATCTGACGAGTGTTCAGTTGGGAACTAGGGCGTGCGGGCCGGAGGGTGGGCAGAGGCCGCTGCTATAACCTGACATGATGTTGCCTCATCCTGAGACGTGCATGTTTAAGTCACAGCCTGTGCACCCCATAGACAGACGTGTCAAAGTGGTGGACTCTGAGGAGGGAAAAGAGCGTGGAGAGAGGGAAAGTAATGACATGAAACAAGCCCCAGGGAATAACAAAGGATTCTTTTAGTGGCAATCCTGATTGGCACCCAATGTTGTCCCATGGCATTTCAGACTCGTAAAACTTTAATATGCAGTTCAATAACCATTTTCCTCCTCCTCCTCCACAGGGGGATTAGAGTGGCACAGCTCGGGAGTCAAAAGAAAATGAGAAAGAAAAGGTGCCAAACATGAAGAGACCACCAGTGGAATCGAGCTTAATTGGAAAAAGGCCCATGTGAAAGAATTACTCGCTACTTCAGAGTCTCAAGGAAGCAATGAGCCTTGTCCTTTAAATTACTGCAGACGCCTGTTGTTGACTAAACTGAAATCATCTCCCATAAATCATTAAAGCAACAGCAGGGACAAGTTAAATAACAACAGCATCTAGATTGTATTTTAATCTGTGAGTTACATTTTAATCTAGAGAATAATTAAGTGATAAAAGTATATCTTTTACTAAAGATTCTTCTTTGGGTACTTGGTCTTTTTTTCTCCAGTTTCTGATTATTTTCTCAGTAAAGCCAAATTCTCCTTATTTAAAGATCTTTCACATTTCATGACTATAACAACTGACTCCTGTAAACAATCCCTAACGCTAACCGGCTACAACACAGCACATTAAAAAACGTATTATCAAAACAAATCACAACAATTACAATAACATAAATCATGTAACCAATTTCCAACACATCATAGATGTGGAGATAAGACCGAGCAGTTACACGTTTAATAGGTTATTCAGAAACAAGTCGTTAACGTGTACAGCCTTGTGGACTCTTTGTCTTCTGAATGAATAGGATAGTGAGTGTAATGACGTTTAAATACTTAGGAAGGTGATAAAAACGAAAAGATTAGGATCATTATCATATAATGAAAAAAGGCCAAAGGCATTAATAAGACGTGTCAATTACGGGTAAAACCCTAAGTGGGCGGCGGAGGAGGTGGAGCAGCTCGTCCTCTGATTGGGTCAAAGTCCAAATGGCTGGAAGCGTGTGATAAGTGTGTTAAGATCACATTCACAGTGCAGCACATAGTAACGCTGCATGAATGAGTGTGTGAATGGGTGAATGTCAGTGTAAAATGCTTTAACCAGACTAATATACTGGGGGGGATGTTTGTCTGCAGCTTGAAATTCAGATGCGGAGATCTTCAGCAGGAAATATGTGTGTGTGTGTGAGTTTGTGTAAATACACAGACACTGATGATATCTGACAAGAGTCAACAGACTGGCTTCAGCTCAGCAGCTGGAGAAGACCCCCTGCTGTGCCCAGCTCAGTTAGTTATAGACCGGTGTAAATACCGGTGAGACCTCCATGTCCTCAGGTGACTTTTTATAACATCGACGTGGTTAAATGTCCGTGTTTCGTCATCATGCCTGGAGATGACCTGAGGAGAGGCAGCACTGATGCGGCTGCTGTGAGGCTTAACAAGAGTGCCATCCTGTGGTTAAGTTAAACATCACTAATGAAGCTCAGTCTGCTGCAGACGACACAGGACTGAGCCTCATCAGAAAACCCCGATATGCTGTCTGACATTGTTTGATTCAGCTCCGACTGAAACTCAAACACCGACTTTGTTCAACAGCATGTACGTGTTTTCTCTTTTCTCTGATACGGCAGAACCGGTGTAGCACATTTAAGAAAATAATAAATACCGTGGATATTTTAATGTTTACATCCCTGTTTTTTTGTTTATTTGTTTGCAGGATTATGCAAAAACTACTCAAATTCCATCTCAATGGAATTTATTCCCAATAATCTTGATGGAAGGTTTGGAGAGAATTCGCTTTGGAGCAGTTGTGGACTAACAGACAGATCCAGGGTTCTATCACTTTCTACACAATCGTGTGTTTGTTTGACCTTGGCATAGGTAAACACTCTACTTAGTGCCATTCCAGTTATAACCTCTATTAAGGCGATTACGTGTTTATTGGTGTTTGTTTGTCTGAGAGTTAGCAGCATTGCAGAAAGACGACTGAATGGGATTGCCATGAAACTTAGTGGATGTATACAGCTTTGTCAAACATGTTAATATCCAATTTGAAGTAAACCTGCAGTATAAATACTCTGTATCTGAGCTACTTACTTTGAAAGGAAGAAGGTGGAGTTCTCTTTGCTCCTGGTGAAGGTGATGGGGAGGAACCTCAGAGTGATGTTCAACTTTCTGGCGTTGGCTGCCAGCCTCTTTGCCTGGATCACAGAAATGGTTTAAGTAGAAATTAGATCAATTCACTGGTTTAAATTTCTCAAATGTGAATATTGATGATTGTTTATAATTACATCTTTGATTTTGAGCTGACAAAAAACAAACATTTTTAAAGTGTTATTTAGGGCTTCAGAAAATTGGAATGGCCACAATTATATAGCAAACACAGATCACTGAATAGATTTATATTATAGTGGAAAAAAGCATCAACCATCATAGTATTTTATAGTAGTTTCCAGAAAGATATTGGTACATGTGCGGTTAAGTTTAGGCCTGACGACAGCAGATTCATATACACAAAAGCCATTTGATCTTTAATTAAGATTTCACAGCAGCACCAGACAATAATCTGATTAATTATAGATGCTGCTGATGAGATCAGCCGTGTCCAGTGAAACAGGTCGTAAGAAGAAAGTCTCTGTTCTCATCCTTGGAACAAATTTCATTTTGGGACCACAGACTGTGTGACATTTCAGTTCAATGGAAAAGTCAGTGGGGGGAGACGTCTTGTCTAAGAACAAATTGATCTAAATACCACACATCTGTTCTGCGTCCAATAATCCAGCCGGGCAAGTTTCATTAACAATCAAACTGAGGATGACCTGAACTTCTCTTTACCGCTCTCATCTAAATCTGAAAGGACAAGTCTTTCCTGTCTGGCGCTCCTGTTGCTTCTTCACGACTTCAGATTGACGGGTAGAAAGACACAGTAAAGCAGATTTATTAAGAGCCAGGGCCAGACAAAGGGCCAATAACAGATGAGAACGCAGTGATCTGGAATAAACTCAAATCTCTCCCGTCCTCCTGTGCCAAGCCTCATCATTTGGATTGATTTGTGACCACAGGAACAGTCGCTGCCTGGAAGTGGATTTACCAACTCGCAGCCGCTCGCCTCCGCGAACCAGCCGAGCAGCAGTTTACATCCACGTCCGTCCAGACTCATACAAGTCTAGTGAAGTCTCTGAAGGAATTGAATAAAACAGTATTGAGTGTATTTTGTCATAATACATGTATGAGTCTTTTTTGTGAGTTTTGGCCAATAGTATGTTTTGATGAGGTTACAATTCACCTTTCACCATCAAATTCTAATCAGATCATCTCTGGAACTAAATTTAAAGAAGCTTCCTAAAGACATTCCAGAAACAACATGTTCATGAGGTGAAAAACATTTGTATACAGTCACAGTGACCTTGACCTTTGACTGAAGCCAAAACCATATACACTTTTAGGGCAAGAGCGATGTAGATACCAATATTAGTAAGGAAAAAGGTTCAAAGCAACCTCTACCTTCGACAACCAAGTAACAATCAGTTAATCTTTGAGTCTTAGTTAATTTGAAGAATTTCCCTCGAAGCAACCTTTAAATATTCCGTGACAGGAGCCCAGGAAAAAACATTCTTGCGAAATCACCAAACATGTTGAGCTTGACCTTTTCAAACCAGACGGTTGATCGTTGAGTCCAAGTGAACGTTTCTGCCAAACATGAGAAGATTCCCTCGAAGGTGTTGTTGACATTTCACAAGACAAAAACATGTTTTCTAATGGTCACAGCAACGTTGACCTTTAACCACCAGAATCTAACCAGGTCCTCTTTGAGTTCAAGTGAATGTTTGTGCCAAATGTTAAGGAAATTCCTCAAAGCAACCTTGAAATGTCACATTCCACACAAGGCCACAATAAGCTGTTCTGTGAGATCACAAGACAAATTGACCTTTTGAAACTAAAAGTTCATCCTTGAGTCCAAGCGAAAGTTTCTGAGGGGAAATTTGAAGGGATTCCCTTGAGGTGTTCCAGAGATTTTGCGTTTTCAAGGTTTCTGAGGTCTAATCCAATCTTATCTTTCCATCTCTGAGTCCAAGTGAATGTTTGGACCAAATTAGGAGAATTCCCCTCACAGAGATCCTGAGACATCGCTCTAATACGAGTGGAACGGACAGACTGGCAGAGACGCTGAACGTTACATAAATGTGTGGTTTGGCGTAAGAGACGAAACAATGACTTAACTACAGCCGCACAAACTGCAGAGGAATTTAGAATAAATGTTGAATTTCATAATTGTGTTTCTGTGCAATTACTTTTAAAAGTTATTCTACCTCTCGCACACGTCTTTTTATATTGATTTATTATTAACAAAACAATTCAGTCTGCTTCTCACATTTAAATCTAATAAAACTTAAACTTCAGAAAAACTTACCTCATGGTGTCTGAATGTTACGTCTGGATATATTTATTTATTTTATTAACTTTGTCTTTTTTTGTGCGAGGATATAAAAACTGTGATATCTCTGTGGATGTTCACATGAATAAGGGGCCTAAATGTTGAGGGAATTTTCGACTTAAAAAATTATCCATTTCAGAAGTTTAGATACTTGAGCCCTTCAGTAGAAAAAGAACATACTTTAAAAGTTGTCCGAGGAACCCGGACGAGACGGTCCCTGGTGCTGCCATCAGCAAATCGCCCTGTATCCTCCAGAAACCTGTAGTCTGCAATGAACAGTACAAATACAAAGGTAAGAGAGATCATTTATTTTTAATAGCACCACTCATTTTGAAAATACCCTCAAATTAACTGTATATCAACTATTATTTCAATCTTTGATTAAACGCACACTGTCAAATGTCACAACCCAACAACATTAAATTAAAAATCTAAATTCAACAGTGTCTTCCCAGAGGCGTTAAAATAAATATTGCTTAGTAGTTTTGGAGAGAGGAAGGTGCTGACCATTCAGAAGAGCTATTTCATCAAACTCTGACAGGGGGACGAAGGCCGCTCTGTCTCTCACTCCGCTGCATCCAGACTTTTCCTTGTGTTTCTTCACACACAGCAAGCTGGAAAAGGAACAGAAACAAAAAACAGAGTCAGAAAATCATTCTACTGTGTCGTGTTGTACGTTTATTTGAGGATTCAGGAATTCTTAATCACATTCTCTAACATTGTGAGATAGATGTTTTTCTTTTCACATTTTTACTGAAGTTCCCAGGAATTATTCATCGATATTGGTCAGAAAAATAAACAGATTTATTGGAGTGACTGTGTTTGGTGCAGCTTGATTGACTCTAAGTGGCCTTGGCAGAGGAGCTTTGTCTACTGAGTGACATTCTACTGGAAATTGTAGCTGAATAATCTCCTGTCTATCAACTGTCTCATTCCTACATATTATTACATATTTCCCCTTAGTGTGAGGAATAAAGGATGATGTTATCTAATCTTAAAAATAAAAGGAGCCATAACACATCACGAGTAGATTTACTTTTGATGCTTTTATAACATACATTTAGCTATTTACGTGTATTTTGAGAGCTAGACTTTGACTTGTAACACAGTATTTTACCAGAGTTTTATTACTACTTTTAATTAGATAAAGAGCCTAAATACTCAAGTCTCCTCAGGAACATTTTGACTGAAACTGTTTCAAATTAAAACCATCACTGAAGCGAATACGATTATTCCCAAGAGCCTGTAATTGACATTCTGGAAGATGTTATTAGAAAAGAAAAAAAAATTGAACAAGCATGGAAAGAAAGTTGGATGGAGACAGGTATTTGGCCGGAGTCCCACAGAGACTGTCTCCATAGAGACTGTGTAGCAGGAGCGATGAGCGATGCCCAGAACAACAGGGGACAAGGAGAGAGGAGGTTGGACATCTCCTGGTAAACCTTGAGACGTTTTAATGAAATTTTCAGGTATGCCCTTTAATCTGCCTTTTACTATTTCAAGGTTTTTTTATTTGTGAACGTCTCAGCTTCCGCAGAAAGAGGAACAGGCCGTGAATCAGTGGCATTGAGAGTGGCATGTTGTCCCTGGCCACGAGTTAAAGAGCAGTTCAGGTAGTAAGTCAATTCAAATATTGTATTTCTTCATGCAGCTGTAGGGGGGAATCGTTACATAATACTTTGAGGTTTGCTCGGTTTTAATCTGAAAGAGGGGAGCTACTTCTTTGGTTTTTATTAGTGATATTAGACGAGCATGGAAGAATTATTATGTTGTACATGAGCTGATTGGAGGGACGGAGCTGAGGATCAAGAGTGAGATCTACAGACTAATATCAGAATATCAACGTATAAACAAGTATTTCTCTCTGATGAGGAGACAGAAGGTTTTCTGCAGTCATCCTCAGCTGGAAATAACCAAAGATCATGGACAAAGAAAACTGGTTCAATAACATCTACAGTCAAATCAAAATTCCTCACTTTTTCTGATTGTTTTACTGACACTGTCCATCGCACACGGTCAAGCAGACACACAAGATTCCTTCAAAGACTTAATGCACCAAACCCCATCCTTGTCTTGTCTTACATTACATAACTTTAAATCTCACAGGGAGATTTCCGGTGAACAGCCGAGGGAGAACATTTTTTTAGCCAAATCAAAGCTTGGGCTTTAGACAAGACAGATGGCAAAGTCTTTCCTTGTTGTTCTTTGGTATCAAGTGCTTTCTTTTATTTCTTCCTCATCATCCTGCAATGCACTAGACTGAGCTTGGTGCCAACATTGCACAGGTTCATAGAACATTTAGGTTTTCATGTTCATTTCAGAAAGAACAGGCCTCATGGAATTGGAGCTATAATCTTTAGTCAATAAACTAAAGGATCAAATTATACAACTTTCATTTTCTTTTGTAATGAAGATGCTTCCTTATCTTTGTATATATAAATACATGTTGCAATATAAATATACACATTATGTAGTATATGTGCCACGCAAACAGTGATGTAACATTATTGAACATTTTGCAGTAAAATAACTGTATAATAATAATAGAGATAATCTTACCTGCAGGAATGTGTAAGACAAGCAGGACATCTGTACTTTGCCTCCTCTGATCGACACACGACACATCTGTTGGAAACACAACATGTCAATGGTACAGACACACACACACACACACAACGAGCTGTTTTACAGTTAAACAGAGAAAAACTGTAGGAGATAAATAAAAAAGGCAGCCCAACTTCTCTGAATGCTTAGAATATCTGCTCCAATGCTTCCTCTCTTATCTTTACCTCCACCAAAGAGGTTATGTTTTCATCTGCGTTGGTTCATTAGCATAGTTACGCAAAAACTAGAGGACATTTTACCACTTAACTTGGTGGAAGGATGGGATATGGGTCTGAGAAGAACCCTTTAAATGTTGGTGCAGATCCAGGATTTGTTTTATTGCTTCTTAAACGTTGCAAGATCAAACTATTTTCTAAATTTCTCAAGAAATAAGAGAGAGAGAGAGATCTTGATTAAAAAAATTAATCATGCATGTTTGGAGAATTGATATCTATGAGTGAGTGAAATTAGTAGGATGTATGAGTTCTACTGTGTAACATTTAGGGGTTTAACATTCCTTTTTAAATTCCTCATAATATTAGTTTTGATTTAAGAATTTAGTTTGTTTTAACTTCTTTATGAATAACTGATGAATATACTCTATGTTTAAATTAACATCATCCTTCCTCAAGAGGTGTGGATCTGCCTTGGACAAGAAAACCTCACTTGGATAATTGGTGTGTTATAAATAAATTGTCATTTCTTAAATCTTTGTAAATTCTCCTTCATTTCCTGTCAACTTTTCTATTCAAGACAAGTGTCAAGAAAGGACTTTTATTTTTTAACTTATTTTACCTGTTTACATTTAATTGATTGATTGATTAATTGACATATTTCTATGACATGTACCGTTATCTAACGAGTTATTTATGCTTTTTAAATATGCGACATTGAGTATAAAAAAACACAAACTACACATCTGTAACTGGGTCAGTGATAAACCAGATGTGGAGCACATGAGCTAGCTGTTAGCCGTTAGCTGTTAGCCGTTAGCTCCTGACTGTTAAACACACTCACCCAGACAGAGACATCTTCCTCTTCGTCCCTCTCTGCTCTTCCTCCTCCCCGCTGTCCTCCCCCCGGGGCTCCGCCGGTGTCACGGCCCCTGTGGTCGGTGAAAGTAACGCGCACATCCCGGAGCAGCCGCGGAAACACGTTGGACTCAGAGACTCACAAAACTTCACAACAAACCCAACACTTCCGCACCGGCTGCACACGTGGGACAACACTTCCGGTTTGGGAACCCGCTCGGTGGCGACTCCTAGTGTCTCAGCGGCAGAACTACAACAACCTCCAGGGATGAAGATTGCGATGGAGCCAAGTTTTCATCTTTTCAATATTTTATAATTGTTGTAAAGATTCATTCAGACTCTATTCAATGCACAGACAATGTCTATTTGATGTATATTATTATTATTTATTCATTTTATTTATCCCTGTTATTTTTGTTTTGTTTTGACAATTTATTCACTTACATTAAATTTCAATTCATTTTTATTTTCATAGCACCAAATCATAATCTACGTGATCTCAAGGCACTTTGCATTTAATTCCAAGACAGTAAAGATTCTAGAGGAACCAAACCTCCAGCAGAACCAGACTCAGTGAGTTCGGTCGTCTTCCTCGACTGTTTGGGCTGAGCAGAGAAACAAGGGGAGGAGAGGAGAGATGGGTGGAAAAGAGGGAGAGAAGAGAGAGACAGAGGGGGGGGGGGGAGAGAGAGACCAGGAACAGTTGTGTAGCGATTAGGTTTCAGCTCTGACCGACTAGTTGTGATAATGAAAACAATAAGAGTGATATTTATGGATTATGGATCCTTGTTAATGGTAGCAGCAACAATTCTTATAATAATAATAATAAAAATTAGGGCCCGAGCACCGAACAGACTATTGAAATTGTAAGGATTATTGTTATTATTATTTATTTTTTCAGGAAAATTAATTGGCTTTTTGAGGGCTTTAATTGTTGTTGTTGTTTGTCTTTATATTCATTATTATTTATGTAATACAGATATAATTTCGTCATATTCCCTTTGTTGTGATGCCTGATTTCTATTATTGTCCATGTTTTTGTATTTGAATGGATAAGATAACTGTCTGAAAAGTAAAAGCAATTGTCGCACATGGAACCTGCTTCAATCTATTACATTCATCTTTAAAGGTCTTAATCAATGTCTCCTCAATGATGACAATGAAGAAACGATTCAATAAACAGTGTATACTCATATATATATATATGTATATGTGTATTGGTATATGTAACAATACAAATTCTATTAAAAGTTTACATTCAAGCATTGTCTTTTCAATTCAACTACACAGACCCACTTGTGGATAAAATGTTTCATTTAATTGTTTGACAACTTGTTTATTATTTACACATCAGCATCCGACTGAATCCGCCACAGACTTTATATAATTACACTTTGTTCAAGGTAATATAAGTTAAGGATATGAAATGACTGAGTTGTGTGTGTGTGTGTGTGTGTGTGTTTGTGTGTGTGTATTCTGACTCTGGCTTATTGTAGCTGCCAGTCCACTGAACCAACTGTAAATAACAGGATGAAAAACATAAAGTCACAGGTGCCAACACACAAACACACCTTAAGAACATAAATACTTCTTCAGACTGAGTTGTGGTTGACCAAGTATTTCTCTGAGTATAATTTACTGTGGTACAGTGATGTGAGCAAAAAAAAAGGGATATAAATAAACATACAGTATGCTGTCAATATATACACAGGAAATGCAAAAACTCTGATGACTAATTGTGTGTTGCAGCACCAATGGTAGGTTTCCCCTGAACAACCTGCCACATAAACGGAAAAGCTACAAAAATATGTGGTGTATCAAAAAACAAAACAAAAAAAAACTGGTTCATAAATTAGAAATGACCAAATCAACATAGGTACTTGTACAATTTTAACACATCTTGATGTAACCGGTACATACAACACGAAAAAGGCAAAACGGACTAACTCGACATTAGCGACTATTCTAGAAAAAGCAAATGAGCGGGTAGAGGTAGAGCGCCATCCGTCAGGATGAGCAGGTCCGACTGAGCGGGACTGAAACACATGTCATGAAAAACAATGTAAAATAAGGCCTTTGATTGGAAACAATGAACTATTCAAAAGTCACACGTTATCATCCACATGCTATTGCACTCATATAAACCTTTAGTTGGACAGTGCTCCTGTGTCGAGGCCTGGCACGCTCCTTCGGGTTCGGCCCCTGTGTAGGATGGTGTGTGTGTGTGAGTTTTGGGGGTTCGGACCGGCGGCGGCTTAGTGAGGCCCGGCCCTGTGACCAGGGACTAACGTGGGTCCATGTAAAGCCGACCTAAGCACCATTTGACTGCAAATTAAAACAAACAAAAAACGTATGCTACACATGTATTTGATAAATATTGTTATACACGGTTCTCCTCTTGGATTCTTGGCCTGGATGTTCCACAGAGATCGAGTTCCTGCAGTTCTGCCTTCAGCTGGACACAGAGCGGTTTGTTACTCCCACAAAGTCCCATCAACACGCCCGGAGGACGAGGACCGACTCCCGTGGACGCTCGCTCAGGCTTGGTCTTCAAGCCTCAGCCATTTTGAAACCGCCTGGCACTGACGTAGTTTGATGTGAGTGGGTCAGAGGACGGTGATGCTGGTGTCAGAGGAAGCAGACCGGACCGATTTCGAGATGCTGCTGGCTGTCGGGCGATGATGTGAGTTCCTGCACGTCTACGATCGGGAGCTGACGACTGTCCTGAGTGTGGAAGAGGAAACGTGACTGGTGCCAGCTCCCGTCCTGGATCTGAAAGAGAAAAGAAAGAAAAGCTGAGTCACGTGTTTTGTATTTCCAATTCTACAACGATGCAACTGTTTGGAAATACATTTTATTTAGAAATCTTTATTACTTAAGGGACAAAAGTGTATATTGCCATCAGGACACCAGGGCCTGCTTCTGTACAAGCTTTGTACCTGCAGCCAATACTAAGCCAGCTTGGCTTCTTTACTGTCCGTCAAAGTGTCCTATGTTGTTATTTTTCTTTTTCATGGGACGTGGTTTGTGGGGATATAAATGTGCAGTGCTGTGAAACTGAGTCTATAAGTTTATTGTTCCCTTTGATGACAATTAACAAACAAACAACGGAAATATTAAAACTACAGTCGGAGCGATACTGGATTTTTGGGGCCCATATATTGTCTGATAGTCTTTAGATTCATGTGTTCGAGTTGTATTGAAAAGGTAAAAACATGAGATCAATCACACCAGGAGAGATTTATAAATTGTCCTCAATCTACTTTTTCTGAATTATGTTCTGTACAAAATGATTGAACATACTTGTCCGTATCACTTTATGTTTGATAGATCAACGTAGCTTACGATGACATCTTGTATCAATCAGGCTTTAAATAAATGAACTTTTACTTCCTTCAACATAACAACAGCTGTCCAGTGAAACCACCTCAGTCCAAATCTCCTTACAGCCTGATTTCCATAAACATAATCAGAGCAAAGGGACATTCCAGGATTAGGAGTAGGAGCCACTTCTTTGTCCTTCCTGTTACCTTGCACTCGTCTTGCAGCACATGTGGTTCGAGTAGCGTGTCTTTCTCGAACGCCTGTTTGTTCCAGCCGTGGAACAGCAGAGTGGTGTTTTCGTGGTGTTTGGGGCCGGTGGAGGTGGAGGTGAAGCCGTTGGGTGGATCGTTCAGGCAGTGGAGCGTGATGCTGTGTCTGGCCTCAGTGCTTAACAGGTGGAGGAATTTCATTTGGACTTTGCCTACACCGAACGCCATCTGTGGAGGAAAGAGTATTAGTGTGATCCATCTGTAATTAAAGTTGTCATATGTTGAAGACTTTGAAAAATTACACAACATAGAGAAATTCTGATTCAAAACCTTTGGGATGTATTCAACTGAGGGAAAAGCTCCAAGAATCAGACATGGGAGAAAACATATTTTCCTATCCCCATAATTAAAAAACATGTTTTTAAGCTTCACGAGAATCAGGGTTCAAACATCTTTCATTCCTTTTTCCAGCACCTTGAAAATTAGAGGTTTTGTTTTACTTTTTAAACTAAGTTCTTTTTGGTTTGGCCTTGGTGGAGATCCGAGCTCAGTGCAGCTGTTACCTTATGCGGGGCCAGTGGATGTAAACAGGTCTGTCCTCCTGCGGTGAAGTTACAGAAGACCCTGAAGGCATCAGAGGTGCAGCCCAGATTAGGATCAGCCCAGAACCAACCTGCAAGTCCCCATGCAGGCAGAAGGAAACGAACAAGGAAAACAAGATGAGGGTTTTATTAATAGTTTTTTTATATTTTTAAAAATGCACGGAACCAGTTGGTCGAGTCTCTCACCATCTTGGACTTTGTGTTGACAGTCCAGCAGATCCTTGCAGACGCGAGCCGGGTTCTCCCTGGTGCCCAGAGGCTTCTTGATGCTCTCGATCACACTGCTCAGATAGTGAAGGGTCTTCAGGATCTCCGTGTTCTGGTCAGGCAGGCTCATCTCTGTGTTCTGGAAACTCTGGGAAAACACGGTCAAATGGTAAATGCCCATTCACACACACACACACACACATTCAGACAGTGCATCTATGTGCAGCACTTTCTCTGTGAGAAGGGGCAATTTAGGGGTTAGGGTCTTGCCCTAGGACACTTCAGCATTCGGACTAGGGAAGACTGGGATGGAACTGCCGACCTTCTGGTTAGAGGAGAATGAATAGGAGGGAGACCCAGCCATCAATCTGCCGACTTGTTTACCATCCATCCAACAATCTGACCAAGCAGCTGACAGAGAATCAGTGTCTCACCTCTGTCCTGAGGTCAGCATGAGAGTCGGATCGACCGTAGAACACCGAGTCGTCGTATATCCGCCTCTGTGGAGTGAAAATCATGGTTATCCACACAACACGCTCAGTATCCTGTTCATTATTAAACTGAGAGATTTTAATCCACGCGCTTGTTGATAGTTTACAATTTCAACACACGTCCAGTTTACAGAGAAAACTTGAGCAGAATCTGAATCCACTTTTAATAACAAGAGGAAAACAGTCAAATAAGTCTTCCGTCAATAAACTGTCACATTCCTGACTCCGGCGGGGGGGGGAAGAATAAGACATTCCACTCAACACAAACAGTGAAGTTATCACATAATGTGTGTAAACAAGACAGGGAGTCCAGAAGTCTGAGACCGCTGTCCCCTCTCGGACTTCTGGAGCCCCTCATGGTTTTTCCCTCTGGGTTCTTGGAATTGTTTGAACAGGAAAACGTCATTCAAACGCACTTTATCCAGAAGTTATGACGGATTAGAGATGTGAGGATGATGACTGGATGATTTGTTGGCTCATGCGTAGTTTAGCAAATAAGCAGCGAAAGATTCTCGCCCTGGCTCTCGCACATGATCCTGGCTTTGCTCTGCGGTCGGAGGAACGGATCTTGACAGGGGAAGATCTTGGGTTACAGGATGGGATGGAACAGAAACTCCACACGAAAACAGTCTCCTCTTCCCTGAGCTGTGGTGTTAACCAATCACCAGTAAGATATTATGTCATCGTGAAGTTGACCTTCGACCGTCTGGGTACAAAATATCACTAATTTCATTAAAAATCGATTGTAATTGACACTTTAACTCTGACTTTGACCTTTGGCCGTCAGCCATTAGTGGATGCTTGTGGCAGATATAACAAAATTCCCTCCAGATGTTCCTGAGATATTCCTGAGAATGGGACGGACAAATGATGGACAGACAAACGCACAACCCCCCAAAAAACAAAACACCTCCAGCCTCAGCTGTCATTGGGCCATTCTCTTATATTTCTGTCTTTTAAATCAGTCTCAAAACAACAGTCCTGCTCCTTCTTCTGGTTCATCCTGAATGTGTGTGTGTCATGAAGCACTTACTGTTGGACCAGGAGCTCCAGGGGGTCCCTGAGGTGGGAAAAGAAAAAAGACCCAGTGAAAAATGATCCCATTGTGGTTGAGTTCAGTTCACATTCTGGTGTATTGAGTCTGAGTCTCTGTGAAGCTACAGTAGATCTATGAGGGCCTCAGTGAAGTAGTACTTTGGTTCAGAAATCTGCATTACTGTCTAGTTAAAATTAATTGAAATAATCAGAGATTATTCATATGCAACGTTTCCAGTAATCCAAAATTGTCCCTGAGGTTTTTATGGACATGCAAATATCTGTCTGAATTGATGTAAAGTGAAATGAAGCTCATCCACGAATCTTCACAAATAGAAACATCACAGAACTTTATCATTACAGTTTATATTTGTAGCATCAAACTGGAATGTGATGATGGAAGTAACACTTACTGTGGGTCCTGAGTTTCCTTGTGGTCCCTGAGGCCCCTGGAAGTGAGATAAATCAATTTATTAAAATGGCTAAAAATATCTAGAAACTGAATTCTATGTGAGTAAGTGAATACTCATTTGCAATTTGCTTACATCGTGTGGACATTTCGTTAACTTTCTGTGTTCGTGTGGGACATGAGTGGGACTGTGTGTCGTACTGTACGTGGTCCTCTGCTGCCCCCTCTGGCTGACTGAGGATCTGACACAGTCCTATAGCAGCTACAGTACGAGGGGCAGCTGGACTTTATTAAGTCTGTTTGTGGAGTTTCAGGTAGCTCATGTCAACACACACATACTTGACATCAGTGTCTGAGGGAAAGGGCTCGAAGAAAGGCTCATTGTGTGTTTGTGGTTGTGTGAATTACAGAGGGATTTAGAGCTGAGCCGGGAATCACTCTACTGTTTATATTACAGACTCGATATAGACGTGAATTTGCGGATTTCACAACATTCTGACAAGGCATTTCCTTTACAGGGTTTACATGAGTGGGTCGGCAGCGAAGGGTGGGAGACGCCGAGTAACAACCACGACTCAGCGATCAGCCATCACCTCAGGATGGAGTCATACAAAACTACCACTCTACCTAAAGTACAAGCGACTCTAAACACAGACATTTACACTGAGCGGGTGACGTAATGAACCAATGCTTTGACAGTGAGGACGTATTGTCACCATGACACGATCATGCATCAGCAAATTATCAGCATGTATTCATATTTACTGTAAATCATTATCATGTCAGTTAGAATCAGACTTTACCATTTCACCGTAGTTTCCTTTTGGACCCCTTGGCCCCTGTGGAAAAGACAAATGACAACATGAAGTGATATAAGGTATATCATCACACTGGGGAGAACTTATCTTGTGAAAACACACACACACACACACAGACACACACACACAGACACACACACACACAGGAACGTACAGGTTTCCCCATCGGGCCGATCATTCCTTCAGGGCCAACAGGTCCAGAGAATCCCTGAAAGAAACAGTATGATTGAGGCCTAATACTCAAGTTTGTCATATTTATTTTTGATTATACGATATAGTGGTTTTACCAGCAGTACTGTGATGTAGTGGTTCTGCCTTTCATTTAACTTACCAGAGTTCCCATCGGGCCTTTCGGGCCGGGGAATCCTCGAAATCCAAAATCACCATTCGGCCCCTGATTGAATTAAGATATGTTAATAAAGAAGACAATAAACTCTCATCTTCTATGATTGTTCTGCTTGTTTTCCCTGAGGTTGTTTGACTGCTGGTTTGCTCCTCAGCCCCTCACCTTCGGCCCTGGAAACCCATTTAAACCAACCATCCCCAGATCTCCAGATTCTCCCTGCAAGCAGAGGAGAAAACATCACGTCACAGCAGCAGAGGATCTCCTTTTGTACAGCAACACTCGGACATTATGCATTTAACACCATAGAGAATATACTATGGTATAAGTGTAATCATGTGTGATTTTCCCATCATATCTTGATGATCTACACGTACAGAAGAGAGACTGTGAGTTGATCTTTAGTAATGTCCATTTCTATTTCAAAAGAACTGGGACACACACACACATCTTCGCGTGTGGAGCTATCCTCAAACCACATTCACACATCCTTCTGGACACACACACACACACACACACACACACACACACACACACACACACACACACACACACACACACACACACACACACACACACACACTGTGGGGTTGGGTGGCAGACGCTGTGTTTGTACAGCCAGTCAATCACATCCTCCAGACGGCTCCACTTTCAGCCCTGCGACTTTGGCCGAGAAACTCTATTCAGTGAACAGCGTAAGAGGATCTGACCAGAGGGCCTGAGTGCGCTCTCTGTTCCCTCAGCATCAATGGAGATAGCTTGGGGGGGGGGGGGGGTTGTTTCTTTTCTCCTCTTCTGAGGAGTTACATAAGTGAAGTGGAGCACCTCTCCCTCAGGTCCCTGGAGTGCGAGGACCTTATATAACTTACCAGGCACAATGTTTCCATTCCTGGTCTCGCCCACATAATTTGTTACTGCACTCAGGGCGGAAAAGTGTCAGACACACACATTTTCAACCCTCGCCACAGATTGGCCACCTAATCCCCCTGAAGCTATATATAGAGCAACAAGGATACATTCATGAACCCCCTCTGTGATAAGAATCTTCTAGGGGATGGGGTCGATTTAAAGCCACATTATGCAACAGTTTTACCTTGAAAAATAAATATTTTTGATGATACACAGACTGAAAAGAGAGAATGAAGCTCGTTGTTTCTCAGTCTATGAAAGAAACGCATTTTCCTGCGTTACGCAACTTTGTGATAGTCAGCAATTTTCAAATAAACATTAAAATAATGAAGGTCAAACATTACTGAGTATTAATAATAACAATTTGAGTAGTTTTCCTAGTGCATATTTAACTTTTTTTCAAAATGTATTAATATCTACTGTTGTCGAACAATTTCAAGTAATTAAGAACATGTGTTTCAATATCCCTATATGTATTAATAACAAATAATAATCCTGCCACAATTTCCACAAGACTGAATCTTATTTTAAGGTATTTTATTTTATGGAGTATGCTTTAAATCACAAATGTCCTTATACACTTACTAGTTGTCCTTTGGGTCCCGGGTCCCCTGTCCTGCCCTGGTCCCCAGAAGTCCCCTCTCTGCCTTTGAATCCTGACGCCCCCCTGTCCCCGGGGAGACCAGACTCCCCCTGCAACAACAAAGGTCATTCAAGGTCATTAAAAAATGGTGGCAGGACATATATTTTTTTTTAATTACATTAGATCAATATTGACCTTGTGACCAGTTGGTCCTCCTTCTCCTTGAAGTCCAGGAAGTCCAAGCTCTCCCCTGGGACCTGGACGTCCAGCACGTCCCTCGAGTCCCAACAAGCCTCTCTGACCCTGCATGTGCACCAGAGTGGGTCAGTGTCAAGTGGAAATGTCCAATACAGTGTGTGGTTGCATTTAAATATCAAGGGCAAACCATGGGCATACATGTAGAAGAAAGAGTCTTCATGTATCTAGAGCCAATTTCAGTTGCAATAGATTTAACTTTTCTTTGGATATCCGTGGCCTGGATGACAGAAAATCTTCACAGACATATAATATTTAAATATACTGTTGAATGAAAAGTATGAAAACCCTGTGATGTTTACAGCTGGTTAATTTTGACATCTTTTGGAAATTTATTGACACCAACTAAGCCTCCTTTACTGCACCAATACAAAACTATTCAGTCCAAGGGATAAACAATCTATGTGTAGTCAATATTGTAAAACATGCTAAATCAGTGGTATGTCCTTTAAATTAAGAAAAACACAACCTTGATCTTAATGTCTCCTTGTAAAGCTGGAATTTTATTAGAAAACTAAACTGCTTGACGATAAATTCCTGTATGTACATTCTGTGCAGGGTCTCGCGATGTAACATTTCCTTAAATCCCCGACACGTTTGTAAATCATGTCTGCAAACCACAGTGTTCACATCTGCCGGCCTCTGCCTGTAATAACAGCTCTTGACAGCATGCCCCTGAAGTGTGCCCATAAAACTGACTGCCTGTCACCGAGCGGCTCTCGCTCACCGCAGACCACCGCGGTTTCCTGCTCCATCAGCGGTGTGGTGAGGCGGAGGCGAGCGGCTGATATTAGAATAACAGATCGAGGCGGGTCGTCGCTTCGCAGTACGAGTTTCTGTTCCTCCATCGCCACGAGGAGAGCGGATCAGTCCGGGGGATTAAACCGCTGGAGGTTTACTGGGGTGATGCCCCCAAACCAGCAGGTGCTCAGAAGCTCTTGCTTAAGAAAACGCCACTGTCAGTTTAATAAGGTTTCTCAGAGACTTGATATTGATCCTTAAAAACATTCACATGCACAGAAGAGCAGGAAAGAATCAAGATTATAAATATTTATTGTTTCAGATTGTTTCCCGTGTTTTGTGGCTTTGTGCATAAAATTAGTTCTCATAAATGACTACTGCCTGCAAACATTCCTCTTCTGCATTCCCTTTCTCGTTATTTTTAACTTTTACTAACAAGTTCCAACTGGCAATGTGGGGAGATAATGAGGAGAACTATAAATAAAGGAATATCGGACAGTTATGGGAATAGTGACTAACAAGTGCAATGAGAGGTTTGATGGGAACTGGTTTGCAGGAAGCCATATTCCAGTATCTTTGCCACAGTGGAAGTACGTTTGTGTGAGACTGATAATGGATTTCCTGACTGAACTCAACGGCTCAGACAGGCTTATTCAAATATCACAAAAAACCATAGAGGCAGACTATTGGCTCGAGAGAACATTTCACGAATGATATGGTAATAGGAAGAATCATTTTTTGAATTCACTGTCCGTGTATTTTTCAAATGAAACGTATTTTGTGAGATTTAAGAGCCGGCGGAGTTCTGCTTGAAAGAAACTCTCCCACTTTCGGGCCAAGTGAAAAAACATCACAGGCCAAAATTAGATTCACTTGACCTTTACACAGTCATATTGTGTAAATGAAAGCCAGACAGAAGGGACTTGGCCTTCGTGCATGAAATCTCAATCCGCTCTGGCTGCACATTTATTTGAATAAACCGAATGTGTCACAAGGAGAGGAAGCCAATCAAACCAAACAAGACATCTAATGATTAGTCTATCTCCGCCACATGTCTCTGTCTTCTTTTAAAGATATTTCTGGGATTTATCTTTGGTCCAGAGAGAGAGAGAGAAGATGACGTGTTTCGGCCTCATCCAGATTCAAACCCTGTGGTGAAGTCTCAGCCTTGACGACGAAGGGCTTTTTATACTACTACTGATTGTCTTCAGCTGATAATACTGAACTCACTCCATCAATACACTTGCTGTAAATGATCAAGTAGTTATATATTTGAGAAAAAACCTGTGAACTCAACGTCCTCACAAGGTTAAGATGAGGATCTCTCACTGATCACAGGTCTCTGATCGAGGTTTAATCCCGGAGCAAAGCAAATGGCGTCTGAAAGTTCAGTTATAAAAGTAAATCTTCTGACTATGACCTACATGTATGGTGCAAGGGACTTGAGACATCTAAAACTCCTAATATCCTCAGATATGAATTTCTGTCTATGCGGTTATGTTTTCCATTACCTGGCGTCCCTTTAATCCTGGTAGTCCTGTGAATCCGCTCAGTCCTGCGTGACCGTCGAGCCCTGGGTATCCCATCATTCCCACGAGTCCAGGTGAACCACTATGCCCCTGGAAAAGAACAATGCCTCTCACAGTCAGTGTCAGGCTAAGGGACGTTTACAGATGAAGAGCAAACAACTGTTCTCACTAGATATCAACATCCCATGATCAACCCATGACATTTCTGAGAGCGTTCCTGATCAACTTCAGAAGTTTGCGAGCACTGAAATGTTTGTAACCGTAAGGAAAGTCAGTTTAGAACAAATTAAAATACCTAGACACAAACTAAACAGTAACAGTGGACGATTTCGGGCTTATTCTGATACCTGTTACATCAACAATCCAATTTAGCCTATTAACGGGCTGATGGGTTGCGTGAGGGTTTCCAGGGATCGAGCCAAATTTTGCGCCTCAATTATTGTTATAAGTTTGGTGCCCTGCTGATATTTCTCTCTGAGCGTTGAGCGTTAGACGATGTGATACTCACTTCAATCCCAGGAGCTCCGGTCAGGCCTCGTGCTCCTTTCTTCCCCGCTGAGCCCTGGACAAACACGAAGCATGAAGAGTAAAACATACACGGGAATTACACAAACACACAAGGTTACATATCTCAGTCCAGACACTCAAGAAAATATACACAGGTTAAAGTGAAATATGTGGCATAACACTAACGTTGGGTTTTTAATAATAGTATATGCCACCTCATGAGATTCCCAAAATACATTGATAACTCAGTTTTTGCTTTGGATCCCTGATACAATAAGTTGCGTCTACAGTTCATTGAATCCTTCTCTAGAGACGTAAGTTTGAAACAGGACGATGGAAGATCCGTACGTTTCCAGTGTTTCTTGGCAGAAAGTTGAGTTACTGATATTTCTCCACTGCTCAGTCTATATGTTGCATGTGAAGGTTTGGCTCAAACGGACTTTAAGCTCACGCCAGGATGAATAAATTAACAGAAATACTCCCATAGCGTCAGAAACACTTCTATAGCTTTCTGGTTATATAATCCCACTTGCATATACAAGCTGTTTCACATGTGGAAGAAAGTCTGTGGTATCTGGAACCCTGTACACATTTAAAAGGAGAGAAAGCTACGTGCAACTTGATGAAGGAGGCTCGGCGTGGTTTCACTGGGGAAATGGAAGTTAAGCAATCAGACGGACAACACGAGTGCTATGAAAGCAAAAGCTGTCTGTCCGGGAAAAGTTTGTTTTGCCCAAAAGACGTCTTCTTTGATGCCAGCAGCTCAGATTGTTCAGGATTCCAAGGCATAGAAGAACAAAAGCAAAGACTCTTTAATAAACACCGATGGGATAAACGTAGACGAGTGGAATCGTGGCCACGAAAACATCAAAACATGTTTTTCTGCAGTTGCTTTATAAACTTCTTGCTACATCCTTCACAGCCTGTTTTTCTTTTAAGAAGTTTTTCTAATTTCACTTCATCGTTACACAAACGAATCAGACACAGAGCTTCTTCTACTCAGCACATGAGTGACAGGATTCACCCTCTAGTTGGCCCATTAAGGGGAATTTTTCAGGGACTTACCTCAGGTCCTATCTCTCCCTTTGGACCAAGTTCTCCAGGAACGCCTGGTGATCCCTTAAAGCAAGAAGAGAAAAATACAAACACACACACACACACAGTCACAAACAAACAATAACACCAAGATGCTACCTGGATACACACTCTGCTAGCCGTATGTGCTCTGGAGATACCGCAGTTTAGCCTTTTCCACCATTTTCAATCTTTTTACATCAATATTTATAGCACAAAACTACAGGTACTGTGGTATGACAGTAAAAGTACTTCACAGCTGATAATAATTTGTACTGTAGCGACTGTACTACAGACAACAGATATTCTCTGGCTTACCGGTGGGCCTGGTGGTCCAACTGCCCCACGAGATCCAAACGTACCAGTATGGCCCTGAAACACAATTTTTATATATAATCAGGGCTCAACATCATATTTGCAAGATAAAAAAAACATGTGTGCAGATTATAAAATGTATTCAGGAGCAAACAGAGCCAATAACACATATTGTGAAATTCAGCATCAACAAAAAAGTTGATAAATGTTTTCCCAACGTTGTCAAAAATCCCTTCATATCAAGTGAACCTCTGGCCGAACCTGAAGCGAGCCAGACGATGCTCTTACACAATCAGCTGGACCCGTCACATGCTGAGTCTGAATGCACGGAGCAGACAGTTCTGGAACGACTTCACATAACGGAGGTGTTCACACCCGTCAATCACTTCAGTGGAAATCAGCGAACGAGACGGTGAAACATTATTTGGCTTCAGCAGCAGGCGACCGTAGTCAGACTCTGAGATTGGACGGATACGCAGGTTCACTCTGCTCCAATGACAATAATCGTTAGCAAATCAATGGAGGAAAACCATTCAGCTGCAGCCTCTCATTTTATCCTGTTGTTAAAATAACAAACGTTGACGGCCGTTCGTCACATCAGCGCACGTCAAAGATAGTTTATGGGAGAAGAACAACCAGGGTTTTCTTAGTCCCCAAAAAATCCAGCAGAGTGGGACATCATTGTCACTGTCGGCGGTGACATCTCCCAACTTTCATTCATATCATATCCACAAATTATAAACTTTATACTTTTGAACGATGACCTTCAGTATTCAGATTAAGAAGCTAATATAAATTAGTTGTGTAAGATCATTTTTGTTATTTGACATCAGATAGGACTCATAGCTACAATCTATTAAAGGACTCCAGCTATGATCAGGGCTAAAAACATTATCTGAACAACACTAATAAATAGAGTTAGAAGTGTGTATGTGTGTGTGTGTGTGTGTGTGTGTGTGTGTGTGTGTGTATGTGTGTAATAGTCAGTCAAACTCTTCATTAAAGAAAGTTGCCTCTGAAGAAGAAGCCTGTGCATGGGATGCTCTCTTTCCCCTCCTTTGTGTGTGTGTGTGTGTTGGTGTGTTTGTGTGTGTGTGTGTGTGTGTAATTTCTAAAAGTAAAGACTCCTGTGTGTAGCTCGGCAGGCATGAAGTGACAAAACCAGCAGATTTCCGCAGCCTCATTCTGGGAATGTTTCTACTCCTCTCCACCGTGTGTGGTCTGTCCTTATCTGAACAGAGCCTGTGATTCAGTCGAGCACCAGAAGAGTGCGAACAACAATCAAACAGACAAGCCCCCCGACTCGTGACTGCGTGGTATGTCGTGGTGTTGATCTAATGGCTTGTGTCTACCTGATACCCTTCATCGCCCGGCTCTCCGCGCTCTCCTCGTTCTCCTGGGGGCCCCTGTGTAGACACAAATGCACACATATGAACACACTCACTGTAAGCGCATGCCGTAATGTACACCCACAAAGCCTGGATTGAGCCCGGGCAGCTACTTAGGAGTTAGAGTCACGTCTCGGGCGAACACACACGAAACGTAAAGACCTACGAGTCTGGATCTTTCCCGGGATAAAGGGAAAAGGCGAAATTTCACCTCAAACTTTACTTCTCAGCAGATCGTGGTCGGCGGCTGCGGCGAGACAGAGGCTGCCATTGTGTTGCTGCTGCTGTGTGTGGTGCCAACTTGATAATCCAATACTACTCGTATGGAAGGTCGCTATCTAGACGTGTGTGGACATGCAGCAGATGTGATTTCTTCATGCTGTGTCGGTGTCCAGTGCTGGGAAACAAGTCAATGTGGAGAGAAGTCATGGTGTTGTTGTATAAGTTGGAAATCTGCAAAGCTTCTAAGCCTCTTTGATATGAGCTGAGCCTCTTTTGATATTAGTCAAGGAATCAATTTGTTTTCTCAGGCGCTCTCAAATGGGCAGAATCCTGGAGGTAACGTGAGGTGAACAAAAGGCCTCAGTGGTCCCGCGGTAATGTTTTGTATGAATTCAAAGTCGACTTGTTTTCAGACGTGTGTAGTTGATGTGTGGGTGATATCTGAAATGTCTAGAGTCAATGGCTCCGGACATTTTCATGAACTTTTCCTGCCAGGCCTCTTGTAAAGTGTCTTGAAGACATTAAATCGCATCAAATTTGAGAATACTGCAGGAAAATGTCGTTGATGACATCTCTATCACGTGAAGGTTGTAAAGAGGAGCCGGACCCCTGCTGTGTTCTTCAGGTTCTAAAGGAAAACTCTGGCCCCAGTTTTCCAGACAGTTTAAAGAGTTTATACCTGAAAACAGCTCATTAGAGGCTCTTGAGTCACACAACATTTGTGTTATGATGACACATCTATTTTTATCTTAAGGGGACGTTTAAAAACACAAACCTTCCTCAGCTTAAGTTTTACCACAACACGTTTATTTTCCATAAAAGCCACACAGGTTGATAATAAGGGTCGATAGGGATTACTGTGCCGGTCAAAAACACTGAACCTGGCTTATTAGTCGTGGATTAACTTTTACTCCAAGTGTCAATCTGGTATTTACAGCTCGGACTCAAACAGAGCAGAACGTGTTATGCAGCAGAAAGGAGAGTTTAAAGGAAAGCAAGACCTACTGGTTCACCTAAGGGCCCGGGCGGTCCTGGAATCTTATTGTCCTCGCCTGGGTAACCCTGGAATGCAGCAAACAAACACACAATCACACACGCACACACGCAGACAAGAGCTTTGCAACCAGGTGGCGCATAGACGCACTTTGCATTTACACACAGAATCAAAGTACTTGAATAATTCAACTTTAAACAGTGGCTCAGGTGTCGTTTTACCTTTTCCCCTTTAGGCCCCGGTGGTCCAATGGGCCCGGTCTTGCCAAGGTGACCCTACAAAGAGAAAGCTTGTTACTGAACCTGAAGAAGCCGCCATACTTCTACCGGCTACAGCATGTTTCCTCGGAGGAGCTCCTCTGTGACGGCTGTCAGGATATTAATCAGAGCGGCTGATATAAACACAATTCCTTTTAGAGACGCTCTCGCTTTCTGTCACTTCAAGATCTGGGTTCTGGCTCAGACTCAGAAATCACTCAGCCACCAGAGTCAGGTTTGAAGAAGCCTTTGTACACAGCAGCGCACACAGAATCTGGCAAAAATGAACTTGAGGTGCCCTGTGTAAGTTATGCAACTAAACCCAGTGTCTGCTGGCACCGACCAGAAAGTGGAGCTGCCTGGAAAAATGAGCCTGTGTATAATTCCATCTGTTGTATTTGTATGCTAGTTTTAAAAGGGGTTTCCCATCCCCTGTTATTTTGTTGTCTCTGAATAATTAACAGTGACATGTAATGGGAAATAGAGGAATGGAAGGGATGCAGTTCAATGCCCTCCGCCAGACTCAGGAGACTCAGGATGTCTGCGGGGACATGTCGTGCTTACGGCACAAAGTTACCAGGAGAGGAAAGTAAAAATACCACAACTATGAGGAGATGAGATCTGTAATCATTCAGAGTCTTTTATTCCTAAAGGCAGAATCAGGATTTGACGGATAATGGAAGAAGAGAGATTTTTCTTCAAGCCATGTTCTTGACTTTGACTTTCTACAACAGCCCCAGTGATGAAGGAGAGCAGCATGAGCCTGAACTCCCCAGTGTGAAGATGTCTTCTGATCAGAGACATGCGAATATGTCTTTATTTGTGCAGTATACATGCAGGTGTACAGTTGTTATGAAACAAACAGGTAAAACTCACTGTGTATCCGTTCAGTCCCGGTTGTCCCTCTATCCCCATGACCCCCGGCTGACCCTGGAAGTGAAGCAGAAAGTGAAGATAAAGTACGACTGTGGATCGGTGAAGCTTTGTTTTCACAACCTTTCACAACATGGTCGTACTGGTTCTGCTGAGACTCCGTAAAGAAGAAAAAACAATAAAGGCCTTTCCTGTCAATTCTTGTTCTCTGTCTCAGGCCTGGAGCAAAGACGAGCATTTGATACTTTGCTGTCAAACTCTTCTCATAAAGACACGTGTAAATGTGATGTATTTAGTATTAAGACAACCACTTCTCTGTGTATTAAAGTTTGAGACTGGGTGGGAGGAAGAAAGGGAACTGACTGGTGTTCCTCGGGTTCCTCTGGCACCTTTCAGCCCCGGCTCGCCCGGCTGGCCGAGTTCTCCCCGAGCCCCGATCTCACCGACAAGACCCGGAGGACCTTTCTCTCCCTGCAAAGACACAGAATGTCGAACATCACGATCAATCTTTTTACTCGGCATCTTTCTAGATACAGAAAAGAGGTGGCGAATAAGTTCTTTACCTTCTTCCCATGTCGTCCTCGGTTCCCTGGTGACCCCAGTTTTCCTTCAGGCCCCTGTAACAGGAGATCAACTTAATATTTACCACACATCAAAACATCTATCTTTAATCCAGGGGCATTGATTGAAATGCATCTGTAAAGGTTCCTCAGCTTTGTGAGCATACATGGACATTACCTATTTCATCCTGCACATTTCCAATGTAGAGAATCTTATTTTAAGGTATTTTAAAGGCTTATAGTCAACAATTTACTTTAAAAGTGTAACCACGTTTGTCAGCTTGTACTTATATAAACTGAGAAATGCTGCTTTCTCTCCCACAGAGCTTTGTATCTGTGCCCAGAAGCCCCCCCCCCCCCCCCCTCCAGACACCAGAGAGCTTCCTGCCTCTCAACACCCACGACTAGATCTGGATCTGCGTCTCAAAACAAACAAGCTCTTAGATCAGACTTTTTACTGACACTTATCACACGATGCTAAAAAAAAAAATCACACTATCTACAACAGTAACTTTTACTGTGGTTGAAGTCTTTGTTGAAGAGAAGGCTGACCCCTACTGGGATACAAGGGCATCAACTGGTTAAGAGTTTGTATTTCAGTAATCTGCTCCGTCAGTTCTGAAAGTAATGATAATTAATCAGCTCTGGTTTTCATTTAAACTGTCTATAAGTGTTGAGTCAATGACAATATCACAATAAGCAGTGATTGCTCTTCACCCTCTACAAAAACACGCGAGTCATTCCTAAACGTACCCGAAAGCCTTGTTTTCCAGGCCCCCCAGGTGGTCCCGGGGGCCCAGGGTCTCCTTCTATCCCTTTGTCCCCTGGCTCTCCGAGTGGCCCTCGCTCACCAGGCTCCCCCTGACGACAGAGACAGAAAGTGAGACGACCACGAACACAGAGTGAGAGACAGTTCAGCTGAGACACAGAGACAGGTCCATAATTCAGACAACCTGGGGGCGTGAAGAAGCTTTATTTTGATTTCCTTTATTAGATTAGATTCTACATCCTATTTATTGTGATAATATGCAGTGTATGCTGGGTTCACTTTGTTAACACTGAACAATTCTCTATGCCCTAATAAAGTCGATCTACTGAAAAGTAAGTGTTATTCTTGTCATATGGAGAACTCCCATTAAAACAAACACATGGATCCTTTCATGCTCGATTTAATGAGACAGACGTGAAGTTACGTCAATATAAACAAGAGCTTGTTACGTTTACCTTGTGTCCATCTTTCCCTTGTGGCCCGTCTTCACCGGGGGGACCAGGGGGACCCTGCAAACACATTCATGTGAGAAAAAGACACAACAACAACATATCCTTCATCAAGGTCGGCTTAAGGAGAATTGTGAAAGTGGTATTTTCTGTGTAATAACAAATGAGTTTGTGTTTTTATTGGAACCTTTCTCCACCACGAAAATAGCTCTGCATCCTTATAGATCATAGAGATATAAACTCTTCAGATTACAGTTTGTCTCATTTAATCCAAATCATCAGTGTGGTTGTTAAAAGTATATTAGAAACCGTTAATGATGCATAAAGTGCACAATTTACTGAATTTTCCAGCTCATCAGTTTACGCAACCGTCAGAATGAGAGCTTGTGTAATTTAACACCAGGCTGAGCTGTGTTTAACTAGTCAGGTATGTTCTGTTACACCTGCAACCTCAGGCCAACAAGGAAAACAAGGATTCTGGTGGGATTCTCTGGACAAGACAGGACAGTTTCTCTGGATATTTGACCAGACAAAAACAATTCCTCCGGGGGATTACATGTCCTTGTCAGAATAAGAGGGAGTTCGTATACAATCGGGTCGGATTCACCCAAACACAAGGAAGGAAGGGATTAGAGGTTTGTTTGCAGGCACTCACTCGTATCCCCTCCTGTCCCTGCTCCCCTTCAGCTCCCGGAGGCCCAGCATCACCCTGAAGGGACACAACACACAAACAAACATGGAGGTCAAACACGCCTGCACAATTTACTTGTTAGAATTCACAATTAGCTGCTCGTTCACTCAAGGCTACAGGTGTGTCAAGTACACATTGATCTTTTCACACGATAGATGTTTTCTAAGATTCAGGTGTGCGAGGAGAAAGTTGTGCTGACCTTTGAACCCGGCTCTCCGATGGCACCTGGTTCCCCCTCTGCACCTGGCCCACCCTACAAAGATGTAACAGAGGAGAAAAGAAACATATTTAAGATGATATAAGTAAACATAAAACCAATTTAATGAAGAATCAATTGAGTTATTAATGTTAAAATAAATATACCCCAGGGCCTGGCTCTCCATCAGGTCCAGCTTCTCCAGCAGGTCCTTTGGGTCCCTGCGAGATAATCACATGATGCTTTTAGGACTCTAGTTTATTTAAACAGTAATATCATTACGGAATTTAGTGTGTACAGTAAACCAGGAAATACAACACCAGAACAGACAATACACAACTTTGGCACTTGATGATAAAACAAACACATTTACGGTTTAAATCTCTGAAAACTGAGAATGACTGGAGTAACACTGAAACCAGCCAAGAGCAAGATGAGACCCGTAACATAAACAACGCCCCGAGCGTTACTGAAACTTCTTACCCTAATAAATATTTGTATCTGATTGTCTGACATTCTTGAAGTCCCCGAGGGGTCGGCGGATTTCCAGGAAAATCAAGAACGTGAAGACTAATCCAAGAAGGGAGGCGCGAGCGGTGTGATGAGTTTAAATAAAATGCCGGTGACGAATCAAACATTATCCTGTTCGGGAAATAATTCTGAACGTGATTCGTTTGAAAGAAATGTCTGTGGACGATGATCTCACAGTCATTACAGATTCCAGTTGGGTTTCCACAGAGAGTGTGGGTTCCTGAAACAACCACATCAATGCACCAGTGAGGAGACGGAGCACTTACTGGTTCTCCGTGTGGTCCCCTCTCCCCGCTGCTGCCTGGAATACCTGCTTTACCCTGGAAATCAAACACAAACAAGCGTGAGAAAACTTGGCTTTGGCCGAGGTCATGCTCTCGTCATCAACAGCATCATCATCATCATCATCATTAACATCACAGACGAAACCGCGAACATGACGAGGGGCTCTAATATTTCAGTGTTGCCTTCAAGCACAACACGTAAAACTCTTTGATGCAACACAAACAGATTCTCTCCCTGGGATGTAAGATCTCTTTGTTGTAGATCAAAGCTTGGTTGAGCTGCCAAGTTCGAACAAGACACACAACTTTGAGAGAGATTTTAAATCCGATACTGATGGAGGACACATTATGTTGTGTGTAAGAGATACCTGGCTGCTCCGAGCACTGAAAAGTTGGATGAGATAGTGAATTCATCCATGAACTAAATGGGTTTAGACAACAATAGAACATAGCTCATTATTAAGTTGACGCTCTAATATGTTTGCCTCTATTCACAAAAGCAATTGTGAAAGAAAGTATCTAATTCCTCTGGAAGCTTTGTGAACATTAAAGCCTTTTTTTACATCCGGCCTCTGACCTGAGCACGTGTCTGAATGCACGTCCTCAATGTGTCCTCATACAAGATCTGGGACACATGTGGACACATTCTTTACACTGTGTGAGCCCAAATGCATCCTGGGCCACGAATGAAGCTGAATTCTTCTGACTGCTTCAGCGTCATAATGAATCAAGCTTATTTTCACTCCTCTGGGTCCATATGTTGATAGTTTTGTCCCAATATCAACGCTGACCACCACAGAGTTAGTGATATTATTTCCCAAATGAATACAACTTTCTTCACCTGTGCACAGTTCATTAATACATTCACCCCCTCCTGACTTTACTCACTCAAACACACATCTGTGAAATCAGAGTGGGTAAAAACATAATTTGTTCTTCTCTAACACGATGAGACACAGGTTGTTGTTGCATGTAGAGCAGGGAAGTGAGATCCGATCACATTCAGGAAGAATTTGAATACCAGTTGTGAACAGACTAACTGAACCCTGTCCACTTGTGATTGGTGTCTCTCAGGACCTCTGTCCTCTGCTGACTTGTTCAGTTCTGTCCTGGGAGACGGATCCTTCACATGTGTCTCTCTCTGAGTTAATAGTTGTTTTTGTTTGGTCGTTTTACTCTAGTTGAGAGTTAAGATCTATGAGACACATTGTGATTTATGAATAGGGGACATACAAATAAAATGTATCTGATAGCTTTATTAGATTGATTGATTGTAAACACGCCTTCAGCACTGAGCTGAACGAGCTCTGACGTCACACATTCTGACACAACCACCGAACCATGTGTAACAGTGGAAAAAGAAAATGCAGACATAGACTCAGCAGCCAAACATCACTTCCTTCTAGGAGACAGTGAGGTTGATAATATTTAACACCAGAAGAAAAAGCAGCGAGTGTTTCAGTCGTCTCTGTTTGAAAGTATCAAAGCTGTTTTACTTGGTCACAACTAAAAGAAAACTGAAAACATTTACTTTACTTTAGCCTCTAACTAGATCTTTCACTTCTGCGCTTTATAATTTTCTTTTTTTTCAATGAAATTATATTTATTTTTCTTTTAAGTGTTGTGTTGTCATGATACTTAAAATCTGTTCTTTATATGAATTACATTAAAACATGTTTTTATTTTCACTAACATGATTTCAATTTGATCTATATTGTACTTTAAGCACTTTGAGCTGACTTTATTGTATGAAAGTTGCTATACAAATAAAGATCATTATTATTTTTGTTACAACTAGTGAAGTACGCAGTGTGTGCACGAGTGTCCTGTACGTGTGTGGGTGTGACCGACAGCTGCACAGGACAGTGAAAGCACAGGCCTGCATGTGTCTGTGTGTGTCTGTGTGTGTTTGTGTGTCTGTTCAGTGTAATTACAAAAAATCCTGAAATATCCAATGTTCGGCCAGAACATGATTAGAGAAAGAAACATTTTATCAGAGGGAATATCCCATGAGCCAGACAAGTGCGTCAACGTGCAGCTGAGAGAGCTTTTCTTCAACTCGTGGTCATCGTAGATTAATCAAAAACAAACTGCACAATAAAAAACAAACTCTGGATATTAAAACAGTTTGGATCATCTCTGGACTATAAAACATCTGCCTCTCAGTCTGCTTTCGATCGGCTGTTTGCATGTTTCTACCATCTGTCGAAGTTATTATATCCTTTAACAGGCCGTCAAAACCTCAAACTGTAATTTTCTCGATGGTTTAATGGTGGATACATGGAGTCTGGGCTGATTCTGGGCCACTTGTGTTGACGTCGTTGTTAACGGAAGATAATTTCTCCTCAGGGGCAGCGCAGACGGAAATAGACGAGCTGGCAGATACGATCGATTGTTAATAGCTGGTTACGTATATTGATGCTGGAGACGAGATGTTATATAAAATATATAATAAAACAGAAATGAGGTAAAGGGGGAAATAGTTTCACCTTTACATCATTTGTCCACCAGGGAGCACTGACAAGGGTATTTTTAAAACACACAACATCCTGCTGTGTTGTAACAGATGTGTCAGACTCAAATACACAGTATATAGCTCTGATATAAAGGTATTTTAAAAAGCACATCTTCAGCTGGACATAAGATATAATGGCAGTTGAAATCTCGATCTGGAATCACACGGGGAGCTTTCGTCCACCATGACCCAACATGGTTCACCACAAACCCCAAAAACCCCAAAACCCAAAACTCAATATATTGTGAAGACTCTAAAAAAAAAATCGCAAACAAAATATAAAGGATTCAGAAGCACAGAAACTGTAAATATTGGTAAGTTGTGTTCATCTTGACAACGTGATTTTGATATACTGGACGTAAACCTCACAGCCGCACACATCTGATGATCAGGTTGTGTTTTGATGAGCACCAGCGTTGTGCGTCACTGCGTCTTGTCTACACAACGACTTCCTCCCGAGTGTCTCTGAGTCATAATTATATATATTACAGGTAGAGGAGGATGTGGAGGTGTTTAACGAGCCTGTGTTGTCGGCTGTAGTCTCAGTGATGTATCTCGTTAAAAGGAGTCTGCTGATTAGAGACATTACTCACAGGTTTTCCGGGTGGGCCTCTCTCTCCTGGACCGCCGGCCTTTCCCTTTGAAAAGAGAAAATCAATATATTAACATCACGTTTCCACCAGCACCTCGACTCCATCACGTGAATCCTCCCTGTCTGATGATATGTATTCTTTTACAATGACACCACACACAGAGAGTCCTGAGTCGATGGTTTTCAGGGGTTTCTGAGAATTTCCCTCTGATTAAAACATATTGAATGTGTTGTGAATGTGGCCGGAAGCCTTTGAATCAGTGTCTACGAATGTTTTCGATAAAAAATGGGGATTTTTAGGAGAAACACTTGCTATTAATTGCTTTGCTCTTTGCAGTTATGTGTCATGTTTATAATCAAATTGTTGTGAGTGCTTAAAATAGCGGTTTTATTTTACTGTGTTGCCTCAAAATAAGAAGAAGTTCGGCAGAAATCCCCACGTCTTGCCCAATCTGCTGTTTGCCTCCATGGCTGGGCTCAGTTTCAAATTGTCTTCATTACTTTACTAATTCAAAACAAGGCCTCTTGGTTAAGTCTGAAGCTGAAGTTCCACTCGTCTACATCAGTTTTTCATCTTGTTCGTCCTCAGCAGATTCAGGTTTCCTCACAACAAGCTGCCAGTCGCACACAGTGTTTACATTAAGGTGAAACCTGATAGAGACAAGAAGACACCGGCTCCTCTAAGCAAATAAAAACTGATTAAAGGGCCAAGCAGGTTTTTTTAACAGAGGCCAGAGGGATTTACTGGAAGCTGTGGTCGTGTTTGAAAATAAATGTGGTCGTGTCTTTTCCACTGAGTTTCAAGGAGGATGCGCTAGTTGTTACCCACGGTTTTTTATTACAATGATTATTCTTTGTTTTGGATAAACGAGGGTGAGCATAAATTTGCCTTCTCATTTGCTCTACAGCCCGAAGACTTCGTCCAGATATGAGAGAGAAGTTAAACAGCACTTTGACCAGAATTATTTTGTATATATTTACACCAAAAAATAGCTCAGGCTCAAAACTAACATTTGTTCTTTTCCTTATTGACAGAATAGTGAGTGTGAAATGGGCAGATGTGGGATGCAAGTTGAAATACATTAAATGGAAGACAACTTACAATGAATCCTGGTTCTCCTTTCTGTCCAATGTCCCCCCGTTCGCCCTGTAGAGAAGAAATCAAGAGCCATTAGATTCATTTTAGTTTTTAAAGCGGATAATGAAATAATTTGTCTGAAAGTTATGACAGATTATTCAATAAACGCAGTGTTTCTGTGATGAGTAAATAAAGTTAATTTCATTAACCCTAGAATGTTCCCTCTATATTTAAATACTTTATATTTACATCGGGAGCAGGTCCTCTCTACGGAGGCCGCCATGTTTTTTACAGTAGCCCAAACAGGACAAACTAAACCTTTTGAGTTTTTCTGACAACTGAAGGCCACCACAGGTTCTCATATTTGGAAGGGGAGGGTCATGTGAGTGGTATTCAGCTGCAATATGCAACCTCACCACAAGATGTCACTAAATTCTACACACTGAACCTTTAAAATACAGAAAGAAGATGACAATTTTTGAAAAAGTATAACTTCCAATATCACATGATGTAGTTTTCAGGAGTGGCGTGTTTACCTTGGTGCCCTCGGCGCCTGGTTCTCCCAGCGGACCCTCAGGACCCAGGGGCCCCTGAGCAGCAACAACACAAGAGACACCTTGAACATCACTCAACAAAGACTGAGCAGTTCAGGCATACAGGAAACATCAAAGCATCCCACACAATAGGGCATGTTGTATTTGGAATAACATCAACATCATGGTAATAACTCTATTCTTCGTCTACATGGGGGGTTCAAAACATCAGCGCTTATTGTAGCAGCAGGTCACAGGTGAGGTGACAGATAAAGATCTGTACACACAACCCGAAGCTCTTCCCTTCTTTATCCTGTCTGCTCGTCAAGGACCTTTTCACTCTCAGTGGTTTGCATCTCGTCTCGTTCTCGACCTTTGACCTGATCGGCCCCTGGTCTGTCTGGGACTCTGGCTTCAGACTCCCATTACTCCCAGTTCACTCATCAGGTCGCAGACAGAACCCAGCTTTATCTTTCTGTTCATTCTTCCTCGTCTGCATCTTGTTGACCAAGGCTAATGTAGCGTGTCCCTTTAAAATCCCTTAATTCTACTTAATTAAAAAAGTTAAAAAGAAACAGCTTCTGGACATGATTACAATTTCAGTGATAGACTGTAATGCCTGGTTAGTTTGCCAAGAAGATTTCAACAAAAAGTTCTGTGTGCAAACAGAATAACCATTAACAGAAGTTATATAACTTCTTGTAATGGACTTTTACACGGTTTAAATATTGTTCCCTTCTTTCTCACAGCAGCAGGTGGAGCATGCGAATGGAAAGTGATGTTTTCAACCCGACCATTCAAAGTTTATGTTCTTTTATCTTTAAAGCAGCAAATAGGTAGTAATTGTAATTGTAATTGTATTATATACATATATATTTATAAATTAGGTTAAAATCTGTATGAGAGGTAAGAAAAAAGAGAAAAAGAGGCTTGTAAAAATCATCTGATCAATTAGACACAGCCAGACACGATCACTGTGAGCATGTTCCACTCCAACAAAAGCTGCGGCATGTTAATTGCTGCCACATGTTTTCCTTGGAAAAATGTTCATCTATTAGAAAACACGTGAATGGAGGATAAAACTAAGTGACGTGTGAGAACAAGTGATGAAGTGTGAGAGGCAGAGCGGCTCTGAATCGGCTTGTTAGTATTTCATTAACTGAAACTTAAGAGCTTTGGCAAAAAGCACCGTCTGGTTGTCTGGAGCGAAGCAACGAGCAAAACCATCAGGTCAGGGATAATTAACAGAAAATAAAAAGTATTAAAAAGCACGGAAGAGGAGAAACTGCACACAGCCTTTAACTGTCATGGATAAAACATGCAACACTCGTTTTCACAGTCGATGACAAGCCATAATAAAATGGTTTATCTTAATGTTAATGCACTAAAAGACTGGATGCACTGGGTGACTGAATCCCAGTTAGTCAAGCAAATAATACAGGGAATTACAACACTACACTGGGAGCGGCTTCAGACTAAAGGCCAATAAATGAACATATCAAAATGATCAATTTAATAAATTTGCATATGCACAAGATTATAAAGATTTGATGACCCTACATGTTGGTCCACGACCGATGTGTTTTATGATCTCACATCATTTGAGCTCCTCTAGAAAAGAAATGATTTGATTTTACTTTTATTTGTTTAACAACCTTTGGTGTCTCAGAGTGTTAACATGTGAAGTTGATGTGTTAAGGAACTCAAACAATATTAATAATGTTCTCCTCTATCTATTCATTGTTCTGTTGTGGAACACTATGGTTCTCTGCAGAGGTTTAAGTGTCAAGGAGCTTTTCAATAAATTAAAACCTATATGTCCACCTCCTCACCTGAAGGTGTCGTTCTCCCTGCGGCCACACGGTGTCCCACCAGTATCACAGCACCTCATCCATTTGACTCACAATGTCTTTCAACATTTGGCTTATGAAACAGTTGTAAATGCACCAATAAAGAAGCTCTGGCCAAGTGGTAGGAGAAGCGCGTGTGTTTTAATGAACTTGACTTTTCTCTTGTTTTGGGAACGGAGCTGTGATGCTGAACAGACGACCACGGGCCTGACGGGAGCCGTTCTCATGGTCACCGGTGAGTTGAAACGTTCATATTCATAACATGTGATGGACCCAGGCAGCTAATGTTCCCAGAGGTAATGACAGCTCTTACCCTCCTGCCCTTCGGCCCAGCGATGCCCTGAGTGCCCCTCAGCCCCTGAGGACCCTGCGAGAAAGAAGGAAGAGTGGGAAATAATCAGCATTTGTAGTGTGGTAAGGTTTTTATATCCTGTCTGTGACCAACTCTAAATACGTATGTCGTAAGTATGTCGAGCAAAGCCTCTCAATCCATCTTTGAACCCACATCAACACCAGTCAAATGAATCTCATAGGAACACTACAGAGGCTTCACCAGGACAACTGAATCAGGACCAGCTGGAGACGCACTGTTTACACCCGTCTAGACCAAATTGTGGGAAAAGTGAAAACCATCTTCTTAAATTTCATGTTTACAAAAAAAAACTTGTTTTCTGTTTGAGTATCAGAGTAAATCTTGTAGACATTTACAGCCTCCGGCCAGGACACTGTGAAATAATCCATTTACTACTAATGTGTGTGACTCAATCCCACAATTGCAGACCTGTCAATACAAAGATTCTCTATGTGTGATGACACGGTGACGGGGACGTGATACTTACAGCTGCGCCTTGCAAGCCGAAGTCTCCTGGACTTCCTGGTATTCCTGGATAGCCCTATTGGTGCAAAACGAAAAAGAAAGAAACAGTAAAGAAAAGATGCAGAAGAAACCAACTCACTATTTACACTGGGGAAATAAATATTGTAACAACAAGGTTTCTGGTTTAAAAGCTAAATAAATTAACTCACGGGTGGACGTAGCATTAAATTAACATTAAAGGTCCAGTGTGCCTCATCTAAATTTGACAAAATTGTTGTTTTCTTTACCCTAGTATGAGTCCTTTATATGTAAATACTTTATATTTACATAGGAGCAGGTCCTCTCTTGAGTCTGTATGACAACTGAAGGCTACCACAGGTTCTCTGTCATGTTTGGAAGGGGAGGGTGAGTTGAGGGGTAATCAGCTGCAACATGCAACTTCACCACTAGATATCACTAGATTCTACACACTGAACCTTTAACGTTGAATGTCGGTAAACATATTTAAGACCTAAACTTATTTAAGGTTATCACATTTTTGACTTTGTTAGACTTTCTAACAAAGTGTTAAGACCCAGCAGACCCAGCAGAAACCCCTGTTCTACTGTATTACTTATTCAGACTATTTAACATTAGAATATGGGGATTTTTACAATAAGTAGTGATGAGCAACTGTGCAGCAGCAGCGTGAGACTTTGCAGGAAAAGGGAGTGAATAAGAACTGTTCTGTAGAACTGTGTTTCATATTAAGTTGTGTCACACTGGCTCCAAGAGCCTCTGGAAAACAGCTGGAAGTACAGAAATCATCACAGCTCCCTCCACCGCCTCCTCTCTTCTTGTAATAATCTATTAGAGAATAAAACCACGATAACAAAGAAAAACTGTGACGGCCAAAGTGGCTGAGATTTTGCCAGAAACATTAATCCCGGCGAATCGTCTTCAAACGGAAACAGAACTTCGTGGGATGATCGTTGTGATGAGGAATGAAGCAGTCTTTATATTGAACTGTCACTCCTCACATGAGTCACTGAACTCTCTCTCAAACACACACAGCAACGTGTCAATCATCAGCCATAAGAGTTAGTCATTGTCTCCTCCAGCCAGCCGGTTGGCCCATTAGCCAGTCTGCCACCCAGGGAGGTCAGGACCAGGGCCCGGAGCCACAGACTGGGACTTAATCCAGGGCCCCAGGACCGGGAGGGAGAGAGGCCAGCCTCCATCTATGGGCTCAATGTTGTGACATTGCTCAACAGACAGAAACAGGGATTTTCGCCATCTTCTAAAACTAGGGTTGGTAGTAATGCCTCAGTGGTGTACGTCTCTCCGGCTTTACGACTCAGGTCATGTGCAGTGAGAGCCGGAGCAGGGTGAGTGCAGGCAGACAGGTCAGTAAGTGTCAGACAGGTACGCCGGCCAATAATTTCATTTGAACCGAATCAAGGTTGTGTTGATTAGAGAGAGCAGCTTTTTTCTATATTTCGTGCCTATCGGAAAAATCGAGATAAAAAGTTTCCAACCCTTCATTCAGGGTCGTGTCACGTACGAGATCTGGTGAATCGAGATTATTCCTATCATCAAAGTAACAATGGAAAAACTACTTTGACAAAGATTTGTCTCTACATGACTGGGAAGTCTGGAACCCTTTAGGTGCTTAAGTGGCTCTGCTTTCATTCCCATGAAATGAAGTAGCATCAGCCAAAGAAATTACAGCCAAATGTACTCAGTGTTTTGGTTTTAAATTCATCATCCTCCGACGTTCGTTTACTGAACCATGTATCCAAAGCGCCGCGTAAGCGCTTGAAGCTTTGCTGACTTCCTGGAAAAGCCTTCCTCACTATATACAGGACGGGTGTCGGGTCGGCCGACTCCCAGACGAGAGGCAGAACTCTGAAGTGAATCCCTGAGTGACTGAGCTTTCTTACCCGTGAACCCGTCTCCCCGAATGGACCCGTCGGCCCAGCTGGTCCTCGGTCGCCCTGGGGAAAAACAGCACAACAGAAAAAGAGCGAGCGGATCATTAAACTATGACCTGAAACCTTAACGCAGCTTCATGTAGACTTTTCCCTAATAAAGAGAAACTGGAGAGCGGCTTCTCGAGCGCAGGAGGTAAAGAGTGGCAGCTGGTTTAAAGCCAGCAGGTACTTTGAAAACCCAGTTGGTGGCTCTGTGAACGCCGTGTTAAAAGCAGAGGTGAGCTGTAAACCTTCCTCTCTAACCCCAGGAACTCTCAGAGATGCTCTAATCCTCCGTGAATTGTGTAACTTTCATGACTGTACAAGTAGCTCTTCACGTCTTGCTGCCCTCCTCGTAGACGCGAATAGTTTTCAGGCGCTGTATTGGAAACTCGTGTAAATTAGGGGGTGGCTTCAAAAATTAAATATATATATAATGTGAAAGGAATTTGTGAGCTGTCAGGGTATGGCTGGTGCTGACAGACTGAATCAGGAGGAGGCGGAGAACACGCTTCCCATTACAGGAACATGTTCTGACACACAGGGGGCTTCTGGATGGGAGGGGGGAGAGTTTGAGACAGACGGAGGGAATGGTGATTTTTGGAGGTCTGTCAATAACCAATTAATAAACTTTATTTATATTGCACCATTCAAACTAAAAAGAGATTTAAGTCCTTCATGATTCGGAAGAAAAACAGGTTTGAAACAAACACAAAGGAGAGTTTATGTATGTGCATGGTACTATTTAATAAAAAGCACCAGCTCAGTAAATTTTCTTTATAAAATTATAATGAACACAGATTTAAATTGTCAGCTGTTTGTTAGACAATAAATTGAAATGATACAGGTTTATTTATCTTTTAAATTGTTTCAGCCTTTCCCTGTTTCATATTTCTGTGTAGTGGCTAAAAGTGGCAGATAAAAGGTTTGAGTGGAAAACACTGGGACTGTTTAGAAAGTGGAGATGTGGTCTTGAAACTATAACTATACGAGAGAGAATATACACTCCATTGTTAAAATAGTTAAGTAAGAAAATAATCAAAAACGATAAAACACGACGACTTGACAATTATAAGAAGAATCTAGGCCTGAAAAATAATAATACATCAATAATTTAACAGTAAAACGTGATCGTAGGACCAACAATATGCATTAACTTTGTGGGTTTACATGTAATACAGCCAGTTACATATGTTTCATCATGACGTGTGTTGTATGTAGCATTTCATTCATAGTGTCTCCCCCTTCAACTGATGTGAAAACCTGTGTGTGTTCACTTTACAGCACAAGATGTCACCAGTGAGTAGAACTGCTTCAATGCATCTTGAGTTTTAATCAGACAGGTCGCGCCCACTGGCAACAAATCAATATTGCACTTGGCAGCTTTGGGTTCACATGAGGCCCGAGAGATCTGCCCAATATCTGAGAAAGTTAGACCACATGGGAATTGAGGTTTGCGTATTTGGTGTTTGTGGCTAAAAATACTTTGGTTGACCTGTTCCCAACCAGAACCTCTACAAGGATATTAAGATCTGGAATGAGTGGACAAATTCTCAAAGATTTATGGCCAAGATTAACTTAGCCCTCACCTTAGAGAAGAAACTAAGAAACTAAAATGTTACTGAGGTTTCTGACTTTTCCCCCCAGTTTAGCTTGTTTATTTTCTAAAATAAAGGATCTCAGTCTTATCTCGATTTAACTTGATGACAAATATTCATTCAACATCCAGATTGATGTTGTTACATAATTTCCCTGAAGCAGGACGGCTGCAGAGCTGCTTGCAGAACGAGCAGAACACGGCGACAGGGGCAGTAAAGGTGACACAAGGCTTGAACAATATTCTAATTGACTTGGATGTGAGAGTGTTGAGTGTTTATCTAAGCTTGTGTTCCCGGCTCTCAGGGGCCTGGGGCCAGGGCTGCTTAGCACGGCCCTAATTACAGGGGTCCGCCGCCGACAGGTAAGCGGCTGATGCTGACTGACGGCCTAATGACAGAGAAACACACTCGTTACCTTTTCACCAGGAACTCCCATCACACCAGCTATTCCAATCAGGCCTGCCGGACCCTGGAGAGGAGACGAGAGGATGGGGAGAAATCGTATTCAACACAAACACATGAGGAGAAAGTATGTCAGCGTGAGGAGCGGATCTGCATTCATCTGAGGATTATTCTCAAACCGGTTGCGACACCTGGAATGCAAGAGGTCATAGATTACGATGAAGTGCTTTACGTAGGAAAGACGGAGGAGCTGAGGAGAAGCATGAAAGTGGACTTCTCGATTCCAAGGAGTTCTACGTTTAATTCAGTTTTAATATTTGGTTTATTGACAGTACAATTTTATAGCTCTACCTAAAACAGTTTTTAGTCCCTTACTTTTCATAACTAAAAAAACCTGTGTGGGTTTCAAAGGATTTCAATTTATTTATCAATTCCAAGTCAATGGTGAGACAAAGAAAAACAGAAATGCAGATGCACGCTGTTACTGATTAGAAACCTGCTTTCATAAACCATATGGAATTGATATTCAAGGAGCGCTCAACTAAAAACTACAAAAACTAAAAGACCAACTGCTTTGAAAAGCTTTTATGAGTTGAGCGAAAAATACGATATTGACCAACTAGGAGCAATAACAGCACTGATGAGGAATCATTGTGGGCGGACTGGTTTCACAGCCACACGGTAACTGAACGCCGCCGGCGCCAAAAGAGACACACACTACTCAGACATGGAGTCATCATGGTCAGAACACAAGCTAATGTGAATATGGGAATTATCAGGGGACGTTAACCACTTCCAGATCAGCTGTCTGGGACGGGAGCTGCGGTGTGGACGCCTGCCAACGTCTCCACTGGACTCCAGACCAGCAGCCTAATGGGGCAAGTGGACATCTCCAAACCCCTTCACTGTGGTTTTGGTTTGTTAAACAAGTAAAATTAAGCTTGTGAAGATTCTCTGTCATCCTGGTCAAGTTCTCTTTGTGTTTGTGTAACTGGACACAATGTCCTGAAGTCACAAGTCCCTGCTGTTTACAGAACATCTAAACCAACTGAATATTCAGTATTATCATAATAATATATTTGTGTGACTGTACAATTGCAGATCATAGTTTTAAGTAGAGATTTATTATATAGATTATTTCTCTCAGTTTTAGGTTTAATGAGCATAGTCAAAGCCAAATAAGCAAATAAATAGAAATGAAATGAGAAATATGATGTAAGATGTGACGAGTTGCTCTAGTTGTCAGAAGTTAAGGTGTTTATGTGGTGTCCAAATAATGTCTAAAATAAGATAAAACACTAAATTCACACCTGATCCCTTTTCCTTGGTCTTCTTATCATGCTAATATTAGACAGAGGTGTTATTTAAATGCTTAAGAAAGACACTTAGAAACATTGCAGCTTTACAAAGTGAGCACAACAAGGACCACAGATTTTGTTCCATTTGCTTCCCCTGAGCTCAGCTAAAAAGGCCGAGAGCCTCAAACGTGTTATTCATGCATCATCACCTAAAGGCCATTCTCCTGTTGGATGCGAGTGAAGCAGCGGATTAGTCGCCTGTGAGTGTCGGTGAGGGAACGCAGCCTGCAGCCATGGGAACAGCGGCTCGAAATTGACCTCAAATCCCTTAATTGGGACGTGGAGTGGGACGCTGTGGTACCCTGCATCGTTTAACTGGAGGAAATGGTTTGAAACAGGGTTTCCATGTGACAGGGCCTTGACTTCAGAGTTTTTTACAGGACCGCTGGGAAGCTGATCCGGTTTCTCGGGCACAGCTTGGGTTACAGATGTTCGGCTGCGACCGTTGACTTAACAGCTCGGGAAGAAATACGGCCCGAGTCACACACTGTCTGGAGAACTGAGGAGTTCACCCTCGTACATGTCTCTGTCTCATGCACATGTTTGAGGTCAAATGAGTCACTGACATGAGAATCAAAGCACGGCGTCCATCACGTGAACCATATTTCAAAGAACACCTGTGGCTGCCGTCGGTGATCGACGAGCGATAGATGTTTTATTGCCCGTGGAGCGGGAGGTGACTTAAAAATGGAACACGGCAGCTCGTTCTAAATTGGCCTAAAATACATCACACTGTAAAAGCCTCCAGTAAAATGTCTCTTTAAACTCTTTATGGGAGTCCTCGGGTGACAGTCGGCCTCGGGCCTCCTCACATCGACCCGGCAGACTTTCTCTGGAGCGTCTAATCTATCAGGAGAGTGATGTAATGGCATTCATTAGAGCCTCCATATGTTGTGGAGTCGTTCTCTGTGCGGTGCGGCTTCAAAGCTCCGTCTTGTCAGTAACTCCTTAATCCTTCTCATATGTGCGCTGCAGCAACACGGCCCAACCTCGGCCCACGCTCTGTGGACTCCACTATGCACAGAATGCAAATATTAACATTACGAGGCCTCCAGGGAAAGAGGGACATACTTTGGATGCTCGGAGCAGTCGTGTCCGTTTGAGGATTCTACAAAAGGGGGAGACATGTCCTGACATTTCTCTCAAGGATCCATGTTGCGTATAAAAAGGCAGCGAAGCGAGCAAAATAATGAAAGACACACATGTTAATCTGTGATTTTGTTGTTGGTCGGAACATGTGTTGCAAAGTCTCTTAATGTGAAAAGGGCAACATCTCTTTCTTTCACCGTTTCCTGCTCAGGTTTGATAACATGAACATTATGATTCTTGGACAGCGGCGGGTGTGCAACCCAGATGAGGTCACTTCCATAGAGGATCTCTGCCTGTGCTGTTCGGCCAATTTCCTGATTAAAACCCTGTTTGGTGATGATGGCTCATCAACATCTCTCTCAACAGTAAAACAAGTGGGACAGGAAAATCGCCGAGACATCAGAAAGTTCCCCTGAAACTTCCTCTGCACCCGAGGACTCGACTGCAGAAGCACTGCACGGTTATCACCATGTAATGTTAATGGAAAACTATTAAACGGGATTCAAGGACAATTGAAGGTAATGAAGACTTTAACTGAGGCACCACGCTAACATTTGCAGGAGGATTTAATGAAAGGTTGCTAATCACCAGCCGTCCTGCGGGGGGGGGGGATAATCACATCATTAGAAAGTAAAGGGCGACTCACTTGTGGTCCGATTTTTCCGACGTTTCCCAAGTCTCCTTTCTCTCCCTGAAAGCAGAACACATCAAACAGTGCGCTGGTTAGTTTCCTGTAATTAAAGAAATCTCTGTTTGCAATCCTGCCACATACTACTGGCATTACACGTTGAAAAGGGCCCACACACACACACACACACACACACACACACACACATACACACACACACACACACACACATACACACACACACAGTATGGGACTCTGAAAAGCTTTGTGTTGATTCTCATCGTGGTTTACGATGATAAAGAAATCATTTTTTCTCCTCTAATTCAAAGCATGTTCACAACGCAGCGGCTCCCAACCATGGAGACAGTGGCACTCAGTGGTAAGAACCAGACCACAGACCATAATTTAGAATCACTAAATCTTGAAACACGCTGATAACACAATCACGCAGCTGTATTTGTGGTGGGAACACGTGGTAAATACAGCCAAGGAAGTAGATAGAAGAAGAGATATGGTATATTGTGGTTTTGTGGGAGCAAAACGATCAGAGAACAATGTGACAGATGGATAATTGAACAGACTGTAGAAGCCATGAAACTGTCACCGTGATAGAAAGATAAGAGGTGTTCATTTCCTTTGAGTTCACTGACAACAGGCGACATAAACAGGAAGTCATTTATAAACAAGCAAGTACAGAAAAGAAGGTACAAAGAACACCGATGTGAAACTAATTCATCTGCAACATACATATGGAAAACTAGGATCTGAGTAACTCACCTCTAATCCGTCAGGTCCAGGTTCCCCGATGTGGCCTTTCCTCCCAGGTCTCCCCTGAAGAGACACACACACACGGTAATGATCAAAACACAGTAAATCTCATAATGGGTTTATCACATCCAGCTGCTTCCTGACACAACCTCCAGGTGAACTATCACTCACATCCTCAAGCAATAAGGTAAAGTGTGTACGTGCATGTGTGTTTGTGTGTCTACAGTGTGTTAGTATGGGAGTTCTTACAGTTGGGCCGGCGCTGCCAGGTGGGCCGAGTGGTCCTTCATCCCCCTGCAGGACACACAACAGATATATATACTAGTACTCTCAGTACATACATTCTCACTAAGACTACCAGACAATTTAAGGATTAAAGAACAAAAATCTATTTACATCTAATAGCATTATTAATTGTAGACCCAATAAAGATGCAGTTGATGTGGTTTTGGGCAACAAGAACCAAGAATCAGGTTTTATTGCTCTGGTTTATTTGTGCAAGTATAAATATAAACAATATAAAAATAAGAAAATTAAATGTAAAGTAAGTACTATAAGCACCAGGGGAGGTATTGTGCAATATGTTGTGAGTAAACACCAGAGACTGGATTGTGCAAAGTCCAGTTTGACAATTATTTGCCACAGGAAGTTAAAGTGTCAAGTTAAAGTCATCTTGCTCCAAAGTCAAGTCACCCCCCCCATCCAGCTGAGGAACTGTCTTGTGTTTAACTGAGCTTCACATGCACAACTGTAACATCAGCTCCATCTGGGACTCATCAGGTCTTTGCTCGTTTGGTGACAGAAGTCAAAAGGTCATCAGATACATGTTGCACCATTGAACCTCAGTGATCACGGCTCGTTTTGGGCCATTGACCTTTGTTTTACGCCACATTTTATTTGATATTTAAATATTAAATAAGTGTGAATCTCTATTATGAATAATAAGTCCAGGTAAACATCTAAAAATAAACCCTGCACGTGGGTAATATTTCAATTGTTTGAATAACTAGTTAAATATCTGTGTTGTCTCTAACAGGATGTTTACGATCCCGTGAGGAACGGCTGAGGTAATAAAACTGATTTACTGAAGTCTCCTGCTTCTAAAACCAGAGAAACAATATTAACTTCAGCTGTCAGATAGATGATAATCCTTTAAAAGCTTATTTGGCCGTCTCACTAATTGTCTTCAGTTCATCAATTTAAATGTCGATCCAACTGGAGTAAAAGCACTTTGTTACTAATTTTCTCAAACTTCTCAAACAGCTTCATCTCTGTAGTTTTGTATTTCCACAACACAACGTGTGAGAGATGAGCCGACACTGCTCCTCTGATTGGCTGAGAGGTCAATGATATGAATGTGTGTGTGTTTTTCACCTTCCTAAGAATCCTGTGTCTTTTCTAGAGGGATGGAAATGTTTCAGGTTTGTTTTCATAAGCACCCAAAGGTGAATCACCCGGTGGAACATGCCCCGAGAGATATCGCATAACCGAGCAGCCACTGTTTGAGATACAAACACTGTAGATGCCGAATGAGATGTTACACTAATGATCCAATGGAAATCTCTGGATGAGCCATATTTTCCACCTTCCGTCTAAGTGAGGTAAGAAGATCCAGGTGAGTCGTCTCACCTCTGTTCCTTTTGGCCCTGGCGGACCTTGTGGTCCTCTGGCTCCCAGCAAACCCTGAAACACAAGCGAGTGAATGCATTACTCTGGATGAACGGAGATGATGAACGGATGGTGAGAGAGTGACTTTTGAAGGGTACCTTTGGTCCAGGTGGTCCGTTGGGCCCTGGCACTCCGATGTCCCCAGGAAACCCCTGGTAGAAGAGGACGAGAGACATTAGGACGGATTATGTAATTATTTCACCTGTCATGAGTCATTTGAGTAATTTGTTGCGCTTGATCCCAGATCAAATCAACTCTGTGTGCATTACAGGAGGGGCAGGATTACACTGCATTCAAAATGTGTCCGGAATAAAAAGACAGGCTGTTTGTGTGTTGATGTGCTACGCTAATCCCTCTGTGGAAACCACTGGAGGCAGCGGCCTGCACATAAATCCGTATCAGACAGTGGAGATAGTGATGGATTGCTGCTGAGGTGATAAAAGCTCGAACACCTTCAGGCGCACTTTCCACGAAAAACAATCGCTCATTCAGCAGAAGGTGCCTGGCGGGTGTGCGGCCTGTGTGACCTGTGGTCGTGTTGCGGAGTGTTTGACACGTGACACACTGTGCAGCATCAGAAATGACCTCACTGACACCAGGTGAGTTATTCTACATCCAGAGTTCAGACACGCCGCGTGAGGGAGAAGCCAGAGCAGGAAGCGTGAGGGACGGAGGATTCTGAAGCAACACATGGACACGATCACGCTCCAGGGACGGAGACACAACTCCATTAGTGCCTCTGCTGCCCACAATCTAATTGTGTCAGTGAAGTATGAGAAGCTTTACTAGACGCCAGAGTCCCTGAAGAGGATTTCCATTCGCTTCCCTTTCTTAAGTTTGTTTTTTGTATTGCGGTACAAGTAAAAATTCAACTATGAACAATTTAACAGGGCTTAAACTTTAAAGCTGCTCTGGAATCCCTTGTATCATTAGTACATAGTTCACATCGTATAAATACTGAACATACATAGTGAAAGAATTTGATGTTCTGAGATGAAACCTCAGGAACGTTTAAAGTAAAAGGCTGCGCTCAGCAAATGTAACGACAAAACGTCTTGTAACGCACATGTGTGAAATATATCATATATAGGGATTTCTTTTAATCTGATGGTGGAAGTAGAAGAGGGAATTTTTCATGCTCAAGCTGCAGGTTTTTATGTAACACCATGTTTTATGTGTTCATTTTCACGTATCAAAAGTCCTTCTCACCTGAGGCTGTAATATGTGTGATTTATAGAAAGCTACATCACACAGAAACCCTCTCATAGGAAAGTACAGATACAGCAAGTTAACTGTTTTTTATACATGCGTCTGGGTTTGGGCAGTTTTGCTTAATTGCTTAAAACTTCCTTTTTCTAATTTAGTCTTTTTTTAATAAAGCTGCTTTTTTTCAATTTCAGTATTTTGCCACAATCATCCCCAAAATATAGAAAATATAACAAATCCAGTTTATTATCCTGGCAATAAAGAAAGATTCCTGTCCTGTCCCATAGCAAGTTGACTTTGAGTGAATTTGTCTGGACTGTAGATAACTGGAATACGTTGTTATCATCACAATCATCGACCTTATGTAATAACCCAGTATTTCTCTGCATTAGACTTTCAAACACCAAACATTGTCCCTGTCCCCTGATCATGTCCTGATCCCGAGACAACTTGGACATATTGAATATTAACACTCTGATGTCCTCTTACCTCTGGTCCTGGAGGCCCGGCTGGTCCTTGTGCCCCGAGCTCACCGATTTTACCCTGTTCACAAAGTAAAAATTAAGAAAACATATATAAGATATTTATTTCCAGCTTATGTTCTTCTCTCCAGTCTCTGCCTCCTACTCTTCATTTAAGTGTGACTAGATTTTATTACTGTATTTGCAAACCTTTGGGGCATGATGTACTTTGCTATTGAATATTTCATGCACCCAACCGCAGTAAATCCTTTCCCTCTTCTTCTTCACATGCGACCGGGCAAACGCTAACAAGCTGGTTATTCTGCTGACTGGAGGAACTGTGGTAACGTGTTTAGAAACGTCTGGAACCGAAAAAGCATCTGGACTTGTTTACGATGCACTCAGAGAGTTTTCAGTGTTTTATATTTATTTTGCTTCCACTGACAAGTAGATGTTCAAGTGCTTTATTCCACTTCTTTCTTCCCTTGTCGGAGCTCACTACCCAGCAAGTGCACGATTAATCCGATGTGCACGAGAACGAACCGACTTCAGTTTACAAGCTGACACAAATGGGCTCCAGATTTCATTGTGGTGCACTGTTTGTCTATAAAAGCTGCACAGACACATACACACTCACACGGACATACCGATGGTCCTGGTTTCCCTTTTGGCCCGGCGGGACCAGGTGAACCGGCAGCTCCCTGAAAACACACAAACACTCAGGATCTTTGTGCAACTTTGTGTGTCTGTAAGCAGCCATTAGTGTGTAATTGAGTCCATGTCTGAACACACATGTGCCCATATTCACATGGGACAAGCATTTTGTGGTGACCTCAAGTGAGTCGACATCTGCATCTAGTCAGACACAGAGAATGCAGATTTTTGGAAACGCTCATGTTTTCTCGATTTAGCAAAAAAAGCAAATGCTCCGTTAAAAATTCTGCTACAGTGCAATTATTTTTCAAAGCCGCAAGGAGACGATTCACATGTTTAATCAAGACGGAAAAATAACAAATGTTCCTTTTGTAGCAAAAGTATTGTCGAGCGAGTTATTAATCGTTTATAATCGAATATGCAAGTTATATTTCCGTGCAAATAATGTTCACAAATTAATTTCCTTTAAAAGTATGTTTGTGTGACAGGGGGCTCACCTTGTCGCCTTGGTAACCCGTCTCTCCTTGCTCGCCCCTCAGTCCAACTTCACCCTGATTTTCACAGTATTATTCAGAGATATAACACAACACCACACAGCTACAGTAATCATAACACATAAACAGGCAATATTTCCAGTGAACACTATATCCATAAACTAGCAACTCTTGTAAGGTGATATAACGAGAAGCTGTCAATAGTCTTGGCTGCTCTAAATGGCACGAAAACAACAACAGACAACTTGGGCTAGTGACACGTTATATAAAAAAAAATACACTGCAATAATATAAATATTTAGATCACCTTATCACCTTTCAATCCAGGCAGGCCGGCTCGTCCTGCTGGGCCCTGCCACCGGTATGGAGGAGGGAGGAGAAGCAGAAGAGTGAGTGAGTGAGAGAGAAAGAACTAAGGGGGAAATTCCATGAGCAGTAATTACAAAGTTATTAGGTTTTAGTCATTAAAAAAGATTTGTTGGATCCTTAACGAGGTCTAGACGTCATAGCTTGACATCCTCTGTCTCTTTTTGAGGTTCTAAAGGTCATTGACAAGGTTTTAACATCCTTTCTAAAGTTGTAGTGACCATTGAGGAGGTTCTACAAATCCTCTATTGGGTCTTTATGTCCTTTAAGAGGTTCTGATGTCTTCTGGTGAGGTTTCTCATGAGCCTGCAGTTGATTGTAGGGCTCCTCTTGGTTTGTCTTCCATTAGTTTGTAGTACACTTTATACTTAACAGAGTCCAATAGTGCTGTAAAGTCAACTTTCTAAACTTCTGTCCTACCTGAGGTCCCATCATACCAGCCAGCCCTCGTGGTCCCTCAGGCCCTGAGCCCCCCTGTGGAGAGAAGGAGGAACACAATGTGATTTTATGCATCACAAAGACACAAACCCACAACTGGTCCTGGTGATCCTGGCATAGGGGTTGAGGCCTGACACTGAACGGCATTTCCTCACTCTCAAATATTTCCCGAATATTAGATCTCTTCATGGCAATATCTGCCGTTTCCATCACAGAGCATTCCTTCCTGTCAGAGCGGCGCAGACAGAGTTTCCTCTTTGTTTTGTGTGAGTCTGCACTCGGCCCTGCTCACAACATCCGCTCTAATTGATGGAGGCAAGGTGGGAACAGCCAGGACGTGTGGCTGGATGGAAGAACTTCCCCTTTACAAGCAGACAGGCAGTTTGCTGGCAGCTGACTGGGTGGGTGGCTGTCAGTGTGGCTGTCAGGACCAGGTCAGAGGCAGAGATTTACAAATACACACAGTTGGGTCCAAAGGTTTTAAGACTTTTTCGACTTTTAGTAACAAATAAATGTAACTGGGTACAAATGTTTGGATCATTTGATATTGTGGTAAACGTATTTATATGACAACCAGGCAAGTTTTTCCTCTTTCCAAAGGTTTAAACGCAAATAAAGTTCATGAATTAAGCTCTTTTTATATTAAATGCCTAACTGGCCGCATGCTTTTCCTTCGTAATACGTCTTTTGCCCCTGAAGTTACAGCAAAGCAGGAGAATGTCACAGGTGAAGCAACTTGTGACCAAATTCAAACATCCTTATAACTTGAATAAAAGTCAATGAAAGATAATATATTTCACTTTACAAAAACTGTTACATGGTATAGAAGTAAGAAAGAAACCTGCTCCGAGCCTCTGACCAGCACAATGTGCTGAGATAGTGAAAACACATGCAACACTAATTAAGAACCTTTAAACTTCTTAACTCACTTCTCAGCAGAAAGAGGCCATATGCTGAAAATGTTTTTATCTACACTCAAACCTTCGCTTTCTCCGAGAGAGAACATGTGAGAGAACATGTGAGAGAACATGGCTTCACGTCACCTCATCAGAACATGTGGTCTGAGCTCAGAGTCCATCTGGATCCCGTCAGGACCGTGTTTGATGTTGCAGTTCCTCTGTAGAAATGCAGCAGGATATGGACTCGATGGTGTAGTGCTGATTGTTTAAGTACCAGAACGCACTTGTGATGCCCCCCCCCCTCCCCCCACATGAAGCAGGTTTAAACTGTAGCTTGTGCCAAAGGTTAGATAACCACTGTTCCTCTGGTGGAGAGTTCACATACATTTATCAACTATAACTGATTTTACTGGGTATTTAGACAAAGCAGTTTGTTTTGAATCATGAATTTATTCAGTTGAGCAAATAAAGCTGGAATTGGAGCATTGGAAACTTCCATTCTGAGGAAAAGCTGCAGCGCTGGCAGAGGTCAAGCTCATCCAGCAGGCTGTAAAAACTCAGCAGGCCATTTTTCCTGCAGTCGTTGTTGATGAAGCACGAGCTGTCCGAGTTTAATAGGCCGAATTTATAATGTTACTTTGCAAATGCATCACAAATTAACAAAAGATTAGAGTATACTTAGATATGAGCACTGAGCCTCACGCGCACCATCTGATGACAAAGTGGACATTACTGGAACCGGAGCAGAGCCTTGCAAACTTGCAGACGCAGAAAATATTGGAATCAACCTCACTCAACGCACGGGCAGATGTCAAAATGATAACCAGTCCCTTTGCTATTGTTGGTTCTCCTGAACAATATACATTTTATTGAGGATTGGACACTGCACTTCCTCACGTGGAGAGAAAGTCTCGTGCTCTGCGGAAGTAAAACACAGTAAAGCAGAAATAACCGGTGCTAAGGCAAAATAAGCTTTCGGCAGAGAACACAGTTAGAGAGACAAACTGGAGGAGGAAAAAAAACCTGAGTGACTTCAACAGAGATATTCCTCTGAGCTCTGACAAGGAACTGACGGTTAGAGATCCTCCGCAGAACATTTTCACCTTGGAACACGGGATGACAAGTGATTAAAGACTTGACAAAAACCAGATCGCTGCATTGCACACGGTGTTTTAACAGGTTCCACTGTAGCTTCAGACAAACATCTCGTGAATCATATAAGATATAACGTACTTTATTGTACTTTACTATTAATTACTGCTTTATTACTATCATAATTAAACCAGTAACACACACAGAGAACAGCGTTTCAAAGCATTTCCCTCTCGGTCTCACCTTTGTGGTTTTGATTCAGCCGCACACTGGCAAAGACATCAAGTGCATACCAGAGGGAACACTTGCTGCTCTCCGGCTGATTACTGAACTAAAGTTAAACTAACTTTGTGTAATGTGCCTTTCAACTGAAGCCACAGGGGCGAGATTGACACTGGGAAGTGAAAATGAGATTTAGATGTCAAATTAAAGTTCTTAGTGAGATCGTCTGTCAGAATCGGTCAGCTGGAAAACCAACTGCATACGATCCACATCAAAGACGGGATTAAGGAGTATTTTGGGCTCTGTGGTGCGACTACTCACCACCAATTAATGTGAATTAAGCAACTACTGCATCAGATTTCATGATTGATAATTGATTTATTCCCCTCTGATAGAATACAGTATTCAATTAGGTGAGAAAACGCATGAGTCACACATAAGCTGCTATATTTTGTCGAATCCAACGTCTTCATATCTCCGTGTTTCACCCATTTGTTAAAGTCAAAGGCTTTTCCACTGCAAAGCTCTCTCTTCCTTTTCCACTAAAAGTCAGGAGGAGGCCACCCACTGCAGAGGGACTGGTTTCCTGCTCCAGGTTCCAACACGGAGCAGGACTTGAACCCGACTTTGTGCCACTGGTGCATTGTGGTCACAAGCAAATCCACAACCCCACCGTAACACTGGAAGCTTCATTCTAAGTATATTCTATATTCAAATGTGAATTCATCTCTGGTAGTCGAGTCAGGACTGATAGGAACCCACGTGGAAGTCAATGTGCGTCATTTCCAAAATCTCAGTTTGTCCATCCAAGCTAAAGTGCAACCCCGGAGATTATTAAACTGAAACAGGACCAGCAGCGTTTTCAATGTTGGAAAACAGACGTAAACGTTTTAAAACTACAAATCATCACAATAGACGCAAACCACAAATCACTGCCTTTGTGCTTCACAAAATGAAAATCAGTTAATACAAAATTTCAACCAAATGGAAAATGGGAAAATTGCTTATCTCTTCGTGCCATATCCAGTTTCCAAGGCAAAGGCAATAATTTACAATAAAACCCTGATGCGTAATCATACAAATGGTTTTCATTTCATGTTTCTACCTACTTCAGAAATAAAGATTTTAGTTTGCGTCACAAAGTCTGGTTCGAATCTCGCACATTGTCAATACCAAATCGTGCGTGAACAACTGTGTCACGTCCCCAAAAGTCGTTATCAGTTTTCAGTGGAAAATTCTGCATCATAACCAATAATATAAAATAAGTGAATTCATGTTTGTCTGCAACTCTAAATGAAAGTGTTTTATTGAGACACAGTGGATGTAGTGATGTCGTCCTTCTCTGTGATGACGACCATGTTCAAGTTAAAACTTCCACAATAAAAACTTGTGTCAGGATGTTTCCTGTCAGTAGTAAATCTGACTTATAGCCAGTAGGTGAGGTGAGGTTAAAGAAGCTCGTATCCATCCAGATGTGTCTGGTGCCACCCGGTGACCCTTCTAACACCTCAATAAATCCCCCCCGCCCACCCCCCCATGCTGTGAGGACGGCCCACCGGTGGAAACGAAGCTTGGATTGATGACTACGGGAAAGGTGTCGTATATGTTTGTCGGTCTTTTGAACTTTAACAGCTCGAGATCCCCACACCAGAAAGACACCATGCTCTCTATTAGGCCTGTGACAGAGTTATTTCCTCACAGCAGTAATAAGACAGATCCCTCCTGCTGGTTGTATTAAAGTCTGCAGCTGAGACAGTTCCAATGACGTTACTTTGCTGTTAGTAATTTCCCTTATTAGAAAATAGAAATCGGAGGAATTTGATGTAATGGAGCTGGATCCATGTGACGCTGTTTCAGTAACGTCAGACCTCTGCTCTCTGAACATCTGCCCAACTGGTGATTGGATTCTTCCTCTTCCTTTAAACCTCTCAGCTGCAAATCATCAACTGTTTTTTCACTTTAAGGAGTTTCTGTTTGTTGGGTTTCTTTACGCATATGGATTTGGGACATCGGCCAAGAAAGAACTCCTTTTTACCAAATGCTGGTGCTGAGCTGGACAAAGTGAATCCATGAATATTTGATCACTTTCTTTAACCTTGGCGGAAATATGCATTCATACTTCTACTGTCATGCCCCTGGTATTCCAAAATAACAATGGTTCCTATTTTTATTCTATTCAATTAAGTGCCAGTGGAATACTAGAGGCCTCGCCGACAGCCAAACCCTAAAAGAGCATGAACTACTTTCAATAAACCCCTCGATAGTCCAGGGATTTCAGCAGTGAGAATATCTAACAATGAAAAATACAATACAGCCAATCACACACACACACACACACAACACCCTGGCTCGACTCTCAGTGAAAAATAGCTGGCATGGAAATTCCCACTCATCCTCCATCAAAAAAAAACAAAACAGCACATCCTGCTATCAATCATCCGAACCACAATCGAACGAGTACAGACAGACCAGCAGAACGAAAGATGGACAGGGAAGAGAGGGAAACTACAACACAATAATACAAATAATAACTGATACTCACCCTGAGACCTGGAAAGCCGCTGATGCCAATCCCACCAACAGGCCCCTGTGAAACATCACAGCAACATCCTAAGTACACAGGACAGGACACTTACAGTATCAGGCAGTTCTCTTTCCTGAGGCTACTTTGGAAAATACTGTACGTGAGACTTTGTTTCCTTCAGCTGCAGCTTCTGCATCTCATCATATTCATGCAACTCAATGAAGCAAGACAGCCCAGTAATAAGAGTAATTGTCCACTAGAGAAAAACCTTCAGACCGATTCATGCATATCCTTGTGAGAACTGCACAACTGGATATTATGAGATGTCTCAATACAGTTGATGAGAGAGGACAGAAGAATAAAATATGATGAGACAAAGGAAATAAACCTGAGAACATCTCACCTCATTTCCATCAGGACCAGGAGGCCCCCTCTCGCCTACACCGCCCACCACACCCTGCAATGGAAGAACACCTACATTCAATTTAAGAGTCAAGGCAGCAATGGTTCAGTTTGTTTTGTATGATCTCCTTTTTCTGATTTCCTTGTAACTTCATCTATATTTCCTGCTCTACATATTATCCAGTAGTTCATTAAGATGCAGTTTGTCTGAGCTGTTGACAGCTGTTGATTGAGATCAAATTCGCACTGACATAGTGAAAACAATGCTAATTTAATAAAGCTAAATTAGCCAGTGTGTGGCGAGCTTGTGGAATACAGCCGCCCCCCCGGGCAGCAGACTTTGATCCAGCTTACTGCGCCAGAAAAAAAAACAACCGTCAGATAAAACAGGCACTGGGCCATCTGCCCATTTGGCAACTTTAACACAGCTAAGATTTGTTTTTAGAACATTAACTTTTCACGGTGTGAGAGCCAAACCTAGACATTCCATCCGTCTCTATCTTAAACTGCCTGATTTTCTTGTTTCTTAGTTCCAACAGAACATGCCATCAAACGTTTCCAAAGTGATTTGCCGCATCTTGAATAGTGTTAATCCCTGGGAGAGAGTTATTCCTCTGCCTCTTTTCTCTCTCTGGACCGTTTAACCATTGGCTCTCGGTGTTTTGCTGCATCAGCACATTTGAAACAGATGCGGAATACAAATTAATCTCGATTTGATGTTCTCGGGAATCACGTAGAGCTCTTCAAAGGGACTCGATGGAAAGATTTTCATAGGCTTTCACAATCCTGGTGTTTTACGATGAAATAACGCAGATAATGGCTGCAGATGATCCCCACATTATTGACAGATGGCAAAGATCTATAAAAAAATGTTTGTCAGAGAAGCATTTATGAACTATCCCATTAATCACAATTGATTCATTATTACGTGTCTTCCTTTGGGGCCGGATTTTCCAACAGGACCAGGAATTCCCTAGAAGAAGAGAAAAAGCAGGATGAATAACTTTGGTTGCAGTATCGTGTCGTGTCCCAGGGGCGATGTGTGTTTTAGCCACTACATTAAAACTTAGACACCTTGAGAGGTTATGGAAGAGTGTTGGTTAGGCCAGTATTCAATAAATGTGTCATCATATGGAGCCAGGCTGACATGCAGCTTCAGAACTTAAAGGTCTACAGGCTGGAATCAGAAGAATCCAGGAAAAACTCACATATTTATGAGTGAAAATGCAACATTTTGTGTTACCCAATCATTTTTAAGCTGTAAATGTAAGTTTAACATAACCACATTACTATTGCCTCAAAAAATGAAATATAAAACAAACAGTTCTCTTGTAAATAAGTAATAAACAAACGAGTCTCTAACATACATCTGTAAGAGGTCGTCATAAATCGAGAGTGAAATGTGATCACTGCAAAGCCAACAAATCTAATGGAATCTGGCAACAAACCTCAGTGATGTTATTCATATAAGACAAAGGAGTGTGTGTATGTGTATGTGTGTGTGTGGGAGGGGGGTTCAAAGTCGTGAATTTATTAAAGATAAATGAGAATAGGAATAAAACCAGCATGAAGAAAAGGTGAGTGCGTAGTAATCATTACTCACTTTCTCCCCCTCTAGTCCAAATGGCCCAGCAACACCAGGAAGACCAATGAAACCCTGCAAATTAACAACACGTTATATGACAACACAGCCTGAACAATACCACAAAACACTAAAACGATACCACAAACCCCCCCCAGGCTGGACTGCTGAGCTATTTCTGTTCATAAACACACAAATACACACTTTAATTATGTAATTCAAGGTCAATCCCTCTATCTTAGTAGTTTTACATGTTTTACATTGGAGTTGTTCCCATTGTTCTGCTACTTGCTGACTGCTTAAGGACAATAACTCCTACATATTGTAATTTGTTGTGCATGCACCACAGGTTAAATATACATTTGAAATAATCACGGGAATATCAGATACAACAGAGAAAGGTTAGTGCCTTCTTTTCTTTTTTTTAGTAAAGACAACACACAATTTCCTGCAGCTGTCATTTTGGACATGATGGGTTTTTTTATCAGTTGCTATAAGACAGCATGTATGAGTCATCTGAGCAGCCCCCCCATCTCTGTGGGTCTCTGTGGGTCTCTGTGGCTCTGGTTCACAATGCCTCCTTCAGTCTGACACAGTAATCCCGGCTCTCTTCTTTCTCTTCTTGCACCGCTCCACTTAAGTCCCTTGTCTCACTCGCTCATTTGACCTCATTCCCTGGGCTTCCATACTTTCATACTCTCCCATCTGTTTGTCTTCCATCCACTTCTCTCCCCTCCATTCTCCTGTTGTGTAAGTGTGTAAGTGTGTGTGTGTGTTGGGGGGGGGGGCATGGCATTCCTACTTGATGAGGGACTGAGCCATAGTAAGGAGAAACAGTCGGCCTTCACAGAGGCAACCCAGAACCAGGACTAGACCCCCGAAAAAAACATTCTCCCATCAGGCAGCATGTCCCTGTCAGATTGCATGACAGGAATTCTACTCCGATCCCGAGCAGAGCCTCTGAAGGTGAGAGGCCTGACACTGTCCTAATCCTTTCAGGAAATGAAGTGCAGCCGAGTGAAAGAGGGAGGAATGAGAGCACAGAGCTACTTGTACTTACGCGGACACCTTTAGGACCTGGGTTACCTTGCGGCCCGGCTGAGCCCTGCAACAAAGCAAAGACTCGGGTGAGGAGCTCTTATTGTCACAGCGCACACAAGCTCAAGCACATGTGAGGCCAAGCTAAACACAACAGACACGACACTCCGAGGGCGACCTGATAATAGATGCAGCGAGCCTGACTGACAGCGAAAAGAAAACAGGTTTTATACTATTTCACACATGAAAAACATCAGGAAACAAATTTCATTGGTTTATGTAGTTTCACATTTAAAGTTTCCGTTTGTTATCTTAACTTGGGGGTCATCTAGAACAGGTTTGCATCCTGTTATGTACAAAATTTGGCTTATTTGTATAATGGAGCACTCCAGCTTCTAAAATGCTCCATTGTGGCTCAATCAGTTTTCCCTATAAAAGCCTTGTCTGATCAGATTTTCAGCTGACTCATTGTTTTGCTCTTAGAATGCATGTCGGAAATGTCATGCACTTTCTTTCAGCAAAAACATAAAAAACAAAACTAAACAAAAAAAGCCATGATTACAAAGGCATTTGTTCTAGACGATTAAGTTGGAAGTTTAAAGTCACCACAGATGTTAAATCAGGATGAACCGGCCGACACACTCAAAGCACCAGATAAGATTAAATCAGGAAGTTCACAATGCCGAGTTCATATTTCATGCAGATCTAAATAATTGTGTAATCTCTCAGTAAAACTGCATGAAGGCGGACATGCTACTTGGTGACTTAGATGCTTTAATAAATGTAAAGGAATGCCAAGACTGTAAAAGAGGCTTTTCGGGAGAATTTTGTTCGGCAGGAAAAGACAACTCTTTGGACTTTGGCAGACCTTTAACACAACATGCACAAACAGTCATTGAAGTAAAAGGTCAAACCCTGAGAGCAAAATATTGGCCCTTTAATTCCAAACGCAGCGTGAATCATGCAGCTATCATTATTGCATTCTCTGCGGAGCTCTCAGCAGAGCAACGGAGAATCTCAGGGGGATCGATGGAGGGACTGGAAGCATATTTGTTGTATTTTTCACTGCACCTGCCTGCCAGGGTAACCTGCAGCTCCCGCTTCCCCAGGAGGTCCTGGTATGCCCTGCAACGGAGAGAGGGAGTGAACTGTGAATGGGGGAGATTAGATGGATGGATAAAGTGAAAGAGGAGAAACACAGAGCCTCTTCCAGCGTTGCCAACTGAGGAATAAAACAAGCACTGTTCATTGTGGACGGCCTGGACCAAGACAACCCTGTCTGTTAACTTTACCTTTCTGCAACCTTCTCTACCCCCCCCCCCCCTTCTCAGCCCCTCACTCTACTGTTCATTCAGCAAACTGTAAAAAATATACTTTACACTTTAAGCATTCTGCTAATGCCACAATTTAAATCGATCATTGGTTGCAATACTAATTAGCTACTTTTCCTTATTGCACTCTAAAGCCATTTCCAACTGCTGTTATCACGGCTTTGTAAAAGCACAATTACAAAAAATAGATAGAATAGAATAGATCACATACAGATAAGTCACTGAGGACAAACTCTTAGTTTTCCTCAGATCTATAGAACTATAGGACTATAACAATCACCAGCTTTAAAAGAAATTAATGTTTTCCTTCCTCTGCAAACCTGCATGTGTGTGTGTAGTCTTCTGTGTATAGATGTGTATAGAGAGTCTGTGTAATGTGGTTCATTAACTGATGGGATGAAGAGATTTCACATCACAGCAAAATATTAGTCTTACGCACAATTAAAGGCTGAGTATTAACAATGTTTCTCTCGTCCCTTTGGCCCTAATGGACCTATCCTGTTTATAAAGTCTGTGAGTATAATTTCTGCATCCTCAACTGGAAAGGTTTGGTCTTTTGGACGCACAATGTAACATCGATGCTGATTTGAATTGCTGGCGATACACAACTTGTTTACACGCCGATAAAACTACTTACTCGTTCTCCTGGCAATCCAAGGGGGCCTGGATAACCTTTAGGACCCTTGAAAATGAAATGAAACAGGGTTAGGGGTACACGTATATATTTAACCCAAAACCATCACATAAATAACAAAAAGAGCCTGAAGCCATGACAGCAGCTCTATGAGGCGGTGGAACCGATAAGGTGGTTGAGGGATGTTAAGGAATCTTATGTAATATTTTACCCACAGGCAACAGTTTGGCACCACTCAAGAGTTCAAAGGATGTTGGGATTGCCAGCAGGATAATTCTAAAAATGGGTCTTATAATATTAAAAAACCTGACATGGTTTGTACTTCTTAGTGGTATAGTGTGTGTGCATTAGATGGGATTGTGCAGAGTAAGTAATAAACCATAATGAAGTGTGTCTGCGTTGTTCCAGGTTTCTCACATTATCCAATTTGTGCTGTGCAGCTCGACCAGTAATTGGCTCCTGATCAAAAACGTATTCCACTCAGTGCGGGGGAGGTTTCTGTAGAATCTAGTAAAGTCTTCTTCGATAAAGTGGCTCCTTGTAATCCAGAGTCCGTTTTGTACGAGACCCAAGTCCCATATTGACTTTAACAATCACTTCTCTGTAAACTAAACAAGATTTATTGTTTGTTAAATCTGAGCTTGTTCTACTCTTCAGCCCTTTATTCTTCCTTTTTTAACACAATTATCAACAACAAATGTTTATGGCTATAAAACCCAGGGTCAGGGCCGGGTCAGGATCCCTTTGGGGGCGGGGGGCGAAGACCTTGAACAGTACCAGCGACTGTGTCCTGCGCTTCCGAGGTTGTGACACCCGAACCTTCACAGTCAATAAAAAAGGGCCACTTGGGGGTAAAGAGCACGGGCCCAGAGTCAGTCATTTCCTCTGAAAATACCTGACGGGCCAGAGTTCACGTGCTTAGTATATTAGGTTCAGCTACTGCAAACACTGGGACGGCCTCCTGAGAGCCGAGCCGGTGTCGAGATGGAGTGGAATCCAGAAGTCTGAGACCACTTAAAATGGTCTCCTCAGACGTCTCCCAACCATATGTGGAGACCAGACTCAGACCTTCAACGCCGGGCTACCTCCGGAGCTCGGTAGACGTAGCCATGGGGCGACAAGGAGACCTGCAACAATAGATGTCTGTTCTGCATCAAAAGGCTGCGAGTTCAGGTCCAACTACAGAAACGTGGCCTCACGAGCGAGCAGCAGAGTGTCGGGAAGAATCTGAGTTAACAGATGCAGGATGTGAGAATGTGGTGAAACTGGCGAACACAAGATGAACGCCAGCAACTGTCATTTTACAGATAGTAGCGCCCGGGAAAGTCTCCTTGACGAATGAGAGCGGCTGACCTGGTTCGCTCCCTGACCCTGGGCACGGTGCCTAACTGCCTTTCCTCTTTCGGATGTGTCTTTTGACCTTGACCTCAAAGCCTATCAGGTTTAAGCGAGACGGCAAAACATCCCGGCAGCCAGCTGAGACGCTCCAGCTGACGAGGGCGGCAGCACAGATTGATTTATGCCGAGGACGGAGGTATTTAAAAGGTTGTGAAGAAAGCGGCGAGAGGAAGAACCATGGAGCCAAAGAGAAAAATGTTTTACATATATAGATAATGCTATGTCTATTTCTAGAGAACAATGTAGACAGGTAGAGAGCAGGGGGGGGCTGTCGGCAGTCTCTGACCAGGTGACCTTATACTGACCACATGAAGAGCAAAGTGTGCATGTGTGTGTGCTTGTGTGCATACAACTCTTTCTATGGTAAGTTTTAAACAATAATTGTGAGGACATTTTCTTCAATTCTCACAAATTCTAAAGGTTTTTTTCAAGGTTAAATCTTGGTTTCAAGGGTCAAGTTAGACTTAGGTTTCCTCTCAGGATTCAGCTCAAGCATTTATTTGTGATTATAAAGATCAGGGAGTCTGCAGAAGCTTCTAGTTCAAACACAAAACAACTGTTTAACACAATGAGACTCACCGGTAGACCTTGAAATCCATCTGACCCGGGCAAACCTGGAGGACCTCGGTCACCCTGAATGAAAGAGAGAGAGAGACTCTTAAAAAACAGATGAAACATGTGTAAATATTGAGGATCACTGAAAAAGTCCTTAAGTTCCGTCACAGAATATCAGTGAGATGGAAAGCTAAATGTTTGTATATTAGGATGCGTGATTCAAACAGCATTAGAGATGAACTTGATATCTGAGGAGATGCCAGCGTCTGCCACTGATGTTGTTAAGATTGGAAGATAGTTTGAAGAACCACTTAAACAAGTAAAAGCTTTTTGATAAACAGGAGAAACAGACGAGAGACACAATCATAAAAGAAGAGGAAACACAGGGAGTGAGACACATGGACCAGTGGTTGTTTTCGTACCTTGTCTCCTGGTAGAGCCTGACCTGGGGACAGTCCGGGGTCTCCCTTCGAACCCTGGAACAGACATTATTTATTGTTCAGTTTGTTTTTCTCGTGTCCACGTGGTTGTAAATAACATTTTCCAATTCCACGTGATAGGACAAGCCATGAACAGCTGTTTGCTCCCCGCTGAGAGAAAAGTTCCTCTAACACCTGTGCATACTAGAGATGCCAGTGAGGATATTTTCAGATAATTCAGTAAGTATTTATACTTCACCAGAAAAGACGTGTCAGCTCAGTATTGATGTGATCATGCTCCCTTTTAGCATTCAGGTTAAATCTGAAATATTCCCAAACAGCTTTTGCTTTTTAGTTTGACACCAAATCATTCGTCACTCTGACGTGATTCTGCTGCTTTTCATTAGAAGAACTTGGAAGTCTCATTTTCAGATTGATCCAGAAGCTGGTGATGAAAGTAAATATCAAATTTCCAAACAAAGACTGTATATAAAGATGGACGACGCATCTAGATACTTCCTCTCTCTACGTCGACAAGAAGCCAAAATGTCCTGGATACAAACGACCCACTTGGAACCGGACTATGCACAGAAGCGACCAGGGGGAGGAGCCACAGTAGCAAGGTCCCAGTGAAACATGGGCTTGCTTGACAAATCATGAGTCAGTCTCAGCTGTCAATCATGATGTGTCACCCCACATCAAACAACTAATTAAAATCAAACTTCCAGGAAACATGAAGACGTAAACATAAACCAGTCTGATAAGAGCTGACTAGAATGACAGAAACCATATCAAGTCTACTAACATGGAGGAGGTGAGGCATATGACCTGTACAGCAACCAGCCACCAGGTGGCAGTGGAGACACTTTGGCTTCATTTTTGGGGGGAAGCCATGAAAAAACTTTTTATGTATCTTTTCTTTAGTTTATATAATATATTAGAGTCGTTTATACTGATTTTAGTTCCTTTCTCCATGAAAACTGCAGCTTCCGACATGTTATAGCTGTACCTGCTCCAAATAGTTATTATCTCCTTGGATCTTCAGCTCATGTTTCCATAGTTTTGACTGACAGCCAGTGAGCCATACAGGATTCAGGTGGGGGGTAAGTAAATGTTCTACGACAACTTAAAACCAGGATTTCTTACTGTTTGAAAGGAGGAGTCAACAGTGCATGAAGCACATTGAAAAGCTCCTCTAAGTCCTGCGAGTACATTGTCACAACATTTCTCCCCGGGCTTAGAACACATGTCAGCTAAGCTCAGCTTGTGGGACCAAAGCATGTTCCTCTGTATTTGTCCCGGTAACCAAACACAGTTCAACTCCAGATATTTTCCCAAATTGGGACAAAGAGTCTCTCGATCTCTTTTCCACCTCCACAAAGGGGGTTTGGGGGCGTTTGAATGACTCACTCGATTCACTACGGCATTGCATACACTTTGTTTTATGCATGTGTACACACAAATGTGGGCGTGCAGGCTAAAGGAACACACGGCTCTGTATTTCATAACAACCCCGTCACCGGCCTGTGGCCAAATGTGCACAGCACGGCGAGGTCAGAGGTGACAGGGAACAAACTCATCTGTCTCCCTGTGCAGCTCATCTCATGAAGCAGGAAAACAGAACATTCTTTGCTGTGTGTGTGTGGGGGGTTTGATGGAGGTGAAGAGAACATAATTCATGACAAGTAACTTCATAACTTTGTCTCATCCGTAGCTTTGTACAAGAAGTGAACCACGATCCACATTCACATCAAAAGACATGAGAAAGAAGAAGATCTGTTCCGTGTTCCTGTTCCTTCACTGACTGCATTTTAAATGTGGGAACCAGTCGGCACCACAGTCACCACAGACATCTGCATGCAGCTGCCCACATCCTTGTGGTACCCATGTATCCCTCACATCTGGTCCAATGAACGCTCAAACTTATCAAACTTTTAAAAATACTCTCTTTTTTCCACTTTATAGGAAGTTAATGATGCCCTGTGGTAACTCTGTACCAGGCTAAGACATATGTGATATTCCAACAACCCCTCATGTCTCCTCCGGTCTCTTGTGACCACTGTGACAGGACAGTGGATCATTATCTTCCCACATGATGTCCTGTCAGAGCTAATCCCGCTTGTCGAGATTAGTTCTTTGAGGAACAATAAGTCAGTTTCTGCTAGAATTAATTTATCTGACACTCAATAGGAAATTCACTTCCATGAACAAAAGCTCGGATGGCTGTAATGAAAGAGCGTGGGAGCAGAATGTGGCATTGAGGTGATTGATCGGTGCTGGTTCTGGTTCAGATGGAACTCAACTGTCTGACTGTGTCTAACAGCTGTTCATGTCTTCCTACGCTGAGAGAAGGCCACTCACCTTGGGCCCGGGGGGTCCGGGCTCTCCTGCGTTTCCATGTGGACCAGCAGGACCCTGAAGAGAGGAAGAACACAACATGTCATTAATGTGTATTGTTGGTTCTGGCAGCTTCTGGCAGCCATGTGAACCAAAGGGAGATAACGAGAAACAAACTTGTTATTTTGTACGTGCTATGTGAATAAATCTGACTAGAAAAGCACATTTTCACTTCTTCCGATAAACACATGTGCACATGTATATGTGTGTTTATATTTATACCGTAAACACGCCACATTCCTACACATTCACAAGTGAAAAGTCAAAAACGCCACGGCAGCTTTCTCCAAGTATCAAGCACCAATCACCACCTTCAGAGTGAGGTTAGAATCCACAACAACTGCCCACAGCGACTGGCACAGGCTCAAAGTCTGATAACGTTGATAATCAGCGTCAGGGTAATAAGTCTGCTGCTCTGTGCTGAGTCAGCAGAGACGGAACCACAGTATCACACAGTGTTCCCCACTCCCACCACATAATGACTCCTCCCTCTGGCTCCACTTTATAAGTTAATGGGCTTAAGAGTTTGTACTGTATCAGTCATGTGCTTTCTAAATCTTTACTGGGAGACTTCACTGTCTGCCACCTCTCTGCTTTCCAGTCCTCCCATCGTGTTCTCTATTAAAACACAGCAGAAGATCAGGACCATTTCAGAGTTAAAACACAGTCTGTCCACCAGGAGCGTTCACAGGACATTGGGGGCTCCAGGCTGAAGGGAACTAGGGGGGCCCCCTGCAAAACACTTCAAACAAAGTGCACACAAAGTGCAAAACCCAACCATCCATCCCAGACACATCGAAACACACATTTTTTGGACTCTCACAAAATTATCATTGTTGTTGATGAACATGATTAGCTATTCTTAGGGGCCCTCTCTCAACTCGGGGGCCACAGGCAATTGCTTGCTTTGCCTTTGCGCCCTGCAACACCCAAGGATGCAACAATACAAGGATGCAAATACAATGCCGCGGGATCCATGGTAATAATGGAATGGTCGTCCATCAAAATAGATTTGAACTTGGCTCCAGCTGTGCAGCAAGATAACCCAACGTGTTTTTATCAAGTTGCTGCTGTCACCAAATAAGAACATTAAATTCCTGGTAGAGTCCTCGGATGTTAGGGCCTAATCCTACTCTTTACCTCATCATCAGAAAACATAAGATAATTCCTGCCATTATAGCATTTCTTCAGACTTGTGAAGTCTTGTCTATGAGTTTTATACATGTTGCAGTGGTTCATCAGTCATTGTCTCATTATAGATTCAATCAACATGTCAGCTTCACAAAAAACATATCGTACAGACAAAAAAACAACAATGAATCAAAGCCATTTCCAACATTTATGAGTAATGATTTGTGTATACATAAATAAAGCTTTTAAATGGACCAAAGCTTCTAAAAAGACAGAGAGTGAACTATTTATACATCTCCCCTCTGACACATACCACATTCATTTAGTAAAATGTGCCTTGTTCCGTCTAAACGTGCCTCCAGGGCCTGTGGTATGATCGCAGCATTGCATCATGACAGCTTGGCAGCTGCATTCAGCGCAGTGAGGAGATCAGAGCGGAAACTCGCCCGCGCTGCCAACGCTGGCGCTGGTCGCAGCTGGTTGCACCCGGAGCAGTATGGAAACAGCCTTGATGCTCTGGAGGTGCTGACAACCAAACAAGGTTCCATGCATCCTCAAAGAGAACTATCTCACTGTCATGCACTTTAACAGAGCTCAGCTTTTTTCCTGACTTTGATTATGATCATCACAAACCGTCAGCCAATCAATGCTGACAAAAACCTGCTCATTGCCAAACCAACAGATGACAATACAACTTAAAATCTTAAAATCAAAATATTTCATGTGCTCTGATGGCCCAAGCAGAGAGGCTTCTATTTCAGAAAGTTAGTTCTAAACAACTGTCTTCTCTTTTCCTTTCCGGACTTTCCATGTTTTCTTAATGAAGATGTCCACAATCTCATTTTCCAGATTGTGACATAACCAACAACACAAATCCAGACTTCATTCACAAACCAGTATAATTCTTGCCTGTGATGTTTGACTAGAATCACTTGTCACCATCATAGTGTCTCTTTCATGAGTGACGCATTCAAAAAACAATTCAACGAGAGCTAGAACCACGGATGAAGAGCTGGTGACAAAAAAGGACTCAACGTCAGTCGGGCTGATCAGTCAGAGACCCGTCACTCAAATGAGATTTTCTCGTCGATCCTTTCAATTTAAAACACAATCAACACACCTGCACTTTCCCACAAGTTGAAGATTTACTTGTGTTGGTGGGTAACATTGTGTTTGACTGTGCAAACTCAAACTCGTATTTTCTAAAGCTACAGTTTACACGTGTCCTCAAACGCCTCACATGAAGTGTATCAGTGCAGTAACTACAAGAGCTTGAGCTGAATGTTGTATTGTAGTTATTTTGGCAATACCAGTAATTTGTACCTTCTACACATCAATTTTTTTATATATAACACTCTGTAATATCTGGGATCAGTCTACCAATTAAAATTCTTTGTACTTATACATAGAACTACAGTTTACTTTTCTTAGCACATGGTTACTCACCCGAGAACCTCTTTTCCCCTGAGGACCAGGTAAACCAGGAGAACCAGGAGGACCCTGAAACAGAGACAGAGACAGAACAAATGGATTGTTATTGAGAGAGAAGAGGGACAGAAAGGACAGACACAGTTTATCAATAGGGAACAATAACACACTGTCACTTCCCAGAACTCTGTAATGATAAGGGACCCATTGATGTCAGAGCTTTGAAGTTCACAGAAAGAAAACCAATTGTTTTCTCTGATGTTTAATCAGATAAACTCACATGGAGACGGACAGAATTCATGAGTGGAAACTAATCCTGATTCTGAGAGTGAATAAAACTCCACAGTTTTAAAACCTGAATGTTCTTTTACTAAAGCTCTGAGCAGAAGATGATGCAAACATCACCAAGTCTTTGGGATTAACATTTTTCAAGAAATTCATGCAAAATAGCTGACTGTGCATTTGTGGTTTTGTAAAACTGTGATTGTATATAAGGGACAATAACCATAATATCCACTTCACTCAACCAGAATACTGTCATACAATAGAGAACACATAAAAATGATAAAAGTCTTACATGTGGCTTTTAAGAGATTGATTAACAATTTTTAAATTCTGGTCTTTGCTGAAAACAAATACTTTTGACCACTTGATAAAAATAATGATCTATTTTAGCTGTAACCCGAATAAGACTGATCCACATTATCTCACTTAAGAGGCTTGCCAGGCTGAAGCTGCACTTGTGGCTCTGCGTTCTTGTTTTCAAATTTCAAATATCCATCTTCACAAGTAAACACTTTCTGTTTCACCAATAACAAATGCTGCTGATTGATTCTAAATAGTAAATAGAAGACTCTATCATTCAGGCATTTGAACATGAATCTGAATATATGACATAACTCTGATGTTTCCAAAGTTCAGCTGATGAGTCAGAGAGAAAACCCCCCCTGTGGCCAAAGGAAGCTGTTCTTTCTCGCAGCTTTTCTACTATTCCCCACGGTCACGTCATCCAACAGAGATAAATATTATCTCTCTATAAAAAAGGTAGAAATATCATAAGACATTTAAATGTTCACTATTCTGAACTGTTGCTATAGCCTGAGCCTATAATGAGGTGCTAGGGAACATCTTGATCCCCGGTCCGAGCTGTGGACAGGCACAGGGGGACACATGAATAAAGACACAGCTGTTTGTTCCTCTGGACTCCCACACACAGACACATGGAAACTGTGAGCACAACACCGCCTGCGCCACAACAACAGGGACCATAGACACCGAGGCACTTGAGGAGCAAAGTGATAATATTCACAAACTTCCACTGTGCTACTGAGACACGGGTCAAATCTTTTCCCCAGTGGAGTAAATTCAAGAAGTCAATCGAAGGGAGGAATGACTCATCCTCCGAACTTGAGCTGAATCTCAACACCCTCATTGTTGTTACCCCCCACATGTCGTCAATAAATGGGCCTAATAACAAAGTGTGTAACCGAGGGAACATTATGGATGTGATAAAGTGTGAATAACCTGAATCCTGTGAAGCATTTTTATAATCACTAATAATAAAACCAGATCCAAGTAGGTCCTGTTTCCAAGATTGCTTAAGAAACAGGAGCAACACATCAATATAATGTGTTTTTTAACAACTATGGTCTCTGCAGCTGTGTTAAAGAACAATCAGTCCAATGTCTTTTAAAACTCATTAGCTATAATGAAATTAAATTAAGTTTTATTATCAAAATGACTGTGAACTGCACTATTTCCTGTTTCTACTTTAAGATTCATCAAGTCTCAGTGAGTAGACCTGTGACAAATACTTGGATTTATGTCACCTCGTATAAAATGATACAAATGGATTCAACATGGTGCATTAAAAGCAAAAAAGTCACATCACCATCACTATTTAAAAAGTTATAGCCTCATAACTACAACCTTTACCTTGATGAAGGATTTCAGTCATATCAGACGTCTGGATCTTAACTTAACCCTCAACTCAGCAGGGAGGCCGGAGAAATACTTATTTTCCATGTGAAAACTCGTATTCAGTGTTTTTACCTGTTTTGATCACAATGTCAGTTTATTTTGGAGAGTATAAGACCTCTGTGGATAATTTGCATCTGAGTAACCGCCCCCCCAAAGAACACTGAAGGAATCCTTACTGGACCGGACCAAATCAGGCAAGGAGCCCACAAACTCTGAAAGTCTGAGAAGCACTCAGTAGTTCTACATATTTTGAATCACCTGGTTTGTTTTTAGAGAGGAGAAGATCTCTGAGGATAATGACCGAACAATGACCACTGAGGGACTCACGTCCTCAAAGCAACTAGCACCTAGAAGTAAGCTGAGTTAGCTTTAACAGCAGCTTGGCTAACAGCCCTCAGTCGCCTCTGTCTGCCAAACAGTGTCGGAGGAGCTGATTTTTAACTTAAGTGCTTTATTCTGTGCTTCTGCCTAATGTATTCACCAGGTCCATTTGTTTTGGAGCGGAGGAAACCTCTGTGGATGATCTGTCTCTTGAAAAAAAAAAACTCCTGGACAATGGACGCCCCCAACACACACAGAGCTGGCTACTGTTTCCCTCCAGCTGGCCAGTTCATGCACTGGTGGAAAACCCAGAATGAGACACTGACCTTCAGCTCACCCAGAATTCAAAAAATGCAAACATACTGTTTTATTCATATTTTTTACCAAGTTGAGAGCCACTGGAAAAGTGATCATGCTCGTAACATTGCAGTCAGTTGTATTCAGGCTCTGAGACGTGAAGGTAAATTGCAACGTCTCAGTCCCACCTACAGGCCTCAAGGCGCTTTATATCTCATGAAGCTGCACTATGGAAACAGGTAGGTTAGTAAAAACATATTACATCATGACTCCACAATTTAAACATTGGATAAAGAGCCCTGACGCATCTCACTCATGGAAACATAAGCAACACCTTCTACACCTGAGCGGTAGAAGTGTGTTCAGGGGAAAGTTTCCCTGACAGCCAGCGTTATATAACACTTCTTCTTTCTCCAGGATATATCTGCAACCTTCAGGTGAGTTTTCAAACCTGTCTGGCAGTATTTCAGCGAAGGGAATGACATGTTATTATAGCGACTTGTTGATACATGAAAAAAGAACAGTGCTTGGACATGATAACACCGATAAATCACTGCACTGCCCTGCCAAACTATTTTTTCCACATACTGTACCCATGTAGGAAAGCCACATTTACATATCGTTAAACTGCTGTGGCCATAAAATAGCTCTGATTGCCACGCGACCAACTTTTTATGTGAAAAATGTTCCATAAACATCAGAGCATTCATGTAATCAGTCACTTACCGGAGGACCTGGCTCTCCTTTCGGGCCGGGGAAACCGTCTTCGTACTCGTACAAGAAATCCGGTTCCTCATATCCATAATCGTACCCTTCCATGTCGACATCATCGTAGCTGCCATCCGGATCGTGCTGTTCTGAGGTGTCCACCTGATTCTCCCTGTACAACGTGGTCCCGTTGACTCTCACATGAGGGCCTTGGTGCTGATGGGTGTGTTCCGAACCAAAGCCAGAGTCCCTGGAGCTGGTGATGGAGTTGTTCCTGAGTCCTTCCTTCACTCGACTAAGCCTCACATGAGGGATCAGGCCTGGGTCGGGGTCTGGAGTCGGCAGGCTCTCTTCCTCTGTGCTGTTCTCGGAGGAATCGTTATCCCCTTGGGGCGTACTCCCTTTTGTCAAAACGTTTTCCGTTGTGCTGTAGACAAGATCCAAAGCTGCTTGTGCCCTCAGCGTTGCTAAAGTAGAACCTTCCGGCTGAAGCGAGGATGCGGTGGAGTGAGGAATGGGACCCAATGCAGAAATGTGGCTCTGGTACCCCGGACTAGGTTGTACTGATGGGCTCAGAGCCGAGTTCTGTGTGACCAGAGTACCTGGGGACAGTTTGACAGCTGCTGTGATTGTGGTGGGAGTCTGATGAGTAGCTGCTACTCCAACAAGGGAGTTTGTCAACGTAATAGAAGGGGGTTCATTTGCCTCGATAGCCAAGCCGGGATTTGGCGAAGGCAATCGGTAAGTGTCGGCCAGTCGGCACTGTTTTTTAAGGTAGCTGCAGTAGTGCGCAGCCGCCTGGGCGGAGGGATAGATATCTAGTTGGCAGACTCGACCGTTGAACGTCGCTGATTTAGAGTTCATCCTCCCCAGAGTGAAGAGACCCCCAGAGTCCCCGAGCGACTGAGATCTCCCCAGGGTTTGCTCCTGCTGATGCACGGCTCCACAATCTGCGTAGAAGGACACCGAGCGAGGACGAACGGCAACAGCGAAAGGATGCTGGCGCCCATCCTGCCAGTTGTAGTTGAAGTAGATGGAGGCCTTCTCTGCAGTGTAGACCACCACCCTGCGCGGCAGCAGCTGGATGCCAAAACGCAGCCTGTCCCTGCCATCTTTAACAGTAAAAAGAAAAGCATTGTTCGCTCGCCAGGAGCTTAGACTAACCACGACCGAAAACTCCTCACCAATCTCTGGTGGGAACAGACTTCCTGCCGGAGCCTCATAGAAGGAGTTTGAGTCGAGCAATACTCCATATCCAGAAACAGGAAGAGTTAAGTGTGAGGGAACAGTGGTGTAAGAGGTCGAAGGTGAGCTTTCCCTCTCGCTGGGATCGTCTGTGGTTTGATCCGTGAGCCCCAATCGATAGAGGATATCCACTCCTGAGGAACAGAGGAGACACTGGTGAGAAACTGGATCACAAAGCAGGCAGGCAGACGATAAACAAAAACTCTCCTGGTCTAATTTTATGATTCCTTGACAGATAAAGACACCGAAACTTAAGATATAAGAAAGTCTTAATTCATTTCATGTAAACTTGAGTTGGGTAGTTTAGAGAGGACAACAATTCCACTGATTATATTTGAGGAAGAAGGAAGATTAAATCAGCTGCACCATGTAGCGTTGAAGTACCCAGTTCAAGTCCTACTGGTGAACTTTGGCTCATAACTTCTCTCGCTTCCTATTTCCTGTCACTTCCACTTCCATTCAACTTTTGTTATAACTGGGGGAACCTGTCTGTTATATTTAAAACTTTCTTGTGAACCACTCATCCAATCAACTTGAAACTTGACAGGTGTATTGCTGAGGACACAAGGAAGTGCAGTGTCGACTGTCGACTGAGGTTTTGTGGATGAGTGGTTCTTGAGTAAGCTTCAGACATTTTCACTCTGTGAAAGGGATGAAACACTTTTATACTGATTTTAAACCAGAATTTACAAGTGGATTTTACTGTATATTTCTGTAAAGGGTAAATTTGCCAAGTTTAACAAATCCTGGAAACAGAATAGGACAATCTGCAGAACCAGGGAATCTGTTTAAGAAACCTCATCCTCGGCTGCTAATTTGAATTCAAATACATTTCAGCTGTTACAGTAGACCAGTCTCCTGATGACGCTGGTGACCCCTCCCAGTTTTTCCCCTGGAGTCAGTACCAGTAGGGCACCTGGGGCCCAGATGGGTGGACGGGACTGGAGAAGGACGAGAATGAACTTGGATTCAGGAAACACAGACTTTCTGCATCAATCTGCCACCAAAGATTCATGAGAGCAGCTTCTCTCCAAACGCTCCTGTCATTCTTTACCCGCTGCCCACGGGGAATTCTTTAGAGAATTTATGCCGTGTGTTTGAGAGTGTGTAAGAGACGGAGAGGGACACAATGTGAGGGAGTGTGTGTGTGTGTGTGTATGTGTGTGTGTGTGTGTGTGTGTGTGTGTGTGTGTGTGTGTGTGTGTGTGTGTGTGTGTGTGTGTGTGTGTGTGCACCTCTACATGTGTGTAGGGGTGGTTTTGAGGTATTTTCATGACTAATCCAGAAACATCGTGTTTCTTTGAAGCTACTGCTCTCTGTATTCAAGGAGGCTGGTTTAACTGTTATTAAGTTTAGCTTTTTTTTTACTACCTACATTTACCTAGTTTTTCTAGATTATTTTTTTCTTTTTTAACAACCTTTAGGAATGCAGACATGAAAAACTACCAGACATCAAAGCTGGAACATACTTCTGATGAGTTGCACGTGTACGACCTTTTGACCTTTAAACCCTGATCTGGGATCGAATCAAACTGCCAGTAAATAGATGAATGTCAACAGCAGAGAAGTCTCAATAAACTACAGTGGGGGGACTTTGTTGAAGGAAGGTGTGTATAAAAACTGCAGAAGCAAGTTTAAATGAATCCTATTAGTCACATGAAAGTTATATCTTAGCTGTCAAGATTCTGTGCAAACTAATAACCTTCCTGTTACCTAACGTGTGATGTGACGCATCAGCTGTTTCTGTTAGAGATGTATTTTTATTTTAGTCTCTGCAGGAAGGACGGGATGAAAAGGAGAAATAGAGCAACAGACCATCAGATGTCATAAACAGAAATAACATGAACACAAACTTCATATATGTGGTTTCACAGGGATTTTTAGACGTTCAACCCAAGAAGGAAGACTCATCTCTGCTGATTCAAGCACGCACTGATATGTCTTTGACATTCTTTGCCCCGGGTAATGTCAGCCCAGATTCCAATCAACCTGTCTCATATGAGAAGACGAGCTGCTCCAGCACTCAGTGTGCATCCCTCCTCCTCTCGTTCTGATGGATTGATCCTGCCTGGAATGGGCTCATCAGCTACAGGTACACGTTTACCTCCTCTGTCCAGGGAGCTACAGACAATGCACATGCATGTGGAGATGTGAACAGGTATGTAAGAATTCATCAATGAGGTCAACCTGACACTAGTGTGCCTGCGTGATGGGGTATTTCTGGCAGCAGAATATTAATGTGCCAGTCAAACTACAATGCGACCGCTCAGCGATTCCTCAAAGCTGCGAAACATTGGTTCAAAACTTAATGAAGTTTTCTAAAGATTGTTTTGACAGCATTTTGTCTTGCTGAACACAGGCAAGTTCTTTCAAGGAGGTTGCATCCGGAGAGATTTTGAATTATCATCCATCACACACACACACACACACACACACACACACACACACACACACACACACACACACACACACACACACACACACACACACACACACACACACACACATCCTGGTCTGGCCATGTTCCCTTAATTTAAATGGTATGTTTTGACTTGCACCTAACACCTGCGCCCACATCCTTCACGGACACACACCTCACACAACTGATGTTGCTGATTATCACATCCCATGCAGAGGGGGGCTGTAGCTCTGGAGGTGAGGCGTGGGTTGTCTACCGAGCCGGCAATGTCGGTGGTTTGATCCCCCGCCTCCTCCAGTCTATATATCTCTATGCGTGAGTGAATGATAATGTGTGTGTGGGAATGAGTAAATGTGAATCGTAGTGAAAAGCACCAAATATTTAATTTGGCACGTAAATGGAATTCATTTGGTTGAATAAAATATTCTCTATCAGTCGGTAGGTTTGCAGTGTCTGAGTTTTGTTGTGCACACCTGAGCCAGGTCTTAACAAACAGGGGTTCGTCCTTTTAGTGCCTGGTGTAGATGGTGGATGCAGATTTGGTGATGTGGTCCACCATCATGCTGGTTTTGGATGTGAGCCCATCAAAGGAGCTGTTGTTTTGAGAGATAAACCGGCTGTTTGTTTTTTTCTCAGTGTCTGTATCAGTACTGAGTGCTTCTCTTCTTGTAGCTGTGGACATTTCATATCCCACCTTACAACACCAACACTCAAACTGAGTGAAACCAAAGGATGTGAGGGGAATACAGAGAAGAAATTATCTTGTTTATTATCAACCCAACTTCTGTCTCTCTCATCCTCAACTCCTCTCATCCCTCTCGGAGAATCACCTCATCCCTTATATCAAACAAGCCAAGCTCTCATCTGGTATTTACACTTTTGGTGTACTTTCCCAGAGTGACCTTATAGCATGTACTTCAAACTATGTTTACATTTGGCATATTTCTGATAAAGCAGAGATGAGAGGAGGGGAAAGGAGAGAAGCGGCCGAGGCTGAGAGGCTATTTTGGCTGTTTCTACACGCAGGCTGATGCAAGAGCTTGAGAGCGTGAGCAGACATGTTGAGGGAGAAGGTTGGAAATGAGAATAAAAGCAAAGAAAAGGAGCTCCTGTTTAAACCCTCTCGGATAAAATATAAAGTAATACAAACTCAGCTTTGAGTTGTTGTCTATGTGTTTTTAATATTTGGATCTTATCCAGCTGAATATTTCCCCCAAAAGTTAAATGTTTCACTGTGAAGAAATGCACTAATTAGACTTATTCTATCTCAGTGCAGCTTCTAAAATATCTGCATCTATATTGACTATGAATCTGAATCCTTAAATTTGAAATGTGTAAAAGTATAAGCCACTAGTCATGAACCATTATTCATTCAAGTTGAGTCACACAAGTCAGAAGTCACCACCAGTTCAACTATTTCCTGACTCAAGTTAAAACCAAACAAAAAAAGGGATCAACTGGATCCATTAAACCGTAGAAATGGTGAGAATCTCAATTATCAGAGAGGGTATCTCACTAGTTGCACAGACAAAAACAATATATAGAGAAAGGCTTTTATATGAAAGGTCCAGGTAGTGCTGGTGGTATAATGTTAACTTGTGCTTGAGGGTTGTGTCTCGTACCTTGAGATAGATAGTGTTCGTCTCCAGAGAGCACTGCTGAGCATACTGACAGGAGCAGGAGGAAGTTCCACCTGGAGGAGCAGAGACACACACATTAACAACACATCACTGAGTTTTAAAAGCAAACAACTGAAACATAAAAATTTAGGCAAGGCGATCACTGATTAAGATGAGTCATTCTGACAGGGACAGATTGCCGGTCACAGGAATCATATAGATATTAACTTAGATATTAACACATTTTACTTATAAGGTATAAGACACATAACTTCCTGAGGAAAAACATGAGGAACATGACAACTGTACACAGAGGACCTGGTCTAGGAATTCCTCTACGCTCCTTCCTGCTGTGAGGAAACACACAGAATCCTTTTTAATTATAAAGATGCATTTTATGTGATTGTGACTTTAAACATGAGACTGTTAAAGAGGAGACTACACACGGAATATGCTGACTGCCATGAGACAGTCACAGGCAAAGTGAGCCAACACTGGAGTCTGATACTAAAACAGCTCAACAGAAAACACTCGCTGAGGTTTAGTCTCAGTTACATGTGAAATATGGTGGAGTAAGTGGTAAGTCTGAGGAAAACACTGATGACTGCAACTATTGGCTCTTTCCAATGTGAAGTCTGGCCTGTATCCTGCCGACAGGAGGAGAAGGAATCTCCCTGAAATCATCAATCTACAGTAGAGGGCGCAGATCTATTTGAAAAACAGCTGATACGTAGATATAGTGTGAGACAGAAGTTAGATGAAATTTGAAAATAGTTCCTGTAACTTGGCAGAAACAGGAGATCTGTTTACAGCATTATTGAAAGACCACTTGAGAGATAAACTGACACCAACAGGAACTAATGGGGAAAACACAGCTATACTGGAAAACCATTATTGTTTCATTTGTTCAACTTAAGTGCAAAGCTAAACTATTGAACCACAGCTTTGGTGTTTACACAATAAACTCATTGTATCATTAGCGTCAAAATGGAGAAACATCTCACTGCTGCCAGAGGTTTATCTTAGCGTCTATAATTGTGAAATAAAAACACAGAAGCTTGTTTCCATAAAAAGTTTACAGCCTTTTTCTCAAGTCAATAGCACAAGGTGACTACTGTTTTTGTTTTATTTCCTTCAGAATAAAAGCATATCGATAGCAGAGCTGCATCACAGTGTGTTCAACTCAAGTGTAGCTCAGTAAAGTAGCTGCTACACTGAAAAGAAATGTTATCTGTGAAATGCAAAGGATTTTTTAAATTGAAAGTAATGATTGAATTGATTATCACCAACTCATTACGTTGTGCTGATCTAAACAATATTCAATGACTGTGATTCACACGAGCAAATATAAACCAAAAAGTGCCTGTAGCTGACCTACAAATTCATTGAAGAGATCAGGAGATTGAAAAAAAAAAAGAAGAGTAGGAAAAAGAAAGATGGAGTTATTCAAAGTCAAAATTTTCAAATGGAACTTGTGGTTATGACAAGTGAATTCATGAGAACCCGGCTGCTAGGCAACAGCAACACGGACGCTAATATTAACACAAGTGACATTGTCTGGCAACCATTGATCACGCTGGCGGGCATGTGACGTAATGCAGCATGTGTGAAAGACAAAGCAACAGCTGGGAAACGTTAATTAGAAAGGTCTGGTTAACGACTTATTTTTACTTGGAGAATTAAATGCCCTTCACGACTTGAAAAGAGTTGAATCTCAAAAAGCCAGACGAGACACGTTCTTCCTCCGTATCTCAGCCGAGGCTTTTCCCCTTTTCGCTGGCACAACTCTGAACATCATCAAACTGCTGTTAAGCAAATGTGACTTTGAGAGAGAATCATATAATTGTCTGGAAACGATCAAACCCGACACAAGTGTTCTCTGCATGAGAAAGACGAGTGGGTGAAACTTCTCAGAAATGCAGCAATGAAGGCAAACGGCTCAATTTTGGTTTCATCAGACCAAAGAATCTGGTTTCTCACAGTCTGGGAGTCCTCTGGGTGCTTTTCAGAAACGTGCACTGTGAGAAGCCTCGGTCACTAGACCCAGAGCGGTGGAGAGCTGCAGTTCTGGTGGTTGTCGTTGTTTTGAAGTGTCTCTCATTTCCAATACCAGATCTCAGCCAGACTTACCACCAGCTTGGATGAAACCTCTGCTACCAAAGCCTTTCTCCTCTCAAACTGAAATGCAGTAGTTACCATCCCCACATCTGAGCCTCAACACAATCCTGGTTCTTCCTCTACTGCCTGGTTGTTGATCTGATCCAAAATGTCGGCCGTGAGACCTTATTTACCTTTTTTAAATCACAGAATTGAAAAGTAGAAACCAATAAAGATGTGGAAACCTGAACTGAATTTCAAGTGTCATAGCAGCATCTGTTTTTTCCTTTTTCCATATTCATTCCCATCAACTGTAGAGATTATCGTTTGAGGGTCACAGGGTCGGGTGGAGCCAATCCCGGCTGACATTGAGGTGAAACGTCGGGTGCACCCTGGACAAGCCTCCAATTTATAGGGCAAACAACATACAGAGTCTCAGATTAACCTAAACCCAATGTCTCTGACTGTGGGACTGGTAACCTGGAGAGAACTCATGCACATACAGGGAGAAAATGCAAACTCCACAAAGAAAGAGCCCAGGATGTGAAGTGGGAACCTTGTTGTTTGTGCAGACAAAATAAAATTAATAATCTCATGCAGCCCTTGTTCATTCAGGTCTTTGAACCCTGCCTACCTGCCTTCTCCACACTGAGCTGGAAATCAGTAGTCACAACTTGTAAATACTCAGCCTTGGAGCCGCTTTAAAGACAACCTGAGACCTGTGTTTATTAAAATCATTCAACTTTGACATTTTTACATCGGAAAATGCCACGAAAAGTCGTGCAGAGCGAATTTTTGTGTCATGTTTCATTGTTACCAGATGATGGATTTTGTCTCGAAGGCTTAGCTGGTGAATAATTAAATGTTGTTCAGCAAAGCTTTGACCACAAAGAAGCAGAATCAGCCCCAGCGATGATTCAAAGAGAGAAATTGTCTCGTCTGGTTTTTTAAAGATTTATTCTTCGAAGTTGAAAAGCACATTTACTTCTCACAGAGTTGAGCTTATTTAATAAACAGGATATAATGACGTGCTTACATGTTCTGAACAACCTCAACACTTTGTACTGGGAGGTTATGACAGTGATCTGGATACAAAATATTGCATCTCTAATGCTGTGATGCACAATCCCTGCCTCATACTGATGGTTTTAAAAACATAATAATGCCAAAAACATGTAATTAAAATATAAACCGTATATTCCACTAAGTTTGACGATTCATATCACTAATTGACCTGTGTGGTGAACTCTGACCCTAACTGACCCCACCTCTAGGTGGCACTGCCCACCACGTAGTGCATCGAGTCCAGTGGAGAAATTAAACATAACACTGAAGTTATTCAAGTCTTCACCTTTTCATAGTATGTATGCTCTGTGTCCACCCACTCCTCTTTCTTATCAGTAGAATTAATAAAACATGCCACTATTTTACTGGTATTCATTCTCTAATTGTAGAATAAGTGTCAGTTTGAATAATACTCATACTGACATAAGGTACTAGTATAACAAAACAGTAGTACTAGTAGTAGTTTTTTATAGATGATGAGATAGATGTATATAATTGGATTATCTCATATATTCAATATAATATACAGTGTGTATGTACGTATATGAGTTTTCATTTGAAGTTTCAAAATATATATTCTGTACAACAACTTTGACAGTTATGTTACAGGAGATAGCTGCTAATAAAACAATATCAATAATGATCACAATTTAACTTTCGTCAAAAGCAACAAAAACCAAACAAACTGAAGTGGATTCTGGGAACTACTGTGATGACTTTAAACACTGACACTGAACAGTTGTGTTCGTTTAACGTCTTCAAGATTAACCCGGCAAAGAAGCTACCGGTGTTTGTGTGGCCCAGTTTTTTTGGCGGAGGCAGCACTTGAAAGAAAATATGGCCTTGCAGACTTGAGCAAAAGAAAGAGATAAAAAAACAGAAAGGAAGAGAAACAGAGAAGTAAAAACAATAACTAAGGAAAGCTGCAGAAAAAACAAAAAACGAAAAATCCAGAGTGTAAGCATGATGAGCTGTCACCTGCTCCCCATCGAGAAACTGGTGCGACATTCCACAGCCGGGAACTCAGACAGATCCCCAGAGCTGGAAAAAGCTCAAACTAGGGGGCGGGGTGTGGGTGTGTGTGGGGGGGTGGGGTGTTATATACATGAATACAATCATTCATCTTTGGCGAGAGGATCAAAATGACATTTATAAATCCAGTGAGTAGCTGGTTGCGCTTAAGAGTTGGCAGGGTTTGAAAGTAGACCAATGAAAAGGAGATAAAAAGTAAAAATATAACACCGAACATTCCCCGGTTGCAGAGTTGAGTCGGGACATCTGATGCTGATTCAAGCAGATCCTCTCTTTCCCTTTCGCCCGCCTGTCACACATTCTCCCTGTTCGGGCTATTTAAGGCTCAGGTCTCTGCTGCAGCACATCCACAGTGATGTCAGAGCAGGTGGTGGGAAATCTTTCCATCAACCTGAACGCTAGCCTTCATCCATCCGTCTCAGTGATGGTCTCTGAATACATCATCACCTTTTGACATGTTTTTAAAGCTTTTTGTCCAGATTCAAGGGAAGGAGGGAAGTGAAGGAAATGAGGGAAGGATGCCTGGCGTCCATCACGGCCTGCGGATGATTAAATCGGGAGGTGAATCCCTGAGTAAGTGACAGCACACGATGCTTCCCAGTCCTGGCAGTTAATGGAAAAGGCAGCTGAAGACGAGACAAAGCTCCCCAAACACTGCTCTGTTGACTAAGGGAAATACCACTATGTGGGGAGGGGGGGGTGTCATGTCAGGACTATAAATAATCACAACTTAAAAAACTGCCTCCTCTGCAATGAATCATTCCAGCAGCATCCCCAGAAAAGTAGCTTGGATCCCCAACAATGGCTCATTCGACGGAGGCAACGGGTTTAATTTGGTTTGGCGAACAGGAGCAAACCCACTTAAGTTCTGTTCTCTGTGCTCATATGAAACAGGAAACAGTTTCCTTCCGCTCATCGCTGACGTCGGTCTCGTTTCTTGTGAGCAGCAGCGTTCCACGTGTCTATGGAAGCAATTATCCAATCCAAAGGAAGCAGAAGCAGCTGTTAATCTGCTCAAGTGTCTCTGAAGTGTTTCACTTATTGAAGGAGGAAGGAATAAAATCCCTGTTAATCTGAGTTTGGTTTCGTTGAAAGTCAGAAGGAAGCTTCTCTTTACTTTCCTGGAAAGGTTCCAGGACACTTCTTAAACCATCCCAATGGCAGTTTGGAGGAACTACTCAAACCTTTTACTTAAGTAAAAGTATAAATGAATAGACAAAAATGTACTCAAGTAAAAGTGAAAACACAATATTAACTTTTCTACCCAAGTAAAAGAAGGTAAGTACTTCTAAAGCAGAGGTGGAATGTAAAAAAGTACATTTACTTCATTACTTTTTTTTATGAATACGTACTTTCCTTTATGTGTCAACAAATATCTGTATTTCTGCTCCTAGTAATCAATTACAAGAGTAACGGAACTGGTCCATTCACCCAATCAGAGCCGTCAAGTAACATTAGAGTAGAGAAGAAGAAACTAAAATGGATACTGAAGAGACCAATTACATCAGGTAGTAGACCACACTCTGCAAATACTTTTACTCAAGTAGAAAAGTTAATTTGGTACTTTGAATTTAATTTAGTACATTTTTGTCCTTTATTTGTACTTTAATATAGGTAAATGTTTAAGTCCATCCTACACCACTGGGTAAAAGTGAAAAGTACCCAAAAGTAAATCTACTCAAGTAAAGCACAGATATATTCAAACATGTACTTCAGTAAACAAATTGCTTGTTGTTCCTTCTCTCTGCTGCCTGAAGAGATTCACATTTAGGTTTTCACCCCGTCCCTCTCCTTCAGAACATAACCACAGTGCAGCAGTCGTCTGCAGAGCTGCTCCACATAGAGTTATCTCTCAGAAAAATCGAGGTTTATAGAGCTTGACCTTGGAGCGTGTTCCTCACCTCCACTGTTTTATGCCCCTGTGGCAGAAATGTGGCTCAGCTGAGCCCAAGTTTTAAATAGAGTGGAATTCAAAACAGAGGGAAGCCTCCGACGCAGGAGCTGACACAGCGCTCAGAGGAGCTGGAGTACAAATCTATTTGTATCAGAGGGTTAGAGATAACAATCTGCAGAATTAGATCCATCATATTTACAGTAGCTCTGTCATCCCTACCCTGCATCACACACACACAGACACACACACACTGTTCTCAAGCTACAGGTGGATTTCTGGGAAAACATCTGAGTTGTGAATCATCAGGTGTTCCATCCCTGCATGCTTCGCTTCTCGTTCTCAAACACAACATTCCTGGACAAGAACAAGTAACTGATCCGCCGCCAATATCTGCTTCCACTGGCTGCGTCTCAGCTTTAGCACCTGTATCCTGATGGTAATGACTAAATCATTGAAAGTGGGCTTGTATTTTCCTCGTGTCCAAATGGCCGGCAGCAAAACAATCAGCGTATCGACCACTTCCAAGATTCAGTTGGTTGCTCTATAGCTCTGCATTAGCCAAGACTTGAAATGTGTTGCATATGATTTCCACACTGACCCCTGTGCAACCGTTGGATTAAAAATATGAATTAACATATGAAATTACCAGAGTCTGACTGTGGGTCAGTGTGTCGTGTCCGAGTGCTCGGCCTCTGACAAAGAGCCGAGCGTGGTTGGTGTTTGTCGGCTCTCACAGATCACCGATCTGGGGTCAAGAGGTCACGGCAGAGCAGAGCAAAGATTGACTCAGTCTACAGGACAGCGAGCAGACAAAGGGCTGTGAGTAAACTTCCACGGGGCTTTATTAGTTTGCCCTTTTCCTGTCGCGGTCGGACCTGCAGATGTTAGGAGGGTTAAATACCCTCCCTCAGACAGACAGGCCTGAAGACCCTCTGGCCGCTGGTGTGGAGCGAGGTGGACGGGCTGTGATCCCAGCATGCAACATCTCTCAGTGGAGAAAGCTGTGTGTCTCTATTACAGTTCTTCACAACCAAGTTGTTGCCAATGTCGCCGCTGTGATCACACAAATAACAACGTCCCATAAGTGGCGCTTAGTTGAACTACAAGACAGTTTTATTATGTTTTGGCCGTTGTAGAAGAATGTGCCTTATGACATGTTCACATTGAGATCTGTGGAGCATTATCCTGATTAACTATGTTTCTAGAAAGAGACTTTATGAGTTTATGAGTTTTCTCATGTTTGAGCACCAAAAATCTGAATTCCGTTCACATCCCTAATCCCCTAATAAAGAGATAGCACATCCATCAGCAGAAAGAGATAAAATAAACCATAACTGTCTGCATGTGTAATGTTTTTATTTGGTTTAACTAAAGTCTCACAATAGATCAACCAAATAAGATCGATCCGTCCCATCACTTGGTCTAGTTTGACTTCTTTCAAAGTGTGAGAAATTACCAAGAGTTTCCTTTAGCTGGATTCTCAACTAAAACGAAAACCAAGAGGAAGACAAAGGCTGGGGGCCATGTTTAAGTAATTACAGTAATTAAGTGTGCTGGTGGTGTCACAGCGAGCCACAGTATCTGCACTGCATCTGTCTACAAGAGTTACAGACTACTGACATGTTACATAGGGGGACAAATATTTACAGATTGTTTGGTGGTCTAGTCGAAAGGGAAATGTGTGTTTTGATATCCTCACATTGAGTTCCATCAGTCTCAGTGGTGAGTGTGCATTAAGTGTTACGCCATGACCATTGGTGGACTCAGGGGTTATTACAGTTACACTTTTCAATGGCTGTCAGAAGATCGATTGAGTTGAAGTACCGCGACTAGATTGTCCCAAAGCTGACGAATGCATCTTATATCCCCGAGCATCGAAGGCCCAAACCTATCCCAGGATTCATTGATGAACAGTTTGTCAGGGAAATACAACGGTCCACATGTTAAAAGGCCTAGGGGCGTTAAAACTTCCTCGTTGTATCCGACTGCAGCTCTGTTGCTAGGTTATAAAAAGGCGGGACTAGTGTCTATAAACAGTTTCTGTTCGTGTGAATGTGGAAGATCTGTAGATGAGGGACAAGATGTTGGGGGAGGAAGCCTTCTGGTTTCTGTTTCTACTTGAACCAATCAGGTTTGAGCAGGCTCTGGTTGCCTGCAGGTAAACAGTCTATGCATCGGCTATTGGCTCTTTGATTTATATGCAGTCATGTGCTGTAAACTGTCAATGTAGATCAGCCAAAACTTCATCTGGACCTAAAGCACCAACAGAAAGTCGAGTTGAGGAACGTTCACCTTATGTGATAAAAGAAACAAGTCAAGATTCTAGACACTGTCTTTGCCACAGATCTCTGCTGTCTACACCACAAAACATTGGCCATTTCTCCCAGAGGTTATTTTGTCCTCAGACAAGAGCTGATGGGCTTCGAGATCGGGGACAACCTTCCGTGGACTGTCTCACAAAGACCGTGAAGACCAAACTGCAATGAAACATTCTGCAGAAGGTTTCCCTGATTTGCATTTCCATGATTTCTCCATTTCAGTTCGGCCTTCATGGTCTACAAAGTCCACAAAGTAGGCGTCATTGGTGTCCTGCGTAGACCATTAAGCTTCCATGGAAGGAGATGGCCCCTAAACTGAAAACTCAGCTTCTGGGAGTGTTTAAAACCACAGGGAACCCACATATTCCCAACGTCAGCGTCATCGCACCAACTACAACAATCAATAAAGCAAAGCTCCCGACCGACCAACCACAGCACGGAGAACTGATCAGGGAGGTACAAAGAGCGCTGGTGTACGACAGATGTGAGGCAGCTGCAGACCTTCCTTGAACTTTCTTTTGATTCTCACTGCTGTTCTGAGATATGAATCATTTCATTAGCGGTCGTATTAGTCATCCTCCTTTTTTAATGGACCCCCGGCTCCAGGCAACAGAGATCTTCCCACGTCTACTTCCTCAAAGAACTCATCACTCTAATATTTGGTATTGAGAATACAGTCGAATGTACAGTGTACACAGTTCCACCACCGCCAGCCATGGAGCAGCAATGCCTGCAACAGTGGGGGATTGTCTGCAGCTCGGGAGCCAGTCAACACACTGACTCTCAGTGAATCCAAGGGAGGCCACACTTGTTCCCAGTCGACTCACTTCCTCCATAAGGCTCTGATTTTCACTCTCAAGGACACACAAGAAAAAAAAACCCTCAGGATTTTAAGGTTCCACTTTGTTTTCTGCTCTGAGCAAACACTGTCAGCGAGAGAACAACAGGACGCTTTGTGAGATCAGCTCTTTTTTTCCAGGTCGTGTCTGGAGGGGATTCATAATGGAGCACAGACGACTTGAACTCGGCTCTGATAGCGTAAAATAAGATTCTCCCCCCCTCCCCTGTTGAGTGGCCTCCGGAGGCGTGCACGTCTCCCTGCAGCTCCACAGACCCAGCTGAATGTAGCAGGACAACAAAACCTGCATGTTGGACGTCAACAATACACACTTGCATGAGGAATGTTCAGCTTTAAAAGGCTCTAAATAGATTTTCCTTGGTCCATTTAAAGTCAAAACACTTCCACTTCCACATCCTGAGTCACTGAGCACTTCATCCCAATGCTTTACCAGAATCATTAATCCCTGACATGCTGAATAAGCGTTATTGCTCCCAAGACGTCCTGATTCACCCTCCTCCTCCTCCTCCTCCATGCTCCAGTGTTTATTCCCCGGCTTATCATGGCTATGCGAGTGAAGAGCAAATGAAGGGAAGGGGGTTCAGCGGTGGGCCATATGGTTTTCAGATTATAATGTCGGAGATCCCAGGCTGCATGTTCACAAGGAGAGTTCAAAGCCAAGGGGGGAGAAGTTCAATTACACCCAGCCAATCAGATGAAAAGCACAGTTATCAAAGGGGGGAAGTAGTGAGGACATGCACAGTTGCACATTAAGCAGGAATTTAAAAAAGTCAATAAAAAACAATCTGGAAAGATCATGAAAAAGTTAAATATTAAAGGTGGTTCCCAGTGATTTTAAGTCAAGTTCCAGTGGTAGAGCTTTTATCTGCATGGTCTATGTTTAGTCCAGTGTCAGGGGAAACAGCCAGAGACCCCAGAACAGAAATAAACCCTCCAGTTGCCATGTTCATTTGAAACTGCCTCCAAAAAACACAATGCATGCACCATGAAAAACCGCACTTACGTTGCAGCCGCGGAAACGTGTCCACTCCTGGTCCGTTGAGCTCCTAAATGCATTTGTATGCATTTGTCCAGGCAGCAGAGATCTGGGTGAAAACAGAATCACACGCTGGAGGATGCCTGTTCATGGGCATAAGCCTGGTGGAGGAGCTGGGAGCCAGAGGAGGCGCAAAGTGGACGGAGGAGAAGTGCCACCTCAGAATTTCCTCATCGTACAGCAGCGAGTCCTGAGTGAGGAGAGCTCTCTCCCTCTCTCTCTTTCCCTCTCTCTCTCTCCCTCTCCCTCTCTCTCCCACACACACACACTCCTTCAAACCCTCTCAGATCCTTTTACGCACTATTACGCGCGGTGGATCCAAACGTGGAGGAGACGCGCCACGGTTTACGCACGGTGGTGGAATAAAAAAAAAAAAAAAAAAAAAGTTTGAACAGTTAGTTTTTGTTTGTGTGTGTTTCTGCTGAGTTCAGAGAAGCAGAGCTGCTCTCACACTGGTGTCTCCGACTCGACTGCACATCCAGCCCTGCACGTCTCTCACCTCCAGGCGGTGGTTCCTCCTGCGATGTGCCCAAACTTGCACTGATGCAAAAGGGAACCGTCTTCACCCCAACACAACTCCAGATGCTGGTGTTGGGTTTCACCAGCCACTTGTGACATCACGGGTAGAGTTAAGGCTTGTGTTCACCGATGCCCTTTGTCTGCTTTGACTCGTGGAATTAGACCAAAGCTGGTATAATGCCTGTGTTTGCTCTGCATGTTGCGTTCTCTGCCACACACACACACAGACACACACACACACATGCACTGCACAGTTAGACTGAAATAATATCACAGAGGGGGATAGAAGAGATCAGCTGGCTCAGGCTCATGGTGTTTGCTGACAAGAAAATGTGCCAGGTGCTGCAGCTGTTGCTCTGGCGTCCTGGCAGGAGAATCTGTTCTTCATCATATGGAGACTTGTGTTCAGGACATTTTATTTTGGTTCTAAAAAATGTTCTAAATATTCTGCTGGACAGGATTCTCGCATCAGGGGCTGAAGAAAGACCCCACTGAGGATTTGATCAGAGTGAGAGTCTGACTCTCTAAACATCTTTAAACCTCTTTCTCCTTCATTTTTACTGCTTTATATCCCTCATGTGGCCAATGGTCCTTTTAGTCAACTGTCTTATAATAATTCATATTATTTATTCTTGCTTTTTTTAATGGCTACCTGTGATCCTTCATGTTTCCAGATGTTGAAAGTTCTGTTACTCATCATTTAATACTGTAATGCTAGTATTACTTTAATTGGGGGATTTATAAATGATGGTTTTATTTGATCCAAATAGAAACACCTTGGCCTCCACAGTGAACATGTGGAACATTAGAGACAGAGTCTCTGTGTCTCCACATCAGGGGACACCAGGTGGGGTTGTAAAAACATTTCATCCCATTTTTATAACATCAAGTAACTAATTAAAACCATTTTACAGGAAAAAATATCATTTGAACAAACTTCCAGTGTGATGAGAACTACCTAAAATGACAGAAATTTGTGTTTGACATGTACTTTTAGTTTTGTGCGTCTCCCATCCACTAACATGGAGGAGTCAGGATTCATGACCTATACCACCAGGTGGCTATCAAGAGGCTTCACTTTTTTGAGGAGATGCCATGTCGATATGTAAACAATCATAATTTTGTTATCTGAGTTAAGATTTCCGTGGTCTGAGTCTTTTCATCCACAACACAACGAACAAAAAGCTGAACTCCACACTCGGTCCAGATGCATGAGATGTTGTATATAAAACGACTAATTGCACATTGCTCTTTAATCTCTTTGTCCAGCGTCCAGAATGATTACGTTTTGCACATAAAAAACAAACAGTAATGACTCTGACCTCTATTTGTGGTGGTGCAACGCTCTGGGTGGTATTCAGTGTAGTGTGAGGGTTTGGATTTAGCATCAGATCAACACAAATACACATTAATCAGCAGAAAAGTCAGTTTATTATTTACAAAAATTGCCTTTGCCTTGATTCCTTTGGAAATTACACTTCTCTATTTCATGTCTGAACACAGCTCGGCCACTTTTACCCCTTGGAACTGCCTCAGTGTCCAATTCTCTTGATCTCTCTCGTGTATTTTTCCAAACAAACAGCCTCTAACCTCTCCTGGACTCTTACCCACTTCCTCCACTTCCCAGTCAGGTTAAACCATTAACCCAGAGTAAACAGGGCCTGGTTGGGTCGCTGGGCCTCCTGCCCCACGCACCCCAGCATCCTCCCCCAGACATCCGCACCCCCCCTCAGATCAGCCCGGACGGAGAGGGAGCCCATATGGTTTGCAGTTTAAGGAGCTGGTGGGACGAGGAGCCGGAGCAGTTCCTGCCTCTAGTCCCAGGTGGAGCTCACCGGGTTTCTTCACTTGGAAAAAAAGAAAGAAGCAAAGACAGTGAACGGCTCCGATGCCCAAACATGGAGCAGGACAGGGGAGGTCAAAGTGACATGGAAACTCCAGCCCGCCAGCCACCATAAACAGTGAGGTTAATCGAGAGTATTCATTTCGTGATGGCTACAAACAAGACATTTGAGGCTGGTCGTGCCACGGAGGTCTGTGTGTGTGTGTGTGTGTGTGTGTGTGTGTGTAATAGTCGGTCAAACTCTTCATCAAAGAAAGTTGCCTCTGAGGAAGAAGCCTGTGCATGGGATGCTCTCTTTCCCCTTCTGTCTCTCTCTCTCTCTCTGCTTTTGCCATCAGCTTTTCGGGATTCGACCAGATGTAGTTTTTTTTCCAACTTCCCCGAGAAAAAAAGAGGAATAATCTTTGAGGTTGCTTGTTCTCTGACAAGGCCGTGAATCAACGTTATGAACAAATGAATTACACGATCGGGTTTGTGGCGAGACCCTGCGTCAGGTGAGATGAGGCTCGGACGGCGTCTCCCTTCGAGGAGAAGAGCGCTCGCCACTCGCTGATCGGCAACATTTGGGAACGCTTGAATCCAGAAGTGCGTCACGTTGATAAAACCTCGATGAGATTATTGACATGGGCCTCTCTAGCGTCAAAGAGGTCGTACAAAGCTGTTTCACTATATTATACGATAAAATGACATCAGCCAAGTATGCACACAGATTTACAGCAAACTTTTCAAGATGATTTTTTTTCCCTCACATGTCCAGATGTGTACTAATCAGTCCATTGTGCACGGAGCACCAGAGCTAAAAGATCACCTCTCCCTCTTTCTCTCTTGAGGAATGGGCAGATCCAGATGAGCCCCCTTCTTCCTGAGACATGTGGTGTTCCCCCTCTCCTGCAGGCTCATAACGCATTTTGGCAAAATGGCCCGTGAATGTGTTGTGATCAAGCCAGGATCACGATGACGGTCAATGGAGCTGTGTTCTCGGACTGCAGAGTTTCACACGTACATGAAGGCCGGGCTGGAGAGCGATTAGAGCAGCATGTGGTCCGGGTTAAAGTCCTTCCATATGACCCAATATTACATAATGCACAGATCACACATGTTCACTGTAATTTGATTTCTCACTATAACAAACAGCTGATCAAATAATGACAAAAACTTTCCTTTACATCAGCTGCACGGTTACAAACAACTGTTTCTTGTTAAGTTCATCATGTTCAACGAATACAAAAAAGCCAAACTTTGCATTGGCTGTTGGAGTCTGTAGTTAATTTGGAAACTCCTTTGAGTTGATGTAGCTGGCCGGCTCCCAGGAGCCGCTTGTATTCCTACCTGCACGCCGCTGTCTCTGCAGTGATTTAACCTCCAGAGTTTCCCACAGCAAGGCCTGAATCCAATCACCATGTGCTGGTCGGAGAGCATGCTGTCTTTGTTTCGGGGGGTTTAATATTTCATCGTACAGTAACAGCTTGTAAATGTGGGGTGTGTGGAAACTTTGAAGCCGCACTGGACCAAGATCGAAAGCCAAAGCCAATCAGGCCGGTTGACGAGAAAGAGAAACGTGAAGGTTCTGCGGTTGGCACCAAAATGTGGATCCAGGTGCCTCCTGTGAGTGCATTCTTAAAGTCTTCAAATGCTGCAGACACGTTCGGTTACTTGTTCCTCAAAAAGGTAAATAACTCGTCAGTCAGCGTGTTCCGTGAAGGAGGGCGAGCAGAGGGTTGGCCTGCGTCTGTCCCACCAGGTTGACAGCTGACTCTATACCTGCAGACCGGCTAGACCCTGAACACGTCTCTAATTACAAGACACGCTGCTGGGTAATTTCTGCCTTGTGTGCGTGTCACCGGCTCGTAGGGCTGTTATTCTGCCGAGCGGAGAGAGTGTGGGCAGCAGCTGGGAGAGTGCTCAACAGATGGCGGAGCACGGAGCGGTCGACAGCCGAGACAATGCTCCATGTACGAGCCTGTGTGAGTCTGTGTGTGAGTGTGTGTGTGTGTGTGTGTGTGTGTGTAGTGAGGTGGTTCACAGAGCTTAAGGGACCATGGGAAAACAGCGAGAGAGGGCCAGGGGAGTCCAGGGCGAAGGGGGTGTTTGGGCTGGGAGGAAGTTAGGGAGTGTGTAAGGAAAGTGAAAGTCCCTGTGGGGGTCATGTGTGGTGGAGAGGGAACACAGGGGAGGAACACACACGCGGCACAGGGAGGTGTTCTCCAAGGAGCCCTCTAATCACAGAGAGTGGAGTTTACAGCTATATGACGACATGTTGGGTTCTGTCGTGGCAATTTCTACAATCCCACTACCAACGAGGAAACGAGACACAAATTTCTCTTACAGTATTCTCACCTTTAATGCTCGAGCATGGAGCATACCACAAAGTTTAGTTTGTAATATGCACCCAGATAGGAAACAGTTCTCTGTCTTTATACATTTGGCCAACTCCTCCCACTCTGGTTGGGGTTTGTCAAACAGTCAAAGGTTGAGATATTCTGAACACATGAATACAACAATTAGTCCAGACAAAGTAGCCCATTTTGGAGCCAAAAATAGAAGTAATTGTAAAAGAATTTTTTTTCAGCATAGATTATTTCTACGAGGTGTCCAGAACAACATACTAAAAGTCCTAAGAAATCCTAGTTGAGGAAATATGTTTAATTCTCATCAATGTGTGCATATAAGGCCCGGCAACAATACACCCCAAAAAGACTATTTTTTTCTTTACTCCTATCAAAATGAAACTTTACACAATGAAAGTAACCATGAAACGTAAAATGTTTTGTATTACAAGTTTCTTTGAAAATGAATTTATGTATGTATTTGTAATACATATGAATGGTGTTTGCCTATGCAAATGAGGACATATTCAATAAGTGTGGAGCTCATGTGCTTGTCAAATTCATTTCAAAAGAAACTTGTAATACAAAAAATGTTACGTTTCATGGTTACTTTCATTGTGTAAAGGTTTATTTTGATTGGAGTAAAGGAAAAAAATAGTCTTTTTGGGGTGTATTGTTGCCGGGCCTTATTGAAACACATTGATGAGAATTAAACATATTTCCTCAACTAGGATTTCTTAGGACTTTTAGTATGTTGTTCTGGACACCTCATACAAATGATCTATGCTGAAAAAAATTCTTTTACAATTAGTCGGTCGTAAAACGCTACTTTGCCTGGACTAAATGCCTAGTTAAAGCAATCAGGACATATACATACAGTAGTACAGGAAACAGCATGATCAAGGTTACATTGTAAGAGATTCAATCATGATCAATCAAAGGGGAAATAAACATGATTATGTTATGGTCAACTGTTATATTTCCCTTACAGTTCTTTACTTTTCCTCACTTTTACTGTATCATCATCACCTGGAAAATCCTATATTGTATCATATCATAATGTATCGTGTTGTACTTTGGATTTTCATGGGTCATTTCATTTTGTATCTTCGTCTTGTCTTATCTTGTTGTGTCTTTTCGTACGGTATCGTATTGTCTTGCCTTATCATTTCATATTGCATCATTTATATAGTGTACATAGTTTATATTCTATATATTGTCTTTTACTGTTTTGTCATGTTGTGTTGTATCGTATCATATTGTACATTATTGCGTCTTGTTATGTATGGCATAGTATCGCATCTTGTTATTGTTTCATGTTGTGTTGTCTTATCATGTCATCATATTGTATTGAATCGCACTGATGATATCACATCATCATATTTATTGTTTATCTTATTGTATTTTCCTGTCTTGTCATTTCCCGTTCGTATTGTACGTAATCGTGTTCGTATTGTATCTTATGTTATAATGTCATGTTGCATCTTGTTATGTCTCATATCGTATCTTGTTACTGTTTCGTGTCGTGTTGTGTCTTGTCATATCATCGTATAATATTGAAGTGAATCGTATCTTTCCATTTTGGAACGTACCATACCAAAATGTTTCTTTAATTCATCTTTTTTTATCGTCTAGGTTGATGGCTCATTAGACCAACATTACAAAACATGATTGTGTTTTCACTAAAAACTCTTTCATCATTCATTATGCGTAACCATATTCTATTATAATTGCTATAACATAAAGAAATGAGCAGCCAGTGGTGTCTCCTGCAGCTCGGACTGAGGCCACATCAACAGAAGTGTTTGTGCATCACGCTGAGGAGCAGAAGTCAAACAAACCAGACCGTCAACTTTTAAAAAACCTCTGCCACTCAGCTGCTGCCATAATCACATGTTGCTGCGTCTTAAAACTTACATTCAGGATGGATGTAAGCTCATTTTCTGGTTTTCTGAACATCACCAATTAGCAGCTCTTGTGAAACCATTGCGGTGTCTGTACTTAAAGTTAAATACATCCGAAGAAGAAGAACAGCTTCCTGGCTGGAAAACGAGACCAGGAAGAGAAGAAATGTGCTGAGTAAGATAAGGACCCTTTTATACTGTGGATGTAATTATTATCCCACACCTGCTTGTCCACTGCGGTGTTTCCCTCGTGCCTCTGAAACCACCTGGTGTTAAATCAGGCCTCACTTCTCAGGAATCACAGTAGTTCTCCCATGTTTCTCACTGAAGGGGAAGTAGAAAAGTTGAGGGAATTTAAAGGGAAACGGTTTTATCCCAATGCTTCCTTCAGATGACCTGGCCCACCTTGGCTAACACAAACCCTCATATCTGAATCATCCCTCGCTTTGCAGAACTCTGTCTGTCCTCAGTTCGGGATGAGAGGACGAGAGGAGGAGAAGGGAGCGAGAGGAGAAGCTTGCTTTAGGGAGTAGGAGGAGGAGGAGGAGAAAAAAAGCCACCTTGACCTCCCTTTCATCTCTGGAGCTGATCCTCTGTCTGGCGGGAATTCTCCGAGGAGCTGGCCGTGGAACAGAGAGTGGCTTTATGCTTGCTTACTACAATGTTCCTCATACAAAATCCCATTTCATTTCTCGAGAGGGTTGAGAGAATGGCTTGAAAGGCATGTTCTCTCTTATCTGCGCTGATACCATTAGGCCGGAGGGTAATTTAGGCCTGATCCCATATATTTTTCCGTATGAAGTGAAGCCAGTGTTGATGATGATAATCTTTACGCAGAGATAAAGCGTTGAACAATTGTGATAGAGGCTGAGGAAGTACACAAAGAAAATCATTATATCGCTGAGCCCTTTGAATCCTCATGTCCACATCCTGGGATTCCTTCAGGTATCAACACCAATAACTCCTGCCTTCACTTTAACCATTGAAGAAAAGACAAATGACAGAAAATGTTAGTCTAATATTTTGGGTTGAAATATGCTTTTAGACCATATAGCTACAGGGAATCTCTGTCTAACTTAACTTAGCATTAAGACTGGAAACATAGCTTGTTTACCTAAAAAGTAGCCAACTTCTCCCTCCAGGATCTTTACAACTCATTCAGTAACAAGTTATATCTGTTTTCTTACATTCATAAAGTTATATTTCACTATTTTCAAGTGTCTTAAGTGGGAAACCCTCTTCCTAGAACAAAATATGCATTGACTTATTAGGTTGGTCCATGTTTCTGTTGACATGGAGTAGGCCGGGGTTTATGACCAATACTGCAGCTAGCCACCAGGGGCTGATCAAGATACCGGGGCTTCACTTTTGGGAAGCGTCCATCTTTGTGGATATTATTTGAGATATCTTCCAATCCAACTCTGGAAGTCCAACAGCAGGTGCGTGTTTTGTCTTTGCTCATTGTGTGAACTGTTGTGTTTGTCTATAATATTGCAATGTCTCAGCCCCAACCTTTTAAAGAGTTTCGAGATCATGTATGTTGTGATTTTGGCGCCATACAACTAAAACTTTATGGAAGTGTGATCATAAAAACACATTTTAACAAAGCTTCCGAAAAGATTCCGACATGTTTCCATTTGCTGTTACAGTTTAGTTGTAAAGTAACATGTTTTAGAAGAAAGTGTTTTTTTAATTCAAAACTCAGAGAGACACATATTTCTCCAAACTGTAGAAGTTCTCCCTGGAGAACGTTTTTGCGAGGACACGACCTTAATAGGGAAAGTGTTAATCAGCACGGACTGAGAAGGATGTGTGTAAAACGCACATTTTATAATATTTTGAAGTATCTGAAGTGGGATTTGAAACACCAAACCAAACTCAGTTGCTTGGAGAACAGCGTGGGACGTGGCTCCGGTTTCAGACGCAGAGGAGCTGTCAGAGGAGATCACACAGGTGCAGGAGCGACAACAGGACACAGAAGTTTGCTACACAACAGCGACCTCGGTGGCATTTGTTGCCATTCAGGGTTCCACGATACGTGTCTGTCTTTCATGGCCGGAAGCGTTGGACCGAGGAGAGATTCAACACCAGCTCGCTGCCACAGCTCCCGCACTTTAAGAGGAACAGAAATATTTCACATGTCTGCTCTGACCGCAGGCCGGCTCCACCTCTCAGGTCGACCTCCGCCCAGCGCTCGCTGTTCATCTGTCGATCAGCATCCATCACGTATTGACAGGTTTTTAGAGGAGACCGCTGCGGGGGGGGAGGGTGCTTGATCATTCAAAGTTCACAAGACAAATGGATTCCACATATTTCCTCTTCTCTTTCCTCATATCAGCTCAGAGATACACACGGAGATTAGGATGGATTAGGAAAATGGTCGCTTCAGCTCGCCTTCCTCTTCTTCTTCAGTTTTCACAAATTCCCTGTGACTCTGACTCAGTTTGCTTTGCCATCAAATCAGCGCGAGAGCCAAAGAAAGTTCAGATAACGTAAATCAAGGGCTATTTTTAGCTCCAATCTATACAGTCTACATCTGCTACTTCAAGTGGATTTCAACAAACACTCAGAATGTTTGAAACTCTGTCTGGCACAGGTTTCAAAGGTGACGAGCTCGAGGAAAACAGAGATAGAGGACACAAGCAGGAAGCATCCTGTTTATGACTTTTACACGTGTCCTGGAAATGAAAATCTCTCCATCTATAGCTCTATAACGAGCCCTGTGAGTCCGGCGGTCGGAAAGCTCGGCCGCTCTTCGTCTCGTAAGACTCGTCTTCCCACCTGTGCATGAAACAGCCGCGATGCCGACCGTGAGGCCCGAGTGCGTCCATTCAGAACTTCAAACAAAAAACAATGAGAAGCAGACTCACTATTTATTTCTTGGGAGAGCAAACACACAAAAACAATGTGCTCTGTGGAAGATTAGAAACAACTGCACAGAAAATTGTTCCCAGTTTCGGTGGTGGGGGTGGGCGGGGGGGCACACACTTATTGCTGCAGGAGAAGAAGAAGAACCTCTCTGATCCATGGATTCAACAATCGCACCCTCAAGGAGGAGGGAAGTGAAGAAGACATGAAGAAGAAGCAGAGTGGATCAAAATCAGATTGGGAACCTTAAGCTTGGATTCAGAACTCAGAGGAGTGAATGCAGTTACACAAACACATCATCACACACATCATCATACACAATGCGCTACACTAACCTGCAACAGCTGGCCACAACTATTGCCACTTGAGGGCAGTGGAAACAAGCTATAAATACACCAGAGACATATCGTCTGGAGTGATATGACCCACCTTGCTTCTTGCCCAATGGCAACTGGGAACTGCCCCCTAACCCTTGAAAGCATAAGCAGTGTAGCTGATGGATGGCGTGTTGGTGTCCGGAGGTGCAAATGTCAGCGCGAATAGTTGTTTGTCTCTGTTATAGACCGACAACCTTTCCAGGGTGTACACTGCCTCTTGCCCAAAGGCAGCCGGGATTGGCTCTAGCAACCCTGTCGACCCTCAAAGGATAACCGCTACAGATAATGGAGGAGTTACGATGTTACGTAAGAAGTAGAAGCTTCATTCTGCCGCTGCAAGGAGGAAACATTTAAAAACCAGACAAAACATTATTCAAGGCGAATGAAAAGCAGAATGTCAACGCTAAAAAAAAAAGCAAACACACATGGACACATCTGTCTGCGCTAGAGACAAAATGGCTGCTTGTCATAGGTAGTTAGCTAGATGCTAGTGATAGAACTCCAAAACCTAAACAATAATGGATGGATCTATGTGGTAAAGTTTAGGAGATATCATCATTTATGTAACTTTGGCCACTAGGGGTTTCTCCATCAAAACATAACAAAAGACCTAGTTTGATGATGTCGTGAAGCAGCAGGGGATCATGGGAGTTCCTGTCTTGATGAGAAACCAACTGACACAGCTCTGACACAAATCGTGTTCACGGATGAGGTCATCTTTTAAAGTTTCACGTTAGCGTTTGCTAGCAGAGTGGTTTTTCCTTCGTCATACATCGTTCGGTCCGGAATGGATAGCAGAGACGGACGAAGACATGGTAAAGTGGATACAACGCAATTAAAAGGCAACAAAATGAAACTTCTCTTTACATCGAATAAAAAGGACAATTTATTGGCGTCAGAACACTGTACGAAACATTTTTGGGTAATGTAAGCAAACAAGTCAACAAAGAATGTAATGAAGAATTGTTAGATTTATCTTTAAGGCCGTAAAAAGCCAAAGCAATGAGTAGGAAGATGTGAGCAAAGTCAATAATCACTGTGAATGGTCTCTTTCATATACTTACATGTTTCATTTACATTACTTTGTTAACATATAAAATATTGCTTATAGCAGCTTTAAAAGCAAAATTCCCTTTAAAAGATTTCTAGGAATTCAATGAGATCCATGTCTCACAGTAAGTTTCCACTTCCAGGAAACATCCCGCGCCCTCTGTCCCTTCACCAGCAGCTCATGGGTGGCAGGGACCTTTTGTTCCTTACATGTCCGGCACTACTTTAAGCTCAGGCTCCCTATCCATCAGCTGCCCTGTGTCACCGGGGCAGAAAATAGCCCTGACCTGCCGTCTCTGTGTCCGCTGGGGCAAAGCGGTGACACCTGTCAGCCCGGACACAGGTTAGAACTCCAGGCTCCAGACGCACATGGAGAATTAACACTACCTCATGTGTTTGCTATCAGGGCTACAGCCAGGTTTGGTGTGGCTGGCTCGCGGCAAACGACACATCATCATTACAGCACGTGTGTGTGTGTGTGTGTGTGTGTGTGTGTGTGTGTGTGTGTGTGTGTGTGTGTGTGTGTGTGTGTGTCTGTGGAGGCTGCCAGCAGCAGAATTACAGCGACATAAAAGAGTAAAGGTTTAGGTCACTTCTTGGATAAAAAAGGACAAGATTAGGAATTTCCTACAGTGTGAGTGAACGGGCTAAAAGGCTCCATCATAAATCAGAGAGGTCCGGAGGAGAAGTGATCGGTGGAGTCTGGTCACTGCTGAGAGATTAAAGACTTCAATCTGCCTAAATAAGTCTGAGATGTGTAGTTGTTGTCATATTAGTATTCATTTTGTATTCATCAGCATCAACTGTGCTCATCTGTTTTTGCAATTTTCTGAGATATTTCTTAAAATTAGACTATAGATCCCGAACACACTTTTAACAACATACATTTAGGCCATAGGAGAAACTAATAAGTTGCTGTTCTTGGTCTTTTCATGTAGTTTTTTAAAAATGATTCACATAAAACAAAAGCCCATCGTTATATGTATATTGTTACATACTGTTGGTGTCTTCTGAGTTATTATGATATTATCATTACAATATTAGATCAGTAGTAAAAACGTCAGTGAAGTTGAATGTGACAAAAAAATGTTCTGGTTCTTTAATAATATAAAGTCTTTTACAGAGACAATTTGTTTTATTTAAGATGGAAACTGAAGACTTGAATTTCTGTAATTTATATAATAATATTAAGACATAGTTCATTCTACCTGGCTGGTATCTAAACACAAGTTTTTTAGACTTAAAGTTACCAATTGTGTTAATGTAACTTGTTTACTTCAATTTGAACAAACTGATTTAATTTGTGTGTGACTGATTTAACTACTTTTTAAGATGGTAAACAGGTTTCTTGGGTTTGGGATTTGTTTTGATTTTGCTTCCATATGATGAGATGTTCAGGAGTTGATGAACTGCTCCGATCCCTTTGCCCAGTTTCACATTCACCTCAGTTCACGTCTTCATCCATTTTAAGGAAACACGACCAGATGATTGGAACAGCTGTGGCTCATCTTCCTGCTGGATTTGGACAGAACAACATGGATATTTTCTTCTTCTTCTGGGAACCTGTCCTGCTGCCACCCTGAAAACAAACACTAGATTCACTCGTGAAGTCTAGACGGAGTTACCCCTGCAGTCAACGCTGTCATGACTTCCAGACTGTTGTGAGCCGACGGGCTCTGCTGGACACAGGACATGATGGAAACCCAAACACTACACTGGCCAAGACAGAGGTTATATCAGCTGTGGTTACTGTATATTATGCAACACGCTCTATAAAGAGGCTTAACAGTAACTCTGAATTACAGATTCTAATGTACTTTTAAACTTTGCACATTTTATGTCTCAGCATCCTTAACTAGTGGTTAAGTGTGAAAATCTGGTATGAGAAATATCAATTTGACTTGCTATCCAGCTGATTTTGTAAATATATATTATAGGATAAGCTATAAGATAAGATAAATCAATATTGATCCTATGAAATTGATTTATTTACAGCAGTGAAAAGTCACAAATGAGGCAAGTGAATAGCAAATAGAGTACAAATAGGCGATACAATAAAATAAGATATAAATAGAAACTGGGATACAGACTGAATATTGTGGATAGAGAAAGTGTAGTAGTTTGATATTTAAGGTACTTAGAAAAACTTCCAGGAGATCGTGTCCGCCAGCAACCGCGACACATCAGCAGCGGAATGTTCTACATACAAATCTGTGTCAAAGCGTCAGATGTGAGCCGACTGTTAAACCTTCAATCAATCACAATTACTGTATCTGATAATTCAGTCACTTTCCACAACCACAGACGCATCTGTCACTTCAGTCGATATTAGTTGAAGACACGACAAAGTAAACCAGAGCTTCTCCAGAACCAGAAAGAAAGAAGAGGCCAGTGACAACGTCCAAAAGTGAATTAAAGGCAAAGAAGCCTCTTTGTTGATCAAGACAATGATCAAGTGAAGATCTGCGAACAATTTCCTCCAAATGAGTAGCCTGCGGCACGAGTTAAAACACACACACACACACACACACACACACACACACACAAACACACACACAGTGACGGAATCCAGCCATTATCTGTGGCTCTCACGTTGTGTTGAGTGCCTGCTGGTGGATCTGCACACTGACTGGATTCTCCCTCTGCACAACATAAAGGAACACTGATGCTAAATTATTGGGAATGCACCTAAATGAAAGAAGATGACTGTCTGAGAGTGTTTAATGCAAGTTGCAGGACTTAAAATCCCACATTCCTGATTTATTTTGCCACTTTCTTGTGATTTCCACTAAAGGCCGTGTGTGTGTGTGTGTGTGTGTGTGTGTGTGTGTGTGTGTGTGTGTGTGTGTGTGTGTGTGTGTGTGTGTGTGTGTGTCGTCAGGTGTTTCAGGGATGAACAACCAGAGACTCCGGCTGCTCGTCCACTCTGATTCCCCTGCATTTATTTACAGCACAGAGACAAGGACACCTGATATTTCCATGTCACAGAGCTATATCTGTTAAGCCCCATTATTCGGCCCCATCCCCCCCCCCCCCCCCCACTCTCAAGCAGAAACAGGGCCAAGAAAAATAAGGTGCACATTTGTGAACAGCATCAGAGGGAAGAGTCCGGAAATGGGTAAAACAAAACAGGAAGCTGGTAATATTCCCATTAGGAGGAAGAGATTTAATCTTCTCAGCACCTTGGCCTGTTTCTCACAGTCCTGCTGTTTACTCTGTTTGAATGCAGGTCTGTTGTGAGTGAGCGACTCGGAGAAATAGAAGAAGGAAGATCTCTGCTGCTGCAGGTTTATTTAATATATAAAATCTAACACAGCACATCTCATACCTGCTGTACAGCCGCTTTACTGATCTATGAGCTGCTGTAACCATAGACTGTAAATACAGATGGATGATGCATCTCCACCTCATCCCACTCTCCAGAAATGAAGCCAAAATATTGCGATTACAAACGTTGCCATCTTGCACACGTGAGCTATAACTTATTTTTGTCATAGACTCCAGACAAAGATGGACAATGCTTCTCTTCTTCCTTCCACAAAAATGAAGCCATATGCACTCGACCAATCGTAAATCAGCCTAAGTTGTCAATCACGATGTTTTACCCTGTTTTTTCTAGCATCAAATAAATAAGGAATATCAAACAAGGAAAAATAACATTCGGAAATACAGCAGTGTGAGAAGAACGACTCAAGTTACAGACGTTGGGGAAGTCCACTAACATGGAGGAGGTGGAGTTTAGTCTACGGCTGTAACATTAGTTCCTCCTGTGAGAGAGACTCAGTGAATATCCTGATTAAACAGAAGTGAGCTACCTTTGACCTCAGCTTTAGCAAGAATGGAAAATTAACGATTAAAGAGTGAGGATTTGCACTTTAGATTTAGACTCCAGTGAATTCTCATTATGAAGTTTTAAGAATTGCTGACTTGAGACCATGAAAAGGTTTGCTTGGATTAACGTGACCAGGTGGTGACCGACTCTCAGTAAAAAGATACAGACATTAACTTCTCAAACCGCCTCTCGATCAACGTCAGCTGGGATTGGCTCCAGCTTCCCTTCAACCCTCAAAGGGTGAGCGGTATAGATGATGGATGGATTAGCATAAATCATCCATAAGCAAATCAGAACACACTCACTGGACATGAAAAGCACAGATAAGCAGCAACTGACCTCCACAAATGAGATCATGTTTTTGTTTGTGTATGTGGAGCAGATCCAAATAAAACACAGGTAGTCATTTAAAATGTGATTTAAAAAGGGGAATGTTGGACCTTAGCAGAGCTCTGCGCTCGACTTAGTGCCAGTCCTGTTCATCCTGTGCTTTTCTTTTCTGTAACAAGTCCAAAATAAAGACCAACAGTGCAAAAAGGCTCATATAGGCTCCATTTAGAAAGTAGTGACAACCCGATTTGGTTATTTGGCTGCTCAACTTATTGCTTCTGGAGCCTAATCAATGTCTCCTTTATGTGATTAATCCGTATGTTTCTGTATCTGTCGCTCTGGTTTGCTTTGGATGAAATTGTCACTCTGTCGCCTGCTAAAAGGGAACAAACTCTTTGACCTCTGCCGCTGACAAGCATGAGGATGAAGTCCGGGGGGAGTCGTCCGGCCTGGAAGGTTCAAACCACAAAGCTTTCACACATCCATGTCTTTGTTGAACTATTGACCTGTAAACTTTGTTAAAGTGGGATTCCTCCCCCCCAAAAAAAACAATGTTCAAATGTCAGAGAACATGTGATGAGAGCGAGCGTCATCTTTCTAACAGTTCGGGTCAAAGCTAAACCTTTGGGGAATGTTGGTGTGAAAAGCTGCTCCCCTTCTTCGCATGTAGCTCGTTGCTAGCCGCGCTCCGGGTCAACGGGACAGCGTCTGCACATGAGACCCGGGGTCAAACACACACCTGCTGCCGGGACCAGCGGCCGTTTAACTGACAGGCGTTAACACTCGTGTAACTACGCTGCTAAGCTGCGTTAAACACGCTGCACTGCGTTAAGGTGCTGCCCAGAGCCGTCTGCATCCAACCTGCAAAGGCCTAGATTAGCACCACTGTGTTCCTCCTCCTCCTCCTCCTCCTCCTCCTCGTCTCATTTCACCCTAAACAAAGTCGCGACGGGGGTCCGACGGCTGGACCCCCTCTCTCCCATCACCTCACAGTCGGGGGCCATGGCTGGGTTGGTGAACTTGGCCGGGAGGAATCCACAGGGCTGCTCCACTCCACCGAGCAGAGCTAATGAGTCAGAAAATCCCACAGCCGGAGCTCCAGGGTTCACCGTGAGCGCCGGGGGAAACAGGTACTTCACTTAGATGCACGGGAGGGAGGATGAGCCGAGTAGTTCATGGAGTTTTTACGCCTCAGATTGTCGAATCGTGAAGCGCTCTGAGGACTCTGAGGAGGAGAGGGCGTGGGAGGAGGACGACACTGTGGGACCGGGTGGAACAGGGATTACTGCTTTGATCAGCAAACCATGTCTGAGGCTGGCTGGGTAGTGGGGGGACCTCTCCTTTTTGACCCAGGTGCACACTCTGTTCATCAGCCCCCCACCATGCTGCCCCCAAGGTGTGAAATGTGCCCCCCAATCCCTTTCATGCACGGCCCATCACACATCAGCAGACCTCCAGCAGGAGGACGAATGGCAGAGGAACAGACAGGAGGAGTGAAGCTCAGGCCAAAGCTTCCAGTCGCTTCTCCGATGCCAGCACCATGGCACAGGCAGAAGAATTATAAGTTATTGTTTGAAGGAATAGTTTGAAACTTTGGGAAAACTCCCAAACAGTGGCTATATATTTACTGGACAGATGCGATGGTATTAATCTTCACACCTCAGCAAGAAATGCAAAGCAGCGAAGCCTCATTTCACCTCTTTTCCATAGGCTTCATTCTTTTGGTTTAGAAGTCCAGACATGATGATGTGTCTTCAGGTGTTTTGAAGATAGCACAGTCTGGAAGCCATGATAGCGTTGACTGCAGGGGTAACTCCGTCTAGACTTCACGGGTGAATCTAGTGTTTGTTTTCAGGGTGGCAGCAGGACACGTTCCCAGAAGAACATCCATGTTGTTCTGTCCAAATCCAGCAGGAAGATGAGCCACACATGTTCCAATCATCTGGTCGTGTTTCCGTAAAATGGATGAAGACGTGAAATGAGGTGAAGGTCAAACTGGGCCAAGAGAATCGGAGCAGTTCATCAACTCCTGAACATCTCATCATATGGAAGCAAAATCTAAAAAATCCCAAAGTCCGATGTCTGTCACACGTAGCTCAAGCACTGTGTACTGTTAAGGGCCTGAGGAAGTGCAGTGTTGAATTTGGTGAATTTCAATTGACACATTCAATATTAATAAAGTTTGAACAAGGAGGCGACCGGTGCTCTGTAGGGAGGTGAAGTGACTTTTACTCTGTTTCCATGGACACCTAAACTCTCATATTGACTATTGATAAGACGCCGTCATGTAAACATGCCTTAACCTGAATAAGGTCAGAATAAACAATAATCAAATTAAGATTCTTGACCTTTGACACATAATGTTGGGGCTCTGAAGAGGTCACATTTCTTGGCTGATGTAGAAATCGTATGAATGCTACATCAGGAAAATTGACACAATTAAGTTTTAAGACAGAAAGAAACTCACGTAAACATTATTAACAAAATAATGTATAGACAAGGAGGAGGAGGAGGAGGAGGAGCAGGTATATTGGTGTCTCTCGCTTTGGTTTGAAAGCTTCAAGTGCAGGATGTGAATGAGGGACTTGACCTGTGCTTCACATCCTCCCCCTGTTATGGAGCAGAGAGTTTTTTTTTACTCACTTATCAAACTCCTGGATTCCCCACCGTCTTCTTTGTCCTCTCCGGTTTGCCAGAGATGACTGTCGGACGGAACTGAATGGGGGCCATTTGAATTATGCCTCTGAAAAGTAGATGTTTCTGGCCCCAGCTCAAAGCATTCCTCTGTGACATGTGCAGAACATACAGATGGGGCGGCCTGTCCATGCAGTGACCAATCTGTTTTGCAGACAGCCTTGGAACTCATCGGCAAACATGATAGAGAAGCGGATCTCCTCCAGCTTGTTTCTGTGCACCACCAGCTCCAGTGTGATTCACTCTCTAGAAAGGTCAAGGTTGGAGTGGTCTTGTGCTTTGGGGGTTAAATTCTCCACCAAACCGCTCGACTGTACTTTAAAAGAGCTTCTACATCTGGAAAAGAAAAAGAAGCATCATTGTCACATGTTTTCCGGACATCAGACCACACAACCGGACAACAGCTAACAGCATTACCAGAGAGAGAGAACAGCCAAGAGCCAAAAGATGCAAATGTGCACCACCACAGCCCTCAGATGCATGGATTCATGCTTTGAACGTACGGCACCATTATGACTTAAAAGACAAGAAAAAGACTCTTCAGAGAACTTCCCTGCAGACATTCATTTAAATGTCAACAAGCTGTGAGTGCACATGAAATGTTCTGGACACTGTCGTCGTTTTCCCTCGGCGTGTTTTAACGCAGTGAAACATGCAGACAATTAGAAGCCATAATCAAAAGCTGACAGTGCGGTTACCTCATGCAGTTATCATTTATCATCATGACATCCATCCCAGTGCACCGGGGGAAAAAAACGAAAAGATGACCTGCCTTTGGAACCCCCCCCACCCGACTAACCCTATCAAACGTGTCCTCCTGGATGAATGAGCCCGGGTGTGCGGTGTACAGACATGTTGTGGGAGAGCGGCGAGAATCAAAGCGTGAGGAAGGGCACGGGGGGGGGGTTGAGTGTGCTGTGTGTGCTTAGCCTGCAGCCATCACGCCGCGGGACACCGTGGAACATGTGATGGGGATGATCGCCGATCCCCCCGCCCGCACCACACCTCCCAACCTGTCCTTTTGACCCACATCTCACCCAGGGTCCTGCAGAACCCCTCCAGTCTCTCCCCCCCCCTCTCTCACTTGCTCTTGCCACACCAGTTGGATGGATCCCTTTCCCCCCCGGCCTCCAGCCACGAGCCCAGACAGGCCGCACGGCAAACAGAGCCCAGAGTTAATGTGATGAGCCGAAGAATGCCACCGCTCGGGTTCGAAATCTCAGTGTTAGATGACCAGAGGAAACATGGCGGTGGAGAAAGATGAAGTGGATACAAAACAGAAGAGAGGGCATCTACTGTTTTAAGGACAGAGATAGAAAAATGTTACTCATGCATGTGCGCTCAGCGTGTATATTTATAAAAACGCATGTTTTGACATGAATGTCACTTCTGCACTTCCAGCAGCTGCGGCTCTTTTCTTTCTCCTCTGTTTTCTCGAGTCATGATACCACATGTTGTTTCCACCTCTTCCACACTTCACCATCTGAGTGATGGATTCAAATGGAAACATAGATGGAAAAAGTGAGAAATTACAGATCCTGATTAATGCAGGGGGAGGACGTGAGGATGAATACATCATTTCCACAGGTGCTACTTTGAGTTGGATCTTTTAATTACCGCAATTATATTTTATTGCTGTTGCTGTGGAAGACTCTAAATGAAACACTACGCTGTATTCCACATTCGTTTTTAATTCTTACAGCTCCAACGGCATCACACTCGTCATTTCGTTTTTTAATTTTACTAATTGTAATTTTGATAATAAATTGTATTCCAACATTGTATGAAAGGTGCTATATAAACAAAGTCAGTTTGTTTGATTGATATATTGGCTCTTTGGTTGGTTTGTTTTCTGGTTGGTTGGTTGTTTGGTTGGTTGGTTGATTTGTTAGTTGGTTGGTTGGTTGGTTGGTTGTGTAGTTGGTTGTTTGTGCAAGAGAGGATGGATGCAGTCTCTGAGCAGTCATGTAACTCAATCCATGAGATCTGCAGGTAACAAAATTCACTTGCAAGAGGCAGGTTTCCACCAGTAGAGGGCAGTCACTATGCATAATAACCTATTACAATAACTCTATTAACTATTTTATCTCTAAAATATCCAGATTGAGAACACTGAATCCTTGTATACATTGGTTTTCAGCTGAAAAGGTGGTTTAGGGGTTGAGGTACTTGTTAACTGTTTTACAGTCCAGTCTTCGTTTTCTGTTATCGAGCCTTTAACCTATTACAGAGGACATGTAGATAAAAGAGGCAGAAACAGCTGGATTTCCCCCCGAAGAGAATGTAACATCAGGAAGACGCCTCGGCCACATTATTATCTGTTGGTGAAAATAAAAAGCACGACGTCCATCTGTGTTTTATGAGCACATAACCAGACCACTTCTTTGTTTTCATCCTGCAGGTGTTCTCTGGCATCTTCAAGATGGTGACCATGTGTTTCATTATGTCAATTGTAAACAGGATTTGTACAATTAGAGTCCACAACGCTCAGAGACACTACATTTGCCTTCACCGGTTAGGAAAACAAGAACAACAAAGAGAGAGAGAGAGAGAGAGAGAGAGAGAGAGAGAGAGAGAGAGAGAGAGAGAGAGAGAGAGAGAGAGAGAGAGAGAGAGAGAGAGAGAGAGAGAGAGAGAGAGAGAAAACATCAACTATCCCTCCATCGCTTCTTAAACTTGAGGGAAACCCCCGCTGCTACGTGCACTGTCACAGATGTTCTCCTATCTGAGCCTGAGCATGAAATAAAGCCGTCTGAGATATCATGAGCAGCTTCAGAGGATTAAACAGAGACATGGAGAGGTGTGGCTTTTTGTCTCCATGGGGAATTTCTCACACCAGCGTCGAACTCTGCAGAGATCGAAGAAACCAGAGTGAAGTCGAGGGGAAGAGTCAGTTTCTGTTTCATTTATGAATTGGTCCAGAACCCAGGAGATGATTAGAAAACCAACGTGCATCCATCCGAAAGTCCTCAGCTCCTTCGGGAGGAAATGGAGCCTCGTGCTTTCAAAGCAGTTTATTAGTCAGCAGTATATCTGTCAATGTAAGGCTATGTACATAAATAAAATATACAGGAGGAAAAACCTTATAGGTTTCCCTATAGACGAACAAAAGAGCTGACATGGACAAAATATAATCACTTGTGAAAATGATTTCTTATGATTGAACCTGATTTTCCTGACACGTCACATCCTGGTTCATTCGGACATTGAGGGAAAGTTGAGTTATTTTAGCACATTAGCAGATTTTCTAACTTGTTTTTAAGAAGCATAAAGATTAAAAATGAGAAGAAAAAGATTTTATTAATTCATATATTTCATATCTTTGTTTATACAGATACAAATTGAGGATTAAAGCTGACTTGACTATTTGAATGTATCTGGACTTCGTGGCCTAATTTTTCCAAATAATATTATAGCATTTGCAGACTAACATTGTTGTTATTATTGCATCTGATATGATACATATGATATGGAGTTCGTGGAGTTTATGTTTTTTTCCCCTTTTAGTTTGTTTGTTGGTTGGTTTGTAAGCAACATTACGCAAAAACTACAGGACGGATTTAAAAAAGATCCAGGAAATATTTTTTATATCTTTCTGTAGCATCAAGAGATGGAATATTTTTCACCCCTTTCATGAGGCCTTTCAGGTTTCCTAATCTATTTCTATTTCTAATCAGTATGACGTATTTTTGATTAGTTTTGCCAACAATACTGAACTAAATGCAGCGAGGATGGAAAGAGAAACCTCTTCTGATGGTTTGGTTCCATGAAGGTCACGTTTTTCGATCCCTTTTGCAAAACGGTGCAGGATTCGTAGAAATTCATTGATTCTACGGCTTTGATTTACAAAAAAGAGCAAACAACAAGTGTGAAGCCATTGCCCAAGAAGCAGAGTTCTCCCTGTCAAAACAAGAATATCTCTGTATATCATCCGTCTGCCTTTTATCTTGACATGACCAGAGCAGAAACTCCACTGGCAATAAATAGGGGTTGTAGTAATATGAAATACTGTACGTCCCGGAGGTCACATGCGTCCCTGTTTTACACTAATTTATGTTCCCAGACATCTTCTTAAAAGCAGAAAGGTATAATCAGCCAGTCAGCAATCTTTCATAACTACAGAGCAACACCAGCTTGTCCTAGTTTAAATGTGGGCCCACTTTTTAAACAATCAACGCCCCATATTTCTTTCACTTGTACGTGAACCTAACCTTCAGCTTCAGGATCTGTTCAGACTGGACTTCCTGTAAATCTCAGCACAGATTTGACCTCAGGCTCACCCAAAAATGCTAAAGTACCTTCTATGGAGCATCTGCATGGTTATTATCAAGCAGGCGAAGAAAATTGGAAAAAGTATATCTGGTAGATTTATGTTTCAGTGCATTTTAGTCTGTGTTTGACCTTCATGTGAGGGCAAAGGCTGGCCCTGCTCAATCTGACTGAAAACAACAAGAGAGGTTTTTAATTTTGGTTTTCTTGACAGCTTTTAATTATTTGGAAGTCATGATGGGGCAGGAAAGAGCAGAGGGTCCATGAGGTGGTCAACATGTTTGTGAGGAGGTTTGTGATGCATTGCAACGCTTCATGGAAACAAACGTTGAATCTTGTGAATCTATAGAGACAGTTTTGTTCTTTTAGAGACTATTTATTTGCTATCAAAAGAAATTCAGTTTATTCATGTGCAGTAAATTTGCAAACCTGTTTATTTTCACTCATGCTTTTTTTGGGGTAAATCACTTCCTCTGGGCCCCTCTTTATTTTCACTGGTAGTACCACATTGCTCTCTAGTGGTCAAAGGCTGTAAATACATTTGTTTCCTTGGGCGTCTTCCAAAAACTCCAAACATTCCTTTGTGTCCAAATGATCCACAAGCAGATGATCGTGCTGCTGCACTGAGCTGATCACAATAAACCATAAACACAACAGAGAATGAGGAGACATCAGATCTTCACGGCTCAGCAGAGGGACAGGGCTCAGTCCAGACATCTTTTAAAATATGCCATTCATTCATAGATGCAATGACACTGTACATTCAACCTCTGTCCTTTTCCACTGAAGACCAATCTATCACAAGTGTCTACCGAGCCCCTGAAGTCCTAAAAGATGAGATCTGTTTCATCTTGGGCCCACAAGATAATTATCTATTAGGAAAAACATAATTGTCTTGTGGGAACAAGATCCTTATCTTGTGCAGACATGAGTTAATATCTGAGTAGTAAAGACACGACTGACAGATGCTTGGAAGACAACGCTAAGTTGTGTTCTCAATTTTTATGATTGGAACCTGGTCCTTTCATCAGCTGAGCCTGTTGTTCTTTAGTATGAGCATCAAAGGATCCCTGACACATGTGTCTCTGTGCAGGAGCAGCAGCAATTTGATTGTGGGACATTTCCAGAAGAAAATAAAACTTGATTGGCTGAATTTTCTCTATGACATGGTACAAATCATCTTTTGGGAATGAGGTGTCTGACCAGGTACACACACACAGATATGATGCATCATTATTAGATGGTGATCATGATTTCTATTCTTGCTTAATTTCCCCTCAGGATCAGTAAAATATCTATCTATCCATCTATATAAATAAATAGAAATAATAATATAATATGAAATAATGATAATAATAGTAATCTTTATTATTCTTAATAGTAGTAGTAATAGTAGTTGAAGTGGTGGTAGTAGAAGTAGCAGTAGAACTAGTAGTACTACTATTAGAAGTATTTATAGTACATAATAGAAGAAGTAGTAGTAGTAGTAGTAGTAGTGGTAGTAGTAGTAGTAGTAGTAGTAGTAGTAGTAGTAGTAGTATTAGTAGTAGTAGTAGTAGTAGTAGTAGTAATAGTATTAGTAGAAGTAGTAGTAGTAGTTTAACTAGTATATGTAGTGGTAGTAGTAGTAGTAGATATACTAGTAGATGTAGTGGTAGTAGTAGTAGTAGTAGTAGTAGTAGTAGTAGTAGTAGTAGTAGTAAGTAGTAATAGCATTAGTAGAAGTACTAGTAGTAGTTGTACTAGTAGATGTAGTGGTAGTAGTAGTAGTAGTAGTAGTAAGAAGTTATAATGCTTTTTTGTATTAATTGCAGTAGTCGGGTGTTTTAAATGATGTTGGTATTTACTCCATAGATATATATATATATATATATATATATATATATATATATATATATATATATATATAAAGGCTTTGATATATCTATGATTTACTGGGCCTGCTCCTATAATAAAATCTTTACGACAGTCGTCACGACAGTCTCTCTCTGCTTTACGACTGTTTGGGAGGCTGATTCAAAATGGAGTAAAATCCTGCGGCTCCTTCTCCACAGACTCCGGCTTCCTTTCTCCTTCTCGTCGCTCTTCCCCTGAACCAGTTCTCCTCCTCCGGACCCACTCCGCTCCGCGTCATGTCCGAGGAGAAGGAGGAGAAGACCTCGGGCTCGCTGGGCTTCTTCTCCAGCTACGACGACCTGAGCGACAGCAGCGACTCGGAGGACGAGGAGCAGCGGGGCGGCCGGAAGAAGAAGCCGGGCAGCGAGGCTCCGGGCCGGGGAGCCGAGGCGTCGCAGCCCGCCGGAGGAAGAGGAGCTTCCGGCGGGGCTCCGCTGCCCAAACCCGACGACCTGTTCCGCTCCGTGTCCAAACCCGCGTTCCTCTACAACCCGCTGAACAAGCAGATCGACTGGGAGAGCCTGAGCGTGAAAGCCCCGGAGGAGGTGAGTCGAGCCCCCGGTAGAACCACATGAGTCCAGGGGGGGGGTGCAGGGCAGCGGGTGGAGGGTCACACCATCAAAACCATCAAGAGCATGTAGTGATAACTTCCTCCATGTGGATCCTGGGGGTCCAGGGGCAGACAGCTGCTGATGGGCCCCCTGACCCCCACACTATAAGCTCCTGGGATAAAGGGAGAGTTCACCCAGAATATGAATTCACTCATTATCTCTTCACCACTATGATGGAGGAGGTGAAGTGTTCATTAAACACTCTTTGAGTTTCAGGGGTAAAAATGATGTTGTAAATGACCAGTTTAATTTGAATGTTTGTGCTTCCAGACACTGGGATGACACCACAGGAGCAGAATGGATGCATTTAATGTTATTTGTTGTTGTTTTTTACTTGCAACAATGTTTTCCCCTTTATATATTTAAAGCTAAGCTTGTCAGAGCTGAGCAAATGTGAATATTTGACAGTTTTCAATGAGTTAACTCTCTCAGTAAATATCTATCTATCCATCTATATAAATAAATAATAATAATAATATAATATGAAATAATGATAACAGTAATCATTATTATTATTCTTAGTAGCAGTAGTACTACTAGTAGAAGTATTCATATTAATAGTAGAAGAAGTAATAGTAGTAGTAGTGGTAGTAGTAGCATAGACTATATATATAGATGGACGGAGGGTCCGTGACATCACAGCATAAGCCTCATAGCTCTGGCCAGAATCTTGCCCCTTGAGTAGTAGTAGTAGTAGTAGTAGTAGTAGTAGTAGTAGTAGTAAATGACCTTGTTTCCAGTTTAATTTGAATGTCTGTGCTTCCAGACACTGGGATGACACCACAGGAGCCGTATGGAGGCTTTTAATGTTATTGTCTGTGTTTTTTTACTTTAAATGTATTGGATTTGGCTGCAACACTGTTTTCCCCTTCATATATTTAAAGCTAAGCTAGTCAGAGCTGTGCAAATGTGAATATTTGACGGTTGTCAATGAGAGTTCACACAAGATGGAGTGGATTTTATTCTTTATTATATAGTTCACAGAATAGTCTCACGGTTATTAGGAGAGTATTGAAAACAATCATCAGACATATTGATAATAAACACTACAGTTTTCATTTGCTGAAGACTTGTTTAAGGTAGAGGATCACAGGTATGACACTATGACCATCATGTATCAGCAATGACTAATGTGTTATTGTTTATCTTGTAATAAACAGGTTAGGGACCAAAGGATTTGAAATATTCTGTATATGTAAAGTCAGCAATGCTGCATGTTTACATGAGACTTTCCCTCCACCAAAGACCAGCTCAGTTGTTGGAGGTTATTGATTTGTACCTTCTTGAACCTTCTCTTTCCACACTTTGCTTCTCTCGGTGACCTGAAGCCTGCCAGACAGTTCAAGCCGTGGAAGACGAACGCTGTGCCGCCTCCTGACAGCTACGCGGCAGAGCCAGAGAAGAAGAAGGGAGCTCCTCCGGGAATGGACATGGCCATAAAGTGGTCCAACGTGTACGAAGACAACGGGGAGGACGCGCCACAGCCTTTCACCGGCAACGCCCAGTTCTTACCAACAGAGGAGCAGCCGTCAGACTCAGGTCAGTCTCAACATGTCAGAATCAACACTTAGCTCTCACAGACACTATCACAACAATACACCAACATACTCCTTGGTGATTTTGATATAGACGTATTATTGAGAGGTCTGTGCATGAGTCCTTTGCCAATTCAAACCTCAGTACGACCTGAATGGGACCAAAAGCAAAACACAACTCCAGCTGCACTCCTCCACCCATTTAGGTGGAAAATAATAAATTTATTAACTTGTACAAACTTGCGGTATCTTTTCTTTGTACCCTAGCCTCATCTGTGTCCTGTGAAAGGATCTTTTCTAAAGCAGGCGAAATTATTTCGAAAAAAAGAAACCGCCTGAAACCCAGCACTGTTGAAAAGCTGTTTTTAAATAAAAATTAATAAACCGTTATCTCTATTGTACGTGTTACATGTTGTCCCCCCACACACATAAGCACAGTCACAAACCCAGTAACACAAGCACATTCACATCACAACCCTCTCACTAATTTGTTTCCACTTTCACTTTTGACCACACCATTGTATCATAAAGACAGACATCATATTAATAATAATCGTTTATGTATTGGCATCACAAACATCCTTTATTCATTTATTCAATTCAAAGCTTCACACACCAAATCCATGGTGTCATTATAATCACCTTTACATTTAATGTCCACTTGATGGCGCAGTAGAGCAAATGAAGCCCCATGATGCTTCGGCCCATGAGCGAACCAATTGGATGGAAAGCTTCAACGCTTCATGAAGCTTCATCTCGCCATCACTACTTATAAGCATTTTCTCTGTTGCTATTATCCTTTTTTATTTTTTAAATACCACGCTGTCCTTCTGATTTGTTAGATGAGGACCCAGACCTTGCAGGCGCCTCTGCCAAGAAGCGGCGAGTGGAGACCTTCAAGCAGAAGGAGAAGAGGAAGAGGGACATGGGTCAAGCCACCTCAGACAAGAACTTCGTCGAGGAAGAGAAAAGGATCCTCAGGCAAAATGACTGAGACGCCCAAGCTGCCCGGCAACAGGGCACCGTGATTTAATCTCTGCAGAGAACATTCACCAACATTAGCAAAGTGGTCAAGTAGGAAGCGAACGTTTTACTATTTTGCAATATTATAGTATTTAGTTTTGTTTTCAAATGTGTTCCAGCTCATTTGAAGGAAAAGCTTTATATCCGTGGGATTTTAGGATAAACAAGAGTTTAGGAAAGTCGCACTGCAGATAAATCTCAACCTAAGATCTTAGATTATGGTAAATCCCTGTAACTGTTTTCCAAATATTTAAAGGAAAATTCCGGTGTGCTACTGTTGTTTTTAAATTTTTGACGAGGGTTTACTTCCCGACTCTTTCAGAGACACTGAAGCCGTTTTCAGACACGAACTCGGGAAAACGTCCGCACTCTTGGGTCCGGACTTTCTCCTGAGTTTACCTTTCACACACACACACAGCAGCAGGAGGTTCTGCTGTCAATCATGTTCACAGCAGCGGGAAAATCTCTGTAATGTAAACTTTCCGCTGTAGAACTCATGTTTTTTGGTTTACACCTCATCGACACACTTACCAACAAAAGCTTCTGAATCCCGTTGTCTTTCCAAGTTGACGTCTCTACGTGTACGACTTCTCTTTTTCTTCCTGAGATATTTGTTTTCTTTGTGTTTTGTCAGTTTTGTGTTTGTCCCGCGTTATAAACGTCCTCAACACGTCCGATCGCTCGCGGTGAATCCTCCAGACAATCTATTGCTGTATTCTCACAGACATCCACTCCAGAGAATGTCCGCAGCAACTGCCTCGGACATTCGTGTTCTTGCGTACAACCCCTCTGGATAATTTTAGGAGATTATCCGGATTTCAGTGAATGTCTGAACGCAGCTTGAAACAAGGGATATCATCACATACAGCTTTAAGCTTTTACCATCACCATTGCTTTACTTCAGAAAACATCATTTACATCACAGGGTGAAATTTAACTTGTTTAATTTTGTCCGATTGCTCTCGTCCCAAATGGAAACGCCAGAAGTAAAAAGTAAACACCTCAGTTTTCCTCTGAATGAGGCATTCGGACCTCCTGCTGTGATGCATTCAAACTTCAGTGTGGTCATGTAGGCTTTGTGTCTTTGCTATTTAACGACTTAAACAATGACGTTGCTGTGGTGGTTTACTTTGCCTGTGAGTTGTCTTGTATTATGCAGAGTATCCACCACTGAGCTCTGACTGTGCTTGTGTTGTGTTGATGCAGTGACTTTCCTTTTAGAAATGTGAGTGAAATGACCGTAAATATGTGGAAAAGGTCATTTTTGCACTGCAGACATGTTGACTTGTCACAGAAGGAAATGCAGATTTGATATTAACTAATGACTGTGTTGTGTTGAAGTGGATCATAACAGTGTGACTGTGAGTCTGCAATCATAATACCAGGGCCTTGAAACCAAAAAGGAAATTCATCCAGGGTTAACGTTATTATTTGTTCCTTGTTTTCTCTGCTGTGACGTGTCAAAATGTCATCAATGTAAAAAAAAAAAGACCTTTCATTTTTAGAAGCGCACGTTCTTCCTGCTAATGGGCACAAGGTGGCGTCCTTAAGCTGATTTAGTATCCACTCCCTTCACGTTAAAGATGAATTCTGCTGCACTTTGATTTAAATGTTGAAATCACAACCAGCGTCTGTGTGAAAAAAGTGGAATTCTGACGAAGGGAGTGACGATCTTCGATTTGGAAGTTTGTCTCATCTCAGTTCTCTTGAGATACTCGATGCATTCGGACTGTTTGTTCAGTCTCGTGTAGCTTGTATTACACACAACACTTTACGTGTGTTCTGAAGAAATAAATGAAAATCAGCTTCGTATATATTTGGTATTAATACGGAGGGTTATTGTAATACTGTACTGTTTTTATGTTTCTGCCCACAAGTCTTCTTATTTCCTGTAAACTGTTGAATATGGAGAATTTTATAGTTTTGTTTTCAGTGAGATATTGTTCATCAAAAACCACATAGGCAATAAAAGATATTTTAATGTCTGTCTTTTAAAAGTGTCTTTAAGTCCATTGTCAAGCACATTCACTATAAAACCAAGTATTACAATTATTTTTTTATTCCTTATTGGTATAATCCAGAGATGACATAATACAATTTCTCCGTCCACTGGAGCAAATATAATCATTTTCTGAAAAAATCCCTTTGCACTTTGCAGGCGTTTAGTGATCAGAGGAACTCCCGGCCTATCTGTCAGCACGGCCTGACATGAAATAGTGGTAAATATGCTTCTGATAAAATTCCAGCCTCCAGGTATGTGCCTGTTCTTGTCTGAAGTGCGTACCTGCTCCTGCACAACAGCAGCAGCCGACCGATGTTATCGAACATATTTACGAACAAATGACTCCTCTCTGCGCCGAGCAGCTGGGTCACGTCCGTCAAAGTTCAAGACGTCTGCCCGTCAGTCCTGCAACCGCAGCCTTCCCAGAAAATGTGTGTTTTGTAAAAATCGCCTCTCCTTGGAATTGTGTGAAAAACTATTCCAGCTTAGTTTTTGAAGCCTCTTTGTGTTGTTGATGTTGTGTTAACAGAGGCATAGACCTAATCTTCATTCATGAGAAAACATCTCAGTCTTAAGTTAGATTGTTGTCACACAAAAAAGCTCAGATAAATATTGCTTCATAAGATTCTCTAAATAAAATGTTACGGTTTAGATTTCACCGGTGGATCAGAACAATTGTGACTCATTAACCAAATTGAAAAGAGTCTTGCCAATAACTCACAAGTTCGTCACAGGAGCCGTTTATCACCGTGACACATTTACTGGAAGGTCAAGACCTCCTAATGGCCATTGAGTATTCAGGGATTTAGCCGCGCTGGCTGCCTACAGCTGCTACTTTCTGACTTACGACATTTTCACACAGTCGGGACGAAATGTCGCAGCTTGTATGGAAATGTAGCTGTGGCTGTTTTCTGGTGCTGTGTCAGGGGAGGGAGTTCATGTTCTCTCCTCTTTTACAAGATGCAGTCTGCAGCCATGGTAACATGTTCACTGTTACAGAACTAATATATGGATTATTAGCCAGTGATATTTACCAGATTCAGCATCTGTAATCAGGTAACATGTTAATTAACACTAGTCATTAGCTTTGCAGGAATATTGTCTCATTACCTGAAATATTGAAGCAGTGGGAATTTGGAGCCGGCGATGGTGCTACTTGAAAATCAGAGAAACTTTTATACTAGCGACTTTAAAAAAGGTCTCAACAATTTCATCCTCTACAGTTGTCAAAATATCTCTATAGCCCATCCACCTATTGTAAAGCTGTTTTACCAAAATTGGCTGCAATTCACCCAGAGGACAATCACAAGGTAGAAATAAATGAATTGATTGGAAGATAACTGATAAAAAAAAAGCCACATTTTTTCTTAATTGTAGCAAAGAAATCAGAAATTAAAAGATAAAAATAAATATCCATTCTGCTAATGCATGCTGATTGGTCACTTCAGGATTTACAATTGATTATTGACAGGCCACTCTTCTTCAATGGTGCAGAGAATCTAAGGAAAGTGAAAGAAGTCGTGGGACCCTCTGAAGATGAATGAGAATGTAAATCTGGCCCCTCCCCCTTAAATTGAACGCATAAAGAAAATTGGCAGAATTTTTGTAAACATCATAAAAGTTGCATTTTGTGGCCTCAGTGCCATTGGCTCCCATTCATTCAGGACTTTACCTCGTTAGCACTCCACCAACACAAGAGTGGAAGTTCTCCCTATATTAGAAAACTGATGAAATGTCAACATCATGTTAGCGATAGAGGAAAAAAATCTGAGAATCACCAAAGTCGGTGTGAATCATCATCTGTGGAGCCATGAATTTCTATATTCAAATTCAAATCAATACATCCAGAGGTTGTTGAGAGTTGGAATGGAATTATCTCGCTATCTCTGCATCAGCTGAGAAACCTGGTTCCACGTGAGTTCCTCATCTGACTTGTTGACCAACCTGCTGTCGGCCCTGGTTGTTGTCTGGAGGCAAACAGTTGCTTTTCACACAAGCAATCAGGCCCATCGCGTGAAACAGATGTTCTGCACAAGAGAAAAACCCGGAGACAAACAGGCTGCTGCTGTAACCTGACATTGGAGTTTTCACTTCAGGTTGGAGCCATGTTAATCAGCGAGTGTTGTTCGTGTGTTGAAATTGCATCTTTTGGAAGAAAGGGGGAGGGGGTCTAAGTTTCCACGCGGCCTCATGGTCCATAAACCACAGGTTAGTCTCTCTCGTCCCATATTGAGCTCTGAGAGGATTTTTTCCAAACGGTGGTCTGGCAGTAACATAATATTGTAATTTGCAGTAACATTGTGGTACAGGCCACTGATTGCAGCTGCATTTTTCCAAACGTTCCCCCCATGTTTGAAGTGGAAATTCCACTTCCATTGGTCTATACCACCCAAGAACATCTGTGGCATTTCATCAGATGTTCAGAAAATAAGTGCATCGGCCAGAATCATGACAAAAAATTCATATGGCAGCCAAACATCTTCAATTGCAGTTTATTTTTACACTCCCTTGCCTGCAAGGAGTTTCTAATTTAGTTACATCTGTTTATTTCATAAAAAGTCTCATCTCTGGCAGAATTTTTACACATTTCCTGTGTGAATGTTGATTTTTTTTGGGGTCTGTTCGTCATATTTGTAGGCCGGCCTGCACCAAACTAGCTTGTATACGCATGTTACATAAGCTGATTAGTTTTAATGGCTGGAGCCACAGAAATGCCAGCAAGACGGAATACCAGAATGTTCCCATGTTCCCTTATGGGCTAGGAAAATATTTTCCTTCTTAAACTAAGTGCACAAACCATTAAAATGCGCCTAGGGTGAGTTTAAGAGCTGAAAACCTACGAGAAGTTGATGTTGTAGAGATAAATGCTTTTAGCAAGACGGTGAAAGTTGTTTCTAAAGTAAGAATCTTGAGCATAATGTGAATAAATTATATTTCTTTTAAAGAATGAATAGGAATCTATGTATTTCAAGGTATTTTACAATTAATAAGCTTATCAGATTGGTAATTTTCTTAAAAACTATAAATAAGTGAGTTTATTATCATCCACAGAGTGGTTCAGTTTTGATTCAGGCAGTATAATCATTAAGATAAAGTTGTAAAACAAAACAAAATCCTCCTTATTGCATAACGACAGCGTTAGGAGAAATGGACGTTAAGAAATGATGGAGAACAGTAGAGACGAGCAGTCTGACGTCCTGTCTGGATGGACATATCAGAGGTTGTTGATAAGGATACAGAGGAGACACAAAGACTGTGCGTGTGAATTCTGTTATCTTGACCCTTGTTCTGTGCTTTTCTCTAATCAGGCTGAGGTGGGTACAGTGAGTTGTGTAAGTCTGCTTACACTCGCACACACACACACACACACACACACACACACACACACACACACACACACACACACACACACACATCCTGTAGTAACTACAGTGTAGTAGTAAGTTGCAGCATCATTCAAAAGCCAGGAATGAATTAGTTATAAGTAGTCTGCTCTGACTGAACTTCTCTGAGTCACTGTGTGTTTGCTTCACAGGTTGTTGAGACCTGGTGTGAACATCAATCCTGAGTTGATCCAATCTGAAGTGGACATCTCTAAGTTCACATGTGAACTCACGCAAGACACATTGAGGACGTGTTTGAGATCGGACCCTTTCAGAGGTGGTCCGGGATGCGTGTGGCCTCAGTCTATTTGCTGCGTGAGCCTGAATGTGTCCGGGGCCACGTACTCTGACTTACAGTTTCATAATGATATGAAAATATTTTTATACCTCTCCGTGTTTCCCATACTATGATTAATTCGTAGCCACTTCGTCAATATTAACCCTGACGGCCTTGTGTTGACTTTCTGTTTTGTTCAAATAGGTAAACACCAGGTTAATACCAGGTCTGCACAGCTGCTTTATTCCCGCTGCCACAGCAAACAAAGGCCATGTTTGGTTTTAATTTTGCTCTGAACCTTCATTCAACAGCCACAGATGTTTGAGCCGACGTGAGCAAACAGGATATTTAGGTTAACATCCCGCTCGGGTTTATCTCTAAGGAGATAAGAACTTATCTGGTCGATGTTTACATGCACAAAATCAAACATTAAATTCAGATATTGACTTATAGTATAGTAAGGATATTATATGGTGTTTTTATAATATTATATAAGTTTAATATAATTCTCCCTAGTGCACTTGAAATACCTTTTGTTTGACATGGAGCTCAGCAGCTCCTTTAAAACTCACAAATTAAGAGACTATATTTAGTACCCGACTGTTTTTCGTATTTGAAGATGGATGACATGACGGCTCCCAAAAGTGAAGCCAAAGTGTCTTGCTTACCCCCTTGTGGCTGGCTGCAGTAAAGCTCATAATCCTCACTTCCTCCATGTTAGTGGATGGGACATAGATTATAGTAAAACATCTTGATACAGTAAAAAGGTTCTGGTAAAACGTAATGAAATGTCATGCTGAGAATGACGCACTGTTGGTCAGGCATGTGTATCAGCGGAACGAAAGATCATCTCTGTCCCCGGCTCCAAATGACATCATTGGCACAAGATGGCAGCGTTCCCAATCAGAATATTTTGGCTTCTTTTTGGACAGTGGGAGGAAGTGGAAACGTGTCATCTGTCTTTATAAACAATCTATGTTCCTGCAGAAATTGAATTCTTCCTTTAATTACACTGTTTTGTGTTAATAGACAGTTTAAATTAACTTGAACTGTTTTGCTGAAAGGTTTTAGCAGGGGCGGCTCCTGGCATAGGCGAAGTAGGCGGTTGCCTAGGGCGCAAAATGCCGAGAGGGCGGCACAAGGGACTGATTTATCATGACGTGACACATGCAATATAAACCAACACATTCACATCACAACATCATCTTCTAAAACCGGGGACGCACCGGAGATAGAAGCGCAGCGAGGCGCCACGAAAGCTGTCCGCTTCCTTTCCGCGCCCATGTTAAATAATTGGGCTGTTCGCACCGGCAGCGCCGCGGCCGTCTCGCGATCTGCAGCGAGGGTTCCGGGGTCTGTTCTATTTTTTTCGCTCGCAGCGAGCAAATCGGGCCGGAAAACACACTGAAAATTGATATATTTCAAACGATCTATCATGTCATTACAGATATGATGTCGGAAATGGCAACAGAGTTGTAAGTGCTGTTGTGGCGATCTCAGGGTATTCTGGCGTGACTTTAATCCAGGACACCAGCAGAGTTGTTTTCTCAAAAATACTTTTAAGGCCGCCGTCATTTGCGATCTCCAGCAGCTGATCTCTTTCTTAACCAGACATGCTGGATTCACCTGGTTTGTTGACAAATGGGTCCGACAAATACCGTGCTGGTTTGTGTTCAGCGAAAAAGTGACGTGACCGAGACAAGCCTCTTGACATGCATAAAGCATGAGTCATAACGCAGAGGATCCGGTAATTTTTCAAAATAAAACGGTTTTATTTTGAAAAATTACCGGATAATAGATAAAACAGAAAACACGTAAAATGTTTATTCTTTCTGTGCGGCCCGGTACCAAATGACCCACACATGGGCCTGTTGCCCTGTTGATTACAATAAATAGGTCTAAAAAATATGTTTATTGTGTTTGACTGTTCAGTACTGTTCATATTCATCATTACATTTAAAAAGCAGACATAAAGACGTGTTAGACTGTGGTAAGAGTTGAAGATGAGTCAAAAAAGGATTAAATTATCAGGTGCACGATTCAGAAAGCACAGCAAAGTAGGGGAGGAGAAGAAAGAACAATATAGAGGTAGAATCACCCCAATTGCGGACATCATTAATGTTTATTTTTGTCGACATGACATGATATGCTGTCACTATAGCTGAGTTCAGACTTTTTATATTTTTATTATATATTTTTATTATTTTTTATAGCTTAGAATTTTGTCTGCCTGTGTGTGCATCTGTTTACAGTCCAAAAGTTCTTGGGGATGCACGACAATTTGCGTGTGTATGTGGGGGGGGGGGCGCCATTCTGAAATCCCGCCTAGGGCGCCAACATTGCCAGGGCCGGCCCTGGGTTTTAGTGTCGGAATGGCTTTTAAACTCTGGTGAGAACTAACTTCTCGGGATAAACTATGTTTTCCCCTGTATGAAAATGACTAAGAAATTATAATATTAAGTGTTTCTTTTAAGTTAAACTAACTCTAACATCTTTAACATGACACTGGTGTGGATATAAATGCAGTGGTGCCCTTTGAGGTTTTTGGTTTTTCTCGGTCAGTAGTAAAATATGAGTGAATGGCTATGACAATGATGTGACAGGGGAACGTAAAGCTCCAGGCTCTTGGCAACGCTGCGCTGACAGGGATCATCCAGACTAATTTATACCCTGAGAAAGGCTTGTGTGCAAGGACATAAATTTAGTTGCGGTGCGTTGAAAAAAAAAGAGGGAAGGCCCATAAACCGTCTGTGACCGAGAGTCAGAGACACAGAGAGAGGGAACAATGGGCAGCCATCAGGAGGAGAGCCCCAACAGCTGCAAAGCCCCATATCACAACACACCCTCACGTGCACACACATATACAATCTCTCTCTCTCTCCTGGTCACACACACGCACACACAATCAGTTCTCTTTCTCATGCACTCTCCATCCAGGTCTTCTGAATGGGGGCCAGCTAAGCAGATGTTCTGCCCACTGCCTGCACAAAGGGCACAAGTGACTGGTGGAGGAAAGAGAAGGAAGAGAAAGTAAAGAGGGGACAACGTTCCTCATTTCCCCTTGAGTCAGCATCACAGCAGCTCCTGAGTTTATATTCATTTAAATCACTGGTTAATGATTAGATGTATTTCTTATTTTTTTCATATATTTATATTTCTATCTTGTACCGACACAAGAGACCTGATGAGTGAAGAAAAATGATGATTTAATATAACAAAATTCATCATTTATGTGCTAACAAATCTGAAATAAAGTAGCTGGCTTAAGTTTTTCCCTTGAGTCAGCATCACAGCAACTCCTGAGTTTATATTCATTTAAATCACTGGTTAATAATTAGATGTATTTCTTATTTTATTCATATATTTGTATTTCTATCTTGTACCGACACAAGAGACCTGATGAGTGAAGTAAAATGATGATTTAATATAACAAAATTTATAATTTTTGTGCTTACAAATCTGAAATAAGGTAGCTCGCTCCAAACTTAAGCCAGCTACTTTATTTCAGATTTGTAAGCACCAAAATTATGATTTAATATTATAAACCTTGAGTCATATTTGCCTCAGCAGTCCAGAGAATAAAATAAAATATACTGAGTTACATTCCACTGCAATCTTACAGCCCAGGTTTCTATTTCCACACACACAACAATCCATCACGTGCGTAACCCTGAGGTTCTCTGAGGTATCACGAGACAGGATCTCCTCGTCAGGCATGTGAAACATCTCCAGTATGAAAATTGCACTGATTTATTGTTGTTAGTCCAAAGAAAGAGAAATCGCTGCTGCCCTGCGGATAGTGTGTTGAACGACTGCAGCGCTTCTTCCCCAACCCGCAGGTCTGTGTCCATCCCGATGTATCATACATCTTTTTCCCCGACACTCGCACCCCCCTCTCCCCCCCTCTCAATTTTTCCCTCTTTCGCACACAAAACGCTCACTATTCAGCCTGCAGGTTTTGACCTGTAAATAACTGCCCAGACAGGGTCTAGTCAGTCAGTCGCGGAGGCAGGCCGAGGCGTCAGGGCCTACACGGCTCCTGCAGAGCAATAACAGATGCTTATCATGTTTTACTGAGGGGAGTGGAGGTGGAGGTGGGTGGTGCTGGTGAGGGGGGGGTGAATGTGGCACATTGGGGCCCTGTGGATGAATGGCCCTGACAATAAATGCCCTCAATCATGGGTAGACTTTAGAAAACACAGACACAGTTATGCCAGAAGTGTTTTAATAGATTCAGATTAAGTTTGAGTGGGTGTGTGTTCTCTTGTTCAGCTATCTTTGTGAGGACCAGTTTGAGCCTACAACCTACGGAGTGAGGACATTTGGGGAAAGAAAGGACATTTTGCCTGGTCCTCATTTTGTGACCCACCTTTAATAGACTGGTTGGTGGTTAAGACTTTTAGGGTTAGGGTAAGATTTAGGTTCAGGTTAGATTTAGGGTTAGGGTTTGGGTGGGGGGCTAGGGAAAGCATTTGCCAATTAGGGTCCTCACTAAGATAGAAGTACAAACATGCATGTGTGTGTGTGTGTGGTGCAGGTATTACTCATATTGTAGGGACCTATGACTTATCTTCCTTATGGGGACAAAAAGGAATCATGTAATCATGACATTTTAAGGTAAAGAAATATGACTTATGAGTTAGGGTTAAGGAAAGTATTAACTATAGTTAAGGTAGAAATAGGTGTGTGTGTGTGTGTGTGTGTGTGTGTGTGTGTGTGTGTGTGTGTGTGTGTGTATATGTTTTTGTTGCCTCTTTAGAACCTTTTCCATCATGAACACTGACCTTGTCAGGATCTGTTGACCTCATGAGGATCACAACCCGGTCATGATGAGGCAAATCATCATTTCTGAGGTCCTGGTTAAGGTCAGGGGTAAGATGTGGATTGTGGTTAGGTTGAGGTCAGAGTGAAAGATAATTTGGTCAGTGTCAAAGTCAGAGATAAGTGTGTTTGTGTGTGGGTGTGTGTGTGTGTGTGTGGGTGTGTGTGTGGTGCAGGTAGTACTCATATTGTGGTGACCTAAATCTGTGTATTTCTTAATGGGACAAAAAGCAAGTCCCTATAATGTAAATCATAACATTTTAAGGTGAAGACATGTTTAAAGGTTAAGGTTAATGTTAGGTTAAGGGTTCGGCAAGTAGCAACTGAGTTAGGTGGGATAAGGTTTTGCTATCCACAATAACTGGAAGGCAATTCAAAGTCCTGATAAGGAAAGCTGCACAAACCTGTGTGTTTGTGTGTTTTTTTGTTGCCTCTTCCACATAAGGATCACAACCCATTCATCATGAGGCAAATCATAATTTCTGATGTCCTGGTTAAGGTCAGGGGTAAGATGTGGATTGTGGTTAGGTTGAGGTCAGAGTTAGACATAAATTGGTCAGTGTCAAAGTCAGAGATAAGTGTGTGTGTGTGTGTGTGTGTGTGTGTGTGTGTGTGTGTGTGTGTGTGTGTGTGTGTGTGTGTGTGTGTGTGTGTGTGTGTGTGTGTGTGTGTGTGCGGTACAGGTATTACTCATATTGTGATGACCTAAATCTGTGTATTTCCTATTGGGGCAAAAAGCAAGTCCCTATAATGTAAATCATAACATTTTAAGGTGAAGACAGGTTTTAGGGGTTAATGTTAGGTTAAGGGTTCGGTAAGTAGCAACTAGGTGGGATAAGATTTTGCTCTCCACAATAACTGGAAGGCAATACAAAGTCCTAATAAGGAAAGCTGCACAAACCTGTGTGTGTGTGTGCGTGTGTGTGCGTGTGTGTGTGTGTGTGTGCACTCATACACCCACTGCAGCTTTTCAGCAGCTCATCCTCTTGCACATTCCTTGCAGAGGCAACAGCAAACAAATGGCTTAAGGTTCAAGTGAAGTATGTTTCATTCCCTCTCGGGCCCACGGGTTGAGCTGCGAGCCGGGACAGGGGTCAGACGCCGGGTCACAGAGGTGAGGATTCCTCAAGATACACTTCAGATAAAAGTGTCACCCCAATAATTGGCAGCGATCCATCACGACGGAGGCTTTCGGGTCGGCGCATAAAAAATAGCATTCGTGTTTGTGTAGTAATGAAGATGAACCTAAAAGTCAAATCCCTCCTGACTTACAGGATTCTGCTCATTTGTTAAAGAGGTAACAAACCAGTCTGAGCTGAGAGGTTATCGCCGTCCTCATCCTTGTTTCTCGCCTCCTTTCTCTGGTTCCTGCAGAGGGTCAAGCACGTTTTCCCCCCTGAGAGCAGAGTTGTTTTCCAGCCGCTGTTTGGTGAATGGCTTCGAAGACACTAGTGAAGGTGATGATTTGAAGTCTGAGCTCAGTGCTCTACGACTGAATTTAATCCACATTTCAGGGACAAATGTGTGTTGAATTTCAATGGAGGAGCCGGAGCTATCACGTTAAATCACCTCAAGATTCAAGATTCAAAACTGAACACTCTTATCCTGGGTGTAAGACTCTATTATATTACATACTTCCATATCATACTACATAGATGTGCTCCTTTACTTTACATAGACTCGACTTTTGGCTCCTCTACAATTATTACCTGCTTACGCATCAATGGATCAATATAATAAAGCTTTATGTACAAAGTCGATTGGAATTGGACTTGGTGAATATCTTATTAATTTAAACAAGAGTTACATTCATCTTTAATAATGATGATTAACACATCTTGGCAAGTTCCTCTTATTTATATCTTATTGTATAAGTGTAAAGTCGAGCTGTGAATATTCAGTTGATTAGTTGATCCTCAGGAGGTTAATCTGCAATTAATTCAAGTAGTAAACACATTTGTGAGGCTTCACATTTCCCCTGGTTCCATATTCTCATTTATATTTGGTGACTTTCTTATGTGATGGTAAACTGTCTGGGTTTTGGGACTATTGCACAAAACAAACTATTTAATAAAACCACTTTATGGAATATTTATGATAATGATTCTATTCTGTACTTTCAAAACACATGAACTGATTTACAGCTGCAGCTTTAGATCATTTCATATTCAACTCGGTTTAAAGTTTGTGTTGAAGAAGCTCTCGTGCAATTTTCTGCAAATAAGAAAACATGTGCAGGGTTGCTGAACTCTGATCCAGGGAAATATTCCAAATGTTTTAGCTGCAATTATGAGGGGAAGGAGAGGTGAGGCGCTAGAGAGGAAGAAGAGAGGGAGGGCAAGTGTGTGTGTGTGTGTGTGGAGCAGAGAGAGGGAGGGAGAGAAAGAGAGGGAGAGAGAGGGGAGGGAGGGAGGGAGGAAAAGTGCGTGTGTTTGTGCAGCAGGGAGATAGATGGGGGGGGGGGCGCTGGAGCAGGGGGAGAGTTAGTACAGTTGAGCAGGGGGAAAGAGAGAGAGAGAGAGAGGTAGTGTAAAGAGAGAGAGAGAGAGAGAGAGAGAGAGGTAGTGTAAAGAGAGAGAGAGAGAGAGAGAGGTAGTGTAAAGAGAGAGAGAGAGAGAGAGAGAGAGAGAGAGAGAGAGAGAGGTAGTGTAAAGAGAGAGAGACAGAGACAGAGAGAGAGAGGTAGTGTAAAGAGAGAGAGAGGTGGTGCAGTCGTGCAAAGAGAGAGAGAGAGAGAGAGTGAGAGAGAGAGAGGGATAGGGAGAGAGCGAGAGAGAGAGAAAGAGAGAGAGGGAGGGAGAGAGGTGGTGCAAAGAGAGAGAGAGAGAGAGAAAGAGAGAGAGAGAGAGGGAGGGATAGGGGGGAGGGAGAGAGAGAGAGAGGTGCTGCAAAGAGAGAGAGAGAGAGGGAGGGAGGGATAGGGGGAGAGAGAGAGATAGGTGCTGCAAAGAGAGAGAGAGAGAGAGAGAGAGAGAAGAGGTAGAACCGAGGCGACCGAGCGGAGGTGACAGAGGAGCATGGAGAGGAGGAGCGCGTCCGCCCGGCGAGCTTTGACGGCGGCGAACGCGCAGATCCCACCCGGTGTTTCCTCTCTGGAGCCCGAGAGCTGAACGGACCCGGGAGGACCTGGACCGGGGCTGGACGCGGAGGAACGCGGAGGAATGGCTGATCCTCTGCGGAGGACTCTACTAGCGAAACTCCGGGGGAAGAAACCCAAGCGAGGGGCGACGCTCGGCGGCGGAGGAGGAGGACTCGGATCTGCTGCGGCGGACGGAAGCCGAGAAGGTAAAGAAAAAGTTTTGCTCCGGGGAAGCTCACTTGAGGCTCCGGTTGTGTGGCTCCCCGCGGAGAGAATGAGCGAGTACGATAATTGTGTTGCCGGGCCCACGGGGCTCCCGGGCCGGGTTGAGGGGCTCCGGGAGAGAGAGGGTGGTCCCCCGGAGCAGAGCAGCGGGGGCAGGGGTCGGGTGGACGAGCAGCTCCCGGGGCTCGGGGGTGATGTGTCCGGGGAGGCGGACGGCAGCCACCGGGGGCTGGGACCGGGGCTCCAGAGGACCCGCTTCGTGTCGGTGCCTCGGCAGCGCAGCGCCGGGGACTCCATCGGGTTCGGGGACAATTCAAACCGGGTTACGAGGCGGGTTGAGCCGCGGACCGGGGCCGGGGAAGCTGCTCCAGAGAGCCGGGTACCTTGCGGTGCTGGGGCCGGGTCGGAGCCCGGGGACGGAGCCGGGTCCCGGCACATGGCCCCGGCTGCAGCGGCCCTGGTGGGACACAACGCGAACCGCAGCTCCCACAACAACCCGGCTCCGGAGCTCATGGATCCGAGCTGCGTGACAAGGAACACGGAGGAAAACATTTTAATCAGAAATATCGAGAGCTACGACCCGGAGTTCGCAGGGGACGTCCGGGGGCCCGTGGGGGGGCCGCTGAGCCCCACGTTCTTCCCCACAGAGCTAGAGATCTGCGACCTCCACAGGGCTTCTCCACCGGCCTCCCTCCGGTTCCCCGGGGACAGCGAGGACGAGGATTACTACGACAATGAAATTCTACCTTTTTATGAAACCATCAGAGTGAACAGTGATCGATGCGAGGCTGCAGACCTGCACCCCCCATCGGGTCGGGACCGAGGAGGCAGTGCCCAGGAGACAGACAGGCTGAGGAACCAGCTGCAGGAGGCCTACTACCTCCTCATCAACGCTATGAACGACATCAACCTGGACGTGCAGCAGGTCGGTGGTGGATCCACGGAGCAGCAGGCCACCTCCTCCTGCAGCTCCCACTCCAGAGACAGTCTGTGCTCCAGGCTGTCGGCCAAGAACATGGACAGTGACTCCTGGTCCTCGGGAGGAGACCACAGCCCCCAGCAGGGGTCTGACACCGACTCGGTCCTGCTGTGCATCAGTGGGAACCCCGAGTCGGGCCTCAGGAGCCGGCTGAGCAGTAAGAGCATGGAGAACCTGACCCACAGCGAGATGAGACCCACGTTACAGCGCTCGGCGAGTGTCGGGGCCATCAGGTACCCGGGTGGCGTCTCGGTATGTGTCAGGGCTCCTGGGACACAGAACCCAGGTGCGTGCTCTGATAAAGAGGCCTCAGAAGCTAGAGAGGGAGTCGGAGACGTGGGCGAGCTGTCGGACGGCAACGCCATCAGCAGCGATGACCTCCTGCAAGAGGCCGGTGGCAGCGGCTCGGTCAACAGCCTCACGGGATCCTCGGACAGCAACGGCGAGGCTTCCACACATCAGAGTCCCAGCAAGCAGGAGCCGAGTGGAGCCGGCGCCCAGGGGCCCAACGCTCCCAACAACAAGGGTCACGGGGTCACCGTCAACAAGATGCAGGAGTGGATGCACAAAGGCCGCCTGCTGTCTTCAGAGATGAAGCAGCGGATAGAGGGCTCGTCTCTGCCTCGGGGTGGAGGCCAGAGCCAGGAGCGGCCCTGTGCCCAGGCTCACCCTGGTGGGTCCAAACCTGGGGTCCAGACAGCAGGCCGAGAGGTCAAGTCTGGAAAGGTCAAATCCCCGACGGTGAAGTCACCTCAGCAGCAGCATCATCATCATCATCATCATCAGCAGCAGCAGCCAGGTAGGAAGGCTACACGGAGTCGCCTCAGCTCCCGTGGATCCTCTCAGATCAGAGACCTCTCACCCTCCTTCCTCACGTCTGATTGTTATCATCCTCCTCCATCATAGTAAACTCCGTCTGGTGGTGGTCCACACTGCACTCCTCCTCCTCCTCCTCTTCTTCTGGATGCAAAGCAAAGGGACGGGACCCCTCAGATCTCTTTGCTTTCCTTTTTTACGACTCTCTAACCGGTGGCGGGTTCTGTCCTCTTTACTAATTTAGGTGCATTTTTAACACTGATTTAATCACATCATCACGTTGTAGGTGAGATCACTCACAGAATAGATCAGTAACAACTAACTCACTCTCCTCTTATAGCTGCGGCGGTGGTTTTGGTGGTGGTGGTGGTGGGTTTGTGTGTATATGTATATGTTTGAATATGTTCAAAATGATAAATGATTGTCTAACCATGCTTTTATATTCTGCCTGTGATGAGGTTTTGAGTATATGAAAACATCTGTGTCCTGAAACCATGTCAGTTTTCTCAATTCAGCTTTAATTTGCAATGGATGGGATGTAAATTAGGCTTTAATACATTTCCCCTGGTATTTAACAGCAGTTCAGTGACATCACCCAGTTCCCGAAATTTGTTGCTGTTAAACTTTCCATTTTTCTCCGCTTGTTAATCCCGGGGACTGTTTGACATTTGAACTCGACACCAAAAACAAACAAACCCCTCGCTCCAGTGCTCCTTCAGAAGCTCCGCCCCTCAAATTCATGCATCGCCACGGCAATGACACGCCGGGGGACTACAGAGCGTGAAAGCGAATATTCAGTTTCTTCAGTAGCTGAAGGGAAACGGACCTTGTATAGTTAATTTTTTCTACAAAACAAAAGCTAGGACCCTTAGTGTGCAGCTAAGCTAACGAGTAAGGCAACATTAGTATTGCATAGTATTTAAAATCATGCATTAGTCCAAATTAATCCACTTTGTTAGCAAACGTGTATTTTTAGATCTTATTGACCAACAAACCCTGCTTCATAGAGTCGCTGCTTCATCGGTCAAACATGTAGAGAGGACGTGACAGTTTCCGAGAGCGAGCAGCTGCAGTCAGACCAACAACATATCTGGGCAAAGCTAGAAAGAAAGTTCGGTATTAAACGGATGGAAACTGAGCAAATGGCTTTGATAAACAATAGCAACCGGGGCTTTGTGAAACAGAAGCAGAGCAAACCTACGCATTGGGCTTCGTGTCTCCTCCTCAGTCGTCTTACGTCACCGTCAGGCTGTGTCTGGTAGATGCTCCTTCCTCATTCCGGCCTTAGTGTAGCCTCCATCTCTCGCTCCTCATCTCCACCTCTCCCTCATCCGCCCTTCTCCTCGTCTTCTACCTGTCGTTCTCTGCAAGAGCCGGAACAATTTCTGTTCTGAGAGGCCTGAGCCACTTTGGTTATTTCCTCTTTGCAGAGCTGAGAAGGTTTATAGATATTAACTTGGCATAAAGGTGTACCCGATTAGAATCGCTCACTCAATTCATCAATTATTTTGCCACAAAGGTTAAAACCAACTCCTCATCCTTGACCTCGGACACTTTAATTGACCAAGAGTCTTGGCACAAGGTCTATTTAGCCACTTTTAAAAGCGTTTGCAGGAATTAATGCTCAGGTCAATAGATGGATAAGAACCTTATTGATCCCGAGGGAAATTTGGTAAACTTTGCAGCCACCTTGCCACGATGCCGAGCTCTATTACTCTAGTTTCACACTGCTTATTTATTTAGTGACCATTTCATTGATTTTTACAGAATGATTTACACTCTGAGTCAATGCTGACCTGAGCTGACTGCAAACAAGGCAGGATCTGAAAAGTGCCTCTGGAAAACTTCTCATTGACATTTGTTGTAGAGATTGTAGAGATTTGTTTCTGCCATTCATTTTTCTCTCCCTCTGTAACAGTTGTGTGTGTGTTTGGATGTTTATGAGCGTGCTGCCATGTGCGCTGGCTTCTGTCGGACTGTCAGGACTCCGTGCTGCTAGAAATAGAGTGAGAGCTCTAAAGCTGCTGAGCGGAACCTTCCGTGTTTGGCCTCCAGCCGCCGTTGGCCCTGCTACTTTTATTCCTCCGGCTCTTTCTTTCCTCTGCTGCCTTTTTGGTTAAAATGAAGACGGGACCCTACTTGATATTAGTTTCCGAGGTTTCTTCCCCACACAAGTCTCATTTTTTCCCCTAACCCCATTTTGCTGAGCGTCCCCCTCTCTCTGTCCCCCACTGAACTTTTCCACAGCTGTGGCCAGAGGAATCCGAAGCAGGAGAAAAGCCACTGCAGTTATTCTTTGTGGTAGTTGTGTGTGTGTGTCTGTGTGTGTGTGTGTGTGTTGGGGAGGGGGGTTGGCTGTCATGTCACTTTCCTCCCCAGTCGTTTGCTCTGGACAGCTCCATGGTAACTTGCATTTTAAAGGGACTTTAGGTTGAATATTTAGGATGCCATTCCTGTTGTTTAACCTGTTTGCGTTGTGTCACTTAATTCTTTTCCATGAATGAGCAAAATGAACGGCGATTAAGTATTTATTAAGGTCAGCTCCGGGCTTACATCGGCACCATGGGCCTCTCAGTGCCTCACAAAGAGCCATTTAAAAGAAAAAAGAAAGAAATGCCAGAAGCTTTCAAAAGCTCCAGTGAACTGCTTGTCTTGGCCGGAAAATCTTCATTGAGTTTTTGGGTCCACTCTTAATTTATGTAAATAATTCTATATTTCAGACTTTCTAAAAATAGTCCTGCTCATCCCCTGGAGTGTTGCTCGGAAATTAAACCTCACTATTATAACACAAGACAAGATATAGGCTTAATTAGACAGGAGCTAATTCATTTTTGTTCTGGCTTGTCCTTTAATTACGGTGTAAATTGTTGCGATCACCCACAGCCGAGCGTGTCACTTCTCATAAATGTGCGGGTGAGGGATACTGTGCACATAGGCAGGAATGTGCACGTCTCTGTATCGAGCGTGCACGTTTGTATCTGCAGCTGGAGGATTTATAGTGTTGTTGTGGTGGGCTGCGGCAGAGCAGTGGCGTGCCGGCAGGCAGGATCCAGGAGTCATGTTTTGGCCAGAACTGAACTCAGGAGCAGTGTGTCAGTCAAACGTGAAGATGAGACGGAGCCATCGACACCACAGACAGAGGAGGTCTCCCACTCACTCTCACTCCCTGCAGGCGGAGAGGACTTTTTGTTTATTTCTGTTTCTTTCAGTCCTCGGGTTCATACTAAGAGAACAATCATCCTGAGTTTGCATGGATGGAAATATTGGCCTCTGCAGCAAAAAGCTGCAGTGAAGGGAAATAAAGTGAGAGGTAGGTTCCTTTGCTTTCTGGCAGAGGAACATGATAAAACTGGCTGCCTTTAAGAACTGGTCTAAAGTGTGACTGAAACGGTGCCTTACAAGAGACATGGAAAGAAAAACTAATAGATTCACTTTTGTGAGATCTCTTTTGGGATTTTGCAGGATCCTGAGAAACTTATGTTAGATGTTGATGCACTTTGCATGCGAGATGTCCGAGAAGGATTCTCAGTGCAAGGGGACAGTCTCCCTTCAAATCCTCTGACCCGGTTGAATTCATTACCAACCAACTGCAGTACTCTGGACAGCTTCAAGGATCCCGGTGGATGTGTGCGAAATGCAAAGAACATGAGCTGATCTCGCAAAACTTTATCAGGATCTCGCAAGTGTTGTTAACACAAAAGTTTCTAGAGATCTTGGGAAAGTTTCTCTCCCTGGGCTCCGTAAGCTTCAGAGTTGTTGGGAGCCAGATTTCATTTCTGTTAGAAAGGGCCAGGCTAGCTGCACTGCAATGTCCAACAGTTCCTCTAAAAGCCAAACACACAGGTATGATAGGTATGAAGTAATGTCAGGATTAGTTTTACGAGGTATTGCTCAACCTTTGGATGACATTTTTTTCTGCCTCCTCAGTGGATTCACAATATCTCTGAGTTGAAGGTGCGGGTGTAACACAATCCTCCTCGACTGCTGTCAGGTCGTGTCAGAACGACTTGGTGTTTGTTCTCCGAACTCTGCCAAACACCTTGTTACCAAGCTGCCGCCCCCCCCCCACCCCCCTCACATAAACACACATGTCTGATGGTGGGAGTTGAATAATTTGTCTTGTCGGGTTTGTCTGCACTTGGACAGATTTATGGAGGATGGTAGCTCTAAAGATGGATCGGGTGATGGCGCAGAAACCCGAGGCATCAGGGTTCATACCGGGAGGGTTTACGAGACGGATGACTCACAGGATGCTGTCTCCGTGTGTGGCCAACACTCGCCGCATGATGGGTTGTTTAATTACCGTTAGCAGTAAAACAAACTTTTAATTGTGTTTAGTCATTTCCACAACATTCCTAGAACATCCAGGTGAGGGGTCGCGCCCGGGTGTACATCTTTCATGAATATAGATTGTGCTACGTCTTTTTTTAACGGTGTATCGACATCGGTGTCGGCCCATCTTCGCCAGAAGCTCTCAAATCTTTTTGTCTTTCCAAGTTGACATCTTCGTCTTCCTCTTCAAGGTCTACGGCATCTCTTCTTCATCCTGAGATATTCTTATTCTTTCAGCTGTGTTCTTGCATAGGCTCAGATTTAACTAGGCGCTTGCAGGACAAGTTCCAGACAACGTCCTGAGCAACTGACTCGGACATTTGCGTTCCATCTCTTTTTTTTTAGGTTATAGTCTCTCCTTTACATTTTTCAAAGAGGTATAGGACGGAGGGGCGACTGGAGGAGCGGGCCACATTGACAGGAATTTGTTCTTCAGCTCTAGAAGCAGTGATATTGGCATTTCGCAGGCAAGTGTTGACGTGTGACGCGACCCCGGACGATCTCGGCTCTGTCAGAGGTAGAAAAAGAAAAATCTACACTGAGAATCCTGATTACCATTTGAATGAGAGGCAACAGGAATGTATGGCACACAGCAAAAGATTCCCTGTGAAGGAGGGAGGGAGGGTGGGTGGGTGGGGGGGTTGAAGAAACTCTGTATACACAACAGAGTGTTGTCTGTGTCGAGGAGAAAACGAGCTGGTGTGTGTTTTGCTCTTCTAAAGAGAGAGGAGGCTTCAAGAAGGAAAAAAGGAATCCAGGAAATAAGAGAGAAGCCTATGGGAAAGTGGATTAAGTGTTGTTGTTTGTCTTTGAGGAGGAAAAAAAAACCCGATTCAGTCACTCAAGAGATTTTAGACGCGAGTGAGTATAATTGGGTTTTACTGTCAGGCTCACATGGCACAGGTTCATACCAGCACATTCAGGAAATCAGCGTCCTTCTTTACAAGTTTGCATTCCTTTCAGCACCTCAGACAAACCCACAGCGCTCCGCCCCCCCCCCGTGCACCTCTCCCTGGCTGCCGTGCTCCTTCACTTCTTCACTTCTCTCACGCAGACGCGCTCGGACCATCTGCTGCCTCCGGGTCACGGGTGCGAGTTTGCTCCGAGCGAACACGTATGATGACCTGTCACGAAAGTCCAATAGACATGGTGTCTGCATTGTGTGAAGAGATATTTGAGGATCACCAGTCTCTCACGCCATAGAAGAACTGAGCCGTTTTCTTATACTTTGACTTTCCAGAAAGCTTTTTGATCTCATTAGAGATGTAAATTAACATTTAACCTGTAAAGAAGGTTTTTAAAATCTTTCCTCCCACTGCCCATAGAGTTTTTTCTATATTGATATTCTGCTGGATTTCATTTTGTCTGATGAATAGGTTACAAGTTGGATTTTCTAAATGCAAAAATTGCAAAACTCAATATTTCTATTTTACTATCAAATAGGATAAATTAATAAGATACTATTAACAAAGCAGACGATTGAGTAATTGTATTTATTTGGAATCCATAAGTTAATGGTTAGTTTTTGTTAATGGCTTCAAATAAAACTTTTTTTTATCTTCCACCTCCACTTGAACCTTTCATATTTCTGTGCCTGAGCCTAAGAAAATGTCTTTTTAATCAAATATGTCAGCCACCACCTTTTAGAGATGGCTTATCTTGAATAAAACTCCCTGTGAACTGTTGAAAATATTATTTTTTTAAGGACGAACCACCCTAATCTGTTTTTCATCAGGCTGAACACTGCACTACAGGGATTCTCTGCTACAGTCCAAGTTATTGAAGTGCAGAAACACTGATGTGCTGATAGAGAGAAGCCGAGAGCAGGAGGATCTGACGGCTCTATATGTGTCGGCGGTGAAAATTGCTGAAATCTCACTTATTAACCTGAAGCAGTCGCCTGCTGCCGCCGCTCAGGGAAGGTGTTGCTCCTGGAGAAGGAGTGTGACACCGGCTGTAAATCTGGAGCTGTGGCCTGGAATGCTGCTCATGTCGGAACACGCTTCCTCTTCCAGTTATGAAAGACCCCTGGAAGAAGATGGCATGCTGACAACAACTCCACGCACAACCACCTCACCTCTGTTTAGTCTTGCGTTAGCAGAGCGTTGGCAGCAGAGTTTGTCTTGGTCCTAAAAATCGTTCCCCTTTCTCTGAGAGAAGTGAATCCGTAATTGATACAATGCTTGTTTACATTTTCACCTAATATTTATCACCTCAATTCCTACAGTTTATTTTGTTCCTCCTCATTTGTGATATTGGTTAACAAAACAAACTTTATGGTATTTGTGTCTTTAAATGTACATTTTGCTTATATATATTTTCTGAATTTACAATTTATTATATATATATATATATATACTCAACCTAAAGCAGTTTAATATAACACTTCCGCCCCGTGAAGGTTAGAATTTACAGTTTTTGTACGCAAAGGTCATCTTGATGTACGTGTGGTTGTGAACAGGATAACACAAAAATTATTTAACTGATTTTCTTGAAACTTGGTAGAAAGGTGTGGACTGGGCTGAGGATGAAACCATTAACTTTTGGAGCAGATTCTTTTGAGGAATAACGTCAAGGATGTTTTTTCACTTTCTTTAACATTGTGAGGGCGTGTTTTGTGAATTTCTCAAGGATTGATGCAGTTATCTTCACGAACGCAATCAAGCATCTATAGATGGCTTTTGTCTCTGAACAGATCAGGACGATGATCCAGATTTTGTGAATCAATATATGTATTTTAAGGAAGATTTTTGCCTGTTTTTAATGTGAGCAGAATCCAGAAACCTATGCTGTCTCTGTTCAGCTTGGAGGGGGATGAGTTCATCTGCTGCAGAGAAAGTTCCCCTTGCTAACTATTAATTAAATGTCTGTAAGAGCCTGTAGTTTTGAACACATGTTCGGCCGTCAAACCCTTTAAGTAAACCCGTCCATAAAGCAAGTTTACAAAACAGTTTAAAGCCCCTGTGCATCTCTGCAGGTTTTCCCGTCACGTAAATATAAATTTTCTTCTCGTACACAGAGTTTAGAGTTGTACGAGGAGCTGCCAGGTCAGAACAGCTGAAAACAAACCGTGACGGGTTATTACAGCCTGCAAGCTCCCGCCTACACATTAACTCAGTCAGCGCAGAGGCAGAAAACATACTTCTTCTCCCTCAGTCAGTGAGTCGGCCCAAGCTAAAGCTGCTCAGCTCCGGCTCCTCAAACACAACATCAACTCCTAATCCCGGCTAATGGAAGCACGATGCCGGCTCCGGTCGTGCAAACACGTTTCAGGCTGGAAAACCGTCTGTAAACATAACATAAAGAGGAAGAAAGAAACACTTCAAGATGTGTCTTTGCACTGTCGCAGTGCGGTGGTCTGTTGGAAAATTAAACGGGGGTGTTTGAGATTAGGGACGCCTTAAAAGTGGCCTCTGTTCGAGCCTCTGAAATCTGTTTTACACGTCCAGCATTGTCTTATAACATCAGCTGGAACACGGAGGAATGGCGTCCCAGCAAAAATCCGCTTCATTCCACCTCTCGTCATATTTCTCCAGCGGAATAAAGTCCGGGACTCGCTTTTTTTGTCATTAGTGGAACTGCAAAGTTGGGAGTTTTTATGGGATTTGGAGGCCGTCGATTATCGCGAGTCAATAGTTGCTTTATGGAAGTTGCCTTGTAGTTCACAGGAGAGCTGGGAGAGCCGCCCGACTTTCAGGGAAAAGCAAATCCCAGCGGAGCCCTCTGCTCTCTCTCTCTGTGCCACTTTCAGGCTTTTGTCAATAAAAGCAGTGAAGCACAAAAGTACATTAGTCTCAATCTATTGAGCCGACGTTATGTAATTGGAAACCATGTGATTTTTTTAAACGTACCTCCTGTGTTCTTCCCCCTGCACTGCTCTGAATTAATAATACACGAAGAGAAAACCCTGTCGGAGCTCATTCTGACTAATTCATTCTGACAATCACACATGCACATGCTCAGACTGGATGCCCCTGAGTTATATTTTGAATTCTTAAAGTGATAATACTCCCTGATCTGTAATGCATGAGGTGCACTTCCTCGAGGAAAAGGGAGAAGTTGTCATTAGAGCATGTGGAAGCTGCCGCCGATCAAAACAGTCTTTAACACGAGTCTGCTGTACGTGTTCGAGCAAGAGCCTGCCCTCAGCACCTCACACACACACACACACACACACACACACCCTAACACACATACACACCATCACACACACACATACGCACACACACACAAACCCGGAGGTTGTTTTTCGAAAAGCAGGTCAGATGATTTGCCGAGCAGCTTTTTGATTTCTACCCTGAAAACTGAATTCTTGACGCACTTGAAGCTATGCAGGCGCTTTTTTTTTGTTGCCTTTGTTTGGCAGATAAAGGCACCATGTCACCATCTCTATTCTTTGTCCTTTTTCACAGTGCACATGTCGCCACCGGCTCTGCACATTGTAAACCCCCTCTCTCTACACACACACACACACACACACACACACACACACACACACACACAAACACACACTTCCCCCTTCAATATATTTTCATAGCTGTAACACCAGCGGTTTCTTGCTCTTCCATTTTTTTGGTTGTTGCTATGAAGATAAGCATCCCCTTATATCTATGAATATGCGGTGGATTGAATCTTTGACATTACAAACTATTCGACAATGTTCTGTCCAGAAACACTTCACGATGAGATGGCAAAGGCAGAGACCAGAATGAGAGGAGAACTCTTTAAAGCCCAATGGCATCGTGTAGTGTGTCAGCACCTCTGGTTTCTTGATGCAGATGTTTTCTTCAAGTGGAAAAGATTCAGATTGTCTGAAATTAAGCAAAAGATTCTTTAACCGAATGCATCTTAATACTGTTTTGAGGATGAATGATGATTAGTTATTTTCCTGCCTCGTGTCAGGAAGTTGTTTTGCTCACATTCTCTCTCTCTCTCTCTCCATCGCCCCCTTCAGCTTTCATTGAGAATGTCCTAACCCCCTTCGCTAACGGCCGCGAGCCGGCCCGCGCGGCCGAGCCCTCGTCACGCCGGCCGCCGCTCACCACCATCACCGTCTCCAAGAAGCGCAACTGGCTGCAGCAGAGCTCCCACGGGAAGAGCCACTGCCCCAAGGACGAGCTGGAGAGAACGCTGGGAGCTGAGGAGGAGGGCTCCCACCAGCCCCCACCTCCCCCCAGTCCCTCCCCGGACCACCTGAGACCCCCAGGGGGAGCGCCGCCGCGGCCGGTCCGCCTGCAGCTGCCTCAGGTTAGCCTCCACATCTTTCTGTCTGCAGGGGTGAGATTTATGGAGGTTACACAACATCCAGCGTGAGGTTGTTGTTCACGCTTTATCTCAGGTTTTAACTCAAACTTTTTTACAACATATCAACTGTTCTTTAATATTGAAACTTCACGTTTACATTCAACAGCACCGGACATGTTTTACGGTTTATTCTTAAACCAAATAAGAAGCATTTACAACAATCAGCTATTTCACTGTTATCAAGTTACTTTTATATATTATTTGTGATTTATATTAGCATTTGTTTAGATTTGTTAAAGTCTTATTCTCTTTTTGATGATATCAATATTCTGTTTACCATATTATAAGTGGTAAACATACAGCACACTGTGATTTTTACAGATAACAAACAGAGGTTTACTTTAGTTTGTTGCAAAATATTCATGGTCAAGTGAATCAATAAGATGTCACAACAAAGTCAGAGAATATTGTTGTATAATGTAGTTCTGCATTTACTTTTGCAACCAATAAGATAAGGACCTTACCTTCAGCTTATTTAGATTAACCAACCGGTTGGCATCATAAAGTATGATTTTCATTCTACTTGCTACAAACTACAAAATTCTACAAACTTTTTTATCCAGGTCATCGTCGGTCAGGCCAAGGTGTCTCCGCCCCCCCGGAGCGTGGACCCGGCCGAGGAGAACGACGCCGACGACGAGGGGGAGATCTGGTACAACCCGATCCCCGAGGACGACGACGCCGACTCGTCTCACCGGCCCCCCGTGCGGCTGCTGGTGCCCCCCCGGACAGAGCTGGAGCGGAGGCCAAGCCGGGCCGGGGACGTGAGTCACGGAGGCAGCGGCGTGCCGGAGGTGCTCGGCGAAGGCGGCGTCGGTGGCGGCGGCGGCTCGGGAGACGGGAGCCAGGGCAACGCTGTACATTCCACAGAGGCACCACATCTGCACAGACAGATGCTCGCGTGCAAACCTCAGGAGGAGGGGGGGCCTTCCAGCAGCAGAGTCACAGGTGAAGTGAAAAGAAAGAAAGCCACCCACACCTTCTCTCATTCTTACTCTCCGTCTTCATTCACTCTTTCCCTCACTTGTTTCAAGCAGTTGCTCGAGAACCAATTAGCGTCGCTGGTGTTGTTCAGCCTGCATCACCTTAAAGGGACTCTCACCTTTGTTGCATTTTTACACTTTTTTTGGATAAGGTTAAATTGGTATTAATAAGGTAATGACACTCTAAAATGCAAAACAGACCCACCAGGAGTAAAAACAAACAATTATTTCACTCTCATAATATTTAGTGAAAACTTCAACCAATACAATTCTTCGGACCGAAGGACCTTATTGGCCGACAGACCTGTCTGTTTGCTGCGTGGACATGCAGGTTTTCCGTCTGCTTCTTGTGGCGCATTCGTGCGTGCGCGGAGGCAGTAGGTTGTAAGTCTGCTTGTAAATAAAGTTTCTTCAAAAAAATTAAAAACACCGGGATGGTTGTAAGTCTGCTTGTGTAAATAAAGTTTCTTAAATAAAACACTGCGGATGGGAACGAGGGGGGTGGGGCATTGGAGGAAGGCGGGATGATTTGAATGTGCTGTAATTCTCAAATGCAACAAAGGTGAGATCGTCCCTTTAACCACAGCTAGCGTTGAAACGTTTCCAATTAAAGGATATACAGACTTATTCAGCTGGTTCACTATCTCTCTGATCACATATATAAAGTACAAAGGCACCGAAATTTTAGTTTTACCGGGATTAAAACCCCAAATTCCTCCAAAATCTCGCCGTAGCCGAGTTCTTCCTTGTGCTGTTGTGTTTGATCAGTGTCGACAGGAGCTGTAGCGCTAATCATATCACTCCATATCAGTGTCCCTCATTAGTTAAACGCAGACAGACACCAGCCAGGAAGGAATTCGGCGCTGGCATTCCTGAAAGGAGAGAATATCCATTTACGTGTGAGTGCAGGTCACACCGAGGGCTGCGAACCTGCTAAATTAGTGGTTGTTAAAGATTTTCAGTCCACAGCTGAATACGAGTCTCTGCAGTTTGTACAGACACACACACACACAAGACACTGATTTATACGTGTGAATGGATTTAGATGCTGATGCATTTGTGTGTTGGTGTGAATTCTTGCCAAGTGTGTTCTATAGCGTCGGCGTAATGATGACAGCCAGCGCGCGGCTCCCTGTCTCTTAATAAGCTCGCTCCGTCTTTCCCGACTTCCGACTCTTTTTGTTCTCTCTGATGTGGCAACATGGGAGTTTGAATCAAGTGGCACATCTTGAGCTGAGCCTATAATTACAAACCCTTTGACAAACACTTCTGTGGCACGCAACAGCCATTTCTAGTCGTTTGAGCACAAAAGCAGAGGAGTGAACGGTCGGGGGGGTGCGCTCGCTGAAACCCAATACGGGAGCTTTAGTGTTTCGCTGCAGCAGATTTACTGCCGGGACGAAGCCCGGAGACGAGCTCAGGGATAAGTTCTGAGAGGGGTTGAAGAGTTGAAACCACAAGTTATTGAGATGGTGGTGTTTAGAAATGAAAGAATATGCTTCTGGCTGCAGATTTTGAATCAGCAGCATCATGAAACCTCTTTCTTTGTCTTGTGGAAGTGGAAAGTCTTAACTCCTCGAGGCGCTGCTTTACCTCCAAAAGCTAATCTGCCCTTGACAAGGACGCAGGTTTTGATTGGCAACCCCCGATAAACTCCTTGATCCTCATCGACTGGCTTCCAACTCCTGGCGCTCGCTGGCATCACGTGTGGCTCAGCCAAAACTCTCCGTCATGAGAAACTTTCCTCGCGGGATTAGGATTAAAACCGGCCGCGAATGAGTCTCAGTGTACCGGCCCAGGAAGGTCGCTAATCACGGCACAGAGAGCTAATTCAGTTTAGGCTATTTCTGCCTGCAGGGTTTGAAAGTTGTTGTTGTCAGTGTCTCCTCGTACCGGGCGAGAAGATGAGTGGATCTGACACTGGAGTTTTTCAGTTTTAACGAAGAGGAAAACTTGTTCTCGGCGGAAACAGATTATTTACAGGAGACACATTTTCCCAGTTTTTCTCTCCTTTTGTGTGTTTCATAGGTTTTTTTTGTGAAGTTCTGCAAAGTTAAAAATCCCAAAGGGAGCTCCGCCTCCTCCCGAATCTCCTGAAACATAAAAACCAAGTGTTTCAGACAGAGGCTGAAGAGAGGAGCTTCAGCAATGGCCAGTTTGAAGAGAGTCATGTGTTTTCTGCACTTAAGGGCATGTAAACCTTTTCAAAATAAAATAATGAACCTAAATTAGACTGTAATATATCTCCTTTAACGTCCAGTAAGCAGTTTTCCTTCAACTTTCCCTTAACTTCCATTCAATCACCTGTGTTTCGTTGACCTCCTGAGATCCGATCCAGTAGCAGGTCTGTGTGGGTCCATTGGTTGTCGGTCTGAAGCTGTGAAACTGGAAGTCATGGTTGTGTTTTTTTTCGTTTTCCCTCCCGCTCCGGAACTGCCTCCCTCTCTGCTGCCTGTTGACTTTGCAACTGATTCCTGTGGGTTTGGCAACGCCATCGTCCCACAGAGCATCAAGGCCGGCTGCGTGTCATCAAAGAGGAAACACTCATTACTCTCTGTGTGTGTGTGTGTGTGTGTGTGTGTGTGTGTGTGTGTGTGTGTGTGTGTGTGTGTGTGTGTGTGTGTGTGTGTGTGTGTGTGTGTGTGTGTGTGTGTGTGTGTGTGTGTGTGTGTGTGTGTGTGTGTGTGTGTGTGTGTGTGTGTGTGTGTGTGTGTGTGTGTGTGTGTGTGTGTGTGCGTGTGTGCGTGCGTGTTGTGTATTTCTGTTGCCACTCTGGGTTTAAATCAAAAGGAATGGTCGGCAGGTTAAACATCGCCTCAGCGTCTCTCTTCATTTTTAGCCTCCTCTAGCTACAAGTGTGTGCGTGTCTCTGTGTGTGTGTTGTGCCTGTTGTAAACACAGTTTGTGTTGGCTGCAGAATGACACTGCACTCCTCCACCTCCTCCTCCTCCTCCTCCTCCTCTCTGAGCTGGTGTGTTGGGGGATGGTGGGCAGGAGTGAAAAGGACAGCAGCTCAATGTGGGCAGCGTTCCCTCTGCTCTGCCTTAGTGTTCTGGTCAAACTGGGACATTTAATTAGTTAAATAAAGTTCCTTTGATTCATTTAGTTTGTTTTCATTTTATATATCAGATGAGTTGAACTCTGGTCTCTTATACTCTGAAACACCAGCTGAAATATGTTCAATCAACTAACTGTAGAATCAGTTTTTACAAGTAGAATGAAAATAATATTTTATGATGCCAACTGGTTGGTTAATCTAAAAAAGACGAAGATAAGGTCCTTATCGTATTGGTTGCAAAAGTTAATGCAGTACTACATTATACAACAATATTGTCTGACTTTGTTGTGACATCTTATTGATTCACTTGACCATGAATATTTTGCAACAAACTAAAGTAGACATCTGTTTGTTGACTGTAAAAATCACAGTGTGCTGTATGTTTACCACTTCTAATGTAGTAAACAGAATATGGCTATCATCAAAAAGAGAATAAGACTTTAACAAATCTAAATAAACAGTAATATAATCACAAATAATATATAAAAGTAACTTGAAAACAGTGAAATAGCTTATTGTTGTAAATGCTTCTTATTTGGTTTAAGAATATACCGTAAAACATGTCCGGTGCTGTTGAATGTTAACGTGAAGTTTCAATATTAAAGAACAGTTGATATGTTGTAAATATCACATTATGAGGAACATCCCCACTTATTTGGAAACGCTCCAGTGCCTCCGAGGGATTAACGAACTTTGACAGAGTCTTCAATGTGCGGCCACGGCGTTGAACTCTTCCTCCGGTTCCTGTGTCTGCTGCTGCATCATGAATCCGATCTGCACACAGACTCCTCTCTCTCTGCCGGGCCAGAACTCCGACAGGCTCCTCGTTGATTGAGCCGGAGCGAGAGCGTCTGCTGAATTAATGAAGCGCTGCAGATGTAGACGACTCCCGGTGGCCATAGTTTCCCCTCTCTTACGACTGGCTGCTTCTTTTTTCCCCCCCTCACCGGATACACTCCAGACTCCTCATTGACTCGACTTTGTGTCCGTCTGAATGCTCTATTTGTGTGGAGAATAATGATTGATGGACTTCGGGGGGGGGGGGTGAGCAGCGGTGCGCTCTCCCGATCTCTTGTTCCCTTCAGCGACTGTTTCGGGGGGAATCTTGACTTGGCCGGCGCTCAGAACGGGATCCGAGGCTATTTCTGGGGGTTGTTGTGGTCGTGCTGCTACAGTTACTTGAGAGTTCAAGCCTCCGAGTTCAAACCTGGAATCTAATCTGGGCTGACGATTGCAAGGTGAGGTCTGGAGGGAGTCAACAGCTTCGGAGGAGGAGGAGGGACATTGTGAGAACAGCACTTCAAACCCCGGAGCAGATTCGGGTCATGTAGTTTTTCCTCATGTCTTTCTCTCCCGGGTCTGTTTCTTCAGTTCATCACCAGAGCAGCTGGAGAACCTGTAATTGTATCTGTGTGCACCAGCACCTCTCCTCACTCTGACAGATTGTACAGGAATCGAAGGTCGTGGCTCACGTTGTGCGGCTCAGCGGGTCGAGCGTTCGATCCCGCTGTGCGTGTGTGTGATGAGAAGTGTTTGAGCCTGCAGGTGGAAATCGAACAGTCAGTGATGAAACCCGTCCGGCTGTTCAATACGACCTCCAGCCTCGTCCGGACTCTGTGTGTTTGAGTCTCGCTGGAGATCATGAAACCAACCGGCTTCTCTCAACTTGTAAAACCTCAGAGGCTTTTCTTTCTTTTACATATTTCACCTGCACCGTGTTATCGACCAGTTGATCAATCGATGAGTTCAAACAGATCTTGATGTTTTTTTTCGTCTGATTGAAAGTTCTCCTCAGTCATTATGTGACGGTACATCAGAGATGTTGTTTTTATGACATTAACGTTTAATTTCTTATGTTTATTTGTTACTTCCATGTTAGCTTTGATTGGAGGGAGTTATCATTGACATTATATTGTGGCTTTACTGTTATGACCATTACCGTTGCCTCTCATAAAACAATTAATTATTATATTTAGATGAAGATTAAATAACTAAATGATCAGACTGGCTAATCAGTACTGGGGAATATTGATAAGAGTAGGAGCATTGTATAAAATCCTAATAAGAGCCTGGTCAATTTATTGGATAGAAGATAAAAATCCTCCATCCAAGACATGTCTTTATCTGAGCTTATGTTTCCTGATATGAAAACTTTAACTTTAAAAAAAGTTCATTTATGTTTACGGTTATTTCTTAATTCAACTTCACATAGGTGGATGTATTTGTGTTTTCCTTTCTATTTAATGGTTTTAACGATAAAGTTTGTGGTTAATCTGTAAAGAATTGAGCCTCAGTTACAAATTTTTCATCATAAAGTTTGATAACAACTTCGTAGGAATCTGTAAATGTTTGATATCTTACATCCGTGTAATAATCTGTACCGGAAATTATTTCCAACTTAATATGAGAGTCTCAGCCCCGACAAAACTTATCGGCCCGGCTCTAATCCTCAAAGTTACCGTGTCTAATGTCGTTTCATTTTCAATTCATTCACCCATTTGCAATGAGGAAGCAATTTCCCTTGGCAGAGCTGCTGTGCAAAATCACATCATCAAATTAGGAACAAATTCCCAGTAGTCGTTCAGTGCCAAACCTGTTTCTGGTTGGCTTTTCAAATAAAAAATAAGTAATTTGTCAGCACATCATTAAGTTCCTCTCGGCGTTGTTTGGACGGCGGCGGCTCGAGGAGGCCGGTGGAGGGGGGAGGGGGGAGGGGGAGTGGGGGGGGGTGACTGTCCAGAATTAGCAGGGCGCTCTTGTCGGTTGAGTTGCAGCCGAGCAGGAATGCCTCCAGCAGTAGGCGAGTTAAGACTACATGAGGGCAGCTTTGGCAGGGGGCCATGTTGTGCTAGTGAGAGGGCCTGCATGCTTGGATATATTAGCCGGGGTTTTGTCACCATTGTAGTGAAGCAGGCCCCTGAAAGGCCGTCGGGCTGGGGACTGATTTAGAGCCGAGAGCAGAGGAAGCAGCGCAGAGCCGCGGCCTCGGTCACCGGGAGAAGAAACCCCGGCACAAGTATGCCATTCACTGGTGTGTTTACCCTCCCCTTGTTTGTCAGCACACCCTGGACCTTTCTGTTTTTACACCGAACGCACACGTGTGGCTGACACACCCACACACTCCAGTGAATGGTGGTTGGACACCGGGAATCAGCAGTTTGTATATCAGTGAAGACTGTCACACAAACAAACACACACATCGACACATGTTTGTCAGCCTGGAACACAACTAGGGTTGCAAAATTCCGGGAATATTCAAAGTTGGAAACTTTCCATGGGAATATACGGGAATATACGGGAATAAACGGGAATAAACGGGAATATATGGGAATTAACGGGAATAAATTGGAAATGTTGTGGGTCATTTATACTAACTGTATTTACCTTGTCATATACAGACATAAATATAAACATTTTGTTGTGTCATAGGCTGATTTGAGCTCTGAGGAAACTTTGGGCACTTGACTACATGCTTCTGCATCGTTGTGTCATTCTTAACATAGGTCTTTGCACAGTATTTGCAAATGTACACAGCCTTTCCTTCTACATTGTTGGAGTGAAATGTCTCCACACATGAGATAGTGCACGTGGCATTGTGAGATATAAATAGTTAGCCAAACAATTGGAATTGTCTGTAAACATATTTTACAATTGATGGATAAATGAATGGAAATAGGCTAGATGAACAATCCTCAATCAGCATGATAATATATTTTCCCCAGTAATATCATGGAAACTTACCTGACTAGTCCTTCACTCTACAGCAGGCCTCAATAGCCCTGCTGTAGAGTGAAGGATGCTGGGAGTTATTATGTGATGGAAGAATGCACAGTGGACGGTTGAAATTCAACGTGCAGCGTGTGTTGCATTCCATACATATTTAAAATAGAGTTTTGAATGATGTTTTTATTGCTCAGCGTTTAATTTGTGTATTTTCTTTTTTTTCAAAATTCCCAAAATTCCCGAGCTAAACTTCCCATGGAAAGTTTCCGGAAATTTACCGGAAACTTTCCGCCCCTTTGCAACCCTAAACACAACACAGTTTTTTCTGAAGGTCGACCATCATTATTCGATTATTATTTATTGACATTGGCTAGAGCGACGATTTGTTGGTTGTAAAAATCTATCAGCCAAATTAGATAATGGGTCTGTCACAATCTCACACACACACACACACACACTCACAGACACACACACACACACACACACTCGTCCTGCACCTGTCTGGAGCCAGCATTGTGATAAACCCTCGTCATAAATTCCTGACCTTTGTTAAGAGGTGTCAGTGGCCGGGTGGCTGAGGAGGGCCACGGGGTCACAGAGGGCATGTGTGTGTGTGTGTTTGTCTTTATGTTTAGCATATTTACATGCACTCTCTCTTTGGGCTACAGTAATATGCTGAGTGCATGTGCATGGTAAAGTGCTTTGGGGGGGGGGGTCGGGCACAGTCGCTCAGCTCAGGTGTCAGCCAGAGGAATGTGGACCTTTCGCCCTTTGACCCTGGAACATGGCCCTGGAGGGTTGGGTGTCAAACCATCGCCCCTGAACCTCAGCTAGTGAGGTGTCACGTTGCTCTGCTGGCTGCTGCCACAAGGCCAAAGGCTGGAGGAGACTCTGCTGCGTGTGTGTGTGTGTGTTTGTTTGTGTGTGTGTGTGTGTGTGTGTGCGTGTGTGTGTGAAGCCACAGTCATTAACAATGCAACAGTCATTAACTTTGTCAGAAGCTGGTGGACGTTGCCCCAGTTCATGGGGATTTTCTAAGGAATGGAACACCGGGGGAGGTTGTTTTGATTCTCACAGTTTATGGATTGTGTTAGAGAAGTAAACAGGCATCAATGTGGGTCATAATTCTCATTTAATAATATTGATTCAAAGGAGACGGTTACTGTTTTGTTGTTGTTGCGATTTTTCATGTTGTCAGATCTAGTAGTTTGGTTAAAATCACAATAATATGAATATTTTTCGTATTATATACACATTTTACAATTAGAACTGACTATTGAACCTTTATGAAGTCAGATTATTAAGTATTAAGAAGTGCGAAGAACCGATAGTTGATCATTTTGATGATGCATGGATGAGTTTGGTTGTTTGTTCAATAACAAAATCTACAAAACGATATTAGGTACTGACAAAGGTATAGTTTTGATTGTGAAACTGAAGTATTGCCATCAATTTCATTACAATATCTAGCTATATTCATGAATACAGTAAGAATGTGCAAGATCATATGTTGACTAATCATATTCATTTTCATTTAAAATCAATTTCTGATTGTTATTGGCTGTAATTTAATTCCTTAACATGGACAATAACAAAAAAACATTATAATCAACCTGATTCAACTGATGAAGGAGAGAAACAGTAACACTAGCAGGCCCCAGGTGGTTTCACAATAATAAATAATTTCCAGTTTAAACAAGACACAGGAGTCTGATTACTGTAAACAGACTAGAATAACACTCTGTAGAGTAAATGCCACCACCAAGGCCACATGATCTTACACATGATTGTCTAGTTTTCATAGTAGTAATATTGAAAAGAAGAAATGATCTGATAACCTAATTGATCTATTTGTCATACAACAAAATCAAGATCTGTGGATTACTTCCCTGAAAAAATAACTAAAAGTTTGAAAAATGCTGTATGTTGCAATGTGGATAATTAATTTGCCTTTGTGCCAAAATGTAATGGTTTCTTTCAAAGCTCAGGCTCCTTCAGTCCACCAAGTTTTGTGTAATTCATGTTTGTAGTCTTTGTGTAACTCTGCTGAAAAACAAACAAGTCAATAAACGAAGAGGTGAAAAAACTCTGGTGGCAACACTGGCATCTTGTACACGGCCACAGACAGCCTCTCTTAATGTGACGCTTTTTTTTTTTTTTAGAACTTTATTGAAGAGAAACACAAACATTCCTTGACAACATCACAAATTATATATGACAGACTGATTAGTGAAAAATAATAAAGAAATAAAGAAATAAATGGACAGTTAAGACATTCCATGGTACCACAGGATTCCCCTCAGTTAGAGAGGTATCCTGCAATAGGTAGCCACCTCCTCACAAAAACATCAGACCTTAATTGTAATTGAGCAGTTAAAGCCTCCATTCCATACACCTCCCTTAGCTTCTGTTTCCACTGTGCCACTGTAGGTGGCTGTGGATTCAACCATTTTATTGTCACCATTTTCCTAGCAGTCATCAAGAATATATGTAAGAAGTGCTCTTGGTCTCTTGTGTACATGCCTTCAGGAGTTAGATCGAAAAGAAACTGACTTGGGGTGAATAGTATATTAATTCCCAAAACGTTATCTATCTCGCTCTTTATCCCCTTCCAGAAAGGAGTGGTCGCCAACCATTCCACATCGTCTCCAGCAGTATATTGCCGCTGGATTATCTGCAAATTTAAAGACCACGGAGGGCGTCTTAAAGAACCTAGTCTTCATCTAATGTGACGCATTTTAAAGCAATGACTGTTTTTAAGATGTCTATCAAATATACAACACAATCCACAGCAGTGTGATCCATTGCAGTTTTGCAGATACTCACTTCATAGAGCTTCAGATTATATAAGAACATGGAAATAGTGGAACCGTGTTTCATGTACAAGTGACTCCTCTGTTTCCAGACCTGAGCCGCACCCCTCTGTTTACCCGACCCCTCCCCAGATGTTGTTTGGTTGGATTTGCACCTCCGCCCCTCTTCTCACTGCGCCCCTGTGTGTCTGTTATTGGCAGGAAGCCGTGACAGGGAAAGTTATTCAGCTACGAGGGGGAAAAAGGAGGCTAAACATGGTTTTGGTTTGGAATGCGCGAGAACAGCCGTGTTCGTTTGTACATTCAGCAACCGGCCTGCCAGCCTTGCAGTCGCCCATCCAGACCTCGGAGGGCCTGGACAAGGGGAGCCTTTGTCCCCCATCTGCAGGCTACACCCTGCCCTGCTCCTGCCCCCCCCCGGCTCTCCCTCCTCTCCATCCTCGGCCTCCCTCCCTTTTCACTCGCGGACCCTCGTCCCAGAATAGCACAGCAGGTCCCTTCTGAAAATAGAGCTGGTGATGTTGGCAGGGTCAAGCTCTCCCTCGCTCTTCTTTCTACTTTCTATCTCTCCCCCTCTCCCTCAGGATCACCCTTTCTTTCTGGGATGTATTCAGAGAAAGTAATTAGCCGGTTAAAACAAATAATTGATTTTCATTCAAATTTATTGCATTCAGACTCTACGCAGTAAGAATTTACATCATAATAAAAGTATTTAACGTCTTAATATCTGTTCAGCCCCTCGACTTGGTGCCTTGTGTAATATCTAGGCCAGGTCTGGAAGCACTCAGGCAGGAGAGCTTCAAAAGTTAAATTCTTCCCACTAAGTCATGTGGTCGAGCTCTAATCTCCCATTAACTCACGCAGTGAAGTATTACCAATAAAGATTATAAAGCCCAGGTTAGCCACAGAGGAAATCTTATTAAAAGAGCCCTGGATGTAGAAAGGAGCTGTTTTTCTGTTTGAGAGAGGCCCTCACCTCCTGATGGGGGAATAGCAGGATGCCCAGAATTTGACAAATTCCATGTACATCACTCAAATCGAAGCTGGCAGATTTTTTTTTTCGCCTAGAAAATGGCTGAAAGGATTTCCTCCAGTCGCGTGATGGGGCTCGTAAACACTGGAGTAGATGTGATTCTTTGAAGTTAATGTTTGTGCTGCTGCAGCTACTGAACAGACACATTGTGCAAGGTGCACTGGTCCATCTGTTGTTATTATCTGTAATATGACTGTGGACATACAGGCTGCACAAATAAGAAACAGTTAAGTCAATAATTCCCTGGCTCTTAAAGCTGCTGTAATTGGTATTTTTATACGAACAATGGATCAAGTCACCGTGTGCATCTGAAAACAGTTGAATTTTGAGAACCACGATTCAATGCAACGGTTGTTTGTGTGTCTTTGAGCACATTGTTTTGGTTTTATTGCCCCTCAGCTTTCCTGTTTTGAATCACTTACTGTTCTCATCACAGTAATTTCCAGCTGTTTGAACTCATAGACTACGCGTCTCCTCTTCCTCCCACTATCCAGAAAGGAGGACAAAATGTCCTGGATACAAAACTCTGCCTGAGAGTCGCGTGCGGACTGTTACCTCAACTGGGTTCATGCGCTACCAGTCTTGAAGAAATAAAAGCTAATGCACCCAGGACAAAGGCGGGACAATTTTATTTGTCAACAATACACCTGGCATTCTATTGGTGGAGGAACTTTGACAGATATCCAAGTGCAAAGAAGCAGCAAGAGTGTGAGGAGAAGACTGGAAGGTGGAGCGCAGGAAATCTGAGTGCAAGTGCACGGTTAGAGCGCAAGCAGAGCGAATGTAAAATCAACAAGTCCTGACAGCAGCCAGCCACCAGGGGACTATTGAGACACTTTTGTTGTTACGTTATTGTTTGGATACTGTGATGTCATCCATCTTCATATAAAGGCTATGTTCAAAAAACTCTGTATGCTACCTGTCCATCGCTAGCTGAAGAATATGGTGGAGCTTTAGCAGGTAAAAACCAAACCTCAGTAGAAGATGTTGACACCAAAACTGACCTCAATACGTTGGACTTAATACTTTTCCTGTTTTCCATCAACGCCAAACGAGTGTCAGCGGTGATCCCTGGCGAACAGATTGGCCTTAACCACCTCATGAGGTGATAGTATGTCATGTCAGTGTGACTGCCACTTCACTACAGTAGACTAAACATGTTCTAGACCCTGACATTTCCCGGTGTAGACGTCTAGTTGGGCGAGAGCTGCCTTCAAGGTCCGGCCCAACTTGAATAATCACCGAGTCACTTCAGCTCTGCACCTGAAACATTCGATGTCTCCACCCACAACGTTTCCCTGCTTATCTGTTTCTTCACTGGAGCTGCAGCCAATGACGTGTCTCTAAAATCTGAATAAAGTACATTCAAGGCCCCAAGGAAACTTTTTGGTGAACAATTGAATTTTCTGTTTCTTTAAAACCATCAATTAGACAAATTGCTGTCTAGGTTTACATCTATAGACTGTAACTGTATGGTATGGGGCTGGAATGTTTATGTGAAGCGTCGCCTGCTCAGTGTAAATCTGTCAGAGGATTACTGGGTTGCATTTAAATCTAATCGCTTGATGATGTGCCGCGGAGGTGTAGGGCTTTTCTAGGAGACTGTTAATTATGGCTCTTTGGTTTTTCACTCGTCTCTCTCCTGGGAATCTTCACTGAACATCTGAACAGCTTCTCGGAGCTGGATTTTCCTGCAAAAACCAAGCGTCGATAGAATTTTGTAATTCAAAACGCGTCAGCTTCCCCTTTTAACCAAGCTTTCTCTTCATGTCCTCTACAGATGGAGCCGAGCTGCCCAACGCCGTCGGCTTCTCGCCTCCCTCCAGCCCAAACCCGACCAAGAAGAGCAGCTCCATCAACTGGTCCTTCCCAGACAAGATCAAGTCCCCGCGCACCGTCAGGAAGATCTCCATGAGGATGAAGAAGCTCCCGGAGCTGAGCCGCAAACTCAGTGTCAAGGGGACATCGAGCGGCAGCAGCAGCAGCAACAACGGCAGCAGTCAGCCGGAGCCTCGGGCCCATTCTCCCAGAAACAACTCAGAGACCGTCTCCCAGACCTCCGGCCCTCCTCGGTTGACGGCGCCCGGCGGTGGGCAGGCGAGCCGGAACGTGATTTCGCGCTACCACCTGGACAGCAGTGTGTCCATGCAGCACAGCTTCAGCAAGAAGAAAAGCAACGGCAGCTCCAAGTCCGCCAGCAAAGGAGGCTACCTCAGCGATGGGGACTCACCGGAGCTGGTGGCCAAATCCGGGAAGCACGGCGCCTCGGAGGGGAAGGGAGGGAAAGGCAAGGAGGTGGAAGCAGGAGGGAGCTCGAAACTCAACGGCACCGAGCTGGACATCGATGCTTTCCGCCATTACAGCTTCACGGAGCAGCCCAAGTGCAGCCAGTACATCTCTGGACTCATGAGTCTGCACTTTTACGGCGCCGAGGACCTCAAACCTCCGCGAGTCGACTCCCGAGACGTCTACTGCGCCATCCAAGTGGACTCGGTCAACAAGGCCCGGACCGCCCTCCTCACGTGCCGCACCTCCTTCCTGGATATGGACCACACGTTCAACATCGAGCTGGAGAACGCCCAGCACTTGAAGCTGGTGGTGTTCAGCTGGGAGCCCACGCCGCGACGGAACCGCGTCTGCTGCCACGGCACGGTGGTGCTGCCGGCGCTCTTCCGGGTCACGCGCTCCCACCAGCTGGCGGTGAAGCTGGAGCCGCGGGGGCTGATCTACGTCAAGCTGAACCTGATGGAGCAGTGGCAGAACTCGCTGGACGGCCGGTTTGGCGGAGACAGGGAGCCCAAGGTGTTTGGCGTGGAGGTGTGGCGGGTGGTGGAGAGGGAGAACACGGGACTGATGGTGCCGCTGCTCATCAACAAGTGCATCAACGAGATCGAGAAGAGAGGCTGCCAGGTGAGTTCACCGAGTTCCACTTCTCCTGCCACTCACAAGTCAAACAAGTGAATCTGATTAACATAGGGTTGCAAAATTCCGGGAATATTCAAAGTTGGAAACTTTCCATGGGAATTAACGGGAATATACGGGAATTAACGGGAATAAACTGGAAATGTTGTGGGTAATTTATACTAACTGTATTTACCTTGTCATATACAGACATAAATATAAACATTTTGTTGTGTCATAGGCTGATTTGAGCCCTGAGGAAACTTTGGGCACTTGACTATATGCTTCTGCATCGTTGTGTCATTCTTAACGTAGGTCATTGCACAGTATTTGCAAATGTACACAGCCTTTCCTTCTACATTGGATGGGGTGAAATGTCTCCACACATGAGAGAGTGCACGTGGCATTGTTCTATAGAATAAGTAATATCATGGAAACTTACCTGACTAGTCCTGCACACTACAGCAGGCCTCAATAGCCCTGCTGTAGAGTGAAGGATGCTGGGAATTATCTGTGCATGTGATGGAAGAATGCACAGTGGAGGGTTGAAACTCAGCGTCCAGCGTGTGCTGTATTCCATACATCTTTAAAATAGAGTTTTGAATGATGTTTTTATTGCTCAGTGTTTAATTTGTGTAGTTTTTTTTTTTCAAAATTCCAGAGCTAAACTTCCCATGGAAAGTTTCCGGAAATTTACCGGAAACTTTCCGCCCCTTTGCAACCCTAGATTAACGCTGCAGCTTTTATCACCTCCACCGAGGAGGTTATGTTTATCGCTGTCTGTTTGCCGGGAGCAGGATCCTATTATGTGGAAAATATGGATGGAAACCACTCTAATCCTGTTATGTAAATAGAAAAAATAGACGTGGATCCATTTGAAGAAAAAGGCTGCGGGACATTTTTTCCATAATGCCTTGTTGCATGAGAGTGAAAGAGAAGTGGTGGAGGAGTAATCCTACATGTAGAGCATCCTTTCAGCTTTGTGCTGTGTGTGTTCGCCCTGCAGCCGGTCGTGTTGCCGGGGCGACCGGCATCAGCAGCAAAGATACAGGAGACGTTCGGTGCATCGTGATGTCACCGAGCTCCCGAGGCAGAGCGCTCTTTTATCCACAGAGGAGAAAGACTCAGGATTGACAGACTGTTGTTGTGGCGAAGTGGGAGTGGATCATGTGATCATCAGCTCCCCCCCTCTCCCCACTTCTGTGTTTTATGTGCTCTTTGAAGAACGTAAGAAAAAGAGGCGGCGGCGTTCCTCCTAATTAGATCCGAGACAGCGGCAGTAAAAGTGTCTGGACACCGCTCCCGACTGATCCCTCTAAGGGGGTGGGGGGGTAGCAGGGGGGTGGGGTACATGCCAGGGGTAGTGGGGGCCTCGGGCAAAAACATTAGACCTCTCCAAAGCAGCCTGTCTGTCAAAACGAGACCCCGCCCTCAGTCACTTCAAGTGGAAAAAGATCAAAGTTAATGATTTATTTAATTATTATCCTCAAAGTAGATCCTTAGTTTGTGAGTCAGAGTTAGAATTGGGTTTAAAAGTAATAAAATGTAATTAAGAAGCTCAATATGACAGCTTCAAACTGCATCTTTTATCCAATCAAGACACTCGGATATTTAATTTACGATAACTTCATTACAAAATAGACAAAAGCATCAAACAAGGATAAGGATAGGCCTTTTTTGATAATTAACAATAAACTGATTATTATAATTGTAGTTTATTCGTGTTCTATTCTGCAATAATTTGATAAGTCAACTCAACATTTCAATTTTAGATTTAGATTTATTTCTTTATTTATCCACACAACGGGGAAATTCACTTGTTACAGCAAAATAAGAGAAAAACAGAATTTAAATAACAGTGCCGAAGCACAATAAAAAAGATCAAAATATATACACTTACTAAACTACACATAATGAGAGTACAGAAACAAAAACAAAAACAACCTGCAGAACAGACACTGTGCAAAAGCAGGTACTGGGGAGAAAGTGGAATGATGTAAGTGTTATTGTAATGAAAACAAAAATATTATAAGTAATATTGCAACAGTAGTGACCATGATACAGAAAATAATTAAAAAGTAAGTGACCATAATATAAATAATACTACAAGATAGCATAATGGAAATATAAATATTGCAATGTAACCATTATAAGTGACCATGATACAACTCTACCTTTCTTTTCATTCTCAGGTTCAATCTGGTCAATTTGAGAACTAACCTGAGAAAAGGGATCTTTGAGGTTCCTCCCAAAGAATTCTTTATCTATATTCAACTTTCCCTTTTAAGATTTTTTAAAAAAGTTGAACCTAATCTCCCCCTTCATGTTGTGTTATGTTGTATTTGTGCTTCAATGCATCGTGACCATACATGTGCTGGATCTTCCCAGAAGTCCTGTTGTCGCTCTGAGGGAATCTGTCTGAGCTGCATTGAGGTCAAGTTCACCTCTGTGACCTCCTCCTGGTCCAGCTGCAGATTCCTCTGAAGCTTCTCCATCTCTTCTCTCGGGTTTCTCTCTGTTTCTAACTCGCTCTGCTCACATCAGGATCCCCATCTGTTTCTGTCTCTCCTCGTCTGCCTCTGTTTTGTCTCTCTCTCTCCTTCTGTCTCCATTCAGTCTGACACTTTTGTCTCATGTCCCTCGCAGTGTTTTGCTCTAATCACCCCCCGCCCCTTCTTTAATTACACAGAGGCTATCAGGGTATCAGGGTATCAGTCAGAGATCAAGTGTAAGTGCTCCCCCCAGGTTTCAGGCGGACAGGGGTCAGGACGGGGTTGACACCGGATCTCGGAGGAATGCTCGGGTTGTGTCACCGAAGCACGAACAGCCCGACGTGAAGCCGAGCGCTTAACAAATGATTATGTGGATCTTTGATGGAGTCTCTCTTTCAGAGTCTCTGAGAACTACGTGTCCTCGGGGCTTCCTCTGGCTTTTATGACGCAGGGAGGATTGTGGGTGTTTTGAAAGGACTGCAGAGACGGGAGTTTTGCTGGGGGAGAGACCATTAGAGAGAGAGATATCTTTTAAAAGGAGCCACAGTGACATATATACATGTGAGGGAAAGAGGAACATGGGTTGTGACGTGTTGTGAACAGATAAACAGCAGCTTCATTTTGGACAAAACCAGAATCTTGACACAACAGGAATGTTAAAGATAGATTTTTATATCGATTTAGTAGATTAATCATGCTTAGGGTTGCAAAATTCCGGGAATATTCAAAGTTGAATACTTTCAATGGGAATTAACAGGAATTAACGGGAATATACGGGAATTAACGGGAATTAACGGGAATAAACTGGAAATGTTGTGGGTAATTTATACTAACTGTATTTACCTTGTCATATACAGACATAAATATAAACATTTTGTTGTGTCATAGGCTGATTTGAGCCCTGAGGAAACTTTGAGCACTTGACTATATGCTTCTGCATCGTTGTGTCATTCTTAACATAGGTCTTTGCACAGTATTTGCAAATGTACACAGCCTTTCCTTCTACATTGGATGGGGTGAAATGTCTCCACACGTGAGATAGTGCACGTGGCATTGTTCTGTAGAATAAGATGAGAAAAACGTTTGTAAAAAAACACTAATGCAATGCCAGAGATATAAATAGTTAGCCAAACAATTGGAATCGTCTGTAAACATATTTTACAATTGATGGCTAAATGAATGGAAATAGGCTAGATGAACAGATGAACAATCCTCAATCAGCATGCTAATATATTTTCCCCAGTAATATCATTGAAACTTACCTGACTAGTCCTGCACACTACAGCAGGCCTCAATAGCCCTGCTGTAGAGTGAAGGATGCTGGGAGTTATCTGTGCATGTGATGGAAGAATGACCAGTGCAGGGTTGAAACTCAACGTTCCATACATCTTTAAAATAGAGTTTTGAATGATGTTTTTATTACTCAGTGTTTAATTTCCGTATTTTTTTTTTTTTTTCAAAATTCCCAAAATCCGGAAACTTTCCGGAAAGTTTCCGCCCCTTTGCAACCCTAATCATACTTGCAAATATTCTGACATTTTATAGACGACATAAAAATGGATTAATTGACCAAATAATCAGCTGATGAGATGATGGTAAAGATAATGGCTCTGCACACGTCAGATCCTTGCACCAGGAGACGAGAAATGTCCTCTCGCCATTTCTTGTCTCCTGGTTTTTGTCGCCCCTCTTTCCAGAAGCTAGTGTTTGTGTGTGCGTACGTTTGTGTACTTTCTAAATCCTCTCCTTGTGCCAGAAGAGGCGTTTGTGTTATCGTGTTATAAAGGTGAGAACAGAAGATGATTTTACTGCGGGTGCCTGTTAGAAACGTGTCTCATGTTTATGGGAAGTAAATTACTTTTTACTCGTTCTGTTTTGATATAGTAAAAAAACTGAGGGTCTCAGTTGAAGGAGCCTCCTCCACTTGGAGGGTCCTGGTCTTGTGGTCTTTGTGTCGGCCTCCCTCCACATGCAGGTCCCAGCCGGTGCAGCTTGTTGTGTTGCCCGGCAGCCGAGGTGCACGAGTGCGAGCCCTCTCTTTCTGCTCACAGCTGTTCCCCGCTTGCACTCGGGTTCCCCCCCCCCTCCACTGCCCCATAGAGTGAGACTCTCTCTCTTTTTTTTTTCTGAATGGACTTGTTGTTCATTGTGCCCAGTGACTTGTGTTTACTCTCACACAAAGACAAATCCCGGCCTAATCGGTGCTCGGCTCTGCCTCTCGTGCGACCGGGAGACGTTTGCTCTGCTCCTCCGCTGGAGCCCGGAAAGGCCAGCAGGGCGTGTGTGTGTCTGTGTGCGTGTGTGTGTCTGTGTGTGTGTGTGTGTGAGTGTGTGTGTATGTTTGTGTGGATCCGGACTCGACCCGCCATTCACAGCCCACTGACTTAATACGTTACCGGGGCAACCACACCAGTCGGTCTGCTATGCCACATACCAGACGGACACATGTAGGAGAAATTATGGTATGTCTGCAGCCGGGGCCTAATCCCAACATAACAAAGAGACCACTGGTGCCGAGTTTCAACTCTCAAATGTCAACGTCTTGAGGAAATTGCTTCAGAAGTTCCTCCAGGTCACACGCCAGAGTTCCTGCGTGAAGAAGCATAAATGTTTTACGGCCGAGTGTTTCCATTTTTAATGCTGAGCTGTCTGCCCGGCTTCCAGAGCAGCGTGCGTGTTTATCCATTCAGTCATAAGGACGTGACACTTTTATTACACCTCAGAGCACGTTTACATTTCCAAACGAGCCAAGTGATGAAACCAGGTCCACAGACAAACTGAGTATTAAGCCACTGACGGCTTTTTTAAGAACAAAGTTTCAAGTTTAGAACGGAGACGATATCTCTTGAAAGAGGAAATGACAAAATAGTTGTTTTTCCAATTTAAAGGTTGAAGTCTTAAACTATAAAACACATCCACCACCTCAGTGAGACACAGGGTTTCACTGCCATAGTGTTTTATTGGTTATAGTCTGACTCCTGGAGAATGCTTGACAACCAGAAGGGCGGGGGGGGCTCGGAGTGTGCACACTTCCACAAACGATAACAGCCTATCTCACTATGTCAAAGAAGGTTAAACTGCTCCAAAAGTTAATGGGTTCTTCTTTGGGTCATGGCCCCAAATGGTCGAGACATTTTTATTTCATCCAGCCTGAGCTTGTTTCACTGGTTTGTAATTTGTGCAACATAACGTCTGCATCAACATTTTGTCCAATAGCAGAGAAGAACCCTGTGAGCGTGCTCGTCGATATTCGTCCGTTATCGTTGTTGTTCATATTTTAGAAACGTGTCCGACGAGAGCGGACGAGAGGCTCAGACACAGAGGGAAAAGTTAGTTTTGGAAAATATCTACATTAGTTTGGACAGGGGCATATATCTGTCGCACTTTGCCGAAGGAGGCCTCCACCTTCCAAATCGATTATGCCTTTTTTAAAAACCTGATGATAAACGATATCAGACAAGGAGCTGCTGCTTCTCGTCAATGACGCCGACCAATTTGTTCCAATAAGTTGTCGTTTTGTGGAGACACAGCCGACTGGAGTTTTGTGCGTTTCTGTTCAAGTCCTTTTGGCTCCTCTCCAGCACGTTGTCGGCGCTCGGCTGTAGAACGTGATCGATGAGGCTGTAAAGATGTCAACTGACTGACTCCAGAGCCATCCATGTGTATTTGACCTATTTGTGTGTCTGTGTGTGTGTGTGTGTGCGCAGGTGGTGGGCCTCTACCGTCTGTGTGGATCTGCGGCGGTGAAGAAGGAGCTCCGGGAGGCGTTCGAGAGGGACAGCTACGCACTGGAGCTTTGTGAAAACACGTATCCCGACATCAACGTCATCACAGGTAAACCGAGCCGCGGCCGCAGAGAAACATGAAACCATGAAAGTGATCGTCTCGCTCCGGTGTCTTTCTGCTCTCGGTTTGCAAAATATCATCTTTCCCACATTCCACCGGGGTTTTCAGGCCAAGTTTCTCAGCAACCACGTTGTTGTTTTTTCGTCCTGAAAAACAACAAGATATGAACTTTCCCAGCGAAGACAAAAGAAAAGCAACAGAAGCTGAAACCAGGGAAACATGAAAAATGACCTTAATCATGAACTGACAATTTTCTGACGATCGTCTCATCAATCGTTTACCTTATTGATTTGGTTCTAGTTTTGACCTGTTCAATCAGTTCTGCTATGAAGTAGAAGAGGAAGAAGATTTTAGTTTTTAAGTTTTGTTACGATAATACTTTAAGTATATAAAAGCCCTATATTGTACATTTAAAATCCTCAACAATATCACATCATTCAGAAATCCCTCTGTGTATTTCATTTGAGATTTCAGTCATTTATTATGATGATAAAACTGTATTCACACAAAATATTTGCTTTAAAACAAAAACAAAATCACAATTAGAGAAAGATAAATAGAGAATTTAACTTAAGGGGATTTAAAAACACAATAAGGGTTCAAAGAATGATCTAAAATCAAGGTGTACAGTCAAAGTAGGATTTAACGAAGAAAAAGAAGCACATGTACATTAATGCAGTGTCTGGATTTAGTATTGATCTTGTGTTTGCTCCGGTGAAGGAACGTGTCTGAACCGGTGAGTCGGCTGCTGATAGGTCAGCACATGCGTACGTCTGAGAGTGTGTGAGTCTGCCGTCTGTAGTAAGAGCATTCCTGTCGTCAGTATGGACTGAAGCCTGAGGGAAGGGCCCACGCAAACACACACACACACACACACACACACACACACACACACACACACACACACACACACACACACACACACACACACACACACACACACACACACACACACACACACACACACAAACACACTGCGCTGTACATTCAGGTCATTCTTTCTCCATCAGCTTGGTGGTTGAGACACGCTTCCTTCTGTCCCTTCTATGTTTTAGGCCTCGTTCAAACTAGGTATTAACACGTGTCTTGAGTGATCCATTTGTTTGTTTTTTCAACAGTATTTTTTATTGAAGTTTCAAGTGTATGTCAAACTTTATGCAGAATTTAAAAATACCAAAATCCTAGAGCATTCCCATATGCAGTGAATCAAAGTTCCCTTTTCAGTCAGACATTTAACACAAACATCCAGGATGTTAGGGGAGATATGGTGGAGTTTTGCAGGGGTTATATAAACCCTCATTAACCACTTATACTGAATCAATTTTAACCTTGTGTTAATTAAATTCTTTTGCGCTTTTAAACATGCTAAGTGATCCATTTGTTAGTGGACATTTCTAAACCCAGTGTGAACGCACCCGAGACTCATTGAGATCTGATCATTCAGCCCTAAATGCTGAGGAGGTCAAACCTGATCACTGTAGTGTGGATGAAGCCTCTCACGTCCCTGTGGGTTTCATCTGCGTCTCCGCTCTGTAGCTGTGATATAAAAAACAGTGAGTTCAATCCCTCAGTCTTCATTCTACAAAAAAGCGCCATGTCACTGGGTTGAGTAATGGCTTCAACACGTTTCCAGGGTGGGTGAGGGGGCAAAGTTGTAGAAAAAAACGACCTAGTCATGATTTTTTTTTACTCTCCCACAAAAAGAGGAAGACCATGGAAACCCCTTGGCATTGTAGGAGCCGCTGTTGGTTTTGCGGAGAGGCCCCGAACAGGCCTGGTCCTATCATGCCTGCTTTGATCCACTCGCATTTGCATGGCAGCGCAAAGAACACAGTTAACAGTTGAGCGGGCTGGAAAGAAAAGGGCCAGCACCGGCGTGGACTGTTGGTTTTTGCTCGTTGCCTAAAATATGCTCCGCCAAGCGAGTGAGAGGAAGAGGAGGAAGAGGAGGAAGAGGAGGAAGGGGGGAGGGGAGGAAGGCAGATATAATCATGGGTTTAGTCTTAAAACATAATTTCTCCAGACATTCAGTAAAAAAAAACCTGCCTGTTCATTGACCTAATTTCCCCTTTTTTCTCGTCAGTATTTTGAAACGTAATCTCCTTAACCGTTTCAAGGAATTCCTTCCAATTTGAATGTGTAACTGAAGTGTAAAAACACTGCTGGATGTTGGATTATGAAGGAATCTCCGGAGTGGCGTCGGGCTAACGAGCGAGCGGCGAGCGGATGAGCTACGAGGGCTGGCGTGTCACACGGCTAATTTAAAAAGCGGAGGTAGTGAAAGGGATTATCGGGGGGGGTCAGGGTTCAATCCAAAGCTTGCAAAACATGCTCAGTGTGCAGCGCCGCATTGTTTCAAATCACAATTCACTCAAAGGAAGCAGAAATGTGTCGTCGGCGTGAGCAGCGTGCGGCGCTAAAACAAGGCAAACATCATTATCTGTGGCGGTTTGTCTTCCTCCTCCTCCTCCTCCTCCTCCTCCTCCTCCGATCTGTACGTTAGAGAGAAGAGACGGTGCCGCTGTAGGTCGGCTGCAACACGCTGGAGGATGTGAACCAAGAGGAATTCTTACATTCCTCACAATCATTGAACTCGTGAGGACAGTGGAGAGTTTCTCTTTTCTTTTTACTTAATGTATCGAATGTGTTGTTTCTCTTGCTAGTAAAGATGAAATCCATAGAACCACAACGTGACGTCACTCGTAACTCTGTCGTTTTTAGCTTCAAACAAAGATGTAACACGTTAACTCGTTATTTCTAGAGGGGCTCGTATTCAGAGTCTTGTTATTTTTGGACGGAGCAAATATTTCACCTGCTCCCAACTTGTTAATACTCTTTACTACTATATACATTGAATACAAAAGTCTAAAAAGTATCTCTTTTATTTAAATAAAATTTTTACTGATTTAGAAAAATGTCAGATACTGATAGATCTGCAAATATTTAAAATTAAAATATGGCGATGATTCACAAGATGACGTTATCAAAATATTTAACAGTTTAACCACAAACATTTAATTAATAACTATTAACAGACAGAAAACACATCTTCAACCATATATAGACAACTTGAATTAAGTAAATATTTTCTTTCTACACATAATTTATTACATAAATTCACAAATATAAGTTTTCTATTGTATCTGCATTGATATCGATATATTTGTGACCTGTTAGTTATCTGAGGTGTAATTTATTCCCAGTTGTATGATTTAAAGATGCGTCTCTGTACCATATTTTTTTGTGTTTTTAAATCGATTAGAAAGAAACTCTGAATATCAGATGATGTTTTGCTTCTTGTTCTACTGTCGACATGTTTTTCAGCCGCGTCACTAGCACACCTGTGACTCACCAACGGGAGTGAATCCCAGTGTCTCGCAGAAGTCACACACTTCCTGGTCGGACACAACAATGACACACTGATTGGTTTCCGAGGACGGTTTGAATAATGATTAATCTCTCAGCTCGAAACCCGTGTGTGTGGAAACAAAGCGTCTAAAGAGACTCGCTGATGTGAAACAGGTCCAGTGCTTCGTCCCCTGTCCTCTCTCTGTGTCGCTGGACAGTTATTGATCCTAGTTTGTGGTTTTGACCCTGCCTTTTCCACTGCCTACTTCCCTATACTTCACCCCCCCCCCCCACCCTAGGCAGTACTCCAGTGAAGACAAGGAAAGTCATTAACAAGTGCCCCCTTTGTTGCCGAACAAACACAGATGGTATTTGCCTCACGCATGGGGGATTAGCTGAACCCTGGGCCGGCCCGGGGAAGCAGGCGACCGCTTCACAAAGAGCTTCGGGACGGCGTGGGTGTCTGGAAATGTCTTAAACTGCAGCTCGGGAATCAAACCCCCGAGACAAACGTGTTCCTGATGAATCCCCCGGTGGCATCAGAGCTCCACTGTTGGAACTGAGGTTTGCTGGAGGGCTACGCTGAGTCGTTGGACCACCGGACCGGACCAGGCAGCACCACACACATCTCCTCTGGCCCCCCCTAGTGCTGGGGGGGCGTGCGAGGCGGCAGGGAGGGAAGGGGGGGGGGGGCGGACGGAGAACAAGCCCCTGTTTGTTCTCCGGGGCGAGGCGTTGACTGCGGCACTGACAGGAGGAGTGACCTTCCGCTTTGTTTGAGCAAGAGGTCAAAGGTAGAGCCGTGCCCCGGTGCATTGTGTGGCTTGTAGTCTCTGGTGGCCGATTGGAAACTTTGGAATAGTCTGAATTGGTTTAGAAAGAAAAGTCAATTTACATGAAAATACTTCAGGCTGCTGTCGTCTGGAGCTTTGACTGAACATGATGAGGCTTCTGGTGATATCAGTTCAGTATTGTTCAGTCAAAACAAGTCTGTGGAGATAGAGTATTTTCTACAGTAATTTAGGGAGCGCACTAAAGAATGTTGTATGACAAATGTCCGTCCGTCCATCATCTACCTGGACTTCTCTACTTGGAATTGATCGGTTTGTAAATAGGCGTGTTTGTAGACGTTGCTTGGTAATTTTTCTTGAAACTATAATATGATAATAGCAGCATCTCCTACCTCGGTCACAATACTCAACACAAGTTAGTTTGGTGTTTCCAAAATGAACGTCCTCATTGTTCAAACATTATATTGTCAGAAGCAAAGGCTGCAAACAATCCTCCGAACCGCTTCCTCTTCTTTTTCCTTATCTATTGGACTTAAAGTCTGAACTTTCCAAAATATGAATCGAGTTATGGTCCCAGACTGAGACCACCTCTTTTGGTCAAACTACATTTTGGACTGTTGGTCACAGTCTTAGTCCATTGGCAGCTTTTCACGCCTGTTGTTTTGGTTCAGACTTAACTAGTCTAGTAACCGGACTAAACAAGGAAGATGTGTCCCTGAGAGAGCGATGATGAGACAGGACTGAACAGTACAAATCCAGCAGACATTGATTCTGTGATACAACGACAACAAATACTAAAAAATGTTATGTGACACATGTACGTCCATCACCTACGTGGACGTCTGTACTTGACATTGATTGGTTTGTAAATGCGTCTGTTTGTTGGAGTTGTTGGTTAATTTTCTGTAATATTATTATTATGGCAGCATCACAAACTCCCAGGCTGAGACCACCTGTTTTGTTCGAACTTAGTTTGGTCCGTTGGTCACAGTCTTAGTCCATTGGCAGCTTTTCACGCCTGTTGAACTGAGAAGTCCAGAGGTTCGGACTAAACAAGGAAGATGTGTCCTTGAGAGCGAGAGTGCGATGACAAGACAGGACTGAACAGTACAAATCCAGTAGACATTGATTGGGTGATACAACGACACAACAAATACCAACACAAATAACAACAGATGCTCCTGACAATGGACAGAAGACAAAATGTTTACGGATCATATCTGTGTTTGTGTAAAACTGATTAAATGCGAGAGGACAAACTCTCAGCGTGCTCTTGGCTGTGAAAGAGAGTGAAACACCTGCAGGAGAATCACACCTGTTCACCGCTGAGCCCATGACCTTGTCTCTGTGTGTGTCGGAGTGTGTGTTCATGTTTCACTTAGTGTGTGCCTGAGTGAGTGTGTGTGTGGGGCCAAGACATGAAAGTAAACACTAACACTGACTCATAGCAGGCTAATGATTCACCTGAATGGCTGCACTATCCTGACTTCACACCAACACGAGCACATGTGCACACGCACGTACACAAAGTTGTGCTCACTTGTGTATTTTAGAAAACCTATTCAAAGTGTGGGTGTGAAAATGTGCGTAATGTTTTCTGGAATTGCGTGTGAGAGGATGAGGGAGGAAGTTGTGGGGTTTGTTAAATGAGGCGACGCTAACGCGGAACAGTCGAGCTGTTGTTGTGTCTAGACGCCGGCGCAGGGGAAGGTCAGAGGGTCCGCCACGCACCAGCTTCCTGTCGCTACACAAAGTCGAGTGGTATCTCTCTGCGTTCTGTTGACACACTCGCTCGGCAAAATACTTTGTGGAGAAGAGGATGAAAACACGCGGCTGTTTTCCCTGCGATGTAACAAGCAGATTATTTTTTATCTGAGTAAAGATTGACACTGGGACGCAGGAGGACGTTCACAAAGCATTCCTCTCCAATCTGTTCTGGAAATCCACTCGTCCAGGAAAGCTTTAAGGAGAATGAATGTTTCTTTATCACATTTCGCTGGGACCCGATTTCAAACCTGATGGAGATAAGAGATAAGTGAGGCATTCGGTTACTGTGAATCAGAGCTAAAGTCGGAATGGAAACATGCTGCAACAGAGGCTCAGTGGACGTGTGGTATCAGGGGACATGTGTAGTTTCAAGGGATACGTGTAGTTTTAGGGGACATGTGTAGTTTCAGAAGACATGTGTAGTTTTAGGGGACATGTGTAGTTTCAGAAGACATGTGTAGTTTTAGGGGACATGTGTAGTTTCAGAAGACATGTGTAGTTTTAGGGGACATGTGTAGTTTCAGAAGACATGTGTAGTTTTTAGGGGACATGTGTAGTTTCAGAAGACATGTGTAGTTTCAGGGGACATGTGTAGTTTCAGAGGACATGTGTAGTTTTAGGGGACACGTGTAGTTTCAGGGGACACGTTTAGTTTCAGGGGACACTTGTAGTTTCAGAAGACATGTGTAGTTTTAGGGGACATGTGTAGTTTCAGGGGACGTGTAGTTTCAAGGGACACGTGTAGTTTTAGGGGACATGTTTAGTTTCAGGGGACATGTGTAGTTTCAAGGGATACGTGTAGTTTTAGGGGACATGTGTAGTTTTAGGGGACATGTGTAGTTTTAGGGGACACGTGTAGTTTCACGGGACACGTGTAGTTTCAGGGGACACGTTTAGTTTCAGGGGACACTTGTAGTTTCAGAAGACATGTGTAGTTTTAGGGGACATGTGTAGTTTCAGGGGACGTGTAGTTTCAAGGGACACGTGTAGTTTTAGGGGACATGTTTAGTTTCAGGGGACATGTGTAGTTTCAAGGGATACGTGTAGTTTTAGGGGACATGTGTAGTTTCAGAAGACATGTGTAGTTTTAGGAGACATGTGTAGTTTCAGAAGACGTGTAGTTTTAGGGGACATGTGTAGTTTTAGGGGACGTGTAGTTTCAGGGGACACGTGTAGTTTCAGGCGACACGTGTAGTTTCAGGGGACACGTGTAGTCTCATGGGACACGTGTAGTCTCAGGGAATACGTGTAGTTTCAGGGGACACGTGTAGTTTCAGGCGACACGTGTAGTTTCAGGGGACACATGTAGTCTCATGGGACACGTTTAGTTTCATGGGACACGTGTAGTTTCAGGGGACACGTGTAGTTTCAGGGGACACGTGTAGTCTCAGGGAATACGTGTAGTTTCAGGGGACACGTGTAGTTTCAGGCGACACGTGTAGTTTCAGGGGACACGTGTAGTTTCAGGGGACACGTGTAGTTCAAGGCGACATGTGTAGTTTCAGGGGACACGTGTAGTCTCAGGGGACACGTGTAGTTTCAGAGGACACGTGTAGTTTCAGAGGACACGTGTAGTTTCAGGGGACACGTGTAGTCTCAGGGGACACGTGTAGTCTCAGGGAATACGTGTAGTTTCAGGGGACACGTGTAGTTTCAGGCGACACGTGTAGTTTCAGGGGACACGTGTAGTTTCAGGGGACACGTGTAGTTCAAGGCGACATGTGTAGTTTCAGGGGACACGTGTAGTCTCAGGGGACACGTGTAGTTTCAGAGGACACGTGTAGTTTCAGAGGACACGTGTAGTTTCAGGGGACACGTGTAGTTTCAGGGGACACGTGCAGTTTCAGAGGACACGTGTAGTTTTAGGGGACATGTGTAGTTTCAGAGGACACGTGTAGTTTCAGAGGACATGTGTAGTTTCAGGGGACATGTGTAGTTTCAGAGGACACGTGTAGTTTCAGAGGACACGTGTAGTCTCAGGCGACACGTGTAGTTTCATGGGACACGTGTAGTTTCAGGGGACATGTGTAGTTTCATGGGACACGTGTAGTCTCAGGCGACACGTGTAGTCTCAGGCGACACGTGTAGTCTCAGGGGACACGTGTAGTCTCAGGGGACACGTGTAGTTTCAGGGGACACGTGTAGTTTCAGGGGACACGTGTAGTTTCATAGGACACGTGTAGTTTCAGGGGACACGTGTAGTTTCAGGCGACACGTGTAGTTTCAGGGGACACATGTAGTCTCATGGGACACGTTTAGTTTCATGGTACACGTGTAGTTTCAGGGGACACGTGTAGTTTCATGGGACACGTGTAGTTTCAGTTGACACGTGTAGTTTCAGGGGACACGTGTAGTTTCAGGGGACACGTGTAGTTTCAGGCGACACGTGTAGTTTCAGGGGACACATGTAGTCTCATGGTACACGTTTAGTTTCATGGGACACGTGTAGTTTCAGGGGACACGTGTAGTTTCATGGGACACGTGTAGTTTCAGTTGACACGTGTAGTTTCAGGGGACACGTGTAGTTTCAGGGGACACGTGTAGTTTCAGGGGACACGTGTAGTTTCATGGTACACGTGTAGTATCAGGGGACACGTGTAGTCTCAGGGGACACGTGTAGTCTCAGGGGACACGTGTAGTTTCAGGGGACACGTGTAGTTTCATGGTACACGTGTAGTCTCAGGGGACACATGTAGTCTCAGGGGACACGTGTAGTCTCAGGGGACACGTGTAGTTTCAGGGGACACGTGTAGTTTCATGGTACACGTGTAGTCTCAGGGGACACATGTAGTCTCAGGGGACACGTGTAGTCTCTGGGGACATTTTCTCAGGTTTTAAGAGCGTGTTTGTGTGAAGCCGTGTTAAAGTTGGACTCCGCTGACACAGAGCTGTCATTATGTCCGTCTGCCTGAGACGGGTGGGGGGGGCGGGGGCCTGACATAACACAGCAGTGTCAATGTTGTTGTTTTTCTCCAGCCCCAACACTGACTGCCTCAGGAATGTGTGTGTGTGTGTGTGTGTTTTAAAAGGGTAGCTGTACATTATGTTTTAAATTAGTTGATTAAAGACACAGATTCACAGCATTGAATTATCACCAAAGGGTCAAATTCCACTTCCAAGCAGTTTAGGGAACAAAACCTGTAAAGATTCACATTCGTTTATACTATGAAAGTATTGAGGAAACTAAGAGTTTACGCTGCAGCTTTGCTAACAAACAAAATATAGAAGATTGTGAATATCTGCGCCACATGTCATATCAATCTGTGAAGATAATTCCCTAGAAATCCGACTGAAACACTCTGTGAATCACCAGGGACTGATAAACCCAGTCACACTGTGATTGTGGAAACTGGTCAAATGAAGTGGAGGTTGTGGTTGTGACCTTCCGGCTCCGGAAAGGAAGAAGTGATTATGAGATTTCACCTGCCACTTTAATATTTGTGGTTTTCTGATTGTATGAGGGTTTGACTTTGTGTTTCTCTCCCTATGAGGCTGAGTGAATGTGCGTAGATAGTGAAGCTCGTGTAGACTCTGTAACTCTGGACTGAATTAAGATGCTTCTTCCTCTCTGTTAATCCCACATTTAAAGACCTGTGTGCTCATATAGCTGCTGGAAAAGAAAACAAGAGATTTAATTGTGTCGTTGCCTGCATTCACTGAAATATCAGCAAACATTTGTCATTTTATTCTCCAGAGATTGTTGTTGAACGAGCCTGTGCTTCAGTCCCACTCTCAGAACAGGGAGGATTTACCGGGATTAGTAAATTAGTTAAATTGTGCCTTCGCTTCTCCTCACCGGGCCTAAGTGGATACCAGCGGATTTACGCTGAATCTCAGTGTAGTTTTCTGTAAATAGACGCCACAGAAGAAACGCACCTCGGGTCTCCAGCGATGAAGTCAGAGCCTCTGTTTATTCACAGCATCCTAATCCGAACCTCTCACACCGCTCTTAACCTGTGAGGAGCGTCATCCACACGCAGACCTGTGTCATGTGGACAAAAACAGCCTTACTCATCTTCTGATCAGCATGTTAACACAGGCTGCCGAGGTCGGGAAGCTGTGATAGAATCAGGAGTCGTCACGGCTGCAGAGCTTCCAACATCAAGAGCAGGAAATCTTCGGGTGCATGTTTGAACCTATAAGAGCAGATGAGATAACAGCAGCAGCAGTTGTAGCAGAGATTCTTCCTCAGTCATCGGATCTGACTGGTGCCTGGTCAGCTTGCTTCCAAAATGCTGCTTAAGCAAGTGTTGGGAGCAGATTTTGCAATCGAACAGGGGAGGGAAAGACAAAATCCAGAGAATTGTTCACAGTTTCCGGATTCATGTCTGAAAATTGCTTATTTGTATATTTTCTACAAAGGAAATCAGCAAAAATGTCGATACAGTTTTCTTTTAAAATCCATTTTTAACTGAGAATTGGCTTCAGCCCCAAAATTCCAGTTTCACTTTGCCTGCCGTCTTTGTGATAATCATTATTATGCGTTTGTCTTTCGTCGGAGGATGATTTGATCATTGGAATTCTTCGCACCTATAAAACCATTATTCTTTGTGACTCATTCTAAAAAGCAGTGTGCATTAGTCTGGAGCAAAACCAATATTGCTGATTACACAGCCCCCCGGCCCCGTCTGAAAACTGATCTATCTTCACTCGGAGGGAAACGAGAGCAGACACTCCACCACAAAGAGCTGTCACTCTGCCAAGAGCCTTTTTTATTCCCCTGTTTATTCTCTTTTTTTCTCCTCTTTGCCTTTGATGAAAAGACATGCCAGCGATATTTGAGGGGCTTAGTGGAGACAGACAGCGTGGGTTTCATGTTTTCCCGTCGCTTTTGTCTGAGCCGGGGGTGTGACAGGTCCCAGGTGTGAATGAAGCGTCGCAGACACCCGAACACCTCTGGCTGCGGGAATCACGCCCGACTCCAATCAGGCATCACAGCCGACGCCACGGGACCGACCACGGGAAGAATGGCGCCTCGATCTGCGGCCGGGAGGGTTCACCGGGTTCAGTTGTTTCAAAAAAAGAGGGGAAAGGTTTTTATTCTTCAGTGATTTAATAATAAAGACAAATTGGTGGTGATTTGTCAGGATTTACAGCTGTTAGGACATTTAACATAAAATGTCTTAAAGAACTTACATTATCCGAAATGTTTCCAACAAACTCTGATATAACGGGAAGTTTCTTTTTGATTCCTTTAATCGCGTCACATCCGCTTTAGCCTCGACTTTGTTCGTCTCTGCTGTAAGTTACGCAACAAATGACAGATGATGACGGTAAAAACAGTGCTAGCCACTTTTTGCGTTGTTTTTCGCCAAAAAGGATCACGATTATTCATTTGTTGCGGAATGTGAATGAAACTTAAATACAATCCTCCATTGCGACAGAGTCAAATCAGGTAGATTTTCATCTGCAGCGGTGGTGAAGACAACAACTCCCATGATCCCACGCTGCTTCACAGTCATCAAACCATAGACATATATAAAGGCTAGATGTCTCGTTCGGCGGAGCCGGACGTCCGCACATGGCGGCCATCTTGCTCGGGGGCAGCTCGCTCACCCATAACATTGTGTTGGTAGTGGTAAATAACCATAACTTGCTCAATTTTCAACCGATTTTTAAACGGTTTGGTTTGTTATAAACGTCAGAGATGTAGATATGACACTGCATACTTATGAATAATTGTGTTATTTTCTGAAAAAAATTTAATAATTTATGCAGTGTCATAACTACATCTCTGACGTTTATAACAAACCAGACCGTTTCAAAATCGGTTGAAAATTGAGCAAGTTATGGTTATTAACCACTACCAACACAATGTTATGGGTGAGCGAGCTGCCCCCGAGCAAGATGGCCGCCATGTGGTGAAGTCCGGCTCCGTTGGCTGGCAACGCAGACGAGACATCTAGCCTTTATATATGTCTATGCATCAAACTAGGTCTTTTGTTATTGTTTTGATTGAGAGACCCCTAGTGGCCGAAGCATCACGTTGATCTTAACGCAGTAAACAATTAATGACATATTTTGATAATAAATAATAACAATGTATTCTCTGTTGTCCCTTCTCCTCAGGCGTTCTGAAGGACTACCTGCGGGAGCTGCCCTACCCTCTGATCACCAAGCTGCTGTACGAGGCCGTGCTGGAGGCCATGGCCACCAGGCCGCTGCGCATCGGGCCGGGGGGGTGCGAGAACGACCAGGCCGACTCGGAGCACACCGTCAGCCTGCTGGAGAACCTGCCGGAGGTGGAGAGGGTGAGCAAGATAAACACTTCACCGCCCCCCCACCACGCTGCAGCTGTAGTGTCACATAAGTGGCGGTGAAAGGGATAATTGTGCTATCGATGATAATGATGGTTATGATGTTCAGATTACTGCTGTTAAATCTCCATTACGTGGGCTTTTCACACCGGGTGATATTAGTGGTGGCTCAGTGAATGCATGACTGTACTGATTCTACTCAGCTTTTCACCTTCAAATAAGTATTATCAGGTTAATGATGATAAATGGCAGAAAGGTTACATGGATGATTCATGACTGCAGTTTAACCCTTAGGTCACCAGGATGTGCCCAATACTTTGTGTTATTACTTGAAAATGTTTTTTATGCTTTAATGTTCAGAAAAAACATGACTTTCCTCAAACTGTCCGTTGCTGCAGCTCCTCTTTTCAGCCTCTGTCGGAAACACTTGATTTTAGCTCCTGTCTCTTTAAGATAAAGCCTGATTGGTCAGCTGACCCACTCTGCTCTGATTGGTCAGCATGTGTAGAAAATGTGGTCAGCCTTGCAAGATGGACATATCACATTAACTAAAAACCTTGTATGCAAAAACTGTAATTTTTCGTAATTAACTTAAGTATGAAATAAATATTTCTCCTACAAATACCACGTAGAAGTAGATCTTACGGAGCAGCTCTTCAGTTGTTAACACGTCTTGTTTGTCTGTTTCCCTCAGGTGACCCTGAGGAAGCTTCTCAACCACCTGAAGCTGGTGGCGTCGCACCAGGACGTGAACAAGATGACGTGTCAGAACCTGGCGGTGTGCTTCGGCCCGGTGCTGCTCAGCCAGCGGCAGGAGGCGTCGTGCCACACCAACCGAGTCTTCATCGACTCCGAGGAGCTGGCGAGCGCTCTGCACTTCAAGAAGCACATCGAGGTCCTGCACTACCTGCTGCAGCTGTGGCCAGGTGATAACACTTTCCAGTTCTACCCATAGACTTTAGAGAAGTGGACGATAAAAGGGAAGCCCCTGGTGGCTGGCTGCAGTATAGGTCATAAACACTGCCTCCTCCATGTAAGGGGATGGGACATGGACGTAAAAAGAACACTTTACATACATTTCTCTCAAAGATTTAAGTAGTTTTTATCTATTTTTTCTGGTAAGTTTAGTAAGAATTAGTTAATTGATGCTGTAAAAATGTTATGATTGACAGCTGAGACTCGTGATTGGTCTGGCGCCCGATACCTTAGCACCACAATCTTTATTGCTCAAACTCTGTCTCAAAATTACTTCCACATTTCTCCCGTATTCCAGGATATTTTAGGAACTGGATATGCGTTGTCCATCTTTTTAAACACTAATGTTTTACCAGGAATCACAGCTCTAGTTTACAGTCAGATTATGTATCTGCACGATACATGAAAGTCTTTAGCCCGAGGTTCTCGTGCAGATCAGCCCCAGCTCTTGTGGTTCAGCTCCACAAAGCTCGCTTAAAGGGCCCGGGCTGCTTTGATCGTTGAGGTTATCCACCCCTGGCACAAGTGCAGCTGATAGACATTCACCACCATCTGTCGGCTCCCCAGAGATGAAACTCTCCACAGAGTGCTTCATGATGCCAGACCGAGCCAATCGCAGCCACTGAGCCCTAACGTAAACCAAACTCTCGAGGCGTGGCCCCTCCTCCAGTCTGAAGATAAATCACCAGCTGAGGACGGTCACCCACACAGGTCATCCGTCTGCCTGCACAGCCGCTGTGGGCCGGCTGCAGCTGTCTGCTCAGCGTGAGATGTGAAGGAATCCGGAGATTATTCACCAGGGAGCGGAGAGTTATGAAAGAGCTGCAGGTGTAGAAATTTGCACTGGTCACAGCGAATAGTTTCAAATGTTCTTAACTTACAGGTTCAAGTTAGTGTATTTAGCTCTCACGCTGTCTCTGATCAGTGTGAGATTCGCTGCTTTAGTGCAGTTAACATCTCAGCTGCTGCAGAATGTTGATCAAAATACTATAAAATTGATGGAACAGGTATTAACATTTAAAAATAACATTATAGAATCAGGACAATGCTTCGCCCGTTAGCTGTCGGCCTGCTCTAACCCACGAGTGAGTACTGGTGTCATGTTGAATATAACAAATCGAGAATAATGTTGTAATTATAAGTATTCAGACAGATCTTGTGATATTCCTCCCTCTAAAATCACAACTTCAAGTTTATGTTATGACTATTATTGTGAAGTTATGATTTTCTTTTTGCAATATTGACTTTATTCCTTCAAACTTCAAACTTTCTCCTCATGGTTTCACGACTTTATGGTCCAAAATAAAAACTTCAACATGGTCCTAATACTCTATAGTACTAACCTAATTTTAAAATAAATAATCGTCCTCTGGGTTATTACAATTTTATAAACATTGAGGCTATGAGAGTTTTAAACATCTACAGTCATCAATCTAAAACTCAGTTTACGCTAATAACCCTGAAATAACTTGAAAGACTGATGTTTTTCACTCTGCACTGATCCTTAATGATGAATCCTAGGTTTGTCTAGTTTTTAAAAATGCACAAGCACGCTGTTTTTCCCAAGTCTGTCCCGACATCACGTCGGACAGACTTTAAATCCTCAGAGCTCTTCACAGTAACCTGCAGCTTTAAGCAGATCTGCTGAGCGATGAGTCGACCTGACTCTGCGTCTCTGAGTGTAACCTCGTCCTCCGACTTCCACTTCGATCCGATTCTGTGATTCACCTCTGAGGTCGAGCACCGTCCACCCTGTAGTTTTATTCCCTTTTCTTTACTCTAAGCTCCCGTCTGCTGATGTCACGCAGCCATCCTGCCTCCAACGACCTTTAGTAACCTTGAGACAGAGCCTCCTGCCCAGGTTCAGGTCTCTGAGTGCAGGGACGTCTCCAGTCTGTCCGCTTCCCGGCTCAGAGCGGAGGACGCCCGGACTGTAATTAAAATACATTCCAGGCTTAACCTTAGCCCCTGAAGCTTCACCCTAACATTTCACAACCATAATGGGATATTTTCAGCCGCCTCTTCACGCCTCTCACACGCACAGGCACACACACATGTTTGTGCATCTATCGTAGTGAGGACACTCATTGGCATAATGCTTTTCCTAGCCCCTTACCCTTAACCATCAAAACTAATGGCCTTACCCTAAAACCAGGTCTTAACCCTCAAACAGTCCATTAAAAGTGGGTCAGAAAGTGAAGGCCACCAAAAATGTCCTCACTTTGTAGATTATAGGTGGTCCTCACAAAGATATCTGCACAAGTACACACACACACCCTCTCCAATGCATTGTTGCTCAGGTCTCCGGTTTGCATGTCTTTGAGCAGGGACCCCTGAAGACTTAAAGACTGACGCTCTTTACAGGAAGTGTGAGAGCGCATGAGTTTGTGTTGTGAGTTGAGTGTGAATTATTCAGTGTAACAAGTGTATGTGTGAGCAGATGGTTTCATAGACAGACTGGCGCAGAGAAGAGGAGAATGTGTGTTTGAGGTGTGTGAGGACATTAGCTTCTCCTGATTGTGCTTGTGTGCAAGAAGAACACTTTGAAAATAGAATGAACCTCATAGAGATCATAAATCCACCAGGGCTTAACAGTCTCGTCATGAAAACACATCTAAATTCACTAGATCCTGACTTTTATGTGGATCTGCACCAACTCACACACACACTCAGAGATCACTCCCCTAAATACCCCTCATCCTTTTCATAAAGATTCATGTATTTATTTTAGTGTTTTGAGAAATCAATGAAAGCGTTGAACCCCATTTCATTGAGATGTAATTATTCATCAATTCAAAGTATTAAAAGCTGCTGAGGAACAGGTGGAGGTGAAGATCAGCACAGAATGTACATTTCTAACCGTTTCTAACTGCTTCCCGTCTTCTGTCTTCTCTGCTGACAGCTGATAATTTAATCGTGTCAGTGAATCACGTCTGAAGTGAAATAACGCGCTGTCTCTTAAAGGAGGATAATTCCTGTTTGTTTTAGGTGATAATTGAGTCTTGAGCCTCGGGAGTTGCAGAGCATGCAAACCGCCGACTCGTAAACACGCTGCTGATGAATGAACCGGAGTCGACGTGGATCATAATTCATCATTTATTTTGTAAAGAATGTGATACTGGAAAAGCTGTTAGTCAAAAATGCGTCTGGGGGAAATTATCGTTGAGTTCCTCTGTTGTAATTTACAGAGACAAAATGAGCTTCTGTTTGATGTTGTATCCCTGATTTATTCTTACTTTGTGTTTTTGTTCCTTTCTAATCCACTAAGGGAGAACTAGCGGTGTCAACCAGTGTAGGTTCACAGAGATAAAGAGAGACAGGTAACCGCACTGGTTGTGTTGGAGTGTTCAGTGTGTTTTTTGGCACGGTCCGATCATCCTTTCATAATCGGTCAACACGGTTCAGCTCATTCTTTCAAGCTTTGGTTGAGTCCAGCGGTTGATAACAAACAGTGGGCGGCTGGCAGCGGTGTGTTGGAGTGACTTCAGCATGTGTTTGAGTTTGAGCACGGCATGTTCACATCTGGATTCTATATCAGAACAGGTGTCAGATAATGAGGGTTCCAAGAACTTCCTGAGCTTACAGCAGTGAAAGAGACATGTTTGAAATGTTTGTACATGTGAACTATAGAAGAAGAAGAAATAAATCAAGAGATTTGAGGAAAAATGTTACACAAATGAAGAAAATATAGAAAATAGCCATAACATTTTGAGTAAATATTATTATAGGAAATAACCAGCAACCAAAGGTCAAGATGTCCCTGAGATTCTTTCTTCAGAATAGACACAGTTTCATGCACAACCTTGTGGAGCTGATTGTATTTTATTTGTGAAAACGGGACTAAAGCTCCACAGTCCTTTCAACGCAGGCGACAGGCTGATCTTCTGACAGTCCTCAACGAGATCAGTTCTAAAACTACTTACGACCAAAAAAAATAGTCCCTACGAAAACTTTAGTGGTAGAAACATAAGAGACAAACATGCCAACGTGTTTGCAAATAAAACGTGAAGTATCTGCATGGCCAGAAACCACTTTGTTAAGAAAGGGTTGTTTTTTTTCCCTTTTGTAATTTGGGTAAAATTATAAATGAATATTTCATCATTTTGGGGAATGTTTGAATCTTTCCCAAGCTTTTGAAATCTTCCTTTAAGGATTCTTTTTTACTGTACATCTGATTAACTCCGTCTGTCTCTTGTCTCTGCTCCTCCAGTTGTTGACCCACATGGCGAGTCCTCCTTTCAGCCCCTGGCGTCATCAGACCTTCTCTCGGCTCCTCCTCTGCGGCGGAGGAAAGAGCGCCCCCAGGTCCTGAACCTCTCTGAGGCGGAGATGGCGGGTGTTCTCCGGCCGAGGCCGGGGCGACTGGACAGCCCGAGCAACCGCTACGCCGGTGACTGGAGCCGCTGCGGCGAGAACTACTTCCCCTCTGAGGTGCTGCTGCCTCCCAGCAAAGAGGAGGCGGACTATGATGATGTGCCCTCCGAGGACACGGAGGCAGCTGAGGAGGAGGAGGAGGAGGAGCAGGAGAAGCCTGAGGATGAAGAGGAAGATAAAGAACAGAAGGTCGCAAGCGATCCGGCTGAGCAGGAGCCACCTCCTCTAGAGGATGTGGTGAAGGAGGTTGAAGAGGTGAACGAGGAGGAGGAGGATGAGGAGGAGGAGGAGAAGCACGTAGAGAGCGATAGTTCAGGCAATGGACAGCCGTTAGAAGACGAGGAGGAAGAGGAGGAAGAGGAGGTGAGGCTTTGTGACCACATCCTGCCCCCTCGGCTGCCCAGAGAACACACGTACCAGGCCTACATGAAGATCCAGGACATCAGCCCTGTGCTGAGCAACAGAGTGAACCTGAAGGACCTGCAGGAGAGCATCGACACGCTGATCGGGAACCTGGAGCGGGAGCTCAACAAGAACAAGCTCAACGTCGGATATTGACTCGCACACACACACACGCTCTGTCAAAGCCTGACGAGGTTCGAGGAAGACCTTCTTTATCAATCAAGGTGCTTCAGGACAACGCCACACTGTTCCCATGGCGACCCTGTGGGGTCACCGTGGCAACGTGTCGTGCAGTGCTGCTGTAAAAACCCTAAAAGATGAGATGAGAGGAAACAGGACAGGGCACTTCTGGTTTTTGTTCCCATAGACATTCCTAATGTGTTTGTTTTCCTCTGATTTTGTCGACTGTCTCACTTTGGGTTGTCATCGGTTTGTTTCAGTCCCGTTGTGTGTTCCATGTTGTTATTGTTGCTTCTCTTCTTATTAGAAGATCCCATTGACCCCTCAGGGGTTTAAAAGGTGCCTTAATTGTGCGAAGGTGGTACGTGGAGATGAAAGTCCACCCTGGAATAAAACTCACTCCCTCCTCTGATACAGGACAGGATCTATGATACGTGTGAGGAGCTTTTACTTTGAAAATGCAGGTACTAATCCAATCTAGGTACAATGGGGCTCTGCTCATTCAATGATGAACACTAACTCATCCCAGTGCTACCAGTTTCCAAAATTCTTGGCAGAATATGAAGCAGCTTTTGGACATTGGACACTTTAATATGAATTCACTGGCCGTAAAACTCTGGGAGACATTTGGCCTTTCGATTAAGAATTCCAACATAATATGTAATGAAGTAATTCAATCAATTCAGAATCTGTGCAAGGCCCTTGTGTTATTTCTGGAAGCTGAGAGAGGGAATATCTTCTCATATTGTTATTGAACCTCACTGTTATTGACCAGAGCATTCATCTCTCTGCTGAAGGGGAAAAACACAGGATTCCTGGAAGTTTCCAGCTTCTAGTTTCATCCAGTTAATATCTTTTAATTTGACCATTTATTCAACGAGACACTCCAGTTATTAAAATCTGTTTTTTGGTGAGTAAACTTCATGTGTAAAGTCAGAGTATCGCAGGAGGAGCTTGTGTCTGTTCTATTTCAGGGTGGATTTCTTTTTTTTTAAGGCAGCAGAGAGCTTTTCTATTGAGGTATGAAACACTAAATGTTGTACAACAATAATGCACTTATGAGTTAGGCAGTAACGTAGATTGTCATAATAGATCATGCAGTAAAATATATTCTGGCTGTGGACTGAATGGAGAGAAACAGCTGCGACTGAAACCTCCTCTTAAACATGAATATGGAGGAAAATGGGTTGAAATGTTTTTTTAATTTTAAGTTTTCAATGTTTCGACACTCCGACATTTAGATAAACACTTTTCAGAGTTGGGTACGAGATCATCTACAATCGGAGATAATGTTTGATCAGGAACAGACCAGAGAAAGTGTGTTTCATGTTTCATCGTATTCAGTTTAGGCTCAAAACTATAATCCCAACATTTTGTTTAAGCAACTTTCTCGCAGATCAATATCACTCTCAAGTCTGTTTGCTATAAACTAAGCACATCGCAAGACTGTTAGCTTAGCAGAAACACTGCAAGAAGGGTAAACACTTAGCCTGCAGCTAACAATGTTAAATTCATAAGAAAATTCACTCAAGCCGATTAAATACAACTACAAGAAATAGAGTATTTCCTCATTTTATAATTTGAAATAGCCCAGAAGACATTGCGACATCAACACTTAAGACTGGATAATTTTTCTAAAAGTTTTGAAGGTCATTTGAAGCTAGCTTGCCAGCTCCAGCTAAAGACACGAAAGTTGTATTGATCTTATTTAAGAAATTCATGAAATATCTTCTCACAGAAGGCATCGGAAACTATTCCTTTAAAAAGCTTTTTGCTCCTCTTAGCTTTTGGCGAAACCATGAAACAGAAACAGCTCAAATGTGAAGCACAATTTTTTCCGAGCGGCGGCAGAAGCCGTTAGCGACGGGGCTCAGTTGGTACGACTTTTAGCTAGCTGCCTAAATCGACTAAGGTTTGTTCTCAGCAATCCAGGGATTCAGAATGATCAGTATTTAACCTATATGTATATGTATATAATTATATAAATGTATTCGGAGTATATTATTTTTTACAGCTTCTGTTTCGATGGCATATTTAAATACTTCCGATGACCTCGTAGTGTTGTAGCGATAGTCGCTTTTCCTCCCTTCGAGCTACCTGTACACATCTCAATGTGCTGGACTAATGGTACAACTTTAGCTGTAAAATATATGATAAAATCGTGCCCTTGCAGAAAAAGTGACATTGTTATTTTTGTTATATTGTGTATACATGTATATTTGACATTGTGTCTCTGGTGGACTAAGCTGTGTTCATGTTGTTGTTTTTTTAAAGGTACTGAACGTTGCATGGTCAAAAGCTTTACTGACATAAACAAGGCTCCCTCTCATCTGCCTTTGTATTTGATATTTATGTGTAAAAAGACTATTTTGTAATGTATGCTCGTTTGTTCGTCTCCCTGTTCCTCAGATTGATCATTTCCTCGGTCCAGCTTTCTCTCCAGAGGATGAAAAACAGACGTCGACTCGGTTAACTTTCCGCTTCTTTTCATGATCTAATTTAGTCTGTGAAATTACTGAAAATTGTGAAAACGCACAACTTTGATTGTTGGTTTTTTCAAAAATATTCAGTGCACAATCACATATGATAAAGAAACACAGACAATCTCAACTAAAGGAGAACATTCCTATTCAGTCCAAACTCATCGCTACACAAAACATATTCATCCCAAATCATCTATAGGTGTAAAAACGAGACAAACCATCTGTCCGCTCACACATCACAAAACAACCAGGGCCTCACTTTATAAGAATTCGATTTCCAGATCTAAAAAGCTGCTTATGTAAAAGATTCCAAAGACGTTTATGACTTTTTAATTCTTACTGATACTTTAAACAAACTTCAAAACCCTTATAATACAGGTCTAAACTCAGCATGAAGCCTGTTTTAGGCAGCACAGTCCTACATCCTGCAGGGAGCCACAATCTGTCACATGTAAGAGCAACATCCAGTTTCATTATCAACGAGTTCGTCTCCGTCTCAACGTGAATCAGCTTCAAACACCTGCGTTAGTTTTCATGTTACGTCGACCGGTCCTGTCCTCTTTGTCCTCTGGAGATAAAATACCACGTGGAAAACATCGCTTGATAAACAGAAACATCGCTTTGTGTTGATCCTGAGAAATGTATGGTCATAATAAAGTATATTATTTTACATCTGTTTGTGGTCTCTGTCTTTAAAACACTTATTTTATAACTTTTTTTTAAGGAGAAAATTGAAACTTTAGATAGATAGATAGATTACTTTATTCATCCCCGAAGGGAAGTCGTCATAGCAGCCGGTATATTTGAATACAATAAAATACAATAGAATAAAATAAAAAATATTGATGTAGAAAGAATAAAAACAGAAACACAAGATAAATAGGTAGATAGGTGCAGTGGCAAGATGATGGTAATAGTACTGATGATATGATGGTAATGTAATGGTTAAACAGTATATAAAAATAGTACAGTATATATAGTATATAATATAACAATATATATTTATATATGATAGTAATTATACAAATATAATAGCAGTATATAGTATACAGTATATAGCTAATAATGTTAGCAACAGTATATATAATAATAATAATTACATGTACACATGTATAAATATGTGTATATAGACTTATATATACAAGAATATACAGAGAGTATGATATAATATATGATATATAGTAGAGGTATAAATATAAGTATTTGACTATACAATAGATAATATAATATACTGTGAGTGTAAGAATATGTAGACAGAGTGTGCAAATAATATTAATTAATAATATTTCCTTGAAATCAAAGTTAACGCCTGGTGAGATTATATTATATTTTTATGCATTATCTCATTATGTGCATATGGCTCAGCGGTCACATCCCTGCCGTTGAAATGACTCAACACTTTTGTCGCAGTTTCCTAAACACACTCTTTGTTTTATCGGGTTCCAGTGGGAAAAGATAAGCTCCACTCCATGGGTGTAGTATTTTGTGTTTTTGTGGATTCAACTCTTTGCTGTGGGAGCTTTATAACTCAACCTCGGCCGCACAGATAGATAAACAAGTCGGGGAATTGCCCTTGCCGGCTTGTGGGAATCTCCCAGAACGACTTTCAGCTTCAGGGACATTCCCAGCATGCAGCTGCATTTAGCCGTCTAGTAAAACCCATCGCTGGAAGGCTGCATATTTTACTGTGGCTCCGGAAAACCAACATTACCATTAACACTCGCGAGATATGAGCCATTGACCTAAACTTAGAACAGCGTGTACCACAGGTGGAATCCAAAAACAATTAGCTTTTAAATATCACTCAAGCACTTCAGAATCATTCCGGGCGGACAGTGAACAGTGCGGCTCCAGCTGAGGTGATACACATCTCTGGCCGTTAGCATGAGAAGTCCGAGCAGCCGCCGGCCTGTCAGCACAAAATGGTTTTCAGCCTCGTTTGATGTCACTACTGTTGATTCATATCATGTATTTATGGCTGTTTTCACAGGGCATGAGGAAGCTTGAGGGAACAGAATGTACCTGAACGCACCGTGCGCCCTGTTAAACACCCACTCAAACGTCAAAACCTCCCATAAACATTTAGATGGAATTTAAACGTACAGACGGCCACATATTTCAGACGGTTAGAAAATGTATATAATTTTAACCCACGGAGACAAACATTCCCGTCCGTCTATCACAAAGTCTAAATAGAAAATGAACCTGTGATATTTATTTCTAACTGAATCTGTCTGTAAACGTCTGGAATAAGGTTTTTATTTTTAGACTCAGTTTCAGACTCTGAACGTCCATTGTTGCAGAAATCCTCGGTTCACGTTTGACTTGCAGAGCAGCTCCCAATGAAAGCAAACGTGAAATCCCATCTGCAGCCCGAGGTAGACATAGTAACGTCAAAGCCTGTTTGGACAGTCAGGGTCGCCACTTGATATCGGGCCGTCTGGCTGAGTGAACTGAGCTGAACTTTTGTTCATTTCTAATTTGGGAGAGAGAGGAGATATGGGCCTCTTGAGGTAAACATCCTCGACAGCCACCTGCGTGTGAAACCAGAGCTTTTCTCTCCTTCTCCTCTTAATCTGAGCCGACCTTTCTCTCAGTATCACGAGCGACCGGCTACCAACACAAACAGGCCGCCCTCGGTTTCAGACTTTTTAATAATTTAATTAAAAATACCTGTTGTTGGTATCACTCGAAGAATAACTGATGTATGACGGTTTGGTTGAACAGTGTTTGAACTCAACCTCGGCAGCAGTGGTTCATTTTCCAACTGAGCAATAACTCTTTCATATTACTTAAAAAGATTTAAGTGAATAGATCTGTTGGCAGAAATTGTATTCAAAATAGTACTAGTGCTTTTTATTTAATTTTTCATACTAGTCTTTTAGATTAAATGTTGTATAGAAATAATATAAGATTTAGTTTTTAAGTGTTTAAGAGTTTTTAGGTCATGAATACAAAAAAAAAGAGTATACCTTAAATAGTGACTTTTGAATTAAATAGAAAGTTACAATGTAACCATTTTTTTACATAAATTCAATGTAAAGGGTCAATTTTAATTAAAACAATTGAATAATGTTAGACTAATACATTAAACACACACTTTATTTAATTAAATCACTCAAGTGTTTTGATTATTCACACTAACTCAACATGATAGGAAACACTCCATTAAAGTGACTCTTCACTTTGAACTAATTGAACTTAATAAAGTAAGATGAACATGGACATTAATATGTAATCGAAATACATAAAGTCAATAATCATTTTGTTCGTAATCTCCAGACAAAAAACTTTATATTGCAAAAAGATGATTTTGGCATTTAAACAGATTCAACATGTGATGACAACGTGGTTTTCATCCTTCAATCAGAACTTTATGCTGCATTCTTCATGCACAAAGTCCAAATGACACAGTCACACTCAGGGTTGTTAGATCTTCTCCCATCTCTCACTGGTCGTGTTCTTAGAGGCACTGGTCGCTTCATGGTCTCCACCACATACGTTTTTAAGTGTTTAGGTCATGAATACAAAAAAAAGAAAAGATTATGCCTTAAATAGGGACTTTTGAATTAAATAGAAAGTTACAATGTAACTATTTCACATAAATTCAATGTAAAGGGTCAATTTTAATCAAAACAATTGAATGATGTTAAACTTATACATTAAACACACAATTTATTTAATGAAATCACTCAACATGATGCAAAACACTCCGTTAATGTGACTCTTCACATTGAAAGTATACTTAATAAAGATACATGGAAATTTTATATGTAATCGAAGAGGTTTATCTTCTTTATCTAAAAAGATGATTTTGCTGTTAAACAGATTCAACAGGTGATGACAACTAGTTTTCATCCTTCAATCAGAACTTTATGCTGCATTCTTCATTCACAAGGTCCAAATGACAGAGTCACACTCAGGATTCTTAGATCTTCTCCCATCTCTCACTGGTCGCTTCATGGTCTCCACTACAGACTCCTCACTCACTCCTTACGAACATGGGCGAGCTAAGCTTTGGGGTAATTGCTGGGAACCCTTACGCACTGACCCTGGCCTCACATTCCATACATGCAGCGCCCTTCGATGTGAGGGCTATTAAACACATTTCACCGAGGGCCCGGCCGCGCTGCCGTGTGTGTTTTCGGGGGGTCTTTTGTTCCCCTGCGGTCCAGCCCCTGTACTTGGCAGCTCATCTGAGAGCCTCGGGGCAGATCTCTTGACGCTCCGCTGACAGATCAGCAGCGATGATGAGAGAGCAGACCAGAGGAGAAAGCTGAGGAGAGAGTGAGAGGTGAAAGTGAAGAATGGAGGGAGGGGGGAGAAGACAGAGGAGCGGTGCTTCAGATCCTCGGGGGGCCGGGGGGCCTCACACAACGTCGGCCCCTCTCCTCTGCCCCCCCCCCGCCCCCCTGCCCTGTCCCTCCTCCGCCTCCATTGCTCTGTCACTCAGGACTAGACTATTTCATTTTAATAAGGCTAATCCCTCCTGGAGGTAAGCTGCTCATCACCTCCCTCCCGCTGCTCCACAGGACGGGATGAGGGCGAGTCGCTCGCTCCGCTTCACGGGAGAGAGAGAGAGAAATGTGAAAGGTGAGACCGAGCAGAGGCCGTGACAGCAGCTGTGGCTCAGTGGGAAGATCGGAGTCCTCACAGGTTTGATACCCGTGCAGGTGGAACACCTTCGGGCCCGATTCATCCTCCAGGTGATAACTGTGTTCCGTGGAGACAGGAAGTGGAGTGATACAGTCGGTATGTGAGTGTGAGCTATCGCCTGCCCACTGTCAGCGGACCACTCTCCAGCTGTCAGCGACTAAACTTAGTTTGCCTGCTGCTGGGGGGGGGGGGGGGTAGGGTTAGGGTGCTTGATGCTGAGTCCCTATATCGTCCATTAGATGATGAATAAGGATGTCTACATATTCTTACACTCATAGTATATTATATTATCTATTGTATAGTCAAAAACTTATATTTATACCTCTACTATATATCATATATTATTTCATACTCTCTGTATATTCTTTGTATATATAAGTCTGTATACACATATTTATACATGTTATTAGGGCCCGAGCACTGATCAAAGGTCAGGGAGGACCCTATTGTTATTGTAAGGATTATTTCTTCTTCTTCTTCTTCTTCTTCTTCTTCTTCTTCTTCTTCTTCTTCTTCTTCTTCTTCTTCTTCTTCTTCTTCTTCTTCTTCTTCTTCTTCTTATTATTATTCAGGCAAATTAATTGGCTTTTTGAGGGCTTTACCATGCTCAACTTCTAACCAAAATTTGCAGAAAGTTAGAAAGTGGTGAAAATTTTTAGGATTCTGAAGGAATTTTCAATGGGTATCGCGAAATGGCTCAACGGTGCCCCCGAGACCCCCGAGACCCCTGGAACGTGTTCACATTGACCGGTCTTCACAAAAATCGATATACAGGTGTATCATGACCAGACAAACAAAAAAGTATCTAGGTGCAATTGGAAAAACACAACAGGAAGCCTGCTATTTTGCATTTAGTGGCCATTTTGTCCATATTCCACATTTTTTCATCGATGCAATTGTACCAGGGTTTTCATCGGATCAACTTCAAATGGAGATGAGTGTCATTATTATTATTATTATATTTACTATTATTATTATATACTGTTGCTGCCATTTTTACTATATACTGCTATTATATTGGTATAATTATTACTATCTTATATAAATATATATTATGTTATGTTATATTATATACTATATATACTGTACTATTTTTATATACTGTCTAACAATAACATTACCATCATATCATCAGTACTATTACCATCATCTTGCCACTGCACCTTATCTACCTATTTATCTTGTGTTTGTGTTTTTATTCTTTCTACCTCAATATTTTTTATTTTATTCTATTGTATTGTATTTTATTGTATTCAAATATACCGGCTGCTATGACGACTTAATTTCCCTTCGGGGATGAATAAAGTAATCTATCTATCTATCTATCTATCTATCTATCTATCTATCTATCTATCTATCTATCTATCTATCTATCTATCTATCTATCTATCTATCTATCTATCTATCTATCTATCTATCTATCTATCTATCTATCTATCTATCTATCTATCTATCTATCTATCTATCTATCTATCTATCTATCTATCTATCCATCTACAACTGTAGGATAAACATGAATCTAGAGCTACGCAGCGAGTCAAAGGCTTTTATCATCATGTTATTAATGCCATAATGAAAAAGGAGCTGAATTTATCTTTAATTTTCTCAAAATTTCTACAATAAAATCCCTTGTAACTTGAAGTACAGACAGTACGACTCGAGCGAAGTGATAATTATTCATCACAAATCTATATTTCATTGGAGCAACTTGTGTTGATCATTGCTCACTAGGAAGAAGTGTTATAGGATTATCTTCCTCATGAGTATAAAAATACTTACCAAGCGATTGTTTTGAAATTTGTATTACCTCCCTTTGTTTCTACTCTATATGCTAAGCTAACTAGCTGCTAACTGTAGCTTAACATTTAGAGATATGAGTGGATCAAATAATCTTTTGAAGCCAATAAGCTGATTTCCCAAAATGTAATGTAATTCGCTCGATGCCTTCACATGCACTGTATCTGTGAAGGTCCTACAATCAAATAAACTTCATGTCATGGTCGTGATGTGTTTTTTTATGATGTACTACTTTTGTTCTCCATGGTCATATGAAAAAAGGCCTGAGGAGTTTTTCCACATGTTCCCCTGATGCACTGATGGCTGGGATGACAGATCCCATGATGGGCCCGGATCCTGCTGTGGATTCATGATGAGATACTGAATGAAACACTTCTGAAAGCAGAGCGATGATGGAGTGAAATCTCACCAGTTCAACGTGAAATTCCTTTGGTAAAAATATTGTGAATATTTCCCAAGTGATAAGCTTCTTTTTGAAGTGACTGTGGAGCAGCACTTGTTCATGCTGGCAGCCAAAACAAACTGGGAGCAGAAGATGTTCTTTGAAACATGAACAACAACAACAACTGAACAACAGTCTGCAGCTGGAGAGGATTTGTGCTTTCTGAGTTAATGTTAACAGTTTTTGTTTTTTTTTGGTGATTTGTTGTTGCACTTTCTTCTTGCTCTCTTATTCGCTGTTGCGTTTTGTTTTGTTTGGTGATTCACTGTTGTGATTTGCTCTTCAAGGCCATCGTAGGTTTAACAGTAAATCATGACCGAGATTTGAAAGATAACAATCACATATTTACTTGATCTGTTTTTGCTGCTTGGCTTTGTATTATCATAACTTCTTGTATTTGCCCTGACTTGTTTGTATCACCTTATTGCAAAATTTAAAAAACATGTATAGTATGGCAAACATAACAAGTTTTGCCTCTGTTGCTGTTTACCACATCGATATTTACAATCAACTATTAACTTCTATTGAAATATGATCATTTTTCTACTAATATGAGGATTTGAGTGATCAGATTCCACCGTCCACATTGAGACGGCCTTTCGGTTGAAGCTTCAGGGTCATTGGTTTTTATTTCCACCAGTCACCTGAGATCTAATTACTGGGTAATACCATCCATTTGCAGCCTCTTCCCCAGTCCTGCCTGAGGCCACAGTTTGAAATACCTGAAGAATCTGACCTTGGCAGGAAGTCTTTTCATTGCTTTTTAATTTGATGATATTTATCAGTCGTTGATGTTGAAGGATTCTTCAGATACGCAGCACAAAAGTTAGTTTGAGACCAGATTCAAACGCCACAGAAACCTGTCACCACTTATGATCCAGACAAATCCCGAGTAGCCATTCATGATCATGGTGTTCTGTATTTTCTGCTTCCGTAAATTAAGTAAAATTCTTTCCTTGAAATATTCAGCATTACAACTGTTTAAGATCTGTCCGTCACAAACCGATATTTGGAAATGCTCGGCCGGTCTGATTGGTTACAAGAACAACACCTGTGAATCAGGGTTAACTATTAAACGGATTCCAATCTCATCAACTTCTCTGTTTAGCTCAGCATCACAGTGACACCTCCTGCCATTAGCCGTATTGCTCTCTGCTGCCGAGCGGCTGTCTAATCGATTGGACGACCTCGTCACCTTGTCACACAGGATTTGAAACGGTTCGTTCCAACAGGAGCACTGGAGCAGGGGAGTAGTAAACAAAGATCGTTCAAACCCACAAGTAGCTCGGAGGCTAAAAAACAAATTTCCTCTTTAATATCGGTTCAGTTCAGACTCTTGAATTAAACATTTGCTTCCACCAGACTGTTTTCCAGTTTTGAGAATGCCGTTTCCTTTGCAGTGTGTTGTAACGTGTATCTCTCCGGCTCTCTGGACTCCATTAGTTTCGCTCCTTCATGGGGATAAAACAAGGACGCCTCGGAGAGCTGGGTCCACCTCGGGTCAAGAGCAGTCCGGCAGACCTATAGTCGCAAGTGACAGCCGGTATCCTGCCAGAAAAGAGGCTAGAGGGACGGAGGGAGCAGTGTGGGGGGGGGGGGTTGCATAATATAGGGGCAGCTGTCTATTGCCAGGTTTTCACACTGAGTCTAAGATGGCTCAAAGGAAAACAAGGGGAGCGAGAGAGGACAGAGAGAAGAGATGAACGACAGCGATCCAAATGGTATTGATGGCTGGAAGGGGGAAACGGGGACGACTCCACTCCGGCCCATGACTCATTCACGTGGACGGTCCTGTCACAGAGCGGAGGGAGGGGGGTGGGGGGGGTGGTGGGAGGTGAAGAAAGGGCGGGTGTGAGGGTGTGCACGGCAGGCAGGCGTCCATGTGGCCCCTGAGGCACCGAGAAGGCCCCGGTGACAAAGAGGCCTTTGCTCTCCAGTCCTTTCCCTTCTCAAGCCGCTCTGGGAATTCTGTTTTGCTGCTCGTGTTTTCCTCTGCGGAGCCTCTCACTTTCTCCCAGGCCGGCTCAGGAATGTGCCTTGTGCAAACCAACACACACACAAACACACACACACACACACACAGGGATGTTCTTCACCCTCATTGGTTAGTTTTTATCATAATGACGGATGCAAAGATTGTTTTGCAATCGCAGAAGCTCCTGTGCAACGTAAACACTTGCACAGACACAAGCAGAGACGTTTCTAGGTTAAGCTCGGCTGCTCGACACTCACACTTCCTTTAATGTTTTTTGATTGACAGCCACAAACCCAAAGAGCCACACAGGCACGACGGGTTTTCACCACGCTCATTTCTCCTCATTTGATTTCTTCATCCCAGTCCAAGGGATTTCACAAGCAAAAAAAAAACCCCCACAGGATGAATGCAGGATGGATCGCCTGCATTCAAATATTTTTTTTTATCACCAATTCTTCAAAGTATTAAAGGCGAGTCCTGGGAAACAATGTGAGCAGGTGCTGGGCAGGAGGGGCTGTAAATCTGGCCTGGCGAATTAAGCCATTGCCTTGGCATTGTTCTGGCCGGTACCCTTAGCTGATCCTGCTGGGTGGGGTGGGGTGGGGTGGGGCGGAGTGAGGGTCTGAGGCCTAAATCTCCCGACATGGGGGCACCCTGCATATTTCACACATGTCAACTGACCTGGAGCCAGCTGCAGGCGAGAGGGATTCAACACAAACATGTCCCGTCATAGGCCACAGGAAAGAGACTGATGCTCGGGAACAAGCTTTAAGAAAACTGAGGTTTCCTCCGAGTGAATGATCGTTCTCGTCAACTTTTATTATCAGAATTGTACATTAACATCTGGTGGGAAAGATAATCTAAACAGGAATTTGTTAAAATTGTCGGGCTACATTTCATCACAGTGAAGAAACCTTATCAGAGGCTGGTGGTCGGTTTCATTAGTTGACCCTTGACCTCGTAACAGATCAGGTGACCAGGGCGCTGCTGTGGAATGTCCCCCTGCTTTTCATTTTCTAATTTCAAAGCTCCCAACAGTTTGTCATTTTATCTGCACCTCCCCAAGGTCTTCACAAGCCTGCACCATCTGTGTGTGTCTGTGTGTGTGTGTGTGTGTGTGTACTCCTTTTTGTTGCCTCTTTAGGACCCGTTCCAGTATCAACACTGACCTTGTCAGGACCAATAGATCGCATGGGAACCAAAGTCGGGTTCTTATGAGGCAAAACATCAACGTCCTGGTTAAGGTTACCGGTGAGATTGTGGTCGTCCACAATGAATGGATGTCAATGCAGTGTCCTAACAACACAACAATATGTATGTGTGTGTGTGTGGGACCGGATGTGATATTAGGCCTCTTCTGTGTCTGTCTTCATGATGCTTCCCTCCAGAGCCAGGTAGTCCTTGTACTCCTTCAAGTGCGTGTCCACCTCCGTCTGCACGGGCTTCGGTGGCTGGTTTGGCTAAATGGGACAGAGAAGAATAACTGAATCACTTTGTGACTGCAGGAAATACGTGAAATGCAAAATAATGTGTGTCTATACAATTATTGATCATATAAGATCATATTGTTTGTTGGACGGTTTATTTTCAGCAGGTATGATTGGCGACTCTCGAAACTTGGTGGAAAGATTGGAAAAGAATTCAAACTATTATTGTTACAGATCAGGGTCAGATTGGATCATTTTACTAACAAAAAATAAATATTTAGGGGACCGATATTTATTGTTGAGCCTTGGTGGAGATGCACTCTACTGAGTTATCGTAAGTTTTGGCAAATTAAATTTAGGCTGAGCCAATATTTAAAAATGACAAACAAATGTCCCTACTGTGTAAGTATTATTCTATCCTTGCCTCAAGGAAAATATTTCTTAAAGAACAATTTGTCAAATGATTCATTCTTTATTCAATAACCCCCCCTGTGGAGAAACAAACCTCGTGAAGGAAACAGTACAAGTGGGAAATATGTGCTTGTTTGGAGGAGAGAGGAGAACATTAAAAGCGTCTGAAGAGGATCAAATGAGGATCTAAATGAATTAAATATGAGGCGCGAGAGAATTAGAGCCAGAGAGACGGGCGACCTAATTCAGCTTTTTCCAGAGTCAACTTTGAATCTGTGTTCACACTTTTAACTGATATGAAATGTTTGTGAATCCTAATGTTGAGCCCGTTCACAGGTCGTCAACACCAGAGGCTGCGAGTGATGTTAGAGAGCAGCTGAGGACACAAGGTCACACTCAAGGTCGTTTTAAAGGCAAATATTGATCATCCTGCTTTTAGTGTGTCTAGTGTACATCGGTCAGTATGAGGATTCAAAATAACAACCCCTCTATTAACAACCCCACCCCTCTGGTTCTAAAGGTGTTTTTACATAAACCTGCTGAAAAACAAACAAACCAACAAACAGACAAAAGGAACCTTTTATGTAGAATAAAAATCCATAACTCACCATTTGGTTTGTGAGATCATTAGCCTCCTTCTGCTCTGTTTCCCACAACGCCTCCCTCCTCAAATAATCGTCCAGCCTTGTTTTCTCCAGTTCAAAGTATGTCTTCAAATCCAAACTCTGCAGCAGACACAGGAGACAGGGGCTGGTTAGTGACTTCAATGTACGATGTGTTTTGTTCAGGTAGCCATTAAATAAACTCATGAATACATCACAACTTCTGCAGAGGTTCGGTGAACGTTTGATCACGTTTAAGGGGCTTTTGTCAGGATACATGTTCAGAAAACGTACAGCAAATGATTTTTAAAATGGTGTTTATCTATTGAACCTGCATTCAATACTAATGTTTACTCATATAACTTGTGTTTTTTCGGCAAAAAACACATAAGCAATGTCATGTTCTTTAGATTTTATCAAAAGTAAGCATTTGTTTTCATTATAATGCTTATTTATTTTTTTTGTGAAAAAAATGCTTATTTATAATTATTTAAATTATACGTGAGAAAGTAATTCCTTCTGGGTCTTATTGAGCAGGACAGATATTCCGGTCTCACCTCGTTATTGGAGGGAATGCAGAGTTTCTTTGGGATTTCAAAAACATGAATCACTCCAAGCTCATCAGTCACAGCCAGGAAGTGCTGCTTGGCTGTAAAAAAAAATCCAGGAAATAAGCAAAAAGAAATCTCCAAATAAAGACCTCATCACTGAGACTGTGAAAATTCAAAATAAAACACACAGAGACCGACAGGAGCAGCAGCAGGAGAAAGAGGTCGATAAAGTTTTAGGGTTCATCTTGTGGTTGCAGCAGCATTTACTGTCACTTTCATTTACTGTCTGAAGGCTTCCTAAATTAAATTCAAGACTTTAAAAACCTTTTCATAGCTCAGATAATTCAGTATCTTACTTGTTTTCTATCATACCAGACAAAGTCCTGCTGCTTTTTTATTAAATACATACATTTACTGACATATAACATTTATTTATAAGTGAATCCGAGTTGTATATAATAGTAATTTGTAGTGTTGATACAGATATAGATATAGACATAAATATAGATAGGCCTTTAGGTCACAGACCTTGGAGCCTTCATGAAGTAACAGGTAATATTTCTTGTTTTAAAGTTTCAAGAATCAAAGAAAATTACCACAAAGACCAAGTTTAAGCAAAAACGTTTCCAGCAGCAAAAACTTATAATTAATGTTATTGTCTATTGCAGGCAAGAGAGAAATATTCAAAACCTTTGTAAATAAACATTAAGATGTTTTAACACCTTAATACATGAGACAGTATTAAAACTCGAATACCTTCAATGGCAGTTTTTGTAGGAGCTGAATACAATTCTTTTTAAGTCTCTACAGGACGTGCAGATACCCTGTTGGTGAATTTATTATGATTTATTTTCTTTATAGTTGAGCCTTTAGCTTAACGTTGTGCAGCAGAGGCACTAAGAACTCACGGGAGGCGATCCAGGGTGTGATGGAGGTGATCTTGGAGGCGGTGACATGTGCGTGGACCTGTACAGGCTCACTGGCCTTTTCCAGCAGGTTCCACACCTCAATGCTGCCGTCGTCTTTCCCGATGAAAAACACTGCCGGTCGGGTGAGGGACCAGCAGCCCACAGTGCACGCCCGCTCCGAGCTCGGTGACACGATGATGGGGCCGTCCTGGATGTTGTGGAGGTACAAACAGGCAAATGGAGTCAGTGTATTAAACATGCACATCGTCTGCTATAAGCAACATATCAGACATCACAGGATGGCCTGAAGGACTGATGTTAAAAGTCCAGGAAAGACGTTGATCTTTTGTGTTTTTTTCTGTTAATTCTAATTCAATCAAATACACAGGCAGGCTTTGAATAGGTTGCAGTGTTTTCTGCTGCTGTAGCTGAATCAATGTGAGGTCTTAATGTTACCATGACTCCCTCCTGCCAGATGGCAAACTTCCAGCCTCCTGTAGTCAAAATAACGTCTTTGAAGAAGGGCGACCGCGGCAACGTGTTTACCAACCAGCTGTGGACGCTGTAACAGTTGAGGGGCTTGGTACCTTGGGGAGAGGAGGCAGATGCAGGAAGAGAACATTTGTGTTTTATTTTCCGTTAAAGGGGAATGAAAAAAGATATTAATCCTCTGCCTCCTGTCCCTGCTTTCTAAAATGTTTGAAAAAAGGAGAAAATCAACACATCTAGAAGCTCACGTTACAGAATCAGTCTGTAGAGGAGCCTTGTGCTCGAAACGTGAATATGGCAAAAACGATTCCCATCACATGAGGTGTACAGATCTGTTTAAAATGTTCTGTGATATATTTTTACTGGATGTGCATGTTGTTTTGATATTTTCTGCTTCATAAAAAGATAGTTGGGTTTCTATAAACACTCACTATGCAGCCGTCCAGACTCGTCCTTCTCCAGTTTCCAGTCAGTGTAAACAATCTCTCCATCCTGGTGATTAAAAAGAAATTAGAAACTATGAAGCATATTACAGGAAGCTATGGACTAAAACCGCACACTTCTCTTCAGTTTATTTACACTGCTGTGTAATTAATATGGTTCGTAAAACCGTTACAGATCCATATGAGAGAGATTAAATTGTTTCTCCTGCAGTGAAGGAGCAGAAACAAACCCAACACGAGTCAACTTTTAAGGATGGTCACTTGATTAAACTGTTTCTGATTTCTGAAGCCTCATTTATCTTCACTTAATTTTTTAAAATGGAACAAAGACTTAGGATTTTGTCTTTTACATTGAAAGCACAGCAGGATGTTATTTAGGATAAAGTATGGAGAGAAATAATAACCTGCAGTTCATCATTCAGTTGAAATATCCGTTTTAAATATACACATGAATAGTACAAATTTGATGGTAAGAGTACAGTATTTGTTGTGATAGGAATGTTTACCTCTGTTCCAATATAGAGCTTGGTGTTGACATCTTCCAGAGTTGTGAGGTTTTTGGCCGAGGGCAGTCGGAGCTGGCTGAAGTCTCGGGGGATCTCTGAGCTCTCTTCATCTTCATCAGCTTCTTCTGTCAGGGACAACGACAACAGAAAACATGCTTGTCATTAGGTAGAAACTGATAATACGTTGTAGAAAAACCTTCAGAAAACATTTCCCATGTACAGAGGTAACTTAACATCTGCACAGAACCACAGAACATCTGTGTTTTTCAATGGTTAAATGGCTCATTCCTGATTTTCCTGCAGCTATTTCGGGTCTTGCGAGCAAAGCAAAACATCCAAAATATGCTTTGAACCAAAAGGAAAATACAATAATGAGAGAAGAACCAGAAAAAAAACACAAGTGACATATCAAAGAACAATTAAAAAAACCTCTATTTATTTAAAGCAAGGGAGTAACTGAACAGAAGCACCGTATTCTGTAATCTGACCATGAGCAAGGCCACAGAAGGAGGCGCAGGGAGGAGGTGAATAAGTTGGTAAGAGGGGACGCAAGGGTAATCGGAAAGAAAGAAGGAAAAGGTGGAGGTGGGAGTTGTGGCTAGAAGGGGGGGGGGGGACAGTAAGGGGAGGGGTGAGATAGGCAGCGCTGGTGGGGATGGAGGATTCCTTTTCCATCACAAAAGCCCGACTGTCTGTCAGGGACAGTGCAGGAGTGTCCGTTCACACACTCCCTTATCAAGGGGACGCTCCCAGTCGAGTCTCAGCCTCACTCTGCTAGATTAGCTCTGGAAGGTCGGATCACATTACCCAGTCACACATCCTCCAAATTCACTTTCCCCCCCCTAGTTAAGATGTTTTTAAAGATATGAGACAGACGACACAGCTACAGGACCAGTCAGAAACACTCATCATGATTAAAAACCATTTGTTGCAACGAATTGGAAGAACAATTGGGCTTGGCACTGATGTGACGTGCTCCCAGGGTTATCCAAAGCAAGAGCAATAGTAAAAACCTTAGAAATACATACAATACATAACATTTGACTCAAACCCAAGGGATCAATTAAAACAATAACTAAAACAAAATGAGCTAGAGGTACAATAGGGTGAGATCAACAATTGGAATCGCCCTAGGAGCCCTTGAAATGAGCTGCAGATTGTTATTTATGTGATTCCCTGCTGCAGGTGCATGATGAGAAAACTGTGGATTTACCGAGCTCACTAAAAACAGTTGTCGCCTGCAGTGCTGGATGAGATAAGGGGCCTCATAGATAAATAAAACCCAGTGTGTTGCTCACCTCACAGAGAGAGAGAGAGCGGGCCATCCAAGCTTGGTTTATAACTCACAATGATAAGCGTTGGTTATAATAGTAGATATATTTCACTTTTAGCACACTGCAGCTCAAATGTTGTTAAATCCCCACGAGGAGCTGCTTGCAAAACCTTGGTCTGTAAACCCATGTGGTGCTGTTGCAGGGGAAGGGTTGAGCTGTTGTTACAGTGGCTACTACTGTGAGTGGAAGTAACTCCAGCATCAAGAAATGGCAAAAGCACCAGAACAAAAAGCTGAGTATAGAGCTCAGAAGCAAACGGCACAGTATCAATCAACATTAGTCAAATATCTTAAGTAGCAGCGTGGTATTAATCACACAGGGATTCATTAAAACCTTAATAACAGACTGCCTGAGGGCTGTTTGGGAAAAAAACGCCGCAGATTAATTGCCTCAGTTAGTGAGCATATTAATTCTGTAACCACCAGCCACCAAAGCTGTGTTTATGGAGACAGACCTTCAGCCAGACAAAGACAGGTCTCTTCTTGACCAGCCAGGACACACACGATCATCTTCTGGCCCCCGAGGAGCCGGAGCAGCATATTGCAAAGAGCTGACAGTCGGCAGGGCTAATGCTCCACAACTGTGAGCGCCTTGTTTTGAAAGTATCACTTAATAAAGTGCTATGAAACTGGAGTAAAGAGGAGGGAAATAGACAGAGAAAGAGAACACCCGGGGGCCAAGTCCAGCCTGCTCCACTGATCACTGGGCTCAACCATCCGAGGCAGAGTTAAAGAATCCAAGTCCCCCACAAATAGACTTGTAGTCATGCACACTTCTATCAGACAGGAGATAGTTCTGTTTCTAATGTTAGTTACCTTGTTGTATCAGCTTTTAACACAAAGATTCTGAACCTAGATATTACACAATTTATCTGGATCTTTCGAAGAGTTCAAATTTAAACACATAAAAAATCTATCTGTCTGAGTGTTTGAAGTTTTGAGTTTTATATGGTGAGTTTTATATGGTGAACATTTTATATGGGAAAGTGGTCCGGGAATGATCAAACTGTCTCTTGCTTTCAATAAGTGACTAAAAGTCTGTGTGAATTTATTATAGGGCTACAACTTACTGTACAAATGATTATAAATGAGAAATGCTTATGGAGAGAGATGGTGCGAGCGACAGAATCAAATGAAGCCAGACAGCCTCAAGGGTGAATTTAATCCCTCACCTGTGTTTCTGTCTGTGTTTTCATCGCAGGTGTAGTGTTGGAAGTTGAATTTCAAAGGAGCATATTCTCCGCTGCTACTGATATTTGGCAGCAAAACCTAAAACATTAAAGAGGAGAACTTTTACCAACTGAAAACTTTTACCAACTGAAGAACTGACAGACACTAAGTGTTGTGTTATGGTTACAGAGACACTGGAGGTCAGTCAGAGTTGGGGGTAAAAAGTATATACGGTACACCTAGGTGTATAGCATTACATTAAAAGCAGTGTAAAAGCTCAACAATCTGGATTTTCGTTTAAATTTGAATGACAAACAAGAATTTATAACAATTTCAGAACATTTTACACAGCAATAGGCAGCAAAATGTTCTAATTTTCTACATTTCATCAGATAGGAAAAAGAGAAAATATACTGAATGTTCCTAATGGGTGAATATTAGGCAGACTGCTATGCTTCCCTTAAAATGTACGATATCCCTGCTTCAAACTCCTTCATTATAACGTAATATACATATCACCTATAGTAAACATTGAGTTTGATATTGCACCCCTGAACCCGGCAGTACCCTGCATAGTGGCTTCCATGTGCGGTCCAGGTGTTTGAAAGTCTCAGGGACACTGTAGGGAGTCATCTGGGCCTTCTGATCCGGAGTCTGCTTCTTGACTGCCACTGGCTGGTTCAACAGTTTTGGAAGTCGCACGTCCCAGAACATTATAGAGCTTCACAGAAACAGAGAGACACACACATGAAGGTTAAGATTGAGATTAATATTAACATTAAACCTAAAATTCAGCATAAACTTTACTCTGAAACTGCAAAGACTTGTGGGACTTGTCATGTTCTGATAACAAGCTACATCATTCTCATTTACAGTGATGGTCAAACATACACTAAGTAGTATCTTTAATACCTTTCTTTAAACACAACGCCCAGACTTAATTTTGTACTTTTACTCAAGGAAAACTTTGAGTATATGACTTTTACTTCAGAGTATTGATCCACTGAGGTATTGCTACTTTTATTTGTGCACTTAGACTCGCGTACCCGAGTACATCTGCCATTACTGCCCCCAAGTGGAAGAAATGTACACTACAGTAACAAAAACACCAGTAAAAACAAATGCAGCGTAAACAATGTATATTAAAATAAAGTAAATAAAACTATTATTCTGTTATTTTAGTGTTGAAAATCGATTTTAATTCAATGATCTATACAAATTAAATGTAACTGATTGGTTGTGTGGATTAAAAATCAGTCCCCGGTCTTTGTATTTCTAAAACCATTAGCTACGACAACTCATTCACACACAAACAAAAAAACATGGACACAAACAAACAGGCAAACCTGAACTATATTGGCTACAATCTGTCACCATTTCCCACATTTAACATCTGAATTGAGCTTTTTTCTCTACATAACCTACCAATCAGGAGAGCAGGTGACGACCTGAACTGAAGTGTTATACTTGTTCTTCACTGGTATCCCCATCCTGGTCACCTAATCACACAGAGGGTTACACAATCAACAAATGTCTGTGTCAGGCTCAGTAATGTCAGGAGCTCAGAGTGGTAAGCGAGGCTCCGGTGAAGATGTATGGGAGGTTAATGTTCCCCTGGGGGCACTCTGGTGATTGCCTTATTTCACTTATCCAGACGAGTGCCAGTGGTTGACATGATTTAGCATACAGTTGTCCGAAGAGACGAGGGACAGGCCCCGATAGGAAACCATAACGTATTCATTGTTTCATGAGCAATATGTGTGGCTTCTGGAGACTAAGAGATTCTGTAGATTGAGTGAGGCCATAGGTCATTAGTAGGATTATTTGTATGGCGGCTAGTTTTACTTTACACACTTGTATTTGTACCTTAACACACTTCTGCATATTCTCCCTGTTGAAGAATATCACTTCATGTCAGTATATTGTCATGAATATTCTGTACAGAACATTAAAGGAGTTCATTTTTGTTCTGGGCCACTATTTTGAGACAAAGGCTTGCATGCAATAATTATTACTGCAGATTTAAGAAACAGTTAAAACTAACTACAAAACTGGCATTAGAGAAGTGGAATTCATTGTCTGCTCTGTATAATTTTCATTATCCCTTTTGTTCTCTCTGACAGTGTAAGCCAATTTACCAATGTCACCTCCTGTTGAATATTATAATTCCTATTTTCCGAACTCTGGCAGTCACAGCCTTTTCTCCAGCCTGACTACAGGGACTTCATTGTGCCCCATGTTGCCTTAGCTGCTGTAAGAACCTTTTAAATTCAAGTGGCTTTTAAATGGAGTCAGATAAAAAAAGTCCATTAGAGAAGTAAACATGACAAGAGACTGGAGCCTTTAAGTGTTAAAAGTTTTGGTATTGATTCAAGTCTACACCAGCTGCCTCTCTTAAGTTGGAAACCATGTCACTGTGTTTACATTGGATGTGATAAAAGAGGTCTCGAGATTAAGAAAACATGAAATAATGATTTGATATAAAAGTGCGGCTGTGTGGTTACCAGGTCAAATGAAAAGCTGAATCATCTTGTGGAAGTTTATCGCACCTGCCGGCAGTACTTCTAGTGTGAACTTTTAAATTAAATACATGTTGATTACTCCGACCCCCTCCCCTCCTTTCCTACCTCAAACGATGGTGGCAGCCACTGCACATCAGTGATTGGTGCTTTGTGGCTGCTCTCCACGGCAGACACTGCACAGAGGCGCACGACAGGAGTCTTACTCTCTTTGTTGTTGTCGAGTTCCTGGTGGGAGGTCAGACACAAAGGGCATGGCATGTATTGTACAGTGACAGTTCAATTTAAACACAGAGACTTAAATGTGCACAGATGACATCCTCCAAGGGACCTGCAGCATAACACTTGATCACTTGTGTAAATTCTGTAAAAACACAAAAAAAAGGCGTCCTATCGCACAAGGTTAAGGAAAATGGGTCCATGCTGAAAAAACACAGGATATTTAAAGATAATTTTACAATTTTACTGCATGATTAGACTGCTGCTGCTAAATGAAGGTGGCAGTATATAAAGCACATTATGGCTCATAGTTAAAATACTGGATACGAACCCTGACCAAAAGATAAAGCAGCCTAACACTTACAAACTCTAAACGTCTGCACCTCAACCATAATGTCATGTTTCTGTTCTTTTATATGGCAGAGTTATTTTTTCCACGTCTGTCCGTCTGTTTGTTTGTTTCTTATTCGGTTTGTTGTCAGCACGATTACACAAACAACACTCAATGGAATTTCACAAAACTTGGTGGAAGAATGGATTATTGTCCGATTTCTTGGATTTCTGGCACATTTATGGGACTGATATCTGTGTGTGCAGAAATAAAACTACACAAATATACAAAACATCTACTCTTGCAAAAACCTGAATGCACAAGTGTGGCCGAGTGGTACACTACACCTGTGGTTGGATTTATTATGTACCATAGTGTGAACCGAACACAAATCTTTACAGGAGGATTTTAATTCTTCTTTTATCTGATAAGCTTGCAACAGGTGCTGGTGCAGCGCAGCTTTCACAGCACTCAAAGCCTTTTAGCTGATACAACTGCCACTGTTTACACTGCAAACACCGGGGAGGGCAGTGATCTGATTTGCTTGTGTATTATCTTCCACGGGGACAAACTATAGTAGATGGAGGGCTTGTGTAACAGCTGGAGTATGTGAGCCCCGCGCTGATGCTGTTGACTCTGGGGAATGAAGAGCAAACAGGGACAAAGGGAATAGGGCGAGGAACGGAGGGCGGAGGAGTGGAAAGCAGAAAGAGAAGGACGAAGTGAGGAGAAGGGATGGAGACAGCTGTTCCAGTGTAGAGGCAATAAAAACACACAAAGCAAATAGGGGCTGGATGATGGGGGCATATGTGTCTATTTAAATATGTCAGTCAGGTGGAAGTTGTCAGTGGAGGTCAGGCTATAAGGGACAAAAGCTTTTTGATATCTAGTGTTTCAGTGTCTCCACAGGCTACGGTGGGTTGAATGTAATTGCTGTGTTGTGGGTTTAAACCTAAATCTATTGTCATATATCATTACCTCTGTCTTCCCAACTTTTCCTTATTCGTCTATATCACTACTCTTTTTTTTCTGTTATCTCCCTGAACTCTGACTGAGATGTTTGTAAGCAGCCTGATCGGTGGCTTCTATTCGGCAGTGTGGTCATATAATGATAAAAACTTGCTGCTTGGAGATTTACTCTTGGCATTAGTATGTTTGTGGAACTCGTTTTGACAGCTGAGGCTGGCTTGAAAAGGAGCATCGGGCCACGGCATTCCCAGCTAATGAAAGGGTGAGGATGAGGACAGAACTTAGAAGTCAACGTATCATCATCTCACTCTGTCATGCAGCGCCACCGAGGAGCGCGGCCTGTCTTTACGGCGAATTAGATGCAGGCTTTGATTCACAGAGGACCCACGCTTGCTAAAGAGTTATGGTACCTGATGCCACATGTAATACACCAACACAGATAAAGATAACCCTGTGTTATGGTATCAACATTGAGCACATGGAAGGCAGGATATGGGTACTTACGAAGGTGTCAGTTTTGGCGGAGACCTTTTTCCCACTTGACTGTGCTTTCTGTAAGTGCGAGATGTGACCAGAAATGTCCCATAATACAACCTGAGACAAAAAGATCCAAAATTAATATTTACTGAGAGTCAAAATCTGAGACTTTTCTGATAATCTGTCTGATAAAAAACAGAAACAAAAGAGGGGAAACGATTTGGTGTAAATGACAGAAAAACTACATTTTTAGAATGACGCAGACTATGGCGGTAACCCAGGACTACAAGGCAAATAGCTCTGCACTCAGCTCTAGAAGGAATTGTATTGACACCAACATAGACATATTATAAGAAGTGTCCATGTTTCTAGTTCATTATAAAACTATGGCAGGACATATTTAAAATACAGTGGGCCACCACAGTCAAGATAATTAATTGGAAACACTGGCCTTTTTTGATGAATCTTAAAAGGAAAAGTGACAAAGCAATGAACTACAAAAACAACTTCAGAGCTGAAAAGTAAGACAGCAGAGATACAGAGCCGAGTGAGAGTGTGCACCTGGCCATTCCTGCAGCCGCCAACAATAATATTTGGATCCGAGGGGCAGAACTGAAAGGCGTAAATGTCATCTGGGCACTCCAGCAGCAACTGCGAAAAAACCACACAAAAAAACCCACACATAAAACCACATACAAAGGGCAGTAATATAATATATCAAAGCACACATTTCCATATTGGGTGCTGGCCATCCTGACTATTTATTTATTCTAGACTCTCCATTCAAAGTTAAGCTTTTAATCCACCGACCAAGTGCATACAGGAGATTCCATTTCAGCAGACATAAGGGGAAAGAGACCCATGAGGGAGAGGATGGTATTACAGTATTTTTTTTAGCCTGATGTTTAAATCAGCTTGAGTTAAAATTAGCTGCATAACCAGACAGCAGCACATTACTCAGTAAGATGATAAATACATTTATTTCAGTAATATAACATATCTAGTTTCCTCTATATGGGATCATCTGCAATTCAGATCACGGCTCCAGCAGACGGTGAAACCAGAGTTTGACACATGCACCAGTGAAGGCATACGTCATGCAGAACTCATATTACTTTTGAATGATTTAGCAGATCAGTTCTATTGATTTAGTGCTTGGGTCAAATCAATGGGGCCTCTCAAATTTTCCTAAAGCAAATAAAGGTCTTGAATGACGACACACAGCAAATCCTTCCAGACATTTCTTATTAAAAGAAACAGTGTGAGAGGATCATGGCTTTCATGTAGATGGGTGTTTACAGATGCATTTTCTATACCTGGGGTTCATACGGATTGGAGAAGCAAAAGAAGACGATGTGAGAAGGTCTGACATCAGGCGAAGTCGACTCTTTAAACCGCTGCTCCTTTTTCGCTGTAAACGCCACAGCTATCACACCTACCACATCAAACAACACAAAATACAGAGAATTAGAGAGACATAAAAAAACAAACATGTTAGGCTTTGCAACTTCACTGATTAAAAAATTGCTGGATGAACTTTAATGTCTTTTTAAAAAAAAAAATCTATTTGTGCTGATCACATGTTTTAAAACTGTTATTATTATTAGGGCCCGAGCACTGATCAAAGGTCAGGTGAGGCCCTATTTAAATTGTAAGGATTATTATTATTATTATTATTATTCAGGCAAATGAATTGGCTTTTTGAGGGCTTTACCATGCTCAAATTCTTACCAAAATTTGAAGAAAAGTTAGAAAGTGGTGAAAATGTACGTATTCTGAAGGAATTTTCAATGGGCGTCGCAAAATGGCTCAACGGTGCCCCCCGAGACCCCTGGAACATGTTCACATTGACCAGTCTTCACAAAAATCAATATACAGGTGTATCATGACCAGACAAACAAAAAAGTATTAGGTGCAATTGGAAAAACACAACAGGAAGCCTGCTATTTTGCATTTAGTGGCCATTTTGGCCATATTCCACATTTTTACTTTGATGTACTTGTACTTCTAGATGTTTCTGAAGAATGTTGTATGAGTAATGACAGCTGGCCACATTACAAAGGGATATTAATGACCAATAATACTTTCCAGTAGTAGAAAATTGTACCACTTCAATGAATGTCATTGATGGATGTTTTTACTATTGCCTTGTAGAGATATCTCCAAACCTCATGTTATTACAGACATCTCATGCGCAAAACAAAGGCTCTGCATGGTATTGCTATCAAACTCAATTGTTCTGGCATTGAAAGTAATTGAACTAATGACCATAGCACAACCATGGGAGCAAGGTTCCCCCGATACAAGTACTCTTTCTTTCATGAGTCAGAAAAACTTACACTCGGACAATCAGCAATGTGATTTGATCTACGTAAAATTATAGGTACAATCCAACCAAATCCATTTTATTTGTATTATTACTTGATTTGTGGATTTACCATAGATTGTCGGGTGCCAGTTGATGCAGCTTATTTTTTTGTCTTTTGAGTTCTTCTGGTCCGTGAAGGACTGATAAAGCATCAATTCTGCACAATCCTTCCCAGACCAGTCACTGTCTTCAGGGCTGGTGCCCAGAGCCCTAAAGTCATCATGGAACACATTCATAATCTCTTCCTGCTGAAGGGCTACTAACATCCTGCAACACAAACAAAACATGATTTTAGGTGACAAAACTTTTTAAAAACATAACTGTGTTTCTCCCTAGCTGCAGTGCAAATGACTTCCACTCATGATTATGATGTATCTCTAACCTGGACACAAGGTAAGAGAGACCACAAAATAAATATGATGGAGTAGAAGAGACTGACAACAGTAATTATCAAGAGCCTAGAGGAACTACAACTTTAGAGTTTGATTGTTTAAATACAGGGTACAAGATAAACTTAAGAATGTTTTAAGACTATAATTCATACAAAATGATGACCTAAGTCAAGTATTACAGATATGAAAGAATATTTGAGCGCCAGAATTTATTTTTCCCTCCCATAATTGAAGATAAGTACCTAGTACAAAATAAATCTTGATATGTTATATGGTATGTTATCTCTGAGACTACAGACAGACACAGCAGGTATCCATAGTCTTTCCCACAGTCAAGCCAATTAGTAGCTCAAATCAAACTAGATCTCCATGTTGATCTAGTTTGAAGTTTTTATAACAGCATACTAATAATTGTATCATTTAAAAATAACCACGTTAATATAATTAAGACCTATATAAATGTATTTAAGACCTTGAACCTAATACTTATTCAGATTATTGAATTTTAGAACTTTCAAAACTCCAACAAAACCGAGTAAGTAACTCAATGATAGTCTTTGTCAATATTATGTTCCTAAAGTGGTAATAATGAATGGATTTGATTAACCTATGGCTGACGTAGAAATGTATGAGTTGGAACTTTCAGTGGGCGACTTACCTGAGAACCACTGAGTTGCAAAACTCCTTCATTCTCTCACTTTTGAGGATATTGTCTTTTTCTTCTTCACTGAACTCTCTCGGGTTGTACTGGGTGCACATATTCTTCCGACACTTCCTGTAGAATGGATATGAGGTGCTCAATACAAATACATTTGTTTTGATGCAGTTCATATTAACTTGAGAAAATGTATGTTGTGAATGCATCGATAAAATAAGGCAAAATAACAGGCACTATGTAAGTAGAAGGCACGAACAAATGAATTGCAGACCAATACTTTCCCTTGATGTTAACATTTCATTTTCCCAGTGCATTGAAACAACAAGCAGATGTTGGCAGAAACTTGTAAGGGCTTGTTTTCTCCTTGTAGAACAAATCCATATAATGATTGGTGATTTGCAGGCCTACCACAGTGTCTGGGCACTGCTGCTCTGCACGATGGGAGCAGCCTGTATCCCGCAGTCTCTCTGTATCCACTTGATGCTGAATCTGCTGTCTTGATATGAAGGACACCCCAGGTTGCCTTGCTTATCATCTGCTGCGTTGCGGTCGGAGAAACGGACTGGTGCTCGAATCTTTCTCTTCACTCTGAGCATGAAGCTCAGCTTATAACACAAAAAGGACACAGATTACACAGAGTGAAACGATAATATTTCATATTCTATTTTTTACTTTTATTAATATACTGCAGTACCTTATCTCTGGTCTCTCTGACGGATTCATTCTCTATTTCCACCTCACTGCCAAGTGATATCCATTCCTTCGGCTCTGGGGTTTTATTGACTTCACATTCAATAACACCCACTACTGGTTCCTCTTCAGTTTGTGGGGGCTGGACAAAGCAGAGAGAATACAATTAAAATAGAGATAACTCAGCGCAAGTACAGGAAACTAAACTTTTATTCTCATCAGACACTGAAAATATATCAGCTAGCAAATCAAATGGTCAATCCAAATCTCTGACCTCTGATACCAGCCATTACTTAGCAATAAAAGATGAAACTGTATAAATAGCTCTGATATAAAAGGAGAGGGAATAATAGATATCACTTTAAACCAAGTACTGAAGAGGGTGTAAGGGCGATTAAAAAGAGGAACAACAAACATGAACCTTGTTGCTAAAACCAAAATGACCACTTCTTACAGTGAGGAGGAGTTCCTTAGCTTCTACTGTCACAACCAGGTAGTAGCACGAGCCATAAGTGAAGTCTCTGTCGAAAACCAGCAAGATCTCATCTTCTGGGTAGTCCTGTCGACAGCAGAGAGGAAGCAGCGTCAGATTCACATCAGAGTAATTCGTTTTTAATTCCCCATCATTTAGCTGTTCTAATTATTTGGATTAATTCTGACAACCACAAGGAAACTGTGTACCGTTTGATCAGATTAGCAAATGAGGGAGATGTCATTAAAACTGAAGGCTGTGACCCAAATAAGAAAGTAAACATTGAGAAGACTTCACACACCCTCAGGACGCTCTATGGCCTTATTAAAGTAATGTAGTTTAATAGTAAGAGCATCAATGCTTAGAAGTAAGAATGGTGGATTATTCTAGATCAGACAATGAGGGGAAATTGGGTTAAACTGGTAACTGTCTGTTCCCACAGCCCTTAACTGAGGGCCTGCGTATCATCCCAGTGTCTTGTGGGTATTGACTGATGATCTCCATAAGAATGGGTCGGCCTCACCAGCACTTTCTGCTTCGCAGGGCTGAAATCAGACACTGCAGCTCTTGTCTTCATGTCCTCTATGATGTCGGCCGTTTTCAGCAGCTTGTAAGGATTCTCGCTTGTTACGTCCTCATCTGCGATGCAAGCAAAGAGCTCCTGGGTCACGGATGTCAAGGTCACAGGGAAGATTTCCACAGGGTGATCTGGATGAGATAGTTAACAATCAATATGGAGGACAGATCCAGGTTAAAATCAGCTGGATGGATTCAAACCTCAAATTTCCTGAGCACACTTTGTAAGGCGTTACAGCCCCTACCAGTTCAATCAGGAAGGCCAAATTCTACTCAGCTTAATAACTTCATATTAAATAAATGAATTCAAGTTTTTTTTATTGTGTGAAGGTATCAGGCCAAAGCAAACAAGCAAAGAAACTCCAGTGAAGCTTAACCATGTATAGATAGAGCAAATAAAGATGAGGCTACATGGAAGAAGATTCCACCATCAAAGTCAATGTCAAGATACAGTTTTGATGTTTACTGATGATAACTAGGGCAATCAGAGAGAACTTTATCAACATGCATATACATGTATTGAGATCAGAAACTTCCAGATCATCAGGTTACAAAAGTTAATGGGCTCTTCCTTTGCCCATAAGCAACCCTTCAACCAAGTTTCAAGAAAATCAAATCAGTACATTGTGTGTAATCCTGCAAACAGACAGACAGAGTAATGTAAACACATATAAACTCCAGAGTTTACAGTCACCATTGACCTATGGATTGTACCACGGATTATTTTCTGATCAAACGTCTCTAATCCTACACCTGCCTGTCTCTGCAGGGTGGACCACCCCACATGTACCTCAGGATGAAATGAAATCCTTGTGAAAAGCCTGCACACAAGTTCCAAATGCTTGAAGGGGAAGGGGGGGAGTTTTATTATGACTCAGGCAGGTGCAACACAGATCGATGATGCATAAATCCACGACATAAACTGCTCAATTACAGACATAAACCAGAACTATATAAAACGGCAGCACTGCACCATCACCTCGACAAAGTTTTTCCGCATAAGAAATCTCTGTAGCCTCCTCCCATATCTGAGTTCAGGCTCAGTGCAGGGCACACTACAGTAAACAGGGCTCTGCATAATGATAGTTTTCCTCCTGCTTGTGGTCTCACTCTTCAAAGTCCTTCCACAGGGTTGCTGAGGAGACGCTGGGAATGCACGAGTACAGCTTAAGTAACCACTTCCCCAGCTGGGTGTGTCAACCTCTTCCACTCACACCACTTAGGCCTCGCACCAAATCATTGTAGTGGAAAAAAACTCACACCCCTCATTTCACACAGGCATGTGTCAACCGTGGCATTTGTATTCATGGGAAGTATTTGCTTGGAAATCAAAGAGACGGCGATGTGCTATGTTCCATAACCCATAAGCAATGCAATTAACTGCATTGGTAGGTTGGTTGGTTGGTTTAAATTGGTCAGGCCTCTTTACCCTCACATAATTGACCAAAAGCGAGCCAAGAATCTTCTTGATGCATGTCAAAATAATATAATAACAGCATATCTTTGGGGTTCATCTCCTCTGATACTGTTGAGGAATATAAGAATATCAGTCATCATACCATTTATATCTGTGTTAGTAGGCCACCATTTCATTACATGATGGGGACTGGAGGAAATTGATAAATGAAATAGAGTCCCTCTAAACCTAAGGAATGTTACAACCATTACTTTTAAACATCCACTAGAGCCGATGACCTAATCTTTAGTAAAAGGATACACTCCACACTGGTGACCTGCCTTTGACCAAAAGCATGTTTTCAGGGTTGGTATGTAGAACGTAAACCAAACCTTGACAATGAGGCACCCACAGCTAAGCCCGGAGGCTACGTAACAGGACACTCGTGATCAAATCAGAATAATGCTCATAGTCCTTCTGACACCTCGAATAGCTCCCTGATTTTCAGTTTCTGCCATGCTTGTTACACTACCTCTTGTGAAGGTGGTGACCTCTCAGAAAAATGCAGTGGGCTTTGCAAAGTATCTCTAATTTGAATATTGTACATTGAAAGCTTTGACTGATAAATTTAAAGCTCTAAAATCGCCAGTTTTGCTGGAATTGTTAATTTTTGGAGACGATGTGGTAACAAATGTGATTCACTGATGAATGAGAAGCAAGAAGTAGTTTATTTTCTCTTACCAGGCAGTTCTTCAGGAGGAGGTGACTCAGGTGCCTTCTTGCCTGAATGGGAAAATAACAGTCAGTTCAACCTTCTTAATACTGGGTTTCTCTGTTAGAAATATTCCTGAGTCACACATTAACATGAGTAGTAGTATTCAGACACTCACCCTTTGGTTTCTTCTTGCCTGCACTTTTTGGTTTCTTCGGTGGCATCTTGACTCTTAAGAAAGCTCCGCTAACAACATCTGAAAACAACAAACAACATTACACAAAACACCAAACTTCACATTTGTATCTACACATTTGAGTATCACTGGACGACTCCTACAGGCTACATACACACAGTGGCAACAACAGAGTACTTCCTGTCATATATATACACTTGGCGACATCTTGTGGAAGATAAGAGAGCTACCCTGCCATTTTACCGAGGTGATATAGAGGAAAACTCCAGAAGAGGCAAGTTCAGATGGTGGCAGAGGCAGATCGTAGAGTCAACAGACACTGCCACTGATATGTCCAGGGAGCTGCCTTTGTTGCCACACTGTTTGGAGGCAAGTGCCTTTATTCCCACACTGTTTGGCATCTGCCTTTGTTGTCACCCTGTTGTCACTTGTTAGCTCTGGGGGGGTTGGACTCAAAATGAATTAAAGAAAGCTCAACATCTTGGTGTCTATGGATGAGGCAGGAACTCGAAGACTGTATTCCCAGTATCAGTTACAGTGGGACTGATACTGTGTCTGAGTAAACTGTGATAAATCAAAGAAAAAAATATAAATCTTTATCGTTGCCATTAATTCTAGATAAAATGGTGATTGATGTTCAGAAAAATAACAGATATTGAATCAGATAAATAAATACACAATAGGCTACATAAATATTCATGTGGAAATACCGGAATGTACAGATGGTCCTCAAAGGTTTTATGACAGCAGAACATGTGATTTAGTCGACACGTATCCAACAGTAATATTTAAATGCAGTTAAAAAAACACAATTACTAAGAAATATGAGAGTATGATACATAAGAGCAGAAAGTATCCTCTTTACCTGTTCTCCTTGATCTTTATTGAAAACCTAGTGTGGGTAGCACGAGCGCTCATCTACATTATGAGCTATTTGACAACTTATTTTTCCATGGAGAATGGATTTCTTTGGCTTTGAAAATAAATATCACTATTTTTTTTGTTCTGTGTCGCTGACTGAAGTGTGGCACAGGCACATCCTAAGCTAACTAATGCTACCTAGCTTAAAGCCCTGGGTTTGCAAGCTAACTAAAGACACTAAGCTAAAGAGCTCTAGGATAACTAGCTAATTCATGACACCAAGCTAAAGATAACTAGCTAACTAATGGCACTTAGCTCAAGAGATCTAGGATAACTAGCTAACTAATGGCACTTAGCTCAACAGCTCTAGGATAACTAGCTAACTAATGGCACTTAGCTCAAGAGCTCTAGGATAACTAGCTAACTAATGACACTAAGCTAAAGAGCTCTAGGATAACTAGCTAATTAATGACACCAAGCTAAAGATAACTAGCTAACTAATGGCACTTAGCTCAAGAGATCTAGGATAACTAGCTAACTAATGGCACTTAACTAAATAGCTGTGGGATAACTAGCTAACTAAGGACACTTAGCTAAAGAGCTCTAGGATAACCAGCTAACTAATGACAATTAGCTAAATATCTAGGATAACTAGCTAACTTATGACATTTACCTAAAGAGCTGAGGGATAACTAGCTAACTAAGGACACTTAGCTAAAGAGCTCTGGGATAACCAGCTAACTAAGGGCACTTAGCTAAAGAGATCTAGGATAACTAGCTAATTAATGACACCAAGCTAAAGATAACTAGCTAACTAATGGCACTCAGCTCAAGAGATCAAGGATAACTAGCTCACTAATAGCACTTAGCTCAAAGCTCTATGATAACTAGCTAACTAATGACACTAAGCTAAAGAGCTCTAGGATAACTAGCTAATTAATGACACCAAGCTAAAGATAACTAGCTAACTAATGGCACTTAGCTCAAGAGCTCTAGGATAACTAGCTAACTAATGACACTTAGCTAAATAGCTCTATGATAACCAGCTAACTTATGACATTTAACTAAAGAGCGGAGGGATAACTAGCTAACTAAGGACATTTAACTAAAGAGCTCTGGGATAACTAGCTAACTAAGGACATTTAACTAAAGAGCTGTGGGATAACTAGCCCTTTATTAGCATTACAACTGGGATGAATCCAAGCTTGAGCTGTTAGTTGTTGATAATAAATGCTGTTATATTAGAGAAAAACTGTTAAAATATGAATAAATAAGTTGTTTACCCCTCGTTGAAACTTTAGCTTGAAGTCCCCTCCATACATTTGTTTGGTTGCCAGGGGTTACAGGAGCGGTAGGGGGAGGGGGGAGCACTAACAGACAGCCCCAGGAGCCAATCGGAAGTCAGGATTAGAACACCGCCCCCCCCCCTCAGCTATGTACGTTCACCTGCAGTTTGAGGAGTTTACCCAAGCACACCTCTGATCGTGACGTCAGAACCGTCCAGGGTCCGAGCGGAATGTGAGTGCACAGACTTCCGGGGACTTCCGGGACTCGACAGGTGAATCCAATCCGAGAGGGGTCCAGTCCAGCAGCTGTGCAGGTGAGCGGCCTGATTAACACCCCTTCACTTCCGGTTCTCTGTCCCGTCCGGACACTGGGACCAGGGGACAAGGGGACACGTCCACAGCTTCAGTAATAATGTCTGTGTAATGAGTGGCCGTCATGGTGGAGGACGTCCAGGCTCCAGGACGCGAGCTGCCCTGTGTTACTCAACTAGGCTCAGGTACTGGAGACCCAGACTGCTTCCGGTCCGGTCCTCCCCACTGCTCAATAACAGTACATATCTATAAATATAAATAGATGTTTATAGTTGTATTTGATTTAAACCTGCTCTTCCGAAGTTTGAGAACAACAGCTGAACTCTTGATAAACAGAAAACATGGATCAATAGACGTGTCATACCTTCTCACTGTGTGCAACAAAATATGAATATGCAATGGACTTTTGTTTCATTATATTGATGAAAATTATATATGACCTATAATTTATTTTCATTTAATGCAATCGCATATAGCAAATCCTGCAGTATTTAAAATATATAATGCTGAATCCAATCAGCATTATATGAAGCCAATAATGTTCAAATGACTTGTTTTTTGTGGAGCTAACTGACACTTTAGCCCAAATTAAATAATGAAAGTGAAAGTGCACTACTCGATGAAATAAAATTTACAAATTTAGTAGTATTTAACATTAAAATATTATTTAACATATTAATAAATCAACCAGAAAGTTCAGATTTTTCAATATGATACTAGCAAAAAGCTGTTTTATTTTCTCTTATCAAGCGCTTCTACAGGAGCGGTAGACTGAATCTTCTTGTGTGAAGGGAACACTACCACAACAAATACAACAAGTTCTTATTATTCTTCATATTCCTGAAATGGCAAAACTGTAAACTTAATAAACAACAGATTTTTTGAAGGGAAATCACATTTGGTAGCATTGTACACATGTCCCCAGAAAATAAATCCATGCTCCAGTGATGTTGTTGAATCTGAGCGACTGATTTATTTGTTGGTACCAAGTTTATACTTTATTGTTAAGTCCAAACAATGCAATGTAATAGAAATTTAAGTATTTTAGTATTTCCTACCCATGATTAGTGATGTTGTTTGATCAAAAGTTTGCATCTAAGACACCCACATTCCATTTGTTTCAGATATGGAGGACTCCGCTGACTTGTATGATGTTCATATAACAAATTCCCCCCCCGCTTGGGAAGAGCACCAGTGTCTGGAGGAGCTGGACAACGTGGAGTGTCTCAGAAGGAAGATCAAATTCTTCTTCATGAACCCCTGTGAGAAGTATCATGCTCGTGGACGGAAACCGTGGAAGCTCGTACTCCAGATCATTAAAATTGCTGTTATTACCATCCAGGTAATAATCGCAGACATAAACCGAAACAGATGTTATCTCTAATGTTTTACCTCCCGGATATGAGCAAATGTCCTTTTTTCCCATTTCCCACAGTTGGTGTCTTTTGGGCTCAGTAACCAGATGGTTGTCACATTCAAGGAGGAGAATCTGATGACTTTCAAGCACCTTTTCCTAAAAGACTACGTTGATGGCGGCATGGCTTCGTACGCCGTCTACAGACAAGAGGACGTGTATGACCGCATTGATTTCATCCTGAAGCAAGTAAATAAAAGCTGGAATCTTCCTTAGAGCTATTTATTCATGCTGTAGCTCTCAACCTTTTGTTTTTGTGTTACTGTAAATAATTACTGGAATTTTATAAGCGCACATCTTGTCATGGGATTGGACTTTGATCGTGTCACTGGATGCGGTCATGTTGTTCCTTTCATAAAACATTTCCCTGAAACAACCCTCAGCCATAACTCTTTTTAATTGGTCATTTCCAGTATGGACATCTGCACAACATCACAGCAGGAAATCACGATTATGACAAAGATGGCAGCGTGTACACTCCGCTGTCCCTGTGTCAGGAGTACTACAGAAACGTCTCCATCTACCCTGGGAATGACACGTTTGAAATTGATGCCCATGTGCAAACTGGTATGCATGTTTGAGTTATGTGTGGAAAACCGAAACATTTTATTCTTCACTGGAAATGTTATTCTTCTTTTACATTATCATTTTTCTTTCTCTATACAACAGATTGCCTGGAAATATATCCGATGTATCACCTATCATCAGGGGAAGCGCTTCCAAATTTTGAATTGCATTTTAGAAGGTGTGTACACCTTTCTTAATGCAAAAATGTAGTTTTATCTTTGTTTTAATAAGAACTTTTGTCAGTTCATGTAAACCCTGTCTTCTAGGATGCTCTCTGTCAAGATCACTTTTGTTCTCAAGGCCATAAACTTACAGACTGTGAGACATCGAGAACTGCCCGACTGCTACGACTTCACCGTGATCGTACGTTACTCGACTTGTCTTCAGACTTTCTTCCTGTGATGTGGCAGATATGATCATTTTTTGTTTCTGCATTATTTACTCAAACATCTGCTCAGAGTTTAAATGACGATTTAAGAGAATGTGAACCTTGCATTTTTTTAACTATGGTATTTTAGATGTAAATCGGAGCAGCCTAAAAGTTGAGTTGTTTGGACAAAGCATCTGCTATTTACACAGTTAAATATTACCTGTAGGCCCGGCAAGTAAATATTTAACTTTTTGGGTAATGACAATATGAATAGACTCTATAAACAGAACTTCACCCTCCTTGAAATGCGTCTGTCTGTTTAATAGATCACTTTCAACAACGAAGCTCACAGCGGCAGGATAAAGATTGACCTGGAAAATGATGTTGACATCAACGAATGCAGAGAATGGAAAGTAACTGGAGCATGTGAGTTCACAGACTTGATTTTATAGCAAACTAAGGAATCATCAGAATTGTTCATTATGGCTAAAGACCTGGGACTTGAATCTGTGCTGGACGTTAAATGTGTTTGTTTCTCTATACATTCATATGGCTTAATTTGTGTGTGTGTGTTCCCTCAGCTGCTAGGAGCATTTACCTGACTGTGCTGTTTGACTGCCTCATCATTATGACGTGCGTCACCTCCTTCGCACTCTGCACTCGCTCGGTGATCAACGGGATTCAGCTGCAGCTGGTGAGTAAACGGAGTGTGTTTGTTGTCCCACGTCATAAAAATCACACAGGTGTAATTGTCAGAGACAAACAGTATCATAGGAATTCCTCCAATCATGTTGTCAGACACAAATTTGCTTCTTGCTCTAAGCTGAACCCTTGATCCCAACCTGAACTCGATTTTAACCAATAACCCTCAAAACATCCTTTCAAATGATACACACAAAACCATTAGTGATAAGGTGTTTTGTATGACATGTATTTTGTTTAAACAGGAGTACTCGTCGTACTGCAATCAAAACCTCCCAATGTCGGACAGGTTGGAGTTTGTGAACGGTTGGTACATCCTGATCATTGTCAGCGACACACTGACCATCATTGGCTCCATTCTGAAGATAGAGATCCAGACCAAGGTAATGAGACCGATTCATGGGTCTGTCAGTTTCATGATGTCAATTACAGCCTTTCATGACTTTACTAACCCTGCATGCTAATATTTTCCGTTAATCCGACTGATGATTTTTTTCCCAGGCCCTCACAAGCTATGATGTTTGCAGCATCCTTCTCGGCACAGGCACCATGTTCGTCTGGATCGGGGTCATCCGCTACATGGGCTACTTCAGGAAGTACAATGTAAAACCAGATTAGTTCATCCTTGCACTAATTCAATATCGCATAACACACAAAGCCTGTATGATGCAATTTTTTATTCTTATAGCTATTTTTGTTTTTTTGTTAAAACTTAGAATCTGGCTCTTAAGAGGGCATGCTGCTGAATGTTTTTTCCCCATTGTGCAAAAATAGATGTGCCCCTTTTTCATCACACATGTCTTATTTTGAAGGTAAAGTTTTATCAGTGTAACATGATTTAGATTTAAAAAACAGAAACAGGACGTGAGAACATGTAATATTCTCCGCACTTAAAAGCATGAATTTATATTTAAAATCCCTTGGGGAGATTATTTAAGGCTCATTTTTGATGATTGCCTTTATCTTCATGTTTAGCCTGACTGTGGTCTCATAGTGAGAATGTAAGCTTCAGTGTGTTTTCCTGACACTCCTCCTCAGTGCACATTTTTTTCAGATCTGTCACCATGTGTTCACTGGCTGTTTTCAGATCCTCATCCTGACGCTCAGGGCAGCTTTCCCAAACGTGATCCGGTTCATCTGCTGCGCTGGAATCATCTACCTCAGTTACTGTTTGTGTGGCTGGATCGTCCTTGGACCATATCACGAGAAGGTAAGTGTTTATGTAACACTAAGAAAAGTTTGCACGACTTCTCTGAAGCCAGACCTGAGAACACTTAGTCCCCATCTCTGCAATCGTGTTTTATTTATATAATAATATAAATAAAGATCACATCCTCTTTTTTTGTTTAAGTTCCGGACCTTAAACACCGTGTCGGAGTGTCTGTTCTCTCTGATCAACGGAGACGACATGTTTCCCACCTTCATGATGATGAGGCAGAAGAGCAGCCTGGTGTGGATCTACAGCCGAGTCTACCTCTACACCTTCGTCTCCCTCTTCATCTACATGATCCTCAGCCTGTTCATTACCATCATCACAGACACCTACGACACAATCAAGGTAACTATTAATCACTTTCTAATATGGGTCATTTTTAATCTCTGTACTTGGTAAGGAATGAGTTTTCAGAATTGTATTGTAATGCAGAGATTAAACTGTAGAATAAGTAGGAGATGAACAAGATTTTGGGGCTGGAAAGCCTCTGGTTTCTGTTTCTAGTTTGATGAATCATGTCTGAGGCTTTGGTTGCCTCCGGATAAACAGTCTGTAGTGAGCAAAAGAGGCCGAACTTAATGAAAACTTGGCTCGTCTTTGTCCGGATATCCACTGATTTACAATCTGAACTGGAGTGGCACTCCCATCTGCACAGGCCCAACAGTCTCCTTCCAATTTCCAATCACGATCTTTTATTATTTCCTTGTAAATCGAAAAAGGTCCAAATCCTGTGTAATGAACAAAGAAATTCCTGAATCAACCACAATTTAATTTCTACTTATCTTGGCCCATGTTCCATCCTTCCACCAAGCTTTGAGGAAATCTGTTCTTTTTGCATTATACCTAAATTGTGAATTTCTGTCCCTTTCATTTAGCAACAGCAGCAGAGTGGAATCCCGACATCTGAGCTGCAGAGGTTCTTGTCAGTGTGTAAAGATTTGCCGAGCTCTGGCGTCTTCAGAATCAACAAGAAAAACGACTGCTTCTTCAACTGCTGCATCAACAGGTAAGATTAAACATCAGCTCACTGTTAATCCTGAGAACATGAAGAGGCTCTTACAATTATTACTGTCATTTCTTTGGTACCGATGAGTGATGTGATCAGTTTTAGTTTTGATACCACAGCTCAGATCGTTGTTTACTGTATGAAGTCGATGGTTAAAACATCTTTATAGAATCTTAAATTAAGCTTCCTTCTTCCAGGTGCAGGAAGCATCAGGAGAGGCTGACGTCAGAGGCGTAGATGGATCTTTTAATGTGAAGATACTGAAATGACTGAATAAATAACCTTAGAACTAATGTGTACTGAGGAAGTCTTAAATATTTCTGCTCCAGGTTTGTTCAGTTGAATATTTTGATGATCATATGATGCAGTGATGTGGAGAAGACTTTGTAAATACACTTATTTATACCGATATGAAAAAAAGATTAATGGTGAAATTGATAAAGTATGAAAATGTTGTACGCTGAACCCAATGAATCAAGGTTAAATAAAATCGAATGTAAATTCATGAGATTTTATTTCTCAATTATCAGGAGAACGTATCAGTATAAAGACTAAAATAACATTTCTTTAACTCACACTAGTTAATCATCTGTAAAATCTTGTTACATAGAAGAAAAATCCCATTTCACTTCATGGCAATGATGCTCCACTCATACAACCTTAAACAATGAAATTGTCCTTGTTAAAGTCTTTAAATGCAATATCCAGAAGTAGCTCCTATAAATGGCTCCGCTGGTCATGAGTGGAGCAGTAAGGACGGACGTGAACCTTTTATTTCCCTGAAGTTCTGTCACTTGACCCTCTGACGAGTTGTTGGAGAGGTCAGAGGTCAATTAAGACCAAGTGGTTCCACTTTGCTTCACTGCAGAGTCTCTGGGACGGATCCCTCCATCCATAGAATGTCTCTCGTCCAACGTCAAGCAGAAATTCCTTCAGTTTGGCTTATATCCTTAAAGCAAATGAACGACCCACAGTTTGTAGGAGCGACTTGATGCAAGCCTCCAGAGCAGACGGACATCACTGGTCCCCAAGTGTCTGATAAAAGCTCTGTTGTTTCTTAAAGAAAGCTTGAAACGCTACATTTCCCTTGATTTCACAGTCACAATGACCAGTTCTGTATTATTTGACACCTTAATTCCGCATAATGTCACTTGTATTCTTGGCATCCTCATGTGAATGTTGTCAGGACCGCTCCAAAAGGCAGGAATCAAGGGTTAAAAAAAAGCTTGGTTACTTCATACGGGGGTCCTGAGATAACATCACAAATCGCTGCGTGGGGTCAGTCTAGTTTGGATTGGGTAACGCCCGGTGGCGGCTGGACTCGCTGCTCCTCCATCCTGTTGGACTGGGAACGCAGGATGAGGCTGAAAAAATCCTCGTCTGGAACTGTTGGGCCTTTAGATGAAGAAGATGGAGCAGAAGGTGGAGGAGAAGGTGGAGCAATGGACCTCTGGTCGTCAAGTCGGGACCCCTGAAACATCACAAGAGGAAAGAGAGTATGGGTCACTGTAGGCCTGACAGTGTAGAAAGGTGAGCTCCATGTTATCAGATGGGACATGGAGGAAACTTAAATTGAAGTCACTTCCATTAAGTAAAATCAGGAATAACCTTTAGTTGAAGTATTTTAGTCAGTGCACATTAGATCAGAACTATCGAAGTGAAGTGCACAGTTCAGGGGAAAATAAAGTGTCTAATAATAAATCAAGACCAAATTAAATATTTAACCAGGGTTTCTGCAGGGTCACAGAGTTACTTCCCCTTCCCCATAATTTAAGAAAAAAGGGGAAGATTAGAAAAAACAGTGGAAATGCCACAAACTAGACAGTCGGTGTCCATTGTCTTTCCCAAGACCAAAAGTTCAATCCAGACCAGTTTTAATTAGTTCCACGTTGTTTGTATTTAATAACAGTGTCCTAATATCTACACCGACTGTCTGAAAATGCCACATTTCTGCATTAATAGATTTCTTTTTCTCACCTGGCACTTAACTAGCATGTCGAAGAAGACGTCGTCCCCCTCCGGCTGCTCAGCACTCGTCTCGAGTCGACTGTACAGGGAGGGAGTCTGAGTTGTATCTGTGCTGGAGGAGGGGGCTGGGAGGGGAGGAGGGGAAAAATAGCATTAACCTCTACATTCGTGTCTTGACATTTAATCTGGATGTAACTTCCATCACTCCATCACCTTGTGTGGGGTCCTGCTCTGCGCTGGAGGTGGAGGGTGTACGCGGCGGGCTGCAGGTGCTGAGACGTAAGCCAGGAAACTGGCTCAGGCTGACTCGCTGGTCGTCCAGACGACGGGCCTGGGAGCTGGCCAGCAGCTCCAGGAAATGACCGGGATCCTGCAATGGTGGATCGCGTGCCGAAATAGCTGGAAATCAAGAGAATCGTTAATTTGTTGCTCGTGAAGGGAACAGCGAGTGGTGCTTTTAATTCTCTAATCTGCATCTTATGTTTAATTGTAGGAGGTGAATTCGGAGCTAGAGGGATTAATTATTCCAAGTTTGCAGTTTAATGAAACTTGAGGAAACCTTTGGCCAAAAATCCCCATTTTGAGCATCAAGCACTTCCCTCAAAATGAAAAATTGGCTGTAAAATGTCGTTCATCAAGCACAAACATGGAAAAGCTTGTTTTCATGTTGGACAAAAAGTGTCAAAAGGTCCATTGAAAACCTTTTAAGCTCTCAAAGCTCGGAGGAGTGAGTCATACTCGACATTTAATAACTAAGGACACTTATGGACAAGCTGCATTCACACCATGAGGGAAACTGAGAAGAGGCCTTCATGTGGTAGAGTTTCTTTTTCACTTCTTTCCACTGGATCATTTTGGATTCATCAGACAATGTGAATGATGGCGTGAACACAGATGAAAGCAGGAGGGGCTGACTCACATTCCCTTTCAGCTACAGGTGGGGTGGAGGAGGGGGAGGAATGGGCGGGGAGATGGCTCTGGCCATCCAGGAGGGAGCACCTTTGGTCGTCCATTCGGCTGCCCTGGAAACGAGAGAGGAGGTCGAAGAAGCCGTCCTCGCCAATGGTGTCCCGCGATCCGGCCTGTAGTGGGAATTACAGAGAATAAAAAAAAGTGAGGACATGTGACACAATCCTCATGAACATCAAGTGTTTTGTCTTATTGTACTACTGAATAATTCAATTACATCAACTTATGCTCGAAGATTTGATGCAGTTAGTATCAAATCTCCGTCCACCTATACTCGACATTGATGGTTTGTAGACAAGACTTGCGTCGTCTTTTATTATGAATGGAGAAAATGAATGAACCGGTTAATTTGCTAGTGCCGTTGCCACATCACCGATCTCTGGTTCAGTGAATGTCCTCGTCATTCAAACATTTTATCATCAGAGGAGAAGATGACAAGAAAACCTGCTTCCTCTTCTTCTATAGTTGGATTCTGTCTCAACTTCCCACAATTGGTCAAAATTTCGAAACCATTAAAGTGTTGATACAAACACATGGTTCAGTTTGATCTGGACCAATGATAATAAAATAACTTCACATGACTGCAAATATTCTTTCCAAGGCCGTCCGTCTTGCAATTTGGAAAGATTTGAAAAATAACTTAATTATGAACCCGCCTCATCCTTCCTTTGAGCAATTTATGAGTCAGAAATAATGATCACACGTTTCCAGTCAGCATTATTTTTTCCCACAGTCGATACGCTGTGGTGTCGCTTCTTAAACTTTTACTCGAGTGTGAATCATCGTTAATCCTCTCGTGGTTTTTTTCCAGGGATTTTAACAGTGGGAAGGGTGAGGCGTGTAGAAATACCTTGATGGACGCTGGCGTTTCCTCTGCAGCGGTTTGCTCGCTGGAGTTTTCCTGTTGCTCTTTAGGAGGTGATTTGTTGCTCTTGTGCTTTCTGCTTCTCAGCCGATGGAAGAGGAAGAGTTTAGTGGAAGCTTTGATGGTGTTGTTTTTGGAAGAGCCGGGGAACTTCTCCTCCTCCGAACCCTGTACAGTCAAGAAGGTGCACACACACACACAGAGAATTAAATGTCACAGGTCTTTTGTTTTTTCATGTTAACATAAAAGTCAGCAGGATGACACAAATCCACAATATGCAGAACCAGGATAATTCTGTCATTCTTTAACATTAAAAGGTCTGGATTTGTATGTGCAAAGTAAATAGGTGAAGCATTAAATTAGGTCAAGAGGTTTTGAAATCAGTTTGACCAAACATCCACAGAGTTAGAAAACATTAGACACTTGAAAGTGTGTGTAAGGTGACACACTAACGTACTGGCTTTGCTGGGGAGTCTGGAGGTGGACTTTGACTTGGACTCATCTTCATGTTCTCAACACTTCCTCTCCTCCTCAACGGAGAATTGATCCCTGAGACAAAGACGGAGATGTTTTGTTTTGACACGTTCCTAGAAGGACTTGTCTGTTGCTGTATTCTGAGAAGCAGGTGACTCACCTGGGTGGTTGGAGTAACCCTGGTAGCTTACTGGCAGAGGGGAGTTATTAGTGTTTGTGTTACGGAAGATGTTGGGATGGATGTTGGAGTTGGACTTCAGGCCGACAACTAGCCGCAGGTCCGACAGGTTCATCCTGGCTGTGACCTCGCCGCTTTTGTCTCCCGTCTTTTTTTAAAACAAAGAAAAATCATAATATTGGCCAGTTAAAATCTTTTTGCACTGGTTTTGCAGCTTCTCTGTCCTTAATAAATATGAATTCAAGTAAACATATGAAGCTGAATTCATAGTCTCAAGCGTTGCTGCGGCATTCAACCAGTAGATGGAGCTGTGGACTGACGGTAGTTACTCATTGGACTCGGAGGGAGGAGGTGAAACAGTAAACATTCACCTCTTTGGCAATTTCCAGATGTTTCTCAGCAAAGTACATGGCTTGCTCATGATTCCCCAGGGCGGTGTGGGCATTTCCTAGACTCCAGTAGGCTCTTCCTTCACCAACTCTGCAGTGACACACAGAGGGAAACTGGCTGAGCAGACTCAACAGGGATTACACAACAACGAAGAGGAAGTTCCTCAAACTATTACGTATCACAATCACACATTTCACAACGATCAAAACGCCACATCATTATTTGTCAGAGTAAACTCGTGTTTTCAAAGAACTCTCTTTTCTTCCCATTACAAGAAGTTATAAAGAGAAAGGGGAGGAGCAGAGGGAGAGTTCTACTTCCACAAAGAGTCTGGGTTTTTTACTTTTACTTTTGATCATATAAATATAGTATTAAAAAACACTTCAGTTGTAAATGCCATATCGTCATTTATTTGGTGTTTCAATTGATTAAAAACTTTCCTCAATTACCTCACTGGTAATATCTGAACAAGTTCTCACAGCAAGAAAATAATCAAATGTTCATGATTGTGTTTTTCAGGAGTTCATTTACCTAAATGTTATTGTTTTTTATATAAATATATATTTGGTCCAAAAACATCTCAAAAGTTGGAGGATAGCCATCTTTCCAAAACAGAATAATTAATTTCTTCGCAAAATATGTTATTTTAATATATTAGTCTGCATTTTAGACATGAATGGGCTGTAGAAAAGGAGAAGTCTTTATATAATGACTTCATCTGTGTTGTGTTGACTCATCTTTTCATCTTCTACTTGGTTCAGTGCTCACATCATAACACACTACATCTGCTTGCTGTTGGCAGCGTTTTAATGTCGGAGTTAATTGGATCAGACGTTTAATTTTATCTTCAAATGTCAAATCATGTTTCGTGTACTGATCAAATATTTTGCATGAAAAGTACAATTTGTACATAGAAAGTCTTGTTTTAATGACTAATATGCACAGATTTTCCTTAATGTTCATGTTTTTCCAAAAACACTAAATGCTGTCAGTGGTTTCCTTGTGACTTTCCCTTCTTTTCACTGTCTTGTCTGTTTAGTATCCACCCACATTTCAGCGAATGCTTCGTTCAGGGACCGCCCACATTCAAACTGCCCACGCCCATTATTCCTCAAAGGCTAACTTGGCAGGAAAGCAGATTCTTTTCCAGCTGATACCTGTCACTGAGGTCCTGAGCGATAACCAGATGCTTGAGGTGGTAATCAATAGCTCTCTCATAGTCCTGCAGCAGCGTGTAGGTGTTGCCCAGACTGTAGCAGGCCTGGGCCTCCACGGCGCGGTCCTTCAGAAGCCTGGCCAGCTGCAGCGTCCTCCTGGGGGCAGATCAGAGGAGGAGGAAGGTCAAAGAATGTGGAGGGTGGGGGTGCACAGGAATGATAGTTATCTGCTCTGTGTCGCTTTCCAGGGGCCGCTGTGAAGGGATTAGAAACTGCTGGGCTCAATGAGTGAGTGGTTTGGAGCAACTGAACATCTGCACACGAGTCTGAGGGTGTTCTGAATGACTGCATTGTATTCAAAACTTTATTTGTCTCATTTTTGTAACCAAAGCAGTAATTTAAAGTTTATTTCTAAGAAGCATTTTAAAGCAGTATAGTTACAAAATGGTATTACAAAATGTATATTTCTGTGTTTTCCCTTTGACTAAATGTTTATTTGCTGCTTAGAAACCTTAAATTTGTAAATTAAAGTAAACAGTTTACAACAGTTTTAGATCATTTGGATTAAATCTGATCTCTCCCACTGTTCTATGCTGGTAAATTCATGAATGTTAGTAAACAAAGCTTTATACTGTCCGAAGAAGACGGAAAGCATCATCTCCAAATAACCACAATGAGATAAAGGAGACTCACTTGTAATGACCGGCCGCCACTTCAAACTGACTGAGGAAAATGTGGGCGTTGCCAAGGTTACAGTGGGCCCTCCTCTCAGCTGACTTATCCCCAAACTCTTTAGCGACGAGCAGCCGCTGCAAAACATGAAAAAACAGAAAGTGCATGTTATTTAGATCAGGTATTAACAGTTAATCAAGAATGGACAGGAGAATAAACATTAGAAATAGAAAATATGGCGTCAGAGTGAAGCTAGATTGTTTTCACGAGACGTCGGCCACTCACCTGTTCATGTGCAGCCACTGCATTTCCAAAGTCTCCCAGCAGATAGTAAGTATTTCCAAGGTTCCCGTAGGTTCGACCCTGAGCTGCCTGATCGCCCAAACTCTTCACCAGGCACAGGTTCGCTCTTTGTGGGGGGGGGGGGGGGGGGGAATACATGTGTTAGGTGTCAACATCTTCAGGATGATTTTCCAGGCCAGAATAAAGATTGCTGAAAAGTTGTGCATTTCTATTTAAATATAACCTATTTCCTAAAATTCAAGTTCTATGTATTTGGTTGTATTTGTGTTTTTAAATAATGACAACTGAACCAGCTTCATGACAACACGTGCAACTCCAGCCATTGAGACTTTAATACGTGGTTACAAGTTCCAAAAAAACAAGTAGGCGGACAGGACGAGCTTAGTATTTCTTAAACTGCTGATCTCCTGAGATCTAATCACACACACAACCGTTTCTCCAGTTTCCTTAGAACGGTGGGAGGAAAATAAAGTGAGATTAGGACGGCCAGATTCAGATGACACATCTCAGAATTCAGTTTCAACCCTGAGGCAGATGGACGATTAATAAAGAAGACCATTTCCATTGTCTATTTCCACTCGTATACAGTGAAAATGCCTGAATCGTCCTTCAAATATAGTTTCTTCTGTTTTCCAAAGACAAACTAGATGTTACTGGCCAAAATGGTAAATTTGAGGCAGTTCACAAAGCAATGGGTGACTTCATGGTGGATTTACACTTAGTTCAAACCCTGTGAGCCAAGAACAGCACTGAGACTGTGGAGAACAGTGAGTCTGATCGTTCTTAAATCTCACAGAATCACGTAGATGGTAGAGTGGCCAACGGGGAGGAGACCCCCAGGGTAGACCCAGGCTGGAAAGACGTCTGGAGTGACAACTTCTGGGACCCGAGCCCAGATAAGCATAAGACAATGGATGGATGGATAACGGGAACATGATAACGTACCCAGTCGCAAACTTAAGGGCTTCCCAAATAAAAGCAAACCACCACACTCAACACTTAGAAGCAAAAGTTGGTGTGAACTCACTCGTAGTACTGTGCAGCTTTCCTCAAGGCGATCCGGGCCTCCTCCGGGAACTCTCCTGGCTCGGCTCCAGTCCAGCAGATGCTCTTTCCCTTGGCGTGGTAAACGTTCCCGAAATTATACAGCGCCCGAGCCTGCCCAACCTACAGCACGCACACCGGGTTTTCACAGATGGAAACCACAATGACCACGGTTGTAATTACATACTTAAAATACACCGACAGACACCAGACCTGCTAGTTTGCATCGGGGGTGCTGGAAAACTATTCTAGATGTCGGTGTGCCGAGGCCCGGCCATCATCGTGTTCATATCTACAATTTTCTGTGGCCGTGCGGAACGTTATGTGGTTTAACAAATTCATATATATTTATATTTAGCTAAGTCATTGAGCCACAGACTGAAATTATATCAACAGAAAAGTGAAAAATCATTCATTCTCTGTTCTCTAGGATAAAAAAGGACTAAAGGAACGTAATTCAATATAATATCAGTACAATAAAACTCATTATAATAGAACCCACCTTATCATATATGGCTTTTGTAATTTCCAAATGTCTGTGGCAACAAACCACCGCTTCGTCATAACGTCCTAAAAGCTTTAATGTGTTCCCAAGGTTACCGCTGGCTTTGGCCTCGCCGAGTTCATCTCCAATCGTTCTGGGATTGAAAGGAAAAAAAAAAACATTAGGAAATAATTAGACTGGAATATTGGAAGATTACTGGAGTGTGTTAGTGCGAAGACACAAGAGGCAAGAAAGTAATTTACATCTGCAGGCAGAAATACTGTGGAGTCGAGTTGAGCAATTTAATCATGGAGGGGGGAAAATCGTGATTAAAAAAAGTTTTAACATCTGTTCAGAATATTGTTTGAGATGAATCTTTAATTATTTCTGTTGGAGGCCGATTAAAACTTATGTGCACAAACAAAAACCTTGTTAAAAAGTTAATCTGATGTCTTAAAGGGACTCTTACCTTTGTTGCATTTTTACACTTTTTTTGGATAAGGTTAAATTGGTATTAATAAGGTAATGACACTCTAAAATGCAAGACAGACCCACTAGGAGTAAAAACAAACAATTATTTCACTCTCATAATATTTAGTGAAAACTTCAACCAATAAAATTCTTCGGACCGAAGGACCTTATTGGCCGACAGACCTGTCTGTTTGCTGCATGGACATGCAGGTTTTCCGTCTGCTTCTTGTGGCGCATTCGGGCCCGCGTCATCAAGGTATGTGAATGTAAATGTATATAACTTACCGAATCCATTGCTTTGGTAAACAAAAACTCACATGCGTGCGCGGAGGCAGTAGGTGTTAAGTCTGCTTGTAAATAAAGTTTCTTCAAAAAAACACCGCGGATGGGAACGAGGGGGTGGGGCATTGGAGGAAGGCGGGATGATTTGAATGTGCTGTAATTCTCAAATGCAACAAAGGTAAGAGTCCCTTTAAAGAGGCCAGTGAGACCACTGTGACCTTTGACCTCCCAAATCGAATCAGTTCATCTTTAAATCAAACTGAACATTTGAACCAAATCTGAAGAAATTCCCTCAAGGCGTTCTTGAGATAATGTGTTTAAAACAATGGATGGAGGCAGAAACAAGAAGGACATGGTTTCAGAACACGTTAGGATCCAATCTGTGAAACTACCTGGTGAGTGTGAGGTCGTGCCGATGGTACTCCAGGGCTTTGATATAGTCCTGCAGGTGAAAGTAGGCATTTCCCAGCTGGCTGTAGATGGCGCTGAGGATCTGAAGGTCCTCGGTTCCCACCTGGATGGCCGACTCGAAGAAAGACACGCCGGCCCGATAGTCCCCGGTCTTACAGAGCCGCTCGCCCTCCAGAGCCAGGTCCAGACACGACGACTCCATCCTGCAGGGGAGAGGAATCTGTGTGAGAGGTCGAGTGACGGTTTCATTAACAACTAAAAGTGCCAATTATTTTATCATCTGCTCAATAAAATGTTTCTTGTGGTGTCTTTAAATGTCTTGTTTTGTCGGATTAAAACTCCAAAACCCCGAAAACATAAGGTTTAGGATCATAAATCACAAAGAAAAACAGAAACTTATGTATCTTCTCTTTTCCTTTGATTAACTAATAGAATGATTAATCAATAATTGCAGTTCTGGCAAAGCTACAGATGATCGGGAGGGGTGGAGATTTAAAGCACTGCAAACCATCTCCATTTCCACATCTGTAATTACAGATTCTTTTCTAATCCATCTAACTTTAATTTTGGAGACATAGATAAAAGAGTCCCCTACAAGTTCTGAGATACATGCAGAGCATAATTCCTAAAACATTCCTTACAACTGCTTATTTGGTCTAAACTGCAGTTAGAAGTAGATTTCAGATAAAAGTATAAAATGCTCACATTCGAAAAAATTGTAATCAGCAAATGTCTTGTACAAAGAAGTAGCTGAAAATGACTTTTCTTAAATCACTAATCAATGTATTGTGTAATTCTATTAACAACAATCTACTTGTCTTGGTGATGTTTCATCCTAAAAGTACAAAATGCAGACTGTGGTTTTCATGTATAAAGCTCAGAAAACACAACTGTGACACACACACACAAAGTCCAGACAAGAACTATAAAAATCCCAAATAAGACGGCGCATTTCCTGTGTGTCGTCTAAAAACTCCACACATACCCTGCAATGGAATCGTGTGCTTTACTTAAACCATGAACGCTAAGTAAACTCAGATGTGTCTGTGGTGGGAACCTCCGCACCCTTCCGCAGAAAATAAGACTATCCCTCTTCATCAGCGTCAAACCAGCAGTAATGAAAACGAATAGGAAACTTGAGTGAAACAATACAACGTGAGACAGTGAAACAAATCCAGTCATGCATGAACGCAGAGGATTCCTCATCTACAGGATCTGTGAATGAGAAGTGATTCTTAAGAGTGATGGAAAATCTAAAATGTCGAAACTAAAAGGTACTTTTACTTTCGTTGAGTGATCTTAAATTTAAAACACCTTTCTTCTCTGTATTCAGACAACATAAAACTGAACAACATGACTAACACCAAAAAAGTGAAGCCAAAGCGTCTCCATGGGGTTTCTAGGAAAAGGTTATAAAATCCTTCCTCCTCCATGTTAGTGGAAAAACTTTTTGTTTCCTCAAAGACGGTTCCTGTAATTTAAGGAAGTGCTAATCACACAGAGACTGACTTGTGATTGGTCGAGTGTGTGAGTCGGCGGGACCTTGCTATTTTGGCTTCATTTCTGGGAAGTGAGAGGAAGCAGTGAATATCCATATATATTTATACACATTCTATGATTCAGACCTAGGAGGAGGTTATGTAAGTTCACAGAATTCCCCTTTTTTTTTTTAATAATACTTTAGGTTTTGAAGATATTCAGATATAGTTGCTAGCTGATACATTTATTTTCATTTGAATAATCACACATTAATGAGCCGTGTTCCCTAGACGGTCACCACTTCCTCTCAGTCTGTTTCCTGAATTCCCTTTAAGAAAAACCCAACCCAAAGCTTTGGGTAATTGCTGGTTCAAGGTTGTGTTAAGGTCTGCCCCTCCCAGAGAGTGACACAAACAACACAGTATTTACAGGAATCTGTTCTCCTGCCCATGTCCTGCATTCATCTTGCTTTCAAAATGGAGAAGCTTTCCATCTCCACTTACACAGTTTGGTGGCAAAGATTAAAATTATTAACTTCAGCTGCTCCTCTTTTAAAAGAAGTAGTTGAATAGTTGAAATGTAGTTGAAACAAACTCTGTATAATTCAACAGGAAGTAGCGTGTGTAACTCTGCTAAGAGCCGTATCAGGCAAAGTTCAAGAAAGTGATGCCCAGTTCCTGGACCCGCCCCTTTCGTCCAGATCCAGCAGAAAAAAGCCTCCTTAATTAACGTCTGCACCAAATGACACACACACACACAAACACGCACACACACTCCTATGCCTGATTTTTAATGAACACTCATGCATTATTCACTGGGAAATGTGTAGAAATGTAAAAAATTAAATAAAAACAACAATCGGGCAATGTTCAACCCAAAATTGAATAGGTTCCTTCTAAGTTTCATTAAAATCCTTTTAGTACTTTTTGCATAATTCTGCTGACAAACAAGCTGTTTAAAAATGTAAGTATGAGACCAAGTTAAACAGCACAGGGACAGATGGGACTTTTTAAAGATTGACATAAACAGCCTCTTGATCGAGATGCTTCCTGACGTCGAGGTAGAAGATTCCTTCCGCTCTCACTCTCGGGCCTCACGTACCTGCCGCCTCTCCCCATTCTGATGCACTTCAGACACTTTGACACCAGGGACATCGCAGGCCTCTCGATGTGGAGCCAACGCAGCGCTTTCCGGGAAACGTCCTTTAGCTTCTCCGCCTTCGTGTGGACACACATAACGCACGCGGCCGCTGGTGTCCACTCTCTCAGGAGAAGAAAGAAACCGCCAAGGCTCCCATGGATCTTCCGGCCTTCTTCTCCCGGCGCTCTGCTAACTCCCGGCAACAGCAAAACAGAAAGGACTTAATCCGCTCAGCGTTCCTGTTGACCTTAGCGGTCGGGTGCCGGGAGTGAGAGAGAGGTTTTGTTTGGACGAGCACAGATTGACCCCCCCGGTCGTTACCGAGCAGAACCGGACGAAGTGTGCCGACCGAGGTGAGCAAGGTTAGTGTGTTTGGCCGAGTGTTGTTATCTCTCCGCCTCTCAGCCACCGGGAACAGATTTGTGAGCCACCTGATGGTGTGTGTCACTTCCAATTAGGCCAGACCTCAACGGTAATTACAGTCACTTTAAGTGGCTCCGATGAACTCTGAGGGTATTTGCTCGACACTCCATGAAATAATCACTTGTCGGCAGCCGGCCTGGAGGGAAACTTGTTTTAATGAAAATAATTCTCGCCTTTCAAAAGAAATAAAAATTCTACCTGCGTCATTAAATGTGTTTTAATATGATGGGTTAATAATTCGTGTATTCAATCAAATCTCGATAATTCCTGAGAGTAAATATGATGATGTATTAAAACAAGAAACAAACTCACACCAAACCACCACTCCTCTCCTTCTCCACAGCTTATAGTAAATCAGCGGCGGCCAATCCAGAGAAATCCACTTGTGTGAATTAACTAAGTCTGCTCAAAGTGCCCTCTAGGGGGAGGAACAAGGCGTTGGCTCACCACCGGTACATGTGACGTCAAAGCTGCCACCTCCATTGACCAAAAGCCAGATCAGCTGTTATATAAACAGGCCAAATCTAACGTACACGTCCAAATTCACCCTTCATGACCCCACGGGGAGTTTAATGCAAATGAAGAGGAGATGATCGGGATTTCTGTATAAACATCTTCCTGAGCCAGTCAAAGTTCTCGTTTGTGGTTTGGCACCGAAATGTATTTCTCACATGCTCCTGCCAAGTTCTCTTGAGGCTTTCAGTGCAAGTAGTGCTTAAGACCGGACCAGCAGGTATCTGGTTATCTGATTGTGTCAGAAACCTGCAGGCTGGCTCATCACCTCAGTGTACGCAGACCGTGTAATTCTGTCAGAGGGAAGTATGTCGGTGGTAAACATCGACCAGACGGGGCTTGTTCGCAATATCTCAGATTACTACAGAGTGCTGCAACTTGTCAACTCGACCCACTCAACCTCACGGGCTTTCTATAAATATAAATAACTGCTGGAGTCGTGTCAACACTTGGAAAAAACTTTAAATGTGACGGTAATGTCCAAAGAAGGCGATCGGAAAAGGAAACAATCACTTAGTGGTTGATGTTGAGTGTCAGGTTTTTTTTATTCTCACTGTTGTTTCAGACGTATCATGAAATATTTACACTGCGGTGAGAGGGGACCTCCTGCCGTGACCTCATTCACGTGTCGGCCAATGAGGTGTCACGTTACTGACGCAGAGAAACAACACATCTATACGGACGCACACTTCAAATATACCAAAGAACGCCGAGCAGAACGGATTCTTTGTTTTTTTTAAAATGCTCCATAGCCCAAGTTGGCAGATTCAGATGTTTGGCTGAAGCAGAAGTGAGTTAACAACTCTAACAAATTAATATATTGATCCAAAGAGAAAATTCCGGACCAGCAAACATTCACAACTGAGGCTGGAGTCAACAACTCTAGGACATTTTGGTTTAAACATTTACTACTTTACACTATTGATTATCTAAATACTTGTTGCCAATTTACTTTCGTTCCTTTTTTCGTTGATTGTCTGATAACAACTGCACTTATGACATATTTTATTATATATTATGACATCAGACTGGGCGATAAAAACAATGAAAACCATTGTGATAAATAACCAAAAATAAAAGTTCAGTATACTGCATGTTGATATGCTTATGTATTATGTGAACAACCAACTCGGAGCAAAAATGAGTCTTTAAACTAGGAAAGAAAGAATCACGAGACATTTAGAGTGACAATTACTTATATCGACAGGCCTCATTGACCCCTGCTTTACTTTTACCAGCTTTTACTACAATATATGAAGACACACAATCTGAAAACTGTAGATACGTGTGATACTTAATACAGATGTTCCAGTTAAAGTTAAAACAGTTAAACAGTGTCTTGTACCTTCAGTTTTAAGGACAGGCACATAGTGTTGCAATAACAACAGAAGTAACTATGACAGCAATCATCTCTTAAATACAGGGTTAGTAGAAGCTACATCTGTTAAAACATGTCATACAGGTTAATTTTTTAAATGCACAGGTTTTGGATGTGCTCAGTATCTTTCAACACACAAACTCTGAAGGTATCGGAATTGGAATCTTTTAAATGATTATTTTTAAAGTTACTTCATTATCCGTCACGTCACCCACTGTGAACACACAGCCTACCTCTGGCGGACATGAAGCACCTGTTCCCATTCGTGTGCATAGTGCAGAGACGCCCACATGACCGTCAGCCCAGCAGGTTGGACATGATGGATGGATGCAGGGAAAACCAGCTTCTCAATAGAAAGGTGCACAGAACGTCCTCTGGAGAGAAAGAACGCTGCCACGCATGAATTCCACCGAACAATGTGAGGATTCAGCCCTCCACACTTTCTCTGACCCCCCCCCCGTCTTATCTTGAAACTAGAGCTGGGAACAGGAGTAAACACTCAGCGGCTCTTCCGTCATGTGTCCAGTGAGTTTTAGAGAAAGAACAAACACCGTCGAGTGGTTTTGAGAGAATGCAGGTGTGAGTCATCACTTTTCTACAGGTCAGTAACGTTCGACTGCAAATCAAGCTGCTGTAAATCTTGTCAGCAATCGGACAAAAATGTACAATTGATAAAATCGATCAGGTGAAATAAAAACTCTGCATATATCCCATTAAACAAATATGTCATTATGAATATAACTGTTTTAAATATTTTAGGTAATGCATCTCGAGACTTTCCAGTTAACAAATATTTAACTGGCAACGATTCAGATAATCGGTGATACATTTTTGTAACAAAAATGCATAAAATTCACTTGTTTCATTGATGATTTTCCTTGCTCTCCTCATCCTGATAGTTAACTCTGATCATTTGGTTTTAATAAACCTAAATACCTCTGTCAAAATGCCCACTAGTTGTTAAACTTCACTAAATTGCTCAAACTTCAAGATATCAACTCCATAAATGCACCTGTTTACAAAAAAAAATCTGAAAATATGCAATGTTAAGGAAAATAATATAGAAAAGCTAAATAAATCCTGGATCTGCGCCTGATCCTGCCACAAATATAAGATGTTCACCTGATTTCCAAAGTGCCGACTACATCCAGAGAAGCCCCAGGTGAGCTTTGACACCTTTGACCTTCAAACCATGCAGGGAATGTTTCAAGCTCAATCCCACAACAAGGTCAGAAAACTGAAGTTCAAAGGTTCCACTTTGCGATGTTTGATTCTATCTCTTCTTCAAATTCCTGTTGTCCACTCGTCTTTCTTTCCATTGTCTAGAACGCCTCCAGCCCACAGGTCTATTATCCTCATGTCATCTCTCACCGACTAAGTGCTTTGTGGCTGAAAACCTTCAGCTGACTAGAGGATTTTTTTGTTGACTGCATCGTCCTCTGTGAAGGGTGCAGCTGTTTCTGATGCAGGAACCACAAAGTCTGGGAACAATCCCCCCCCCCCCCATGTTCATAGCGACTTTCATCCCGAGACTCGCTCTCTTTCTGACCTGTCAGCATGTTTTACATTGTGTTTCTCCCCCCGGTGGTGTTTGAGACGTGTGAGGTAGAAAAGAAATCATACGTCACCGAAAAATTAGCTTTTTAACAAATCTTCTTATAATCAAAAGTTATATTTGTTCCTAGTGTCGACCTCGGAGATCCTGGGAGGGAGTGTGTTTGGATCGTGCAAAGAAATCAGGAGTAATTATGCATAATTTGAGATTTCAGTCATTCTAACCCACAGGTGTGTGTGTTTGTCTAACTTTTCACATAAGTCTAATATTTTAATTGGATCTTTGTTTTCCCCGAAACACAAACACCTGACACAGCGTCGTCCTGCTCTTAGCCAATTTAGTTTTCACCTTACATCATCACTCTTCTTAACTTACTTTGAGTTCTCTTCTATGTAAACTACAGTACATTATATATTAATGTACCACAAACCCTCTGGAGGTTATTTGAGTTTCTCCTTCACATACTGTCATAATAATAAAAAGGGCCTAATGTGGCCTCTTCAACCATAAGCACTTCAATATGAATACGCCCAAACGGTCCCTCTTCAATTAAGTGGCCCGGTCTGAAGTGACAGTCATATTTCCTTTTGAGGAGAGATTATGAGAAACCATCATTAGAGACTCAACCCGAACCCTGCAGGGGAGTGAAAAGAGCCCGACAAGCACATTGAGAATGGAAAAACCGAGCTGCAGCGACGAAAACTGAGCACTGACTGTTCTCAAGAAGTGAACACACGACGGCCAATATGGGACAGAAAACGTATTTATATTGAGAGCATATTTAAAGCTAACTACCAGGTTTAACCAAGTGGTTTAGTGTTCAAAAGTACATTTCTAATCTGAGGCCGTCTGGTCCCAGGTCGGCTCAGTGTCCGGAGAGTCGGAGCTAAACGTGGAGAAGCACCACACATCTGGAACAAACTCCAGAAAACACCAGGCCTGCTCCAACTCGCAGTTATTTTAAATCAGGCCTTCATTGCACAACTCTTGTTTTGATTTTTACTGTTTGTTTTCCTATAACGCCTTGAAATACACATTTGAGTACTTTACTGTTGCACCATACTGTGTACTACGAGTACAAAGATCCTGTTGTTTGGATCCTTTTAATGGCAAGTAAGGACATGGAGAAGCAGCATGCACCACACATCTGGAACTAACTCCCAGAAAACACGAGACCCGCTCCAACTCTTTGGTTTTTTAATTTAGCTTTTAGATGTTAGTCTCTTCTTCAACCTGCTGCAACTCTCAGCTGCTTCCAGTTGACTAGTTCTGTCACTGCATTTTAATAAGATTAACTTGTTTTAAATGCTTTATTCTATTGAGTCTTATGGTTTTAAACCCCATTGACATGTTTTTCTTAATCCTTTTTTGTGCATAAGCTCTTAATGCTTTTAATTGCACGTGTGCATGTATGTGTACATTAGGTATTAAGATCCTGTTTGGATTGTTTGAATGGTGAATAAGAACATGGAAAAAATGGAGGCACTACACATCTTGAACAAACCCAGAAAACATGAGAATGATCAAGATGAACATAGAAATATTAACTCTTATCTTGCACCTCTCTTGGTTTAACTGCACCTCTATTTATATTTACAGAATGAAACCCTATTTAAATGTGGCTTTCTATTAGTTTGGTGTTTATTCTCTTAATTTCCCTTGAGAGCATTTTGAATGACCTTCCTGTGGCACTAGTATTTAAATGTGCTAAGGACACAAAGAACACCGAGAACCAGCATGAACCACACGACTGAAACCAACTCAAGTGTTTATATCGTGTCTATTTTCTTAAAACCAAATCAAAGCCTGAGACCTGCTCCAAAAATAAAAGCTCCCAGGTGTTTTTATTTGACTTTTTATGTTTGTCACAGCATTTTATTAAGATTCACTTGGGAAAAGTTACTCTACTCTTGTCTTAACTGCTTTTTATTTATTTCTACAGTTTTAAACCCCATTTAAATTTGTATTCTTGTAATGGCCTTTGAAAGATCTTTAAAATCACCTCCCTGCACATTTTTTTGTTCTAAAATCATAGTACAAGTGTGTTTTAAACTTCTGGTGTTTAGATTAAAAAAGGTTATTCTTTTCTTCCACAACTCTTGTTTTTAAATGTTTTAAACCCTAATTCAAATGGTTCCTTCTACTCCTGTGTGTATGTTTTTGTCCTGTGAGCGTAAAGATCCAGTTTCTTTGAGCAGAAAACAAGGAAGCTGCAGAGTTCAGAGTCATTCGCAATGAAGTCAGTCGGTGACACATGTTCTAGTGATGATGACTGTTTGGATGAATCCCTCTCCAGGAGTCTGGAGGTGACGCAAGTGAGGTGCTAACATGTCATCACACGTTTTCACTGTCTGGGTTCAACGGGAACAGTTGACGAGGAGACGCTTGTAGCATTTCACAGAGAATAAGAAAAGAAATAAAGGAAACTTTGTTTGGTTGTAAAAGTGAAACATGTATAGTAAGTTTGTGAGTGAAGCAAAGCTGAGGGGACAGAGAAGATACAAAATAACAAAACAAGCGAACAGACACATTGTTATTCCACTGACCTCAAAGTGACGGACACACCACCGACATGGCTCCAGCTCCAGGAAACAAGCGGGTCTCTGAACTGGTCTCTGCACTGGTCTCTGAACTGGTCTCTGAACTGGTCTATGGTCTCTGCACTGGTCTCTGAACTGGTCTCTGAACTGGTCTCTGCAGAGGATTACTGGTCCTGGTCTCTCAGGAGGAGGATGACTCCATTGTCTCTGGGTTTTAAAGAAACACTCCTCGAGCTGAGAGTCTGACTCCAATTAAAACTGCTGCCGCTGCCTTCACGGCCCGTGGGACATCTGGACACTCTTGACACTTCAACTCCAATGGAAGTTAAAGGGAGGTTTAAAAGTGTGACGTTTTAATAGGGCGGGGAAAGGGGGGAGGGGGGAGTGGAAGGTTGTATTAATGATTCGTGATCGTGACACATTCACCAGCGCTTGGTGAATAAGGTGGATTCATTCAGAGGGATTTATACAGAGACGTGTCACGTTCCATTCAGGGCCTCTCACGCCCCCTGTCGCCCGCGGCGGGTCTGTGCTGCTGCCTTGACAAGTGAAGCAAAACTTTATTTATAACAGAACGTTGAACATTTAATTCTATGTGACAGCTCAATGTAATAATAATAGTAAATTATATAACTTCCAGCAAGAAGCTCAATGTGTTGTTGGAACCACAACACTATGTACAAAGTTTATACACAGATAAAAACATCACACAAATATATTATTTGGAATTAGATATTATAACCTCATTTTTATTAATTGTTGTTTTCCATCATGATAACAGTTTTAAACATGTAAGTTTTGTTTTGACTCTAAAATGCTAACTTCACACCTGTCTGTAGTGAAAGACGTATATTATCTGCACATAATCTGTATTTTACTTTTATTCTTTATTTATTGCCCTATTTCATTCTAATTTTGCCTTCCAGATGTAGCCAGTGAACTTCTCCAGCGTGGGATCTGTAAAGTTAACTGTTACTATTTTCTTGGGCCCCAGTGGCCCCTGAATAAGAAGGTTGCCCTTGGAAGTTGACATTTTCTACCAACGCACCCAGAAACCTTCCAGAATACGATGGAGCAGTGGATCCGAGCAGAATATTAATGAAAAGCATCTTCCATTTTGTTAGAGGACGGATATTTCAAACCTTTTTCACTCATCTTTGTAACCATCTGTCCTAGAATGTGAACTCTGCTGTTTGAATCTTCCTTTTAATCAACACAAACTGCTGCATATTGATGAGATTGCTCCGTCTCCTCCATGTTTCCTCCTCTGATGTGTTTCTCTGTGTCACTGCAGCCTGGTTCACTGCAGATCCTCCACAGTGTGACACAGAGACACATGAGAGACGACTCCGTCTCACATCCTCCTCCCTCTCCCTCTCCTCTTGCTAATTGCTCCCGTTGCTTTGCTGACCGAAGCTCACTTTGAGTCGCTGTGAGCTTTTAAAGCTTCAGATGTTTGCACTTGTCTTTCACTTCTGTGCAGTTTGGCTCCGACTCAGCTCGGCTGAAGAGTCCGATAGTAAACCCAGACTTTCAACGAACTTCTTTGTAAAGCTGTCTCCAGCCAAGTGCTCAAGTTCTCTTTCTCTGTAATGACTGCAGAGGGTGAAATGTTATACTTACCTCAGTGTAATGGCCACAACTATCAAAATAACATTCACTTTGTACAATACAATACCAGTGTTTTCGTTTTAAATCTGACACATGACAATAACATATTTGTAGAAAAATAAGATCCTAGTTTTCCTGAAAAGTTTAGGCTTTTGTTCAAACTTTTATTATGATTTCTGGACTTTGTTGCTCCAGAAATTGATTTATAAGAATTTCTTACCTTGAAAAAATGTTTCACAGTCAAAAATGAAGACAGTTTCATGAAGTTCAGTCCAAGTAAAATACTATGTTTTTATTTATGCTTCTGTTCTTCGTTTCCTTCGTACAGAACAATTCTACACATGCCATAGATACTCAATTTAGAAATATATAAACTACACAATCTCATTTGTGAAAGAATTACAATAATATAGTTTATGCACTTTTTTCTATATATATAATAGCTTCAGATTAATTTTCTTTCACTCAGCTAATTGATATAGAAACTAAGAAAAATCTAATTGTTAAATATTGAGCTCTAAAATCTTTTCCTTTATTGCTTTATTCCACCAAAATAGATCCTGACTATCAGCTTAAGTACTGAAGGTCTAAAACAATGATTTACTAAAATTGTTCAACTATTAGAGGCCATCTTCTAATACATGGGTTTTAACTCGTGGCTGTTTTGTCTGCTTTGTACCATTTGCAGCAGAGAGGTCATTTCAGGGCCACGGGAAAAAAAGGAGCTAGCATTCGTCTCATTAGCACAAATTATTACAAGCCTGCAGTGACGGGGAGCGCAGCAGTTTATTGCTCCACTGTCTCCGAGGATAAATTAAAGATGAACAAATGGTTTCCCCAAGCAGCGCCGGTTAAACTGTGGTGTATCGAGCGGGACCGGGACAGGAGCGGAAAGGAGAGCGGCCACTGGGGAAATCAACCAGGAAGACGGGCCTGTGCGTGGTGGAAGTTTCCATCAAGGCCTGGCGTCTCCTGCGCTCACGCCTCTGGTAGTGGAAGTCAAAGGGCGGACGCAGCGCCAGGGGGCCGCCAACCTCTTCAGAGGAGGAGGCGAACCACTCAGGAGCGGGTGCTGGTTGCTGCTGCTGGTTGACCAACCCTTCAGACGACTCGCTGGAGGAGGAGGAGGAGGAGGCAAGCGGGTTAGCCGCCAGTGTGGGGTCAAAGGGCTCGGGCTCAACAGGTGCGGGGTCAAACGGCGCTGGTTGAACATCAGGGGGCGATGTCGGGTCAGAGGGAAGAGGCTGTGGATCAGTTGCTGATTCATCGATCCAAGGAGGGAAGGTTGGGCTCTCAGGGTCCGGAGGGAGGTCATGGGTCTGAGGCTGCAGCGGCCGGAGGACGTCTACGTTCTGCACACAAACACACAAGATCACACAAAGAGGATAGTTTACACTCACTCCACAAGCTGGGAAAAGTAAGATGGAGTATTAGAGCCACGTTACAGGGGAAAAAAATCGAGATTTTTAGAATATAGTCGCAATTTTATGGGATTACGTCTTTTGTAATGTGTAAAGTTAGAGAGAGAAAATGAGAAGATGAATCTGGTGAGGAATGTGGAGAATATAGATTTCACAAATAAGGAACTAGTTAATTTTTGGGGGGTATAAGAAGTATCAGCAACTGGAAAATATTGTGCAAAAAATCCTCTATTCCAAAGTAGGAGCCAGAGAACTTGGGGGAAATTGTCTTCTTTGGGAAAATGTTCTTCTCAATTAAGATTTTATTCTTGTTATATTCAAACTTGTTTTTCATTTAAACTGCTTAATGCTATATATATATTAATTAAATATATAAAAAAATGTTAAACAATTCTCATTGATCTTTGACTTTATTCACGTAATATAACCTTTTTCTAGCTAAATTATATCTTTGTTCTCTTAAAATTACAACTTTTTCCTCATCAAATGTCCACTCTATGGTCTATAGACAGCCTTTTCAATCATTACTTTACTTTTGTAACATTACATAATTATTCCTGAAATCTCTTGAATTGCTTCTCAATATGTCCTGAACTCTCCGTCACACAGAAGCGTTTCACTCATGCAGTTTTAAATCAGACGCCACGAGTCTAGAAACAAGTGAGAAGACGACATAATTATAGCTCAAGAGTCGTACAATTTGAAACACACACACGAGCACGACACAAACTCGGAGACACATGGAAGATGTGACAGAATAATTATACGACTGGAAGCTTCCATTCAGACGCACAACATTCATCAGAAGTAGGTCACACAGTGTCTTATTATCAACTTACAGCCCCACAGCGCGGCTCCACTTTACCGTCGACTTTACACCGTGTGACTCACGGCTTTTATTTCAGATGAATGTTCAATTATTTCTCTCTTTCTTGCACAGACGCTGTTTTCTTTAATTAGCCGTGAGAGTGAAATCCCTGCTGCTGTTTTCCAGTCTGCAAGTTAAAAATCACTCGAGACGCGGTTGACAGCTAAAGTATTATTTACTCTTCTTGTTTGTCATGTTTTATATTTTCGGACGTGTTGATTGTGTGTATTGTTGTCACTTTGTGGTTCGATTAAAGCAACACTAAGCAACTTGTATACCTTAAATTAGCAGCTTTAAAATTATTTGATTGGACTGAGAGTCACAGCTTCAGCTGTCAGAATCAGGTTCAGCAGGTTGAAGAGTTAAACTGAACTTTAGATCAGTTAAAAATACTAAAAATTTCCAATATTCAGCAGCGAATCTTTTTAAATGTGAAGAATTCTGAACGGATTTTGGCGGATTTGTTACAGCAGCAGCTCTTTTGGTGCAGGAAGCAGAGGATCATGGGTAATATCCAGTGTTCAGTCAGTGCTCCACTCAACACATTGAGAGGAGACCAACAGAGTTAGTCTCATGTGTGACTGCAGGGGGCGCTGTTGCTCTGTAAAAGTTACATACCGTTGCTTTAACAGTAGTCAGTCGAGTGGCACCAAATGACACACACTCATAAATATTACTCCCCTGAATATGTCAGATTTTTTAACCTCTGGAACCATGAATTATTGAATTGGAAATCGTGACAATGTGAAAACAACGACTATTTATTTAAAAATAATCCTGGAGACGTCCCTTTTTCCATATTCACGCCAACATTTAATGGGATCTTTCTTGATCCATCTACAAATTTCCAGAGAAATCAGCTCAGGAGTTTTGGGCTTAATCCTGTTGACAAACAAACCAACGACCAAACAAACAAACAAAGAGAAAGCGGCAAAAAAACAACCTACATGAGTGGAGGTAACGCCAGCAGCCATTTTGGTTCAACTGGCTCAGATAGAAGAAGATAACCGTTTCCTAACTGTGTCTCCTACCTGCAGTTTGAACATCTCACAGGACACCTGCACTTCAGGATGGACGCTCACGTCACCTCGAACAGATCCGGCACAGAAACCTGCCGTCTGAGAGAAGAAGGTTTTATTCTTTAATTTCTTTTATACGATAAAGAAAAAAGAAAAAAGGAGCAGAATGAAAAGAGCAGAGAGGGGGAAAGAGATTTACAAATTAAAAAGGAGGAGCAGACGTGTCAGCAGTCGTTGATAAAAGAATCCATTACTGCAGCTCTTTAGGATTTAAAAGTAGAAATGAATCTGTCACGTCGTCAAGGAGCCGCTGCAGCGACGGTAAACAAGACGCCGGCGGATCGATGTTCATTTGTGATTCTACAACAACATTAATTAGAGTCATAACAGTGTCAGAATGCTGACATTGCAATCTATTATTTTAAATGAATGGTCCACCTACAATGATGTTCTATGACATCTCTGATTTCAGACTTTGTGCCTTCTTGCCTTTCTGTCATGTTTGTCTTTATGGATTTGAAATTGAAGCTGAAAACATTCATAAGGCCTAAAATGTATGTTTATATATATATTTATTTTAATTTAGCCATTTTCTTTTATTATATGCAACTGTTTTTTGTACTTTTGTTTCATAAACATCTGAAGCTTATGAACAAACAACTATTTGTCTGATTTTGAACTACATGTGGACTCGTACCTGTGTGTCAGGTAAGAGTGAGCGTCCCCGGCAGCTGCCTCTCTCCGTCACTCCCTCTGGACACTCTTGGATGGTGTACTCCACAAAACTGGCTTTCTCCGGCAACGACTGAAATATAAAATAACAAGGTGAGAGAAGTGTAAATTGCACAAATGAGCTCAAAGGTCACATTTGCAGTCAGATACAAAGGAGGTGAGGATTCGTGCTGTAACTTAGTGTCTATCAGTTTGGATTTAGAGCATTAAATAAGTTTCCTAAGCTGGACAATCAGATGCAAAGAGGAGCAATACAAGGATTCTCTCAGACCCCAAGTGAGCGATTCAGTTTCTCCTCTGCCCGGCCAGACAGTCACGTCTGCGTCGCCGTCAGTAATCCTCTGCAACCTCTTGCATCATTATGGTTTTTTGTGGAGCAGTAAAAGCTTCTCATCTGGTGCACCGGAGCTCGGGGGTGCAGTCGAACGGCTGCTCATTTACACCCAGAGATTAATCTCCAGTGTTATTTTCCAATAAACACATTGTTGTGTGAATGATGGAATCAGCCCTGGGAGCTTTCAGTCCCTAATCAAAGTTCACAGCTGTGTGTCCTTTGTGTTTGTTTTTTACCTGAGCCGAAGCTCTGGTGATCTTCTTCAGCCCGAGTCCTGCTCCCAGCGTGGAGCGTCTCCTGTAGGACGCCAGGGTGACCTGCGCTGTGTCCACGGCCTGAGGGCTGTCCGTGGACAGCAGCAGGGGACAAGTGGGACAGACCTGCTGCAGCTTCTCTGGGGGATCTGCAGGAACCAGGCAGGCTCGTGAGTAAAGAACATTTACACTGAAAACACAATGAAGACAATATTGTGTGCAGATTCTATTTAGTACAGATTTAACAAATAAGGAAATAGTTAATCTTTTGGGGTAATCAGAACCATTAGATTCAGGAATTGTCTCCTCCAAGGAAAGAACCCAAGAACTCTAGTGAGGAAATACCTAGAATATCTTAATTCTATATATTCAAAAAAACTTTATTCATTTAATATTATTTTGTGGCTAAATTATAACTTTGTTCTTATAAAATTTCAACTTTACTATCATAATATCATGATGATTATTTTTGCCTTCTCAATTATGACTTTATTTTTGTTATATTACAAAATTATTCTTGAAATGTATTGAATCTTTCTTTGATATGGCCCCAACACTCCAGTATATGGTACATGGACATTGAATCTAAATTGGGGATCATCATTATTAGTTACACCTAAATGCTAGAAATTAAAATGTCTACAGTGAAAAATGTCTGTTACATGGAAACATTTTCCTTTGCTTTCCTTCTTTCCTTATCCTTTCTTTCTAGAGTCAGAGCAGGTGGTTAAACAGAAGGTTCGTGCTTTTATGTTCTCCTTCTTCTGATGGTTCTGCCGACAGTGTATGAACGACATGATAGGAAAGTGCAGAGTGAATGTGACTTGTAGTGTGAAGAGCTTTTTGTTGTCATGAAGACTAGAAAATATATAAATACATCCGTTCTATAAATATTTGTTCTTATGACACTGGGTTTTGTTGAGGAATTCAAACCAGAAGCAGCATCCGCAAGATCCACAGCCACATTTACATTTGAATACAATATAGTCGATTTATAACATTGATAACAGGGATCTTCTTGGTGTTTAAACTCTTTTGTACAGAAGTGTTGAGTGTGTGATTGTCACCTGGCACCAGGGTGCAGTCGTAGCTGTACAGGTAGGAGAAGCCCTCTGGTGTGTGGAGAATCGTCGTGTTACAGTTTCCAGAGATTTGCTGCAAATAAGAAAAACAGTGTTTGTCACAATTGACAATTATCACTATCGTTAACAGAGGTGATATAAAACTAATGACTTGACTGTAATGTGTGTTTGCTCTTGTATTTATTGTTTGGAAGTGAAGATGATTGTGGGAAATACTCTGATTTTAGGTGTCAAGTTAAAATTTGACACCTAAAAAAATAGTAGTAGTTGTAGTGGTATATATTCTGATTGTTGTAGTATTTGCTCCTGCGATTTATGGATATTCTTAATATAAACCTTGATGCCTCCAATATTCAAGGCACTTCAAAATGTTACTTTCTTTAACTGCATTTTTGCAGTGTAGGGAATTCATTATGGCGGTGAGGGTCGTACAAGTGTAGTACAAAGTACAAATGTATGTTTGTCTCTGTGTATGTGTGTGTGTGTATATGTGTGTGTGTGTGTGTGTGTACGTGTGTGTGTGTGTATGTGTGTGTCCCACCGTCTCCATGAACGGTCTGACGTCACAGCGTTTCCATGGTTTCGGGCTGCCGATGTGACACTTGGTCTCCAGGACATCCAGGTCCAGGTAGTACACGTTGCCTGCCGGGCCCTGACGTGCACGGAGCAAACACAAAACACAGAGAGACGAGGAACAAACAATGTTCTGCAGTCAGAATTATTCCAGCAGCGAGAAAAAACATCAATCCCAAAATATAGAAATTGCACAAAAACTCATGTAAATCAGTCAGTTTGTTCAGTTGCAGATGAGGTTCTCTGTGCTGGAACATGGAAGTTGTGTTTTCATCCGTGTCCTTTTGTTTGTTTGTCACATGTTGACATCGCTCAGAGAATAATTCATTGATCACGATGAAATTAATGCAGAGTGATATTCTACTTTCTTTGTTTTTCCGCAGGATTACACAAAAAGCTGCAGAACACATTTCCAGGAGACTTGGCATCAGGCGAGGACAAGGCTCATGAAAGAGCCCATTATTTTTTTTTGTGTGGATCTGGAGAGAGGAGCAGGTCCAGGAATGTTTTTTATCACTTCCTTTAACAAGGCAAAATGAGGCGTTTATGGGTTATTGTTTTTATTAAATATCCAGGGAATAATTCCTGGACCTTAATGAAAACAATCAGGCATATTTAGGGGAGTGATATCTATAAGTGTGTAAATACAAATCTAGATCTAGAGAATTGAAATGCTGTTTCATCAGGCGTATTTACAGCAGCTGTATGGTGACATATGAGGCTACAGACGTGTAACTAACACCAACCTGTGGCTGAGACAATGTGAATTCACTTGTGCATGAACTTTTTACATGTATTTCCAATAGTTCAAGAACCGTGTTCATATAAATGTGACAGATTCAGTGCAGAATTGAAGGGACTCGAGCCTCGGAGACGGTTTGCGCTCCACTGAGTGCCACTCGAGTTCAATATTGATCCGGGCTGCAGCACTGAAAACAAATGTCAACACTTTGAGCAGGTGTAACGGGGCCTTTTCAGGTCGTGAAGCCGAGCTGAGCCTCTTAAAACTCCATCTATCCCACAGTCGGGCTCCAGCAGCCTTCAGCGGCTGACAGCATGAAGTTCATAAAGCCCTGTTGTGTGAGGTTTGTCCCGGCGGTGCTGGACCGGAATGACCTGGACTTTATTAACCGTCGCCTCGGTAAAAGGCCTTTTTTCATGAGGCGTGAAAGAGGAACGGCTTTCTCGTTTCACGACAGAACATTATGTTCGTCGATTTCTACGTCCTGTTTATTGGAAAGTGACACTGGCAGCAAAATGCAGACGGCAAATGTTCATTGTTTTAAAAGACTTCAGTGGTTTTGCACTGATGCACCTGCAGGTTTTGTTCCTGTCACTGATAAGTCCTTGACAAGCAGAGATTAATTCTGTCATCATTTCCCTCCGGAGAGATGGAGTCCACTCATTGTGACGAGGATTCCCTGATTAGAAAATTCAGCTGTGCTCAGTCACATCCCAACCAAACATGAATCTTATCAAATGGAATCCCACTGACATGCAGATTGTTCACGGCTGGTTACGTCCACCAGCGTGTGACTCTCTGCTCTCAATGATGTTTGGGTATTTCAGGGGCAAAACAACCTTTACACACCACAGCCTTTGTGAAACTTGCACAAATCACTCCACTGCCATAATAGAACAACCCCCCCCCCCAGGCTGAGGATTTCTGTTTGCACAAACCTGAGCCTGCAAGTGCACGTTTGCAATGCGGTTGAGGGCAAACTTGTAGCCGTCCTCTCGATCCTCGTTGATGTAGGTGAGCGCCAGACGAGACAGCTTCTCCACCGCCTTGTCGTTACAGGGCACGGGGGCGAGCTCAGCCGGGACCAGCGGGAAACCCTCGGCGTGCACGGCAGACAGGAGGGAGGCCAGCAGCAGGAACATGGAGGGGGCCTCGGTGGCCATGATGACTCAGGTGCAGACAGGGACTAAAAGACAGAGCTGTGGGTATAAAGTCAACTTTGTTCTCCCGTGTTTGCCTTCAGTGACTTTTGGAATCAAAACAGGACGGAGATGTTGGAATGGAGCCAAGGGGAAAGTTGACCTGATGTTTGTGAATGAATGTGACACTCGTTCATTTTCACCAGACAAAGAAACTCCCTCACCACTTTAAAACACATTCAAATGACTGTATATATACACACCTACATCTATACATATATATATATATATATATATATATATATATATATATGTATACTGTACTTATGTCATGTATTGTGGTGGTGATGTCAGTGCCTCTCCACTAGGGGTCACTGTGACTCTGGTCCGCTGTAGAGAAGCTGCAGAACTGGGGTTAATGATCCACTGATCAATTTAACTCACTACAGAACTAAACCTGCTGTTTTCTTAGGAACAGGAAACTCTGATATTTATTTTCTGCATTGACTTTAGTAAAAGAAAATAAACAACAGCCCTGAAAGTCAATGAATTTACTCCATCGTGGTAAGTGAGCATGGAAATTATGCATTTTTTAAGGACTTAAAAAATATTTTAGAAGATTTTCTTGCAAATGGGATGTACAGGATATTTTTGCAGCATATTTATATACTGAAGTAACTTTTTTAAGTTGTATATGAATGAAAACATTTATTATGAGACAACAGTTGGTTATTTCAACATATTCATTTCATAGCACCTTTTATTTGAAAACAATTGAATGAGCATGTGTTTAAAAATAAACAACAATCCATTTAAGCAGTTTAAAAACCAGTCAACATTTATGCATTTAAAGGCTTCCAAATACAAATATGTTTTAAGCGATGATTTGAAACCAGGGAAAGTGCTTGAAAGCCTGATCTCAGGCAATATGGCAAAAGTCTGTTTACCCTTTGTTCCCAGTCTTGACCCAACCAGGTTGTTGCTCAGCTTTACCTCTTAGGCAATAAACATCTCTGAATCTGTGCTCTTAGTATGAGCTTTGTTATTGACCCGTGAAGACTGCATGAGTTGTTTGAAGAGGAGAAACCAACACAAAGACCAGAGAGCTGTCGACAGTAACGAGCCATCTCGCTGTTCTCCGAGGAGGACAGGAGGAAAAATCGATCCGACAATCTGAAATGTGCCCAAAGAGAAAGAAGCTCCTGAAGTAAAGCGCATCAGCCATCGAGGAGGTCGGCCAAGGTCAACAACAACAGCAGCTGGGGACAGGGTGACGTCACCACCAGTGTCCACAGGGGGCAGCAATCCAGTCGACACATCACAAGGTACAACTTCCTCCACAGCTGGAAGAATCTGAAGCTCATGATGGGATTTGAAGTAGTTCAGAGATGAGATTCATACGTTTTCCTGGACTGAAGTGACAGAACAGGCCAAAGAAAGGATCTCTGCTCATGATCCAGAACAAAGCAGCTGATCTGTGGAGCAGGAGCTGGTGACACGGCTTCGTTTCCGGAATGATCTCACTCATCTTCAGAGATGATATCACACATGATGAGTTCACACATGATGATTTCACACATGGTGATATCACACATGTTGGCAGCAGATGGATTCATTCAGAAGCTGCACAGAGAAGCTTTGTTCATCAGTTTAAAGAGAAATGCAACAAAAATCAATCAGGAGCAACTTCCATCACGAAGCAACACAACAAGGGACTAGATAAGAGTGTGAGTCAACGTTTACATGGAAGCCAACAATCCAGTATTAACCCAAATAAACCAATAATCTGAATAAGACACTGTAATGATTGCTTCATTTTCTGATTACCTCAACCAGAATAAGCTCATATACTTGGAATAACTCATAATTAAATCAAAAGGTGTGAAATATTCCAACCTCAGACGCATTATATCAATATGCACATGTCATAAATGTCATTATAACGTCCTATTGGAGTTTTTAATACCAACTGTGTGTAAAAAAGATGTAAAAATAACAAGGGGTTGGAGCTGAAAGTTAGAAATCTTCAGTGTTCCAACACAAACACACAAACACACAAACACAAAAAAAAAGATTAGACTGTTGTTCTTCCTTCAGAGCAGTAGCAGGGTAACCAGGTCTGACTTTGTGTTAAAGGAGGGGTTCACACTTCTGGAGGAGTCAGACTGGTTGTTCTGTTCACGACAGGAGGGATTACTGTCTGTCACTGTACACACACAGTCACACACACACACACACACACACACACACACACACACACACACACACACACACACACACACACACACACACACACACACACACACACACACACACGTTTAACCTCTGAGTGACTAAAGCTCGATGCATATTTCTGATTTTGCAGAGATTTGTTTTAATGAGAAAAACGAATCATTCCGTAATCTAAAATAATCAGATTTTTTTGGACACTGTGGAACCAACGTGTGATTTACATCAATGCTCAAACGTTCTAGTGCAGAGTTGATGAGACGACTAATACCGTCACCATCTGTCGGTTAAATCTGGAGGGAGCGAGACTTAAAGACCGAAGTGGAAAAGCAGCAGTCCTCCCGGTTCTGTCTAACACCAGCATCTCTTTAGATCGCTTACTAATATGTTGTATCCTATTTGTTTAATCCAGAGCAATAACAGCTCTTCAGTTGCACAGGGGATTATGTGTCAGACCAGTTGTTGGCCGGGGGCATTAAGTTCAGCGTCTCCACGGGCAACTGCGACATATAATCCCTTGTAAAACAGTGAGTTGTCCTTTATATACTTTGGATTTTTTGTGGATTGAACAAACGTAATAAGAAGTAATTATTTTCTAATTATCTAGTATTTAAGGTTGAAGGGCAGCTGGTCGATACAATACAATACAATTCGATATATATATATATATATATATATATATATATATATACCAATACTCTTTTTTAAATCAACCAGTGCCAACTTGATAGATTAATATGTACATCACATAATATTGATAATTTAGTAGACTCAAATTTTATTGTGTTACTGAACACTGAACTCATATGCACTTGCCATAAACATTACACAAATAATAAAGTGCATATTTTGCCACTTGAATGAATAATTCACAGCTGGGATGATGAGCTTTGAATACAATCTGAGTCTTTATGCAGGAAAAAGGTGAAATCACATTAAAAATGGCGCAGCATAACTGGGAAAAATCAGAAAAAAAGAACTGTGGTTTTCCCTTTTGCCCAAAAAGTAGAAATACGTCAACACCCAGAATGCACTGGGCCCTTCAAGGCCTTTTGCTATTTGATGCTTGTCCTGCGATTGGGGTATAATTACAAATGCTGCAGAGCCGAGGTGCTTGCACCGCTGAGGTGTGAAGAGAAACTCAACATCTGTTTTAAGTCTGTGTAGCGTAGCTCCCTCCAGCACGGATATCAATGGAAATGCTTTTGCTTCACTTTCAGGGAGTTGTCATCCATCTTTATTTAGAGTCTATGTTCTCACCTTAAGCTCTAAAACAACAAAAAAGCACATTTCCCTCATTTCTATGCAAGTCTGGGGTGTTTCTGCTCGGCTACTTTGGTGCGGTTAAAATGTTTAACATCAAATTGAAGAGCAGCGGTTTCTTTCTTCAAGTGTGTGTCCGGGGAAAGTCGTTTAATCCATTTCAAATATTCAGAGAAGCAGGTTCAGCTCCGAGTAGATGCTGGAGGAGGCAGAAACACAGAGAGAGAGAGAGAGAGAGAGAGAGAGAGAGAGAGAGAGAGAGAGAGAGAGAGAGAGAGAGAGAGAGAGAGAGAGAGAGAGAGAGAGAGAGAGAGAGAGAGAGAGAGAGAGAGAGAGAGAGAGAGAGAGAGAGAGAGACTCACTCAGCAGAACAAATTCTACTAATATCAGAAGAAGAAAGAAAAAAGAGCTGCCTCAATGTTGTGTGTGTGTGAGTGTGTGTGTTCACACAAGACAATGTGCACTGGTGTTTGTTGTGTGCACATTTGACCGTGCCGAGCCGTGCATGCATGCGTCAGTGTTACCGGCAGCCAGTTGTGTTGCAGCAGAAAACAGAAAAGAGTCTGTTGGGGAGAGATAAGAACGGCGAGGCTGCTCCGAGGACTCGCTCCACCAGCACATCGCCAGACCCAAGTTACACAAACCTCGTTTGATGTGAGCAGAGTAATCTCCTCTTCTGCTCGCTGCACAGAGAGAGAGACGCCACAATGTAGTGATGATGCCCGGGCACAGATAGGACCAGGCTGCTGCTGCTGCTGCCGCTGGGGCTCCTTCTGCTCTCTGTGAACAGCCATGACGGGCCTGAGGTGAGAGAGGGGAGGATGAGGAGAGGAGAGGAGAGGAGAGGACAGGAGAAGAGAGGAGAGGAGAGGAAGAGTTGAAGAACCACTTAGCGACGGGAAAGGAGTAGGGCAAGAAGAAGAAGAGTTGAAAAGTGCAAAGGAAATGAGAGGAGGAAAACAGGAGGACAGAACAAGAGAAGAGGTGAAACACTAAGCAGTGTGACACCGTGCCGCTCTTCATGATTCACCTTTTCACCCACAGACTGTAAATAAAGACAGATGATTGCGTCTCCACTTCCTCCCACGATGAAGAACTGAAGCAGAAACGTCCCAGATATGAACTTTGCCGTCTTGCACATGAAACCCGTTCACACCAACACAGGGAGAGAACAAGCAAACTCCACACAGAGAGATCCGTGCTCATATCACATTGATAATTATCACAATAAATTCCGAATCATCATTTCTTTTCAATTTAAACTCTGGTTCTGCTCCTGAGTGACAAACAGAAATCTGATTGTAGAACATTGGTAAATGTTCAATTAAAACCAATTATGTGTTACACCTCCTTGAATGCTCCAGCACAATGAATTAGCAATAAATCAATATGTGGATGTTGATTGAATTCTTATTATGATAAATGATATTGCAATAAATACCTCTGCCAAGGAGCACATCATCTTTGTTTGTTTGTTTGTTACCTACTCAACCAATTATCATGGAGGGGACATTGAGATGTTATTTTTAACACCAAAAGAAGACGAGACGAGACGAGAAGAGAAGAAGTTTCCGGTGGAGCCTGTTATGAAATGTTTCCCCCCCCCCTCAGTTACTCGTCCTCCTCTGACACCGTCTCTTTCAGTGAAGTTAATTAGTGTTGTTTTCAGTGGAGAATTTCATCCTTGTCGTCTGTTTTTTTGTTTTGTTCCTCAGGCCTTCCAACTCGCCAACAACACTTTTCTCGGGGAAATCCTGGCAGGAAATCTCCTCCTGTGTCTCTTTCCTCTCAGCAGGAGCCGAAGAGAATCGCTTTCTGTACCGAGCTGCACATTTAGGACATTTCTCCTCTTCTTCTTTCAGATCACATCCTACCTGGGATTTGTGTGTCACAGTCCACAGCATTTACATTCTGTGTGTTATCATCACTCTGTCCATCGCCCACCGATACGTGCGGGTGAATAGAATCAGATTGCAGGACGGCAGCCAGCTCTTTATCTTTAGAAAATCCTCCTCTTTATCTCCATCACACATTAACGTCCACACTTTCTGTCCTTTTTTGCTTTTTACCTCTCGCTCTCTCTGTTCATTGTTTCTCTGCTTTTTGTCTTTCACACGATGGGATTTCTTTATCATCTCATTGGTCACAGTCTGCACCGAGCAGAGGAGATGTTGAGAAGGTGGAGGGATGATTCTCTCATTTAATTCCTTTCGAACTTTTTCTTTCTCCCATGTTTTCTTCACTTTTGTGGCCAAAACATGGACACTGATGCTGAACCCATTATATTACACTGTTACTGGTCAGACTGTTGCTTATTCTCTTCAAAAAATCCCATCTTCCTCAAAGAAAGTCCACATATTTAGACTCTTAATTTCCCCGTCATGCTTCTTTCTGCAGCTGCAGGAAGTAAATGAGATGTGGACGATTCACTGCAACATCAGAAGTGACACGAGGAATTGTTCTTGTTATCAAATCCTCTTTTCGCTGTTGGTTTTCTCTTCCTCCCACAGTCCAAACACATGCAGATTGGGCTTGGGTTAATATGAGACTCTGTATATTGACCCTGTGATGTGCTGAAGACAGGCTCCAGCCCCCGGACCCAGAAGAGCAGAGGGATAATGGACAGATAGATGGATGTTAATGTTCCCACTCCACTAGAGAAGAAAAATATCATCATCATCATTTATCTATCTAATAACTCTGCCTGTCTATCTCAAAGGAAATTATGTCTTGTTGAGATGAATAGATTCTTCATGAATTATTTTGAAGGTATTCTTGGTCCATCTATCTATCTATCTATCTATCTATCTATCTATCTATCTATCTATCTATCTATCTATCTATCTATCTATCTATCTATCTATCTATCTATCTATCTATCTATCTATCTATCTATCTATCTATCTATCTATCTATCTATCTATCTATCTATCTATCTATCTATCTATCTATCTATCTATCTATCTATCTATCTATCTATCCATCCATCTATCTATCTATCTATCTATCTATCTATCTATCTATCTATCTATCTATCTATCTATCTATCTATCTATCTATCTATCTATCTATCTATCTATCTATCTATCTATCTATCTATCTATCTATCTATCTATCTATCTATCTATCTATCTATCTATCTATCTATCTATCTATCTATCTATCTATCTATCTATCTATCTATCTATCTATCTATCCCTTCAATTATGATTCAAAATCATATGACATATGAATAAATACAGCATTTGCAGCCTGAATACAGAACATAACTTTGTAACAAATGTAAAGGTGACAGAAAGAAAAGAAAGAAACCTGTAACTCTACTATATTGATTTATTCAAATTATTTTCTTTTCTTTGTCTCGTAGTAATACTAATACTACTAATAATAATACTAATATTCTTAACAAGTGCTTAACAAGGACAAATATCTCCAGGCAGGAAGATAAAATGAGGATAAATCAATGAAATAAGAGCAGAGAAAATACAGAAATAAATGAATAAAGCAGTGGAACATTCGAGTAGATAAATAAAAACTTTGTTTATACAAACTTTGTTTAAATGAGAGTCTGGACTGAACTATTACTTAATGACACATAAATATATTTTTCCCCAACGACACTGAGCCGGGGCAGAGAGGGGTGATAACTCCTGTCGACCCACGGATTCATTTTAAACATACATGTTGACGATTCAGTTTCCTGTGAGAGTCGGTGAGACTAGGAGATCCGAACTTCACTGATTCAAACACTTCACAGACCCACAGCCGAGCCGCCATGAGCACAGAGCGTCGGTTTGAATCCCAGAGAGAAAGATACAGGGAACACGTCAGGTTGTGTCACAGGAACCCAGAGCCGGGATGATGACGCCCAGTGTGAGAGAGCAGCTCAATCACTGAATGTGATTGAAGTAGCATGTGTGCTCCTCCAAACTCTGGCTCTTGTGATGCTTCCCCCCCCACTCCCCCACTCGGCCTCCTCCTCTGCCAGCTGGGACACGTGTCCCGACCAGTCACCTGCTTCCCACCGGCACCTGGACCTCAGCGCCAGCCTGCTGACGGAACAATAATGATTTGGCAGTAATGTTAGTGCTGTTTGGAAAATGTGATCAGGACGATTTGGTATTTATACACCAGGCGAGTGTGTGTGTGTTTGTGTGTGTGTGTGTGTGTTTGTGTGTGTGTCCAAGCTGCATGTGCTCAGATGTATCTGGGTTCAGTTTGAGTATTAAATACATTTCCCTCACTAATTCAGCTTTATGTGTAACTAGTGGAACAACTACACTACAAGTCAACTGGTCAGCTAGTTCATATACATGGGTTTAACTCACTAGTTGGCCTCTGAGCATTAGAAGTTTGATCTAGTGGTCCACTATAGTTTGTAAAAAAGTTGACCAGCTGGGAAACCTTTTGTGACCAGTGCTGCAGCCAGGATTACCAGTGCGGCCTTTGTATGACATTTTAAGTTATTATTCACACACTGAGGAGGTTTGTTGTGTTGCAGAAGCAAACAAGACAGTAAAATTCATAAATAAGTAAACACTTAATATAAGAAATAAGGAATTCTAAAAATTGAATATAGAGTAGAAATAATATGTGCACACAGAGAAGTGTGAGCTAGACTAGAGTGTGTGTGTGTGTGTGTGTGTGTGTGTGTGTGTGTGTGTGTGTGTGTGTGATCAAGTCTCCAACTAGTGCTGACGAAGACCAGGCAAAGGGAAATGAAGCCAGATATCGAAGATAGATCTAATAATTCCATAAATATCAGTCTGACAGTAGGTGGCTCGGCTTCACACTTTGTGAGGGTGACAGGTGATCAGCTCTTTGTGCAGCAGCCTCAGGATTCTGTGGATTGGACTGAAGCTGGTCTTCGCTCAACACAGCTTAATTACTGAGGGTCCCTTTTTCAGTTTTTAGAGAGAAAAGCTGCAACCAGCAGCTTCACCACAGGCCGAACAAACAGTCCATTCCAGACAGACACTGCACCAACGTATTAAATGATAAAAACGGCTTTTTCATGGTGCTTTTTGGAGCATTAAAGCCAAGTGTGCATGTACACTCCTGTGTGTGTGTATGTGTGTGTGTGTGTGTGTGTTTGAGAGAGAGAGAGAGAGAGATGGAGAGGGGTTAGAGAGAAGTCAGTGAGTCAATGCATGACCTTGTCTAACCGACTGGGTATGAAACTCATGACAACTAAAACTTTTTTCAGCCCTAAAGCCTATTTATACCCGTACAGGCCTCTTTGATGTCTGCACTTAAAAGCACCACTAACTCACCCTGGAGGAAGAGAGACAGAGGATGCTCGGGATGTCTCAGCCTCTGTGTGTGTGTGTGTCTGTGTGTGTGTATGTGTGTGTGTGTGTGTGTGTGTGTGTGTGTCTGTGTGTGTGTATGTGTGTGTGTGTGTGTGTGTGTGTGTGTGAGAGTGTGTGTGTGTGTGTGAGGTGTGTGAGCTCATCATCCATGTTCAGCTTCATGATGACGAATCATTTTTTAGACTTTCATATTTCTAGACTTTACATGTCTCTTCTCTTTCAAGTCCATGTGCAACAACATCTGTGCTGCAGACTTTGTTTTGAGCTGAAATGTTTTTCACTTTGAGTTTTTGGGTGTCAACCTGCACGAGAAGTAGTCGAGTAGTCGTTCCTGTGTCTTCTCCTTCGACTGATCTACCAAACTTCTCCGTCTCACACGGAGCAGACCTGGAAGCTCCTTGGCATCTCGCCATTTCAATTATCTCTCTCTTTCACTTTCTCCACATTAATCTTTTAATCTTTCCGCCATTCACCTTATCCTCGGCCCAGTCTTTGAAAAATCACACGCCATTTTCTTCCCTCTCTTTAAAGTCGATCAAATATTGAATCTTTTTTCATTTCCGTCCGTGTGGGTTAAAGCAGCCGAACTGTGCATCGTAATATTCTCTGACATTTTCTTTTTCAAAAATGTTGCTCTTCTTTATCTCTAATTGAAACGACACAGCGGCAATTCAACCTTTAGCAGGTGTCGTGACGGCTTTTACATCCGTTCCTGCTTCTTGTTGTGATTCAGGTTTGACTGATCAGTGTGAGGTATTGAGAAAATTAGATTCGGTTTTAGAGGAGTGAGGTTCAACCACCTGCATGAATTAACAGGAATTTACACTTTGGGTAAATGAAGGTAGGAGCAGTGCAGAGGAGGAACTTTGCTGATTAACAGGTGGTTTTTCATGTGGCAAATAAAAGAAGCACAGCAGCAAGATGCAGAAATGATGAGGATTGCAATCTGTAGATATGTCAGTCAAAGTATTTTACATCATAGATCACACTCACGCACTGATGGTGTCTAGTCTGGAGCATTTTTGGGGTTCTGTGTTGCAGAAGGACTGTACAACACATGGGAAGAATGAGGAATCAAACCAACAACCTTCCAATTCGTGGACTTTCCACTCTACCTCATCGGCCACCAGTATGAATGGAAATGTTTCGGGTTCCATAGAGAAATCCTTTCCAAGCATCTTTTAGAAAAATGGATTTGACTTTTTATTTGGTCCATGTCCCGTCTGCTAACATGGAGGAGGCAGGGTTTATGACCTGTGCTGTAGCGGCCCCTAGAGGCGACTCGGAGGATTTGGATTCAGCTGTTGGGAGCTGTCATGTCGTCCATCTTTTAATACAGCCGATGAACCACCAAACCTTATTGCATAAAAGGTTTATTTTCCAACATTTGAAGTGTTGAATCCGTGGCATCTCAATTTAGGAAACTCTATCAGAGACCAGGACTCAATGATGAATCGGTGGGTTTAGCCCTGGAGGACGTGTTGTTTCCTTCAATTCAGCCGGATCGCTCCCGGTTTGATGTTTGACTGAAGACGGCCGGTCGGGGGTAAAATAAAAAATTCAGGTCCCGGCACCACTCCCACACAGTCTGTGTCTGTGTCTCACCACCGCTGTTCGCTTGGCTGCCTCTGACCAACTATCTGCCTGATTGCTCTCTCTCTCTCTCTCTCTCTCTGTCTCTCTCTCTCTCTCTCTCTCTCTCTCTCTCTCTCTCTCTCTCCACCCATCAGATCAGTGTTGCTCACAGCCAGGGAGAGAGGAGGTGTGAAAAGCTCCTGCAGAGAGAGCAACCCCAGGAAATGCCAGCCAAAGAATGACTGAAACACAGAGAGGGTGTCTGAGTGTGTGTGTGTGGTTGTGTGTGTGTCTGTGTGTGTGTGTGTGTGTGTGTTACACTTCAAGCCGTCTTGTTTTCCACCCGTCTGATTTCCTTCAGTTGATGGATAAGACGCTCGGCCCGACAGCGTTATGGTTTTAATACCTGGCACGAATATGAAAACTCTGTTGTTCTGGTCTAAATGGGATTCCTTTCTATATATATATATATATACACACACCCACACTCACATGCAGTAGAGTGCACAAGCTCCCACACATACGCACAAATTCTCAGAATATAGGACACATTTACATTTAAGTGTAACAGCTGCATACAGCAGTTCAGGCCTAAACATGAAATCCATTTTAAGACGTGTGTGCGAACCTTTCACGATGCTCCTGAGGAGGCTGGCGTCGGTCGGGAGGCGCACAAGGAACACGAGCATTTAAATCAGTTCAACACTTTAATCATAGATGTTTCAACACTTAAAAGCTGCAGGAGAGGAAATGGAGAAATGGAGAGCCGTGCCCTCTGCCACTGATATTAAGCATTAATGGATAAGAAAAACAGAGTGTACACACACTCACACACACACACACACACACACACTCACACACACACACACTCACACACACACAAGCTCCTGAGAGGAAGAGTTCTCCAGCCCTGAAATGGGAAGTGGTTTGTGGTATTAAAAACGAAAACGTGACTGTGGCGAGCGAGTGGACTTCGTGAGGAGGAGCAGGAGAGAGAGGGAGAGATGATCTGTGGGGTAAACAAGTTCCCAGTACATCTTACCTTCCCATGATGCATTATTCTGCTCAGGAAATGAGGCCAAACGTGGAGTGGCCGACTCACAGCTTCACTTTCTACTTGTTTGTTAGGACATGTCACCCACGTATTAGCACCTGTGGTCCTAGAGAGATTTAAACATTGGAGGAGGTTCAGGTTGTGGAAGTTAATTGGATTTTACCCTTTTAAAAATTCCATTTTAATATTTTCATCACGGGAGAAATGCCCAGACAAAGCATTCTGGATAATAAAGTGATAACGGCTATGTGATATGGTCACTGGTTTTAATTATTGTGAGAAAAAAGCTGCGTCTAATATCGTTACCTTGCTCCTCAATCAGAGGAAAGTGACTTATTATGCAGGAGCAGTAATTGACAATTTGGGGTTTTCTAAGGACAAAGTGCAGTAATATCACAGTGAGGTGAAATCAGAACAGTAAATATAGTGCAGTGTATAATACACAGTGATTACAGACACAATTCAAAAAATACAACCAAATCAATGAATCTCATTAGAAGTTGATTTAAAGATGAGATGCTGATTAGAGCAGCAAAAAGAAAGCTCCAGGGTGGCTGATTCAAATGATCCATGTTTAGCCCAAAAGAAGAAAATATTTAAAATCTTCAACGTGTTTCCAATACTTGATCTAAGCTTCAAAGCAGCAGCAGGACTTCTTCCCTAAAAGATACACAGGCTTGTTCCTTTAGAATGAAAAAGGGTGTTTCCAATGCACTTGTTCATTAACAATGTTTATAACTGAAGAAACTGCAAATTATACTTTTATTTGTACTTTGGATCCATGAAGGAAAATCATGACAACATGAACAACATAAAACCAAATCAGAGACGGGCTAGAATGACACATATATCGTCTTACTAACACATTCAAATTAACTGGATCCAGATTTGTAGTTGGATCTGCACTACAATTCAACACTTATAAATAACAAATTCCCTTAATATATAACTGACCCATGAATTTTCTCTGAGAAATCAATGAAAATGTTGAAAAATGCCTTCGTCTCACAACCTTTAAGAAACAATTTCCCGGATCCCCAACAAATATTAAATAGATTCTTACTTTTCTTCCACAACATATCATAGAAATTGATTGAGTAGCATTTGGATAATTCTGCTAAATATCAAACAAACAAACAAAGATGTTAAGACAAAAACAAAACATCTTTAGTGGAGGTAATACAATGAATGTTCTCTGGATTCTCTTATTTCTTTTGCTCCATCTATAAGCTATAAACACGTAAATCCACTTCTTGAATTGAATCTGACTACAGACAGAATATCTCCTGAGGAAAGAGAAATATGACGTTAATTCTCCCCCCCCACACCTCAGGCATCAACACACAAAACCCCACCCTACTCTTTTCACCCGCCTGTTGCCTGCGCTGCTCAAACACTCAAACCTGTCCCACACGTTTGGAATGAAAACCTCTAAAAACACTTGAGAGTCCCGAACATTTCCAAGCAGATGTTTATTTGAAGAGCAAAATGGCCGCCGCGGGCTGGAGCATCAAAGTGCGACCGCAGGTGACAAGACAATCGGGTCGCGTGTGGTTCAGAGCATCGTGATGAGCCGCGGCCATTATGTTCCTGCATGTATAATACGTGTGAATAATCTGCTGAACTGAGTGGGCACCTCCCTCTGTGGGTCCTTGGGCCAATCCAGAGCTCTCACATCTGGCTCCAGCTTTCAAGTGGCAGGTGTGTCATCTACATGCAACACACACACACACACACACACACACACACACACACACACACACACTGGCATCACGTTGGTGGATGACAGTGGGAGCCAGGTCTTTGTTTGGCAGAGTACAAGGAGCATGCACATTGTCGTTTTGGTGTTCGGGGACAGTTTGTGATGGAGCATAATCAGATGTGTGCGTCTCCGGGCTCAGCAGCTTTAACGAACAAACGGAAACCTGGCTGAAAACCCACACGTCTGTGAGGTGTGAGTCACCGGAGACGAGCTACGACTCGACTCGAGTGTGAGAGGCCTGATCTGACGCAGCTTCTCCTCCCAGAAGCACGTCAGGACTTTATTTCTCACAGAAAGAGGAAATTTACACACATGCACACACACACATGAAAATAGAGGATGTGATGTTGTGCACGAGTGAAGCGAAGCCACAGTAGAATAAGTCAGAGAATCTGGTGTCACTGCTCCACTGAGGCTCTCACACAACAGTCGTGTGTCGTGTTTTCAGGGCTGAAAAGGAAAAGTTTGCCTAAGCTACCGAGCTGAACAGAAACTAGTTTCTCCTTCTCTGGAGATGCATAAATGTTGAAGCCCTGAAAATCTAATATGAAGATTTTCTCCCAAATGTATGTGTTGTTTTTTTTATCTTCGGTTTATTTTGCTTTGCAGGAACATAAAGGCTAAAATAATAAAACTAGGGTGTCTGAAAAACATCTATAAAATCCTTTTAATTGTCATATTACAAGAGATAATCCAGCATTCAAGCTGCACTTAAACAAAGTACAGAGCAATAATTAACTAAATGTACTCAAAGTGCTCATTCTGCAGAAAATAATGTTTTAAGTTGTTCAAACTAATGCATTTATGTCCAGGCTGTATTTTTGTAGCTGGTCGAAGTGTCGCAGTTTTTAAATAAAGCACACACAGTTCAAAGTAAGAGGTGAGATAAGGAACACTGAGTTCTGCAAAACAGATCAGTTTTCAATAATATTAGCTTTTTAATTTTTCTGTGAAACACTGGAAAGTTTTACATTTTTAGATATTGCAAGTTCTTAACTTTGTTTACTAGAATTAAACCTTTAATCTTATATTTATCAAATAAAATCAGCAGAAAGAAACCTGTAAAATGGACAAGGTGTAAAATGATTTGTAAAATGATTTTATGTAACCGATTATTGGGACTCAATTAGTTGAACATGAATAGATTTATAAATACGTGGAATCAACAAGGTCCATATTATTCATCTGTTTTCAAGAATAATATTTTCCAAGCTATTAACATTATTGTAGATACAGTAGTCTTAATTTCTTACTTTTGGGGCCCCAGGCAAAAGGTAACCGGGGGTCCTGTGTCAAACCAAACCAGTGTGTGTGCCCCCCTCTATGTACCAGGCCCCGGGCAATTCCCTGCTTCTCCGGTACATTGATATTTACTCTGACTCCTCACCTGCCTTGTTAGAAACTTTATACAACAAAGAAAAACAAGATGGTGGTTTCAAAACTGCTGTAAACTACATTTGAACCATCGCCCACCGTTAGAGACGGGAGATCAGTCTCTTCTTTTCATTTTACTGAACAGCCGAGCGATAACCATATGTTCCGCCTCTGATTCAAGGTTATAGGGAAAATAAACACACACACACACACACACACACACGCACACACGCACACACGCACACACGCACACACACACACACACACACACACACACACACACACACACACAGAAAACACAGTAACCATGGTTTAAAAATAACCAGTCTAATTAGTTTTCTGCTTTGCTTAATATTTGTGTGTGAGTATGTGTGTATTTGTGTGTGTGTGTGTGTGTGTGTATTTGTATAAGGGCAGGATGGGGCTGCAGCAACAGAGTAATTAGGAGAAACAAGTCTTTGATCTTAATGAGGTTTTTCCTGCTCGTCACAGAGTGAGGGAATGTGTGTGTGTGTGTGTGTGTGTGTATGTTTGTGTGTTTGTGAGTTCATACTTTCTTTAAAGAAACCACACCGTAAACTCCAATCCTTTGCGAACCAGCAGGAAACTTTCATCTCCGCCCGCTGTCGTGACTCTCTGTGTTTTCTCAGTCGCAGCCTCTGTGTCACTTCTTTGAAAAAAAACAGATTTGGGTCATTCCGAGAGAGAGAAAGAAAAAAAAAAGAAAACATCCTCCGTCAAATCTTTCTTCTCAACTTCCTGACTAATTGACTGGAAGATCATTTGAATGCTGAACAGTGGCGCCGGGCGTCCAGTGCGTTCAGCGGTGAGATTGATGCATCGGAAACAACATCAACAAATCTGGCCCTGGATCCCTGCAGAGGAGCCGCTCCACTGAGGACTTCACTACACACGCCGTGTTGTCTGCTAAATCAAAGCATCTTCCTCGGCTTTGATAAGAAAAAAAAGAGTCTGCTGCCGACCGGGGGGTGGGAGTCTGCCGCTGGGTTCCCCACATGAAAACCGCTCGATCGTGCACCAATACACCCGAAGAAGAGGCACGAAGAAAATCTATAGATTCCAACATGTGGAAAAGGTTTCTGTGTGGTCAGAGAGAAAAGGTCCAAGAGGTGATTAGTGAAGCGATCGTTCAAATCAAAGAGAATAGAATAAGAATGGGAATGTTCCGTGCAGCCCTTTCAAACCGAATGAAATATGACAATGTGCTGGAAGTGAAACAGAACCTGGTGAGTTCAAGGTATCAGTTATTTATAAAAGCCAATTTAACACAAACGTCCGTCTCCAGGGACTTAATGCGGAGAGAAAAACAGAGAGCTCCTCCACACAGCCGATCAATAATCAATCACAGGAAGAAGATGATGCAATGCAGAGTCCAACAACAGCAGGGGAGCAGGAGGAAGCACAGAGGGAGGGAGTGGATGTTCATGCTCTGTAGAAAGACACGTGGAAAACTGCTCCAATCTGGAAAGAGGACAAGGTTTCACATGTGAGTTTGGTTAAGGTTGTAGACTGATAAGGAAAATGTATGTTAACGTAAAAACCTCAGATAATCAAAGTCTATAATAAAAAAAAGAACAATTGGACAGAAACCTCGACTCAAATGGTTCAATTCAATTGCAGGAAACATTTAAGGAATTAGTTAGTGGAGCTTCATTGTGCAACTTAGTTTTGAATCAATAGCAAACTCCAACAAAAAGTAAGGAGAGCATCGTAAAAACGAAATAAATAAATTACCTGAGCATCTATCCTGAATAAATATCCCAGCATGTACTGTACATATATTCATAAGGACCAATAAAGTGTGTATCCACCTATTTAATATAGAAGACAAGAAATATTACATGTAATGTAATACATAGAAACAAAGGAAGGAAACCAGGAACATTTAGGATTTAAGCTTTTTGGCTCAATAAGCAATATTTACCCAACTGAATATTATCATTATTGGCCACTTAAAACTATAATCCATGTTAATTAGAGGGCAGCTGTTCTGAAACTCATGTAGGAAATAAAGTGGGTGAAGTCAAATGTGAAGAACTGAGTTTTTGCAGCATTCATTTTATTTTACCAAACATATTAGAGTCATAATGCATGGAAACCTCTTAGACTCTATTTGAGTATTAGATGATCATTTTGTTTTGAATAAATTCAGATTTTTTCACAGGACAGGAGATAGTTTTCCACTCTGCGTGTTAGAAACCACCACAGAACCTGGTTGAGAAATGTATTTCCTGTGCTGCGATGACAGTGGAGGTTGTGAGGACTCGTCTAGAGAAGAGATGAAGGTTGAGAGAGAGAGAGAGAGAAAATGTTGCTGCTTTACAAAGTTTGTCTTTACACCATGTGCAGGATTCACTATCCAATATCCTTCCAAATGCACTGATCACGTGATGGTGCACAGATTGTATTTTCACTGGGAACACGTGAGGACTCTGTGATTCAACTTCTCCTCAGAGGATTTTAATCAGAAATGCTAACACAGAGTGATTTCCTGAGTGCATGAATGTGAAAGTGCACAGACACATAGAAGCGTCCTTGAGTCTCTTGCAATGCACTTTATATTAATTGTTATTAATATTATTATTATTAGATAAAGCAGTAAATGGACACTAATAGGCTCCTAATAGAAAGAACAACAGGACCATGATGTGCTGGAGGGAGATTTGTGACTTTGACCAGTTCCACAGTTCACATCAACAAGGACAGAGACTGAAACACAGCATCAGGCCAGTGTGTGTGTATCGTCCCACACACACACACACACAGACACACAAACACACACAGCGTGTCACTAAGCATGACTCACACACTCATTGTTGGGGCGTGCACAGACTCCTGTAGTGAAGCATCCACCAGGACTCAGACCTTCACCTGCTTCCAGCTGCAGGTTTCCATGTTAATGAGCTTTGAACTGAGGCAGGAGAGAAACTCTGGAGAACTCCTGAGCAGAGAGAAGCTGGTACCGTCTGTCTAATGTTAAAGATAATGTAGATAAAGTGTTTTTTATCAAATGACAAAGTGAAACAGGTTGTTTGTATCAAAGGACCTACAGAGAATTATCAGCTGTTTCCCCTCGGCTTCATCAGTTTATCATCATACTTCTCACTTGTCGAGAAGTTGACCTTTTATAGGAGTTGCAGTTTGTTTTGTGGGACGCAGGAGACGCAGGAGACGCAGGAGACGCAGGAGGCGCAGGAGACGCAGGAGACGCAGGAGACGCAGGAGAAGCAGGAGACGCAGGAGACGCAGGAGACGAAGGAGACGCAGGAGAAACAGGAGACGCAGGAGACGAAGGAGACGCAGGAGAAACAGGAGACGCAGGAGACGAAGGAGACGGAGGAGACGCAGGAGACGCAGGAGACGCAGGAGACGGGAGTCTTCATCAAAGAGCATTTGGTCCGGGCGGCCGCTGACAGCTTCAGACAGTTTCTCATTACTGATCTGGCATTTAGCATTTAGTCATTTTAACATTCAGTTCCACTCCTGTCTGCTGAGTCAGAGCACAGTCTGTACCCTGCTACACACAGACACACACACACACACACACACACACACACACACACACACTACAGCAGGACTTTAACAAGGTCTGAAAACACTTAATGAAACGCTTACATTTGCTGATTAAGAGCCAATAAAGATAATGAGTGAAATATGAAGAGTGACAAAGTTTCTTTTGCTTGGTTATTTCGTTTTGGTTCATTTATTCAGTCAATTAATTTTTTGTGACTTTTACTTTTCGTACATGTGCACACACACACACACACTTGCTCCCTTTTTCTGCTCTGGAGAATGTCATCATATCGCTGCTGTAGCCCGACGTTCACGCTGCCATCTACATGATCAACAAGTCACTGGAAGACTCTCAGTTCCCTCCGGAGCTGAGTAACCAAATAAACAAATAAACAAATAAACTCGTCACCAGCCGAAACATAAAAGTTGGTCACGACTGATTTCCTGTCAATCAGCGATCAGACTGTCGACAGCAAACTGACAGGAAGCTGATTACAACCAGTCAGAGCTTCTCAGCTTCTCACTGCTGAGATCTGCAAAGTCCACGAGAAGATTCTGACGCTTGCAGAACGACGGTAACGATCACTGACGTAATTTTAATGGAAAAATCCACTGTGATTAAAGATTTCCTGTTTTATCATCATCTTTTGTATGAAATATCTACCTGTTGTCATCGTTGATATTTCAAAATGCACACTGTTGTGCATTGTTATCACGTATAAAGGCAACACAAGGCCTCTGTAATGACTCCTACAATGTTACAGTCATATTTATTGCTGCGTGACCCTTTGCTCAACTCTTCTGTGTCCACATCTCTCCCTCCCCCCCCCCGGTGTGGTTTCATCAAGGCTTTCCCAGTCCCCGCCTCGGATTTTGGAGACAACAGATTGATCGGATTAAACACTGGAGGTGAGGCCTTTGAAAGATTTGGTCACGCACTGGGAGATTTGGAAGCAGTGTCTAATATAATATATGCTTTTGGTTGCATTATTGCAAACGGTGGGATTATTTCGGGATCTTAACCCAGACTAGGAGCTGAAAATCAGGACCCCGACATCAGCTTTGTGTCGGACAATGTTCTATCATGGTTTTATTTTGGGTGAAAAAACAAAGAAGCAGAAATTACTTTCTGGATCCTTGTAAATTCATAGTTTACATTGGTTCATATAAAATTGTGCTTTGGTGCATTAAGTGCTAAGATGGGAAATAAACATATTTTCCATGACATCTACAGTAACTGCAACTTCTGATGAAGCTTCTATGGTCAAACGCTTCAGAACAGCCATTGAATGAAAGTCTTTTTTACTAAGATGAATATCCCAAGGTCAAGACTGAAGTCTCATATTCAGACACTGGTTTATTTATGTGATTTAGCAAAGAGAAATGACCAGAAGATTAAGCCAAATATCTGCAGTCAATTTCTCCCCTTTGGTCGATCAGGGGATGAAAACCTGGCATTGATGGAGAGTGAAGCCTCTGCTAAAGATGTTCAATGATCGTCTAGTTCTCATATTGGAAATATAATAGAATAAAGAAAGGGCTTGATAACCTGAATTATTTTTGTGCACTGTTCCCTGACAAAAATGTGGGAAAATGCTCCAAGTTGCAAAGTTAAAGTGAAAGAAAACAAATCCTGGATCGGCCATTTATCCCACTGCAACATTTCCCAGGCCTCCACCTCATCCCTCCACCAAGTTTGGCGATAATCGGTTTAGTAGCTTTCTCCGTAATCCTTCTGTATAACAGACCAACCAACAGACACATGCAGGTAGAGATGCCACCTCCTTGGCCGAGGTAAACAGAATCCATCCAGCTCAGTGCTCTGAACCTCTCCTGCTTCCACGTCTCACAGGGACTCAGTCGGGGGGGGGGGGGGGGGGTAGAGCAGTTGGTGACCCCTGCTTCTCTCAGGTGCAGTAATTTGAAAAATTCCCACAGCACCGAGTCCCTCTCATTGCCAGGAAATGGGACTTTTAAATGATTACCAGACGCTTCCTGCCCCGTGCGGCCCTGCTGCTCGACAACACAGTGTCAGGAGATTACCCCCCCGACGTACAGTGAATCCTTATCTTTACGCTGCAGTTGGGGAATAATATATTTTGCACGGTGTTGTGGAGGCAGCCGGAGAGGAGAGGCATCGGTAACGTAATGAAAGCTCAGCTCATAAAATTAAAGAAAAATAGACTGGACACCCATAAGAACGCTGTATTATCAGATTTTTTTCTCCAGGTTGACTGCGAGAACATTTTCTGCAAATGTGTTTTTATGGAGGTCAGATTTATTTCTCCTGTAGACTCAGCACTCGACTCAGCAGCTGAGAAACTCCTCTGGCAGCTCGTCAGGCTCCACAGGTGAAACCTAAACCAAGACCGGAGGAGACGTTTCAGATCCAACGTGAATCGTGTGAGCTGGGGAGTTGTGTATTTATCAACTCATGTGTGCAGCCCTGTGTGTATATGCCCTCTGGAGGGGGTGGGGGGGCTTGACTCCCAAAAGATGTCATTATTTTGCACTTGCAAGCTCTCATCTCAGTGTGAGAGCAGAGGTATTTTTTTTATTATTCTGTCTGTGTTAGTCTGTGTGTGTGTGTGTGTGTTGGATGAGCTTGTGGTACTGGGAATGATGGGGGACATGCATTTATCCGTGTGCAATTGTGCGTAGGCGTGTGCTTCACAATATTTGTGTCTCCAAATCTTCCAGGCACTTGCTGGTGCTTTGTGGTCGGCTGACGACTGCGGAAAATCTCATTTCCCACCGAATCTTCTTGAGCAGCAAAGAGGCCGCGGAGCATCGAGTGTCACAAGAAACACAATCTCTCTCATCTCAAAGCAACACTTGAACAAACAATATTTGTTTACAAAATAAAATTATCGCATCAAGTGTCACAGCGTCAAGTTAACTCCACCAAACACAATATCTTTCATCTCGTTCGGGAGAGCAAGCCTTTGAATTAACTCCACAGGTGGCGTGACTGTCTGTCAGGCTGGCAGGACAAAAGTCTTGTGTTTTTTGAGAGTGGGATGGGATTCGCCCCCCCGAGAGGACAGGTTGCAGAAGGCGTTAAAGAAGAGCTGCACCGGGATGAAGGCAGGCGAGCCTTCTCAGAGTCAGCACCACGGACAGCGCCCTGCTCCCGGCTCCGATCACTGACATTCATCTCAGTTCTGAGACGAGCCGTCCAAACAGATTCATTAGATGGAAGATTAATGAACGAGTCCGAGGGTCTTCACAGCCAAACCAATCTCCACATCGAGGGCGAACGCTGCTGCAGCGACTCAGAGCGTTTAAATCTTTCCTGTGGCAGCGACTCAGGATCCTGTCAGTTGATATTTCACCTGAACAGAAGGAGTGTGGCGATCGGCCCGGTCACTCAGAACCGGAGAGGGTCCAGCTGTGAGGGGTTCTGCCTCGTTTATCCTACGGAGAGACACTTCACTTCGGGTCAATGTGTTGAGTGTTTCAATATAATCTGTCTCTGGCTAATTCCTGTGGATTTGAAGGCTCTGCAGAGAAATTTCAGATGTTGCACCTGGAGCCACTCTCCCAGTTTGCAGGTCACAGCTTCCAGTACTCCTGTTACCACGGGGACCACTTCCAACTTCTCCTTCACATCTGTTGCTGTTGTTCTTTCAGCCCCTGGTACGTCTCCATCCTCTTCTCCTTCTTCTGCCTGATATAACTGTCAGCAGAGATCTCCACATCCATCACTGCTCCACTCTCTTCTGCTCCTGTCGACGATGTGTTGATGGTTCAGCAGCAGCTGTTTGTCAATCTGAATCTTGAAGTCCCACAGGAGTCGTGGTGCGCTCTTCCTTCTGATGTCTCCATGGAGGATCCTGGTTTGATTCCTGGATCGTGGCTCTGACTCTCACCGATCCTCGTCCTCCTTCTTCTCTTTGCTCGTAGAGTCTCAGGATGATGAAGTCCTCCATGAATTGTGAGGATTTTTTGTATGTTTTAGCACATTTACCTCCAACTCCAAGGACTTTTTGTTTAAATCTCTGATCAGATTTCCTTGAAACTTGGGACATGGGTGAAAAGAGCCATTTAAATTGGGGATATTACAGAACTTTAGTTTTTTAACCACCATCTTTGACTTAGCGAGCGAGGGCATTTCCTACATTTTCACAAAATTCTCATTAATGGATCTTTTATGGGACCCATATCTTTGAGTGTGTGAAATATTTGGTGCAGCTTGATTGGATGTCAGGCGACTGTTTGGCCTTGTAAAGAAGCTTTTCAAGGTTTTCATTAAGGACAGTGGACTCAGTGGTTTTTAGGCGTTTCGAGGACCCGCAGACGCTCCGTGTAAAAAAGAATTAACTTGCAAGGACGGCAAATAACATTTTTTGTGAATGTTCTCTCTCAGCGACCCAATTTGCATATCTCTGTCCTTTCTCTCCACTTTTACTTTAGTCTCTTTTGTATCTCTGCCCTAATAACTTCATAGTTTGTCCTACGAGTCGTTCCCATTCCAATGAAATTAAACTCAATGTCTCTTCCTTCATTTGAGCTCGAGTCAAATCCAATAAACGATGCTCCCAACTATTCACCACCTGGTTAATGTTTGTAGATGGAACCAACGCGCCGAGGTCTCACCGTGAAAAACACAAAAACCCAGAAGATGAGTTTTTAAACATCCCATTAAGCGTTTCACATCAGCTTCCATTCTTGTTCTGTGGAGTCTGAGCTGTAATGACTCTAACGGCCCTCCTCCCATTCAAATCAAGGCTGAGGAGTTATTTTACTCTGCTCTGAATCTTCAGGAAACAAGTCACTGCGGGAAACTAAAAAGTGAGGGAATACTCTTCAAACCCTCCTCACCCTCTACTCCATCTCCCTCCGTCTCTGTCCGCCCCTCCGTCTTTGTTAAACCAGCGACCGGCTTCATGCCGAGTAACTGCCGGCAGCACCGGGAGTGACAGAGAGAGACGGACAGAAAGAGGCAAAGAGAGATGAAGAGAGCAGAGTCAGCGGAGAGAAAAGAGGAGAGTGAGACAAAAGGGAAGGAGAGACACAGGGAGATGGATAATGAGGACGGACGGAGCAGAATATATTTCACCACTGGAATATTTCGCACTTCACGTAATATTTCATTCTTACCATCAGATTTGGTGGGGGTTTGAGATTCTACCCGGGGCAGACGGATTGACAGACTATTTTTCATCAGCCGTGCGTTTTCCTCCCAAGCTCCGGCGACTGTAAACCTCCCGTTAAATGACCGCCATAAATCCTCCACAAATCCACACACACACTTCTGCCCTATTTCTGGCAACAGCTGATTATTTCTGCAGCGTTTAAAGTGTGTGTTCAAAACTAGAGTATTAATCTAAGTAATGAAATCAAATCGAAAGGGTTTATTATTGCTATGTCTGTGTGTGTGTGTGTGTTTTGTGTGTGAGTGTGTGTGTGTGTGTGTGTGTGTGTGAGTGTGTGCGTGTGTGAGTTCAGTTGATATAATAAAGTATAACAGGTCGTTTACAATACACAATAATTAGAGTAAGATTTCCTCAGCCGGAAAAACTTAAACATTTAATCAAAATGTGATTTATTTAATCATTTGAAATGGTAGAACTATAACAAAGTTCCAGCAAAAAGTAAACTTCCCTTTTGCTAAACCTATTAAAGTGTATATTGTCACAGATTTAAAACTAGACTGTAAATAAAGACGCACAACAAATCTCCATTGCCTCTCATTGCATGAAATGAAGCCAGAATATGTGAGATACTGATGATGCCATCTGAAATGAACACTTGAACAAACATCAGTGTGATCATAACTATACCTAAAATGACATTATCAATCTTTGGGGGGAATTATTGAACTCATTTGATTTTGGACCATGTTCCCTTCTCTTATGCACTGCAGCCAGCCACCAGGGGGCGATCAAGATAATTTGGTTTCACTTTCGTCATCTTCTTATTCAATCTATGAAAGAAACGTAATGAATAAAATACAAAAACTCGTACCACCTTCCAGAACATCCCTCGCATCCATAAAATAATTTAGAGTTTATAAAATGCAATCACCTGATATCAGAATAGAGACATTTGTCTGAGATTCAGAAATCCATCCTGGAAATCATAAATAACAAAGTGAGATTATTACCATGATGAGCTGCCTGTCTTCTTTGACCTTTGACCCTTATTCTACCCCTGAAGCAACACAATCCCAAGAGACCTCATTATAATCTGAAAGAGCAGAATTAAGAATAAATCTGTATAATGTGTGATCCAGTTTTTCCACTCAGCGAAACCTTCACAACAGTGTCCAGAGTTTATTTTACAGATCCAGAGCTAAACCTGATGAAGTGGTTTCATGAGAAGGTTTAAATTCTTTAAAACAAAATCATTCAATCGTTTCAAAATAATCTGAGACAACCTCGTTTAATTTCCATAAAAAGGATGATTGGTTATCAGACCAGTGCACCACCAGAGGTTCTGCCTCTGCTAATGTTTCTCTCTAAAAACACACATTTCCCACGAACCAATAAACTCTAAATCTTTTCAAACAGGAAGATAAAGTTCTTCTCATAAAGAAGATTTTTCCTCTGCAGGCAAATGTTTTCTGCTCTTCTTTACCGAGGAGGATAAACAGCAAGGAAGTGTTTTTTCATCTGTTTCTCTATCCTTCTACCATCTGCTGTGAAGAAATGAAAACTTTCAGCGTCTGAAGCAATAGAGAAAGCATCATCCTGTCAGATTTGACCCCAGTGCCTCACAGTGTGGAGAGATGCTTCCGTTACAGGCCGTCAATCTTTTCACTCTTTGACGGTGAACGTCCCAGGAAGCTGCAGGTGGATGATGGTGCAACTCGGCTGTTTCTGCAACAGGAGCCCGAGTGTTAACCAGCTCTGTGTGTCTCTGAGATTTGGATTGGGGGTTGTCATGAGAATCAGGTCCAGTTAACTGCACTAACACAGGACTCACACATGAGGCTTCAAAACCAAATACTGCTCATTGTAGTGTAATGCAATGTAGTTGTGTGTTTTATTTCCCATCTACTTTTAGCATTGTATAGACAGTTAACCACGACCTTTAGCATGTTGTGTGTCCCCAGAATGAAACTGTGATTGTTGTCGTTATGACAACACATCTAGAACAACATCATAGACTGTTAAGAATATGATGTCTCCCGAAAAGTGAAGCCAAATCATCTTGATTGCCCCCAGGTGGCTGGCTGGAGTATAGGTCCTAAACTCCCATTTCTCCATGTAAGCAAATGGGTCATGGGCCAAATAAAAAACTTTTTTTTTGTCATTTAAAAGATTCACAAACAAACTATGATGTCACCACTATTTAAAAGACAGGACTTCAGGCCGTCTCATTCACAATATGATTAAAACTACTTGAGTCATCAACAAAATAAAATCAGTTTTGTCTGAGTCTGTAATTCCTGTTTAAATCAGATTTTTTTTAAAGCCGTGCTGGCTGACCCGCTCTCATCCTGGTCACAGTCACGGAGCCACATTGGAACAATCAGCGTGTCTCTACTCGAGTCCTCGGATGAGCTGGTTAGTATGGAAATTGGGTCCCGGAGGTTAAATGAGGAGAAGAGTTTCCTTTGGGGAGAAAACCAGGCGTCTGCTCTGGCTTCTAAGCATGTGAAATATTAACAAGGCCTGGGACTGTGGAGGCTGCACAGCCCGGCTGGCCTCTGCACAGAGTCACGAGTTAAGATACAGAGACGGTGCAGAAAAGAGACAGAAGATAAAGGACAAGAGAAAGGGAAGAGAAGAAAGCGTCTGACGTCAGTGTGTTAAAACAAAAATGACATAACTCATAGATGGGAAAACTTTAAAAAACAGTTTGATGAGTCACCCTCAGACCTGAACCTTCATCTCATAGAGTCCTTTACTGACTGAATCATTCAGCAAGTGGTCAGAGATTTAAACGTACAATATGTCACTTCAGCCTCTAGGGGTCTTTTAATCAAAACACTGACAAAAAAACGAGTTCGATACCATTATGAAGCAGCTTGGGATCATGGGAGTTGTTGTCTAAACCAACATTGCTGATGAAAATCCACCTGACGTCATGCTGACGGATTAGGTGACGTATTCAAGTTCTATTCATGTTGTTATGCAGCAAACATCAATGAATAATCTTGACCCATTTTATGAAATGTTATTTCTGCTTTCCCTTATGCAAGCCCTTCAGTTCGAATTAATTCATTTGTTGTTCCTTTTCTTTGCTCGGTTTATTAGTGTGTTTTTCCTTCGTCATACACTGTTTACCCTGGAAGTTACAGAGATGGGAAAAGCTACGGCTGAAGCAGATATGACCCAATTCATATAGAACACGACGAAACGCCCCTTTATCGTGAATACATTTTGGATTTCTGACTATAAACTTTGTTGGAAACATTTTGGATCATATAGGTGCAGAAGTCAACAAAATGTACAACATAGGTTTAGTCATTTTAATAGAGAATTTTTACCCATTGTATCTTTGAAACTGATGAAAAGAATTCTTCCGAGTCCTGAGCATGAGTCAGTGTGAGCTCAGCCGTTACATCTACACCAACATGACGCAACAGTCCTGTAACTGGAACACACACAGTTAAATATATGCAGAATACCCTGATTAAAGCATTAATCATTCTGTTAAATCATATGTTGCTGGTATTGGTTTTATTCCTCCTCAGTGAACCGGAGGCAGACTCACTCCTGATGTAGCAGAAAAGCCTCCCCCCCCTTGAGAACTTAGCATGATGCTCGTATCAGCGAAAAATGTTGGCTTTCTCAACTGCTGCAAAGCAAAAACCTGAATTCATAACAAGGTTACTGGACATTTGAGTTGTGGAGAAAGAGAGAGATGAAGATGGAGATAAGGGAGAGAGGAGAGGAGATGAGAAGAAGACAAACGATGAATTTAAATCCGTCATATTTCAAGTTTACCATGTGCCAGTGATTGTTGTTTTTTCTGCCCCTGCTTCTAATCTGGACTTTTCTTCCAGCCAAGACTCAACAAAAGAATCCACGGACTTAAATATCGAATGGAGCCTGAGAAGGAAACCCAGACGTCTTCAGGGAGCAGACGTTGACTCGAGAGTGAGAAGAATTCTGTGGTACATACACGGAGACGGAGGCCAAACCAGGCTGACTGATTGCTATTCTGAAAGGTGGCGTTGTGCAGGGAGAGGAAGACAAGGCCGGTGCGGAGAGAAAATCTATACGCTGACAAAAGAGAAAGTGAAGGGTGTGTGTGTGTGTGAGAGAGATAGAGAGAGAGAGAGAGAGAGAGAGAGAGAGAGAGAGAGAGAGAGAGAGAGAGAGAGAGAGAGAGAGAGAGAGAGAGAGAGAGAGAGAGGCCACAGTAATTGTAGAGACTCATTCTCATCCTCAGTCGCTCTCTCTGTGTCTCACACTCACACAGATTTTGTCACCGAGCCGTCCCAGCTTGTCAAAGATGATTTAAAAAAGAGATTTAAACAGACGACCAGATTTCTCCACCATCTCATGTTGCTATGGCGATACCTAATTGAGTCTCTCCCTCTCTTTGTCCCCTCGTTTCTCTCTCTCTCTCTCTCTCTCTCTCTCTCTCTCTCTCTCTCTCGCCGGCTGCTTGTTTTGGTCAAATCATCAAATCAACAAGTAGTGCTGAACACAGAGGCCGACTGACTATAGTGTGTGTGTGTGTGTGTGTGTGTGTGTGTGTGTGTGTGTGTGTTCTGTTATCTCGCTGCTTCTCACTCGCTGTTGTTGTTGATGTTTTATGCGGCGACAATGAGTCCTCCTGGATGAGTTGGTGTGATCTGATGTCAGTGGCTCCCTCCACCAACTCACCGCTAACACGACTCCTCAGTTCTGTTCAGCAGAAGCTTAACGATGGTTTATTCCTCTGCAGTGGAGCAGCACAGGATCCGGGACCCCCTGTATCTATCTACAGCCTCAGTGGGGGTCCTTCATCTTTGAATTCACTGGCTGGTCATGTGTTCAGATACTGACAATTACAGCAAGAAAACATAGTATTTGTATTGAAGGTAAACAACAATGAAGGATTTCATCAATTGATTTCAATCAATATGCTGAAATTGCTTTAGAAAGCTTTAACTGTGATGTTTTAGAAAAGTGCAAACCATGATTTCTATTTTTTTGATGAGATTATAGTCGAAACCAAAGAAAAAGTGGAAAAACCATAATACAGAGGCCGAACAACCCAGAAGGGATCATTGTGTTAATTATCTAATCTTATTTTACCATTTAGATGGTTTAAATGAACTCCTCAGAATAAGCACAATCACTTTGTCCACCTACAAGTTTTCTGCATATACTTCATATATATTTTATTTATTAATTAATTTACTATTCACAGTAACTCAATGTAGTCTGACATGTCATGCAGGAACACTTGTGACATGCTTTACATCAAACAACACAGTCCTGCTGCCTGCAGAAGATGACAAAAACTTGTTGTGTTCTTGTGTTTTGTTCCTGGTCTGCAGATAGTGTGTTTGTGTGAGAGTTTAACAAAGAGGGACGTTCACACCTCTACAATCAATTAGCATTAGATTTCATGATGTCACCACAAAAACAAACCATCTATACATGATATCTGTGTATTATCCTGTAACATTCAGTCGACATTGTTGCACAGTGCAGCTGGAACACTGATCTGTTGATATTTAAACCCTCAGTGGGTTAGAAGCTTCCCTGTGCTGGGGACTGTACTGGTGTTCGGCTTACAGCAGTGACAGGTTTCTTCTTTAGAAAATATACTTCAGCAGAAGAGTCTCGGTCCGTGTAAAATACGATTATACCAAAACTACTTCCTCCCAGCACGGAGGGCGACCTCGGAAAGCAACACAACCACTGATCCCTCCAGAAGAATCACGTCTAAATTTAGACTTCAGAGGCAGAAAAGAACAATGGATGCAGGAAACAGAGGGATTGGGGGGGGGGGGGGGGTGTAAGGTGGGAAGAAGAAGAGAAACCGGATTGAGGAGGAAGGAGGAAGAGAAAAGTGTGAAGATGCAACACGAGCAGAGACGAGGAAGAGTTCTGACCCTTGAAACTGATCCAAACTTTTACTTGGAATCGAAACACACTGTCGAGACGAATGTTCAGCATTTTAATCTCTGATATCACAGATAAAACACGTCCAAGGTTTAAATATTAAGCGATATTTAAATTTTATAAAGAAAAAAAGTGCTGCACCTGAAATAGCAGGTTTATTTTCCCAGCATCGTCCCGTCAGGCTGAAGTTGTTTATCTTATCTCCTCATCGACTTCAGGGATGCTTTAAGGGGAGAATAAATTCACATGAAGTTAAAAGAGTCGAGCATCAAAGTGAAGTTTGACCCACATTTTTCAATTCAAGATGCTTCAAGCTAAACCCTAAAAATATGCATTCGCTCCATTTGGATCTCGTGGCTCGTTGACGCTGCTCAAACTGCAGGAAAACACTTCCTGAATTCATTAAGGTGCTCGTGTTAAAAAGTTTCCTGCAGAGAAAAATTGTACAAGTAACCTGTGCGTGCTTGGAATAGGGATGAGGCACATGACAAATACATCATTTGTTTTATTCGATAACTTCGTTTTTCTGTTTTAGTTCTGCTATAACAACAAGATGTGTAGGACTTTGTAGGACAAACACATTTTGACACATTTGTCTTTTTTGTGTATGGAACCTCGTTTTAATCCTGAGATATTTGTCTTTTTCAGTATGAATCTGTCACAAATGTCACATATGCCTAAGGACATTTTCCTTCTGTATTCTCACGTAGGTTCACTCAGACATTTGATTTGGGAAATAAACCGAAAAACTGACTCTGACTTTGCCTTCTCATATAAATCCCCATTGGGAAATTTCAGGTAAATGTCTGGACTTCAGTGCAAGTTAAACCATTTCTTTATGTTCCAATCGGCTGAAGAACCACCTCTCTACAGCGATAACTGGTTTGAGAATGGCAGGAACACTTTGCCGTTATCAAACCAAGCTGAACTGATGTCAGGAGCCTAAAAATGTAAATAAAAATAAAATTCTGCAACCATTAATTCAAGGAGTATAAATGACACTATGAAATCCACCTTTGGTATTTACACTGCTGGGAAAGCAGAGATGTTTACGGACAAATACAGCAACACAACTCCAGCACAAGCAGCAGCACAGAAGTAGCACCGAGGTTTTTGCATTTGCTTTAAGTGAAACATTTTGTGCCTCATTATTTAAGAAAAGTCATTTCTGAGCTTGTCTTCTTGCTACCTTTACTGAATCCACTGATCTTCTGGGGGGGGGGGAATCTGCATAACTTGGCATAAAGGAGGTTAAAGTTTAGGATATTTAATAACTGCTCAAAATATCAGCACCTCCACTTGACTTCTTCTTCCGTTTGTACCTTCACTTCAGTCGTGACCCTGCTGTAAATCACTGGACTGAACTTTTTACCGTCTCACTGACACATGATGAGGTCAAAAGTGATTTAAGCTCCGACGTCTCTGTGGAAGTTCACGGGTGAAAAAAGGCAAACGAGGTGTTCACTTCCTGTTGACCGTGGATTTACAGCGTTGTTGTTGTTGCTGGAACTTCCTTCTCCAGAGGTTCACACTGGAATGTGAATGTAACGCTTTCAAACAGTGACGAGAGGTTGCACCTGCCTTCATCTGTTGTCAACAACATGATCGATCAGAACATGCAGAGGGATCATTATTTGTCACGGCTCGTGGGTTGTCGTGTGTTTTCACTTGAGTGTTATTTGTGTATGGATTTAATGAACGACTTCTGGAGTGTTTGTTCTGCCAGTGCATTCAGCTGAGCAGCCCCCCCTCCCTCATTAGATCTGCCACCAAGCAACATGTAGTGTAAACTGTTCATCCAGATCTCACACACATTTGTAAAGAATGTTTCCCTTTTTATTTCAGCCACAAAAACAAGATTTTGGACTTATAATTATTCACTAACAATGTTTTCCCACATCCAGGAACTCCACAACTGATCATACTCCTGATCCCCAGATAGTCCACAGTCCAGACTTGTCATTGTCAAGCCCATCAATTCCTGAATCGGACTCCTCTTCACCTCACGGCTGTTTCCTTCCCTCATTCCACTCCCTCTCCTCTGTTTGTCCACATTTACCTGGGTTTGGATTCATAGTTCCAGTTTTTCCTCCAGCTCACGTACAAAACTATAATCCCCAATCAGCTACTTGAATAAAAACCTGGTCCATGTCTGAAATCACCAACTCGTTCAATAACCCTTGCTTTACTTTATAGTGACATATATGTAGAGGATTGTATAGTGAGCCCCTGGTCGGGAAAGCTAGAGTCATCTGAGCTTCTAAAAAGAGGAGAGATGTCTGATGATAGGGTGGAATGACAGAGATGAGGGAATATCATCATTTTCCTCAGATGTGTCTTGAGTTGGAAAGAAAAACTACACACGACTATAAAATATAAATTTCCCATCCAACAAAAAGATAAACTTCCTTTGGCCTCAATCATTTCTGCAGATTTTACAAAACATGTAACATCCAGTAAAGTGTGAGCTGCAGCTCGAGTGTGGAGCTGGGAGTGGAGTACGCTCACTTCATGCTGGAGTCTGAACAAAGAGAAACAGAAACATGGAAACAAAGATGGTGCTGTCAACACAGACGTCTCTTTCCTTTCAGCCACTCGAGTTTTTGAAGTGATACTGCACAACAACAACAAGAAGAACAAAAAACATTATTTACTAGTTGCCTTGAACGACGGTCTTGGCCTGGTTTTGTCTTCGCTGGTAAACGTGTAACTCTGAACGCTCGGCTTCAAATGTGTGCAAATCTCTCCAGTGCTGTGTCATATTTATTTCAGCAGCCGAGCAGAGAGATAGCTGCTGCTCAATAATACATAGACGACGCTCATTCCTTTTAAAAAAGACACTCACTGCTCATTGTTTCCTGCAGAGAGTCGAGCCGGAGACAGACAGAGAGAGAGAAAGAAAAATTAAGAATTCAGGAACGAAGACCTCAGAGCAAAACGCCTCACACCAGTGGACCTGCAGTGTCGGAGGAGATGGTCAATTATTTATCCAGCTGGAGTTTGTGGGGGGAGGAGGAGAGGAAAGACAGATTTGTGCTGGTGAGGTCGTGTGAAGATGACTCACTGTGTCTCACACACACAACTAAAAACACACACACACACACACACGTAGGATCTGATGGCTTTTCATTCGCCTCCTCCTTCCTCCGACTTCTTCCCTCAACCTCCTTCTGTCACTCTCTCTTTGGGCTCATGATGAAGTCATGCCGCCGAGCCCGGTGTTGTGCACCCCCCCCACCGACACGCCTGACCAGGCTTCGGTCTGTTACCTCTGAAAACCATTACCCCTTGAAGCACAGGGGGTGGGGGGACCCACACGACACCACACATAACACATGAAGTCCATTTACCTGCTCTGGCCTGTTTCCATCAACTCTACAGAGACTGTGTGAATGAGACACAGACGGCATCTTAAAGTAAAGTAAAGGTAAGTGGCAAAACTAGACTAATGTGGTTCGGGAGTTTAAAAGTTTATCAGTTCATTGCCTCAGTGTGATGTCAGAGGTTTGCAACTTTGATCTAGAGCTGCAACGACGAGTCAGTTAGTCATCCAGCCATTATCTATATCGGTCATCCTTTAAAGCTAGGGTTGGTGATCCTGGAAAAGATCACAAGAGCAGGTCACACTTTGATCAAAAAACACGCCCCCATTAACGGGCTCTGACTAACAACAGCTAGAAGACGACTTTTCTATGATTCCACAAAATACAGAGAACAAAGTAGAAGATCCTACAGTGGCTCGCCAGACAATCACATGAATGGAAGGAAATGGAAAAACCCTGAGGATGCAATTAAATGAAATAAAATGTATACTTTAAGACATCTGACCAGGTAGAGAGTGTTTAGGGAAAAAGACAACTTACTGTCTGTGTGTTTGCAGGATCGAAGAAACCAAAACTCTCATTGCAGGCGGCAGAACTCAGGAACACTGACAGGACGGATACTGTCGAGTTAAAAGTGACAAGAAGGACTGAAGACACAGAGACAGAGACACCAGGAGAGACAGAGATGACTGAACACAGGGGGAGCACATCAGGGAGAAGCAGAGGAGGGAAAAGGTCAAAGACAGGAAGTGAAAAGATGATGAAATAATATGAAACGATACGTTCAAGGTCCAAATCAAAATGTGCAACAGTCCCTGTGATCTCCAAACAAAGGGGTTTAGAAATAGTTTAAACGGGTCGGTTGTAAAAAACTACAACACAACAGTTTCTCCTACCGACAGTTTCTGTTGTTTTCTTTGAGTAAATTCAACTTGAAAAAGTCACGGGTATCTGTGGCTCGGGGGAGAGAGCGGGTCGGCCACTAACCAGAAAGTTGACAGTTGGATCCCAGTCTCTCCCCCCAGGAGGCAAAATACCGAATCCCAAAATGTGCAAGCAGAGTGCAGGTGATGTGTGGAGCAGAGAGATAGAGAATGTGCTGCACATACACGCACTGTATATGAGTGAATTTCAAAAACTGTGCCGTAAAGACTAAATCCAGACCGTTCACCACCAACAGACAGGAAGTGGCAAACAGCTCCAAGCTCCTTTATCTCCTCTGAGGTGAGTCTGGGCGGCATGGTGGTGCAGCGGTTAGCACTGTTAACTATCTTCCTGGTGCGAATCCCTGTTCATCCAGGATCTTTCTGTCGCATTGTGTTTTCTCCAGATACTCTCTGAGAACTGGAGACTCTAAATTGTCCGACCACGAGTGCGAGTGGTTGTTCCTCTGTGTGCGTTGGCCCTGTGACATGTGGTGACCTGTGTGAATCCCACCGCTCGGCCATATGTCCGCTGGGATTGGTTCCAGCTCCCAGTGCACAAGCTTGATGTACACAGTAATGGAATAAATTATAATGCTGTATATGGAAGAAAACTCAGGATAAACAAATGTTTGGCTCCAGTGGAGAATACTTACATATTAGACATTTTAATATTCCCGTTATTTATAGAAAAACCTGGAATAAGAGATGATCCTGTTATAGCTGCAGCAGTTGATCAGGAAAGCAGATTGTTGATTTGTCATCTTCGGAACATAAGAGCTACAGTGACCTTTGACTTTTATATTTTAAAGGGAACATTGTGAATTTATTTCTTAGGTTTTTCTTACAGACTTCACTTCATTGTCATAAATATATATTTCACCACCACATAGTCGCAGGATTTTGTCGATCATTCTCCTGACGTGTTCACGAGGAACTTCCTTTTATTAGTGAATCTAGATTATAAAGTTTTTTTAATTATAATTTAATTCCCCCTGCCTAGTGTCTTTTAGCATCTTTTGTAATTTCGTTTTGTATTAAATTAATCTAACGCTGTGAAGAGGCAAAACACTCGGTATCATTCAAACTCCTTCTCACAGGTTGTAAACTTCTCCGTTCATCAATGAGGAGTCACAATCTCACACTCACACGTTAGAAAGACTCTCGCTCGGCTGAGTGATTACTTCCGTGTGCTGGCATAAGAGAACTCATTATGGAGTTTAATAACCTTTTTTAATTACTTTTCTCAGTGCAGATCGACTCCTGAGCTCTTTTATCCAAGAGAATATCATAAAACATCACACAAAGAATAAAGATCACTTCTGTTTATTGTTGTTGTTGTTGTTATTAGTGATGTGGCTCAACCATATCCTGACATGAAAATGACATGTTTGCCAAAGCTTATCTGTTTGATTGATTTGTCTTCTTTATTGACAAACAGTGCATTGTAAATGTAATATTCAGAAAGTTCACGGCTACAAACTCACACACGCACAATGTACAAACAAGTTACTGTACACTGAACAGCACACACACGCACACACACACACACGCAGGCGTGCGCATACTTACATTATATTACAGTGTTATGATACATTACAGTGGGATGCTCTGACTGAACGAGCACCAGAAACAACAAACAGAATCGTAGGTAAACAGAAAGGCAGACGACAGCAGATTAATGAGCTGTTTTTCTTTTCTCAAGAGAAATGAACATTACGTACAAAAGTATCGTCATAGAAAAGCAAATAAATTAACATTGAAAATAAAACAGAAACAAGATCGAGCTTCATGTTCACAGTTTTGGGATTTAACTCCTCAGAAAACTCAAAAACAACAAAAAACTTCAGTAATGTTTTGTAGAGATCAACAAGAGATAATACTTCAGCACTGCTGTGTTTTGAGCTAAATGCTAATGTAAAATATCACTCAGAATTGCCCATGCTTTCTTAATGAAGTTTAACAAGTAAACGTCTTTGCTTTGGTGATATCTGGTTAAACCATATGTGTGTTGGACAAAATTAAAATGTTCGTGACATCACAGGAAAGATTAAAACTAAACATAAAGATGGACTACGTTAAGGCTCCCCCTGGCGGCTGGCTGCGGTATTGGTCGTAAACCCCGCCCCCTCCGTGTGAGTAGATGGGATGTCCCACAGTACAAATCAAATGTGTTTCTCAAAGATGGTTTATTTAGGTAGTTCATCTCATGCTAATGTGTCTTCAAGTGTTCCTGTTTCTGATAAGTTTGGTTTTAAGGACTTACAGCTGAGACTGACTTGAGGCCACACCTCCCTGCTGCTCCACAACCAGGTCACCAGCGCAAGATGGTGGCGCCCGTGTCCAGAATATTTTGGCTTCATTTTCGTACAGCGGCAGGAAGCGGAGACACGTCGTCCATCTTTATTTACGATCTAAGTATCACCCTGTGACGCGAAGATGACATCAAACAGTCATCAAGACATTTCATTCATAACAAGTTGGCCTCATGGTGGCGCTGATGTAAGCTTTAACGTTTTGGAATCTTAAATCTATGAACACAATCGCATCACAATCCATCCAGAAAAATGTCAGTTTTAAAAGGGAAGACGAGAAGTCAACCTGGAGTTCAGGGAAGTTGATGAGCAGTGGGAATGTAAAATAAGAACATGTCAGAAAAAATATTGTCTTGAAAACCCACAGAAAACACTGCAAGTTTTGTTTTTTGTGTGAAACTGAAACTTTCCAGATATACGTCAGATGCACGTTAAACAGGTTTTTTTGAAAGCAGAGCATCTGAAATATAAAAGATTGCTCGACTTTAGCAGGTTTGGAAGGCGCCGGTGGAAACGCAGACAGGAAGCAGAGCGAGTCGCTCAGAGGTTTTAAGCATTAGAAGAAGAAAGAGGACGTCTGGGTCGAGCAGGGAGAAGGAGAAAGAGACAAAAAGAGAACGAGTAATCTCTCCACGCCCAAGCCTCATTTTTATTCAAACACCAGAGTCAGGCTTTGCCTCTCGCGCACCCCCCCCCCATCTCCCTTCTCTCTGTTATTCTGTTTCCTTCCCGTCTCCTCTTGCCCCCGCCATTACCTATTCCCTTTCACTTTTCTCCTCTCTTCACAACTCATCTCCTCTCATCTCCAGCCTCCCCTACGGTATCTATTACAGCCGAGCAACAGGAGAGAGGAGAGGCAGCCGGGGTCGGTCCAGCTTTCCAGAAAATAACTGCAATTAAACGATCAATCCACCCAAAAGCACTCAGAGGAGCTGATGCACCTTGCATGTCGGGGCCTGTTTTGCATCAAAGTGGTTCCATTTGTCCCGTTGCCGAGCTTAATTGGCCAAACATTATGCCACATCATGCTGATATATGTCCAGCACAGATATAGTGGAGTCTGGATGTAGTTTCTTTATCTGAAACATCTGCAGTAAACGTCAAAGTTTTGGTGTCAGGCCCTCAGAATCAAACACTGAGCTCTTTTGTCGGCTGCTGCGGCTTTTACCTCCGATCAACGATGAATAGAAAGAAATCAGTTTATCCACAGTATGACCCCAGCAGACCAGAATACTAATGGTCATAGATATAGTGGCAAATATTCCAGCAAGTGTCTTGAAACACTTAAAAACTTAAATTGCCTCCCAAAGAACAACAAGCATTGCATTGAGAAAAATAAAGGTTATTTAAGGTGGAACGTTCATGTAATTGGGGAATTCATCTCAACATATTCAGGTTCATAATCTTAATTTGTGTTATTACTTAAAAAGCTTTTCATGCTCTAATGCTCAGAAAACACTTTCCTCAACCTGTCCGTTGCTGCAGCTCCTCTTTTCAGCCTCTGTCTGAAACACTTTGAGGTTTTAGCTTCTGTCTCTTTAAATTGAATTCATCCTTTAACCAGAAATGTTCAGCAGTGATATAATCTGACAGTTGATTAACAGCGACTACGATTCATCACCTGAACCTGTATCTGTGTCTTAACGGGCTTGAGGCTGGATTTAACGTGGACGTAATTAAGAAAACTCAACTTTAAAAACACTTTGTCTCCATCCACTCTTAAAGCACTTCATCTCTATAGTGCAGGATTTAACCAGTGCAGCAGTGTGAACAAAACGTACATTAGTTGCGTTCCTGAGATTTCGTCTCTGTGGTAAATATTTGTGCTCGTTGGTCGTGTAAACACCAGACGTGTTGTGCGTTGTGTCGTCTTCTCACAAACACTGACAACCCGAAATGTCTGAAAAGTCAAATCGAACCTCGTTGAAAATACCAGAAGACAATAACACGGTATGAAAAGAGGAACAGATGTTACATAATGGATTAAGATTCCTCTCTGTGTCGATCGCCTGTTTCCCGTGCGTGACATTTTTGTTGAGGTGGAGTTGAATTTGAGCTTTCAGGCACACGACTCATCTCACTCTTTTATTAAACCCCCGGGCTCAAGCTGAAACTCTTCTTCCAGAAGCGTCTATTTACAACGAATTAAGCCTCTGAGCCACTGACTCGCTCCCAGTTGATCTCAATACATTCTGATAAAATTCTCAATAAGCTATCGTTGCCTGGCAACAAATGCAATTGCGGCCAATGCCGGCGTTTTTCGGGGGTTGAAAAAAGCGGAAACTGAAAAATTCTTGGAGGGTTTTTAAATAACTGCGGACCTCTCAATGTCACAACTTTCATAAATAAAAGTCAGTGGGGGCGTCCCAGCAGTGGAGATCAGCGACGCGAGACACAAACACACAAACACACAAACACGTGGTTGTGTCGGACGAGAGCAAACAACCCCCGACGCTGCCACTTCTCTCATTGTGAAGCACGGCTCGCTGCGGACCACAAACAGAATCATGACGTCCAATCAGTGCTGCGGACGGGTAATCCTCAGGATGGGGGTGCACACGCATGACCAGCGGTTCGGCGGCAGAACGGGCCGGCTGTTATTCCACAGCTGGTAATCTGCTCAACGCTGAGATAAAAAGAGATCTACCATTGCTGCCCCCCCCCCCCCGAGCGCCATGCACTGGGCTCAGGCCTTTGTTATATCATATTCCGTGAGGTTTGAAGTATTAACACATGATAAATAACCCCCCCCGGTTTCCTTCTTGACCTCTAGCATTTTGTGTAACATCTTTTTCTCCCGAAATCGTCCCAGGAATCAATCATTGTGGTGGTTTGCGTTGAAAAGGTTGTCGCTCGCAGATGAGAAACACGCATAGGTCGTGTCGTGTCGTTTCATCTGTGAAATGACAAAACGGAATTAATCAGCGCCGTCAGTTGGGAAATGTGAAATGTGTCAAAACAGAGTCGGACGACGATGACATGTCCGGCAGCCGATGCCTAACAAAGAAATACAGATGAATTAACACCGGGGACCCTGCCTGCTAGTGTGTGTGTGTGTGTGTGTGTGTGTGTGTGTGTGTGTGTGTGTGTGTGTGTGTGTCTGTGTGTGTGTGTGTGTCTGCTGCAGAGCGATGATTAGCATCTGGACAGCAGCCACACACTTGATTCCAACGCCTGAACACAACACGTTGGTTTGTTTGTGTGTTTAATGCTCAGCTGGCAGCCGGCGTCGGGATACAAAGCCAAAAATCACGATTTATTTATGACTGGATGACGACACGTTTTGCTTTCTGCGTCCTGCAACAGGTGCGTGTCAGCAGCTGGTAACGCCCCCATACCCCCAGTCCTCCTTCTCTTCTTCTCTTCCTCTAAGTCTGCGGCTGCCCTTCTTCCTTACGCCGCCATGGTGCAATATAACCCTCTGATTCGGATGCTGTTTTCTGATCCATAATTGTCTTCAATCAAAGGGCATTAGTGCTGATTGTAAAACAATTCCATAACGAGTTCCCTCTGAGGACTCTGGGTATTTAAGTAGGACAGGCATCTCTGGCTCTGTGCATGGAAGGGTTGATCCTTTCATGGCTGCATGAAAAGTACAAACAAATACCCACTATGAAACCTGTTTTCCCAGTTTTTTTTTTGTGTGTGTGTGCGGTCCGCAGCACTTCAAAGTCGGTTCCAGTGATGAGTCAGGCAGAGGAAGATAATCACAGGGAACTCACAAACACTCCGGTGACAATTCATTGTCCGCTGCTGTTGGCAGACGTGAAAGCAAACGAGCATATAGGAAATAAATATCCCCAAAATTACAAGATGTACAGACTCTTCAATATGAAGAGAGATTCGGAAATGTGCCGTTAAAACCGTCGACTCTTGTCAAACGGCGGCAAATTTCATCTACAAACTAAACAGAACATACTAGAAGATATCAGCGCCTGTGGAAGGTCTTGTGTCAAGAAGCTTTGTGGAACGCGAGTCAGGCTTCATGTCCAGTTTGCTCATCAACATATAAACACCTGACCACAGTCTCTTCACAGTCTTTGTGTGGTTCATCCTTAAATTAAAAAAACAGGCCGTGTCATCCTTGAATCAAACATGTCGGTAAAAAAATGGTTTCATTTCCATCATTCAAATGTACAGAGTCTTCATGGGATGGATGTAACTGTAGTCACTGAAGAAATCCAAATCCTCTTCAGTCCTCTTTTTTAAGTTAGGAAGCCACGTGGTCCGGAAGAGGTCGGTCCAACGAGTAAAAGAGATCTGTCGTTTAAAAACATGTAAGATCTCCAGGAGCAGCACTGAGCAGCGAGCAGGGGAAACTGAAGTGTGAAGTGTAGAGTCTGGTTGTTCCAGACTGGGAACGAGTCACAGTCTCATAGTGCATCACTCCTGTGTGGTCACACGGATTCAGTGGGAGACTGGTCATCGTCGTCATGGTGCATCATCGTCTGGACACTGGTCAGGATCTTCTTCTGGTGTCCGGCGAGAGACACTCCGATTCTCTGAAGGTCTCTGAAGGAAGAAACAAACAGACATGAGGCGGCTGCATCATCGTCATCATCATCATCATCATCATCATCATCATCATCATCATCATCATCATTACATAACATTACATTACATTTCATTTAGCTGACGCTTTTATCCAAAGCGACTTACAATAAGTGCATTCAACCCAGAGGGAACAAACCCAGAACAACAAGAATCAAGACAGTACAATTTCTTCGAAATAAAGCAAAACTACAAAGTGCTATTGGTAAGTGCCATTTTAGTGCTACCAAAGCGTTAGTTTCAAAAGTGGTTAGTGTTGTTTTTTTTGTTTGTTTTCTTGTTTGTTTTTTTTTATTCAAGGTACAGTCGGAAGAGGTGTGTTTTTAGTTTTCTGCGGAAGATGTGTAAACTTTCAGATGTCCGGATGTCGATTGGGAGCTCATTCCACCAGGGCTGGACTGGGAGAACAAAACGGCCCGGGCATTTTTTGGCTCAGACCGGCCCACATAATTAGCCGAGCACATCTGCCATTAAATTGACGTAACTTATGTCTTCTAAATGTCTTAAAGTAGCTCATATTAAAAGTACTTAAGTATCAAAAGTATCTGGTGTTGAAATGTACTTAAGTATCAAAAGTACAAGAACTAAAATAAAAAATGCAAAGCTCTTTTTATAGTAGGTCTATACAGACACAAAACAACCCAAAATGTTTCTCCTCAAGATTTATCTCAACTGACTGAAAAATTACAACAACAATATGCATATAATGTATAATTTTACCAATTTTGAACCCTAGATGCTGAGGTTCAAATAGTAATGGACCAGTGCATCTAGAGACAACAAAGAATTAACTATAAACAAGTGCCTCTTGTGTCTGCCCAAGAACATTAATAAACCACAGTATAACCACTAAAACATTCTGTAAATATCACTAAACATGGACCTCTCATCAGTAGCAAGAGTGATACACAATGCCCCTTATGATAACTCAGCAAAGGGAAACCAGATCTAGGCACACAAAATAAGACACTATCTCTTATCCTATTCTAGAGGAAGTAAAAGTCGTAACAAGATTTCTGAAGGTGAACCTGCGGAGGGATAGACCAACCCCCCCCGACGGCAAACACGCCACCGGGACCTGCACATCTCAGGAGGGAGGGGGCAGCGAGTGAGAGAGCGAGAGAGAGGTGCGCCGTGGGTAGAGGCGTGCGACGCCAACCTCCGCTGCTCAAGTAACGAGCCAGTTTTGAGAATGTATTGAAAATTGAAAATGCGCGCTCACATGTCTGCCTCCACTCGCTCATCATTGTCGAGTCCTCCTCGCTCGTCTCCCGGCGCACCTGCTGCTGCTGGGCTGGTGAACCCGGCACCACATAGGTCCGTCAGTTTGGCACATTTAGCAGCCTCCACCTCCAGAGACTTCAGCTTTTTTTCCCGATGCTTCTCAGCGCCACCCGGGCGTTTTTTTACTCTTATTATCCATTAAGTTAAGTTTCTGTCTCAGCAGCAGCCCGTCCCGCGACTCCCCCCCCCCCCGCCCCCGGTTTGTATTGTGATTGACAGCACTGTCAGGGCTCTCTGAGCCTGTCAGCCCATGATTGATTGACAATGACAAACAATAGACCAATAATATGTGTCGATGCTGGCAACACACTGCTAGCCCTCTGTAGCCAATTGGCCGGCCCAATTGGAGGGAATTTAGAGAGGAAGAAGAGAAAAAAAACAAAACAACAACATAGCGGACCAGACCGGCCCACATTGGGTCAACGGCCCACCGGGATTATGCCCGGTATGCCAGATGGCCAGTCCACCCCTGCATTCCACCATTTAGGAGCTAGGACAGCAAACAGTAGTGATCAGTTGTATGCCTCAGCGTCCTTCTGCAGGTGCAAGCAAAATAAAGATTCCAGATTTGAGATCAATGTGACCTTTGACCCCTGAAATGTAATCAGTAAATCTTTGAGTCCAACTGCTCAAAATTTGAAGAAACTCCCTAAAGGCGAACTCGAGATATCATGTTCAATATCTCATATATCTGGTTTTAAAATGTTAATCTAAAAGGTCTATTCCTCTCACTGGAGGAACAACTTTATGCTTCACATCATTTCATTTTATTTGACTGATCTGATTTGGCATCTGGGGAAATTTGCTTCCAAGCACAGCGACGATATAGATCGTCCGTACATTCCTCATGAAGTCACATGTGTTCCGTGTGGGCATTTCACTTTTCACAGGATCTGATGTGTGCTTACATTTCTCACACGAAATAAAACACCCACATTGAATTGGTGTTTGCAAAAGAAAACTATTTTTAAGTGGTAATTGTCTTCATACCAAAATTTCCTCCCAAAGTAGTGTTTCATTCTGCATGAAAAGGGTCTGACATCAACTTCCCCCCCTCACACCCGCTCTTATCTGCCGGCTCCACATGCGCACTACGTTAAAGTCAACTTTATTAATCCCAGTGGAGGAATTCATCCTCTGTGTTTGACCCATTCTAACTAGTGGTGAGCAGTGGGACCGACTCCCAGTCTGTCGGGGGGGCCTTCAGTCAGAGGTGATGACAGGAGCCTCATGTGGAACATTTATTGACCCAAGAGTTTGGAGGTCGGGTCTAACGGCTCATTCTGTATCCGGAGAGTCAAACCACACGATGCCAGAGTAGTTTCCTCACATGAAGGTTTGTTCAGCCAAGAAAAACAGCGATCAAACCATTTACTGATTCAGCTTTAGACAAAACGAAGACCTGCAGCACATTAATTGCTGAGTTAACGAGGCTTAAACTCGCAGGAGTTTCCCAGCGTGACAGATGGTGTTTGGGACTTCATCAACAGGAAAAACTCACTTCTAACACGATGATTTAAAAGACGAGACACATCAGGCAGAAACACAGACGTGTGAGGTTCTGAGAGAAAGTACCTGGAAGCTGGAGACTCTGGGAAACATGGTCCTTGATTTCAGAAACAGAAGAACCGCTGATACCACTCAGATGACGTTGGTTTCATTTGTGTACAGATCAGACTATTTGTCGCTGGTTATTTGACAGTGAAATATAGATCTTTAATAATCGTGATCACAGCATTTTAAACCGTGATTTAACCAGAATTTCCGTATGGAGTGAAGTGTTTATCCCAGTTCACTTGACATACAAGGATATGAAATGTCATTACGATATCATTTTCATCTTTATCGAACATTTGTGTGAGATTTTGTCTATTCTGCTCATATACTCCTGAGAAATGTGCTTTGTGAGTCATCAAAATCCAATCATTGAAGCTGTGGCCTGCAGAGAGCAAACTGAAAGGAGACGGTCTGGTCTACGCAGGATTTCCTGTTTGCATCTAGCTCTTATTGTTGCATCCTTAGCTACTTAGCTTCCCACGTAGCATTAGCTTCGTCAATAAATCGTGCGATAGGTTAGCTCAAGAAGGATTCACCCCTGGGGTCATTCGTAAAAAAGGAAGGAGGCATTTGTCTGTCGCATCTGAAGAAGCCTTCAAAATGGGAAAACCTGGCCACCTGAGGTCTTTGTGTGCAGCCGCTGAATTGAGACTCAGCTTTAATCCTTGAGTCCAATTGACCGTTTGAACAGAACTTTAAAGTGATTCCCATCGGGCGACGCTGGGTTAAAGCATCCAGAAGAATTGACAGACTCCTCCTGCCATGGCTGTCGCTGGCGTGACGGCATTAAAGAGGAAGAAAGGACGAGACACAGACAGACAGCACACACGGACCAATCCCTCAGCCAACCAGCTGCCCTGCCACTCATCCAGCTAACAAGACGCCGACTTGGCAGGTGAGCGAGCGACGCCGGCAGAGGAAGAGAGAGAGAGACACCGTAATGAGTCAACTTACTCAGCTGTGATTTGTGTGACGAGCGGCAAAGACGTGAAACCGGAGCCCAGGAAGGAGTCTCGGTACTGGGTCATCTTCAGAGCGGCCAGCCAGTCCTCCACCGAGCTCAGCCGGCTCAGGTCCGGAGCTCCTCGGTCCAGCAGGGGGTGATGGGACGGACTGGAGAGAGAGGACATAAAGAGCTCAAACACCAGCGTGTCTCTGGGATGTGTGCGTATGTAAATGGACTTGTGTATCTCTGCTCACCCAGGGGCCATGTTGTTGGTGCCGGCTTTGAGGGAGGCCGGGTTGCGGATCATCTTGTCCAACATGCTGACGATATCGGGGAACTTTGGCCGAGCGTTCCTGTCCTTCTGCCAACAGTCCAGCATCAGCTGGTGCAGCACGACCGGGCAGTCCATCGGCGCCGGCAGCCGGAAGTCCTGCTCGATGGCGTTTATCACCTGGGACACAGAGGGAGAGAGAGAGGGATGAAAACAGAGGAGACCAGAGGATCGACTGAGGATCGCTCCGATGGCCACAAATTCAATTTTTAGCTTCCATTATGTGACAGAAGTATTCATTGATTTGAGATGTGGGATTGGACAATGACTGTGGACTATAGTGGATCAGGTCTTGATGCTGGATCGTGATCTTGCTGGCTGCTGACCAGAGACTATGATTGCAGCAGGACTGCGTGACATATAGTATTGAAAAATGTTTAACCTCACCAATGCTGCTAAAAAAACTTTAATCCTGATGATGTTTTCCTACACTTGACATCTATTGCACTTGTGTCCGTCCTGGGAGACGGATCCTCACATGTGTCTCTCTGAGGTTTCTACATATTTTTACCTTAAAAGGGTTTTTAGTAGTTTTTCCTGACTCTTGCTGAGGGTTAAGGACAGAGGATGTCACCCCATGTTAAAGCCCTATGAGACAAACTGTGATTTGTGAATATGGGCTATACAAATAAAATTTGATTGATTGATTGATTGAAAGTGGGGTTTAATTTCAAATGATGCAGTGTTGTGTTTAAGTGCCCATTATATAGTGAGTGAGTGAGTGAGTGAGTGAGTGAGTGAGTGAGTGAGTGAGTGAGTGAGTGAGGCTGCCTCCACACTACTATGTTTTAGATTTAAAATATCAATCAAATATATATTTCATGATGATCAACCACACTGAGCACGTGCGAACATCCACCGTACAACACTGACTATCTGATAAGACCCAACCAGGAAGCGAATGCTCCATCATTATTTCCAAATGTCAAGTTTTTATTTTCGCTTTTTCTTTGATTGGACAAATTTGAGTTGTTTTAAGAGAAAGTAGGGAAGACTTGCAGGCAGCGTTTCAAAGGTTCTCTGTCTCAGACACACTGACATTCTGGAGCAGTATTAGACACCGGGCGTAAACGTAGCAGACGTGAACTAAAATATTTAGTGCGGGTGTAGCAGGCTTCGTCCTGGAGAACCACAGCTGAATACAACCCTCTATTCACACATAAAGGGACGTCTGCCTCCATCCACACCTCCAGCACCGATGGTGTTGAATCAGGAAGCAGAGCACAGGGAGACATGAATACATTGGAATCCTCTTCGGCTGTAATGTAATGTAATATATTTGCAGTATGATAGTGAAACAAGTATATTCCTACCTGGGATATTTCCCGGCTACAGCAGTTTCTATGACAGAGTACAAAGTGTTTTTATGAAAAAGTTTCTCTTTTTCTGTGCGGTTTTTTTTAAGAAGAGGAAATATTTCAACAAATTTGTATCTTGTGATTAGACGTCAGTAAATACCACACATCGTGGTGCTGGTGTTTGATGCTCAGGATGTCAAAGGGAAGGGAAACTTTACATTGCACTCTCTCTCTCTTCCTGCTCAGGTTACGGCTCCTTTGAGATTGTGGCTGATAAGACCGGTGTTTACTTCTTTACAGAATCTGCATCTGAACGCTTCCTCCTGACGCTGTGTACCGTCAATCAGTGGATCCAGATATTCTTTGCTAAGCAGCAGTGACGCCTGCTGCCGACTCTGATGTGAAGGCAGGTATCTGCACACAGGAGCTTCTGATTTCATCGTACTGATCTTTCCATTTTTTTTCCTTCCTGTGGAAACTTTTAAAACAAGAACTCTGTATTTCAGAGCAGGTGCTGCTAAATATGGCAGCATACCTTTGGGTGTAATTATCCTGAACATCACAGAATTCAAAAACTCCCTCCAGTGAGAGAATAAGTAGCTTCCTCGTCACGTACCAGCTAAATAATCAAAGAGAGGAAATATTAAGTTCAAGGATTATTGTCTCCAATTATTCTGCCCTCGGTGCCGGGAATATGAAAACACTTTTTACACGGCTGCAACTCTAATTGTGATGGTTGCAATAGTTAAAGCTCACATTCTGCTGTAGAACTTAACATGGTCTATGTGTGTGTGAAAAGCTTTCAGACTATATCTCTACTGTTTTCACACATCCCCCATCCGTCTTTACACCCTCCACTTTAATCCTCACACCATACTTTAGCTCAAAAAGAGCAGATATCCCAGATGTACTATACAATATGTGGCAAAGTGACACAAAAAGCTTTCTGTGCAAGTTTCAAGGAATCGTAATGGAAATGACATTTATGCAAAGTTATTCTTTTCGGCATGAGAAGACAATATATTAGACTTCAGTGGCTTGAATTGTGCTGCACAGAGTGTTAAAGTGAGAAACTTCAACAGTTCAGATGAATGTAAGAAGGATATGAGAAGCATAATGAGTATCTGTGTTATATGGTGTGGCTGAAGTCCTGATTGGAGGACGCCACTGATTTTGTAATTATTGTAGATTGAGACGTACGATATGTAACTACAGCCACTAGGGGTCTCTCAATCACAACAGTAAAACAATACGTAGTTGGATGATATCATGAAGCAGAGTGGGATCGTGGGAGTTGTCTTACCGATGAAAAAACTCAAACCACGTTCACAGATGAGCTAATGTATTACAGTTGTATTCATGTTAGCTCCACATTGAATAATGATTCTTTACAGTGATCAATACAAGTGGAAGGAAGAAACAGCCAACTAGCTAACTAGCTAACAGCGTGTTTCTCCTTCATCATACCGCATTTACCCCTGGAAGTTATCGCAGAGATGGGCAAAGGCAAAGGCGATCTTGGTTTATTGAAACTAGACATAACCAGATTTGGAGTAGCAGGGGCGGAGCCTAATATAGCTCAAGGAAATATTGCTACCTACCACAGCTGTCAATCACATCATTGATAACATCATGCTGTATTGAAGAGGACTTAAAAATACAGATTGAGATCATAACGTCCTTAAGAAAACGTTTTCTGACGTTGTAAATCAAGTGAGAAGTCATTTTTCTCACAGAATTCTACAGAGAAATAATTTATTTCTCCAGCTGCTGGTAATTTGAGACGATTCAGGTTCCAGGCACTTCACCGCTGGCTTCATCACCTGACCTCCACTTCCCCCTGCACACCTGCTCCTCATCATCCTTCCTGGTTTATCTGCAGCTTCTCTGGCTGCAGATAAACCAGGTTTTCTTTCTGCCAAAGCATTCCAGCCTTTGGTCTCCATATCCTGCCTGCTGCAGTTTATGACCTTGTTTACCCATCATCCCTTGTTCACCCCCCCCCCCCCCCCCCCCACTGGTCTTTCTCTGCCCGTCCTCGCTTTGATCGTTGACCTGAAACTCGTCTCAACTTCCCCGTTTTGCTTTGAATTCAAGAATCCAAACTCACTGTACTGTGTTTTTTGACTTTTTGCTACTAGGTCACATTTTTTTTTATCAACGGTGAAATGTCAGAAACCTCAGCGCTCGCCACTTCTCGAGAAATGTTAAACTTGTGCGACCGCGTAAGTGCACGGGTAAGCCTATTTAACGGTGTTGGCTGGGGGGGGTGGGGGTCGGGGGGATTGCTGTGCCTTCTTCTACTGTACCCGCAGTGCCGGGGATTTTGTCTGCTTGCAAAGAGTCTGAACTCCACCTGACCCCGGCACACTTCTCAGGCTTTGTGCCACACAAACTCCCGCTAAGCACTGCTGTCAATCACGATAGCAGCGAGTGCAGCGGAACATCACAGGTCTCTTTCATGATTAATTCATGTCGAACAGAGCACCTGTGGCGGCTCCGCTGACAATTCCCCCCGTTCCATGTTCTTTGAAATTGTGTGTGAGCGAGTTTGTGTGTGTGTGTGTGTGTGTGTGTGTGTATGTGTGTGTGCCCTTACGCGTCTACTTGCATATGTGTGTGTAGCATGTGTGAGTTTAGGGTGTCAGGTTCATGCATAGTTAATGCCCCAACAGATCCTCGTTAGCTATAGTAGCAACACACACACACACACACACAAACACACACACACACACACACACACACACACACACACACAAACACACACACACACACACGAACACACACACACCTTCTCCCTCTCCATCATTATACATTGTGCCATTATAAAACTGCCTCTGTCATTATACCGACTCTCTGCCATTACTGCTGCATAGGCTGCTTCTACTCCTCTGGAGCATCGGGGGGGGGGGGGGGAGTGAGCCGGGTGGAGCTAAGGAGCGACAGCGGGGGGGAGGTGAGAGACGAGGAAAGTGTGAAATAAGGGGGAAGAGGTGGAAGAAGATCTGAATGTAAAACAGGGGAAATGGAGAAAAACTGTTTCTTTTCCTTTCAAACGTGTTGGAAAGAGAAACTCACAACTGATTAACTCCTCATCAGTGTGATAAGTAACCAGACTGAGGAAACTCCACGTGTGAGTTAATGAGGTCTGGAGGAGGTTAAACATTTCTGAAGTGCAGCCGACAACATCTAAATTATTCCTGTCAGACTTTTACTGCAGTAAGTTCTCGAGGTGGTAAATAGAAACGAAGTCACTCGCTGGTGCTTTGGCAAATTTAACTGCGGCACAAAAAAAAGACAAAATATATTTTTAAGCTGAAAGTTAAAGTCCCAGGCTCCTCTCTCTCCGTGTCACAGACATTAGATATTTAGTTTTAGAAAAGCAAGAGTTGGGATTTAGAGCCTCGGTGCTTTGAAGTGGGGCTTTAGTGCCAAAACTAACTATAATCTGTGTATCGCTTTACTTCTTAAAAAACACAAAACCTCAAAATAAAACTGTCAGTGTTGCTGGAACCTCCTCTTTCATGTACGTGATCCCCTTCAGGTTTAACATGAAACACTCAGCCCACAGGAAGGACGAGAGAGTGGTTTTAACGTCATGTTAACACAACAGCAGCAGAGAATTGTGCGTGTGCTGTTTTGAAAAATGGTGATTATTCCTAGTCTAAAAAAAGGATAAATGTAATTTCAATACACATAAACAATGAGATGCCTACAAAGACCCGTCCCAGGGTTAAATTACCAAAGGGCTGCTGCTGTTACTGGTTCTGCTCCCGATCCAAAACACAGATCTCTATCTACGCCTGAGTGATGGTCGGGGGGGAAACGCCCGTCACGTTGCAGCAAACACACACGTGCAACCACACTGCGCACAACGGCAGCGCAAACTAAATGTTAATAAGAGTAATTAAAAATAATGAGCTTGATCTCAAACTAAAAACTGTTTTGTTCAGAGCCAGGAGGACGGGTTGTTTAATTATTGTTTTATGTCCACAAATGTGAAAAAGGTTTTGTTTAAATCACCTTTTTATTCTTTTCTCTGTCTCACTCTGTGGTTACAAACATTATTTCATTAAGCCGAGAGTTTTATTCAAAGCAACTTACAATGAGTGCATTCAACCATGAGGTAGAAACCCAAAACAACAACGATCAAGAAAGTACAATTTCTTCAAGAAAGCCAAAATACAAAGCTGTATAAGTAAGTGCCATTTAAGTGCTACTAACATCTACTGACTCTCTAATGGAGCGGGTTGTCCACTAACCAAAGGGTCAGTGGTTCGATCCCCGGCGCTTGAAAACACATATACCCATTAACCAGGATTACAAAGTCATGCCAAGGTGAAAACACAAGGATTCTATCGAAAACCTTGAGCAAACTCCATCACACACAAGTAGGGAAATGCAAACTTCTTGTGACTTGTAGTTTGATTTATTTTACATCTTTGCAGCCTGGTGTTAAAAGACTGATTGTCATTGGTGATCATCACTTTCTAAACTAAACATATACTTTTAATTATTGTTTTATGTCCGCAAATGTGAAAAAGGTTTTGTTTAAACCACCTTTTTATTCTTTTCTCTGTCTCACTCTATGGTTACAAACATTACATTGCATTAAGCCGACGGTTTTATTCAAAGCAACATACAACGAGTGCATTCAACCATGAGGGTACAAACCCAGAACAACAAGAATCAAGAAAGCACAATTTCTTCAAGAAAGCCAAAATACAAAGCTGTATAAGTAAGTGCCATTTAAGTGCTACTAACATCTACTGACGATCTAATGGAGCGGGTTGTCCACTAACCAAAGGGTCAGTGGTTCGATCCCCGGCGCTTGAAAACACACATACCCATTAACCAGGATTACAAAGTCAAGCAAAGGTGAAAACACAAGGATTCTGTCGAAAACCTTGAGCAAACTCCATCACATACAAGTAGGGAAATACAAACTTCACGATTCCCTAGCTCCTAGTTTACATCTTTGCAGCCTGGTGTTAACAGACTCTTGCAAACATGGGTTAAACCAGCTGATTGTTATTGGGGATCATCACTTTCTAAACTAAACATATACTTTTAGTTTAGTTTGACACTGGGTGGATTCTCATGATTTTGGGGGCTGCAGGCAAACTACTGCAAAGAAAAAGTCCATGACAGTGATTTGTTTAATGTGCTCCTCAAGAATGTTGAGTACTGTATTAGTAATATATAAAGATAAAAAGCAGTATTCGGGGAAGGCTTGAAATAGACGGATGTCAACCACACCCAACCCCTACGCCAGGATCAAATAAAAAGTTACAGACGTGACAGCAAATTGATCACACTGTGCAGGTAATTGGAATAAAGCTGTCAGGGAAATGAAGTGATGCCTTTTGGTCTGATGTTCCCGGGAACAAACACTTCTGTGACACTTCAAATTGATGTCCTCATTTTCCGTGTGTTTTTCTCGACATGCCGACTCCCTGCTGTGGGAGACGGAAGAGGAAACAAACAAATCACACCCACAACCCACACACACACACACACACACATACACACACACACAGACAGACACACACTAGCATTCTTTGGAATGACAACTAATGAAAAAAGGGTAAATGTACACAATCCTACACAACTACAGTGGAAATAAAACATCCGTGTCAGCCCCACTCACTTTCTTTATCTTACACACACACACGCAGGCACACACCTAAAGAAAAAGGGTAACTACACACAATCACAGCTACATGACAGGGTCGCGCTCTTTCTTTATCGCTCTCTCTCGAACACACACACACACACACACAGACACACACACACACAATGACTTACATCTTGGTTGCTCATGTCCCAGTAAGGTCTCTCTCCGTACGCCATCACCTCCCAGGTGACGATCCCGTAACTCCACACGTCTGAGGCGGACGTGAACTTCCTGTAGGCGATCGCCTCCGGAGCCGTCCAGCGCACGGGGATTTTACCGCCCTGAGGGAAAGAGAGAGAGAGAGAAAGGAGGGGAGGAAAGAGAGGGAAGGGAAAGAGAAAATAATATATTTGGTGTTTTTATGGTTTCGCTCCTCACGTGCATACACATGCAGTACATGTTTTTAAAGAGAGGCCACAGGCAGCTCATATATCTGCTCCGTCATAAACACCAAGGTGAGGTCTGGCTATTAATGTAACAGTCATCACAATCTGCAGCAGACACGGTGATGAGGAATGAGTCCACGCTTGATGTCATGCACATTATCCATGAGTCACCTGCTGCGCTGTAGTATCACATACCGTTTTTTAAGGATTAAAAGATAATGCTGGATATGATTGATTTTTCTACAAGATCTTTATTCCCACAAAGAGGAAGCAGCAGATGGCGATATCTCAGTGAGATGGATAAACACACCTGCTCCACTTTCAGCGCTTTTATATTTCTTGTCTTTTATAATGAAGACAAAGCAGCGACGGAACAAAAGCCTTGTCCTCACGACTGCTGATTTAAAAGTCTAGGAGAATGGAAAATACTGCTTCATTCAAAAACTCTGTTGTCATGGTGGAAGAATTACAAAAAATCATCCTCAAATCAATTTGTGCCTGTTGTAAAGATTTACAGAGAAGAATATTCAAGCGTAAAAAAACAAGCAACCATAGAGTAAAATATAATTATAAGCAAAACAAGTATGAAATAAAGTTATTCGATAAAAATTAAGTTAACTCAAGTTAAGGTAATACGGGTGCAAAGAGCTAACAGCAGCAGTAAAGTATGATACGTATAATGTGAATATTGATCAGTAAATTAAACTGCAATGATAAATATGATAGTTACGCCAGAGTATTTTGAGGCTTTAAGATCCAAATAATATATTTTCATGTTGGTTTGGCTTGAATATATTATCTTCGTAAACCGTAATCGTTAAGATTTAAATTAAATACTATGAGCGGCCTCCTAACAGATGGTGGCTCGTGAGGTAATTACCGATCCTTCAGTCTGTCTAAAATGTAGTGATGGATTCCCATTAAATTTGGCTCAGGCATTCCTGGTCCTCAGAGGATGAATCCTTGTCCTAGTGATGATGAGAAGTGGGTGTGTATGTTGGATTGTTAGTTTTAGAAAATACTCTGACTCCTTCCAAGCGGACATCAGGAACATGTTTCAGCAGGAGGTCACAGAAGCTCTTCAACCATCCAACCAGCAGGTGTGATAACATGAACCAGTCCCTTAATGACCTCTGACTTTTTACACGATCCCAACACTTACAGTCATGGCAACATATCAATAAAACTAATGACTTAGTGAAGGACGGCGATTAACTGTCCAGGGGGCACGAGGGAATCATCCATCCATCTATTAACTGTTCTGTTTATCCTTCTGAGGTCATGAGGTGGAGGACAGGCCCGAGTGATATCATGAACACAGCGGACGGATCCCCAGTCCATCACTGGGCTGAGATATAGTGACGACCATTCACACTCACAATCACACTGAGAGTCGCAATTTAGATGTTGCCAATTAGCTTGAGCTAACCTGCATGTCTGAGAACACACACACATGTAAGGGATGTACAATGGTGTGAAAAGAAAGAGAAACAAAAGGCTCAAAGACTAGAGATACCAAACACACGTATTTTCTCCCACAGGGTATAAAGTTTCATGTCTCTCAACTGTTCACATGTCAATATGCTAACATTAGCATCTCTTAAATAGCACAGCTGACATCGGAGTCCCCTTCTTCCCTCTCTGGCACCACCATCAGGGCAATGTGTTTATTGTCCTACTAGCTGGACAGTAAATAAAGATGGACGACATGACAGCTCCCCAAAAGTGAAGCCTAATCATCTCAATCGCCCCCTAGTGGCTGTCTGCAGTATACATTGTAAACCCGACCTCCTCCAACACTAAAAAGTAAAAGCACGTGTTGCCATCCTTGTGTTAATCAACCAATAAACCTTGTTTTAATTTGTAATTTGATTTTAGAAAAAGTAGGTGTAAAATCATGATTGACGGCTGCGACTGACTCATTGTCAGGATCTAACCTTTGCAAAATTATCACTTCTTTTCATTTATTCATCAATTTCATTTATCTCATGAGGTCCAGCCTCCTGGTCATGACAATCTCCATGGCAACAGGCAGGCAGTTTTCCATCTTTTGGCCACGGTAAAGTGGAAGCATCTGTATCCTCTTGGGGATGTGTTTATGTGTGCATGCCTGTCCCGTGTGTGTGTGTGTGTGTGTGTGTGTGTGTGTGTGTGTGTGTGTGTGTGTGTGTGTGTGTGTGTGTGTGTGTGTGTGTGTGTGTCCTTACCAGTGAGCTGGTGTAGGTGGGGTCAGAGGTGTCCTCCTCCAGATAGCGTGAGAGGCCAAAGTCGGACACCTTACACACCAGGTTACTGTTCACCAGGATGTTTCGAGCTGCCAGGTCCCGGTGAACATAGCTCATCTCCGCCAGGTACCTGTTCACATCAACAGGATTTATTGTGTGAAAGTGTGTGTTATCTGCTCCCAGCTACCTGGGCTACTATAAAAAGAAAATGGGATTTAGTCTGTGTGTGTGTGTGTGTGTGTGTGTCTGTCTGTGCACTGCCAGATGCAATCAATAAAAGAGGAATCGGATTAAATGTTTGTGAATATGAACATGTTTGTGTGTTTTCACAGCCAGACACATGAATAAAACACAGATAGAATCCAATGTGTGTGTGTGTGTGTGAGTGTGTGTGTGTGTGTGTTTGTGTGTACCTCATTCCAGACGCGATGCCCCTCAGCATACCAACCAGCTGGATCACTGAGAACTGGCCATCATTCTGCTGCAAAGAAACCACAAACCACAAGGAGGCGTTTTATTTTCAAGCTTCTTATTTAACGAGTCAAGCGTATAAAAAAAACATGTTCACAGAAAATGTCACAACTGGATCTTTAACAAACAAGAAGTTCCTTTTCTCACTCAGCCGGTGGAGGAGTGAGTGTGGACCCATCCTGATCATTCCTATCTGTGGAAATGTCATTGTTAATGGTTTAACTTCCAATTTTTTACGATTCAATTCTCTATTTTTCAGGCCATTGATCTTGAGTTAGTGTTGTGGTCTTTTACGATGTGTGTTTTTCGAGCTGCCGAAGACAAGAGTTGACGATCATGAGAGAAATATGGAAAAATGGTCGCACGGGATCGCAGACACGAACACGAACGGCCGATTTGAAGCCGTAGCAACCGAACACAGCTTGGAGCAGAAATGTGGGATCAAGTTCTCTCAGTGGGAATGTTGTGATAACTCATTTTTACAAACCAATCAATCAGAATATGACATTCAACTATGCAGAATACACAAAAAAAATTGTAAATGTCAATTAGGAATTTAAAAAAACAAGCCCAAGTCCACACTTTCCACTTCTGTTGTAACTTCAGGTTTTAGCACTATGGCCAATTATTGTGTTTCTGTACTTTCAAAATAAAAGCATGTTCTTGAAAAGGTGCCTCGATGTCATATCCTTTTTTTTTCTATCTTCACAGTGAAGAAGTCAAATGTTCAATGTGAGGCTGAAACAATATTTACTTCAGATCGTTCAACAACATTCAACCTGTTGTGTCTGAGGTCTGTTATTTTTCTATTAGTTAATGAGTGCTGGTAAATAAAAAGTACTAATTAACGAAAATATGTGGCTTGTTTGAATATGCAGAAGACAAAAGGGAGAAAAAAGCAGTTTTAGCTCAGAGGCCTATGCATCGTGCACCGTTTATATAGCTTATGAGTAGAAGATATTATCTAATCAGTTGATATCATATAACTTTAAATAACATTACGCATCTAGACCAGTGCCAAAAGAAAACTTAAAAACAGACCTGCAGAGTTAAGAAAGCTGGATTTACTTTGGTTGTTTTTCTTTAGCCAAAGATATTTTAAGGTCTAGTAATAAGTATTAATCAAGTAAAGATTCCGTGTCGGAGCCTCGGAAGATGTTGGCCGATTGGTTTTCATGTCCTTAAGATATATCTCACTGATGCTACAATTGCAATGCTGCCTTTCGGTATGTTTACCAGTTTAATATGAGAGTGTACAGACTAATTCAAATCATTTATTTTATTAGGCCAAAGCCTAAATCTCATTTTTAATAGCATTTCCTCAGTGTGTACAAGCGAAGTTGAGCCAAAAACATTTGCCTTCATAGAGTTTTTCACCTTGGAGCCGGACTGTTTCCTATAAACATCACTAACATCCCCTGACATAGTTGCAGTCGAAGGTCTGTGTGTGTGTTTGTGTTTGTGTGTCTATTAATCCACTTTGTGCATCAAACCGTGTCTTTGATGCTCCTCTGGCCTAATCCTCTGCAGGCAGAACCTTGAAGGTGCACACAAACACACATCCCGCATTGATCCTCAGGGTCTGGTGCCTGCAAGATGGTCACGCTAGGACAGCAACACCAGCGAGATCGATCACGGTGTGTGTGTGTGTGTGTGTGTGTGTGTGTGTGTGTGTGTGTGTGTACACGCGTGTATGAGTCAGCGGACGTTTTCGGAGTCAAAAGGGGTCACGCTGTGAGAACAGAACATCAAAGAGCGTCTCTTTCTGTTTTTAGCGGCGCCTCGGAAGGAGGGCAGGATCAAAGGTGCGGACAGACCGACAGGATGAGGAGGAAGGAAGGAGCAGGAAGGAGAAAGAGGAGAGAGAAGAAGAGCAGGAGGTTGTTTCTGTCTTTGTTTCTCCAGAAACTTCATCTTGTTTCTTTGCATCGTGTCTGTGCTTGTGAAGTTTGACTGTTGTTAAAGTTTTGGTCACTTTAGAGGTTTAGTTTCTCCTCATCTGATCGTTTCATTCTTCTTGACAACCACCTCAAACTCATGATATCAGCCTCTTCAATGTCAGAGTAAGTTTTACCTTTAAACAGCAGCTTTTGGGGTTCAATGACTTAGAATATATAGAAGGTTCATTCCCACTCCTCAACCTGAAGTGGGTTGGATCTCCTGTGAGATGTGTGGAACTGACAGAGAGTCACAGATTCAACTGTCAGAATCAGCTCCAGCAAGTTGAAGAGTAAAACTGAACCGTAGATCAGTTAAAAATACTTTTATCTCTAATATTCAGCAGGAAAACTTTTAATTATGAAGAATTCTAAACAGAGTCTGGTGGATTTGTTACAGCGACAACTTGTCTGGTTTGTTTCAGTTCAGTGAGCAGGTCCACACAGCCAGAGCTCCACTCAATACATCGATACACTTGGTTTTTCTCTACATGAAAGCGACCGAATCACATTGAGCTGAGCAGAATGAATCCCCTCGTGTGGCTACAGGGGGCGCTGGTGCTCAATAAAAATGACTGTTGCTTTTACTAGTGATAAAATGTGCTATAACAATTGAATTAAATTGAATTGCAAAGTCCTGATTCAAAAATAATGAAAAGTAGAGGACAAAAAAATCTCAATTCAGTGAAAAATAAAGTAGCATTCAAGTTAAACCACCAATGGCTTTAGAACTTATCAGTGTATGTTTGAGCAAATAAGCTTCAATCCTTTGTTTGCATTGCTGTGGTTATTTCATAAAGGAAAATGTCCACATTAACCTCAATTCATTTTAAGTTCTCACAGTTTTCCATTTCAATCATGTTTGTTTATTCTCTTTGCTGGAATCTGATATCGATCTCACAGATATTTGACGTCTTACTCCTGTAAGATATCGTCTCCTGTTCATATATATTGCAGGACGTGCATGTTATTCTTCTCCCGTGAGTGTTTTTGAGTTATTTTTGGAGGTGCAGACTTTTTTGAAGGAGCCTTTCTGCCATCGAGGACCTTGTGATATGATTGAAAGCGAGAACGTGGACCTTAACTAATGAAGACACATTTCCTCAGTCGGCTTCTTACGATGACTGATGGGACCTTCGTGATCACACCGACACTTTTTTTTGGTCGCTTCACTTCTGAGCCTCTGTCTCTTCTTGCTGGTTTGAAGTCGAACATGTGAAGGGTTTGTTCTTACATTTGATTGTTGCTTATCGGTTCATGAATATTTAATGGTGTAGGGGAATTATTTAAAGCCGGGTTGTCAAGGGGCTTTAAATTGAGACAGTTTTGTCAAATACTATTTTTAGATTAACAAATGAACTCGTTTTTTTAGTCCCTGAGGCTCTTCTGAATCGTGAAAGTATCTTTACATCTACATTTCCATGGCAACTACGCAAATTCAATCTGATGAGCACCAGGTGATTGGACAGAAATCTCCAGAATTAAGTTCAACTGTTTGGGTTAGGGTTAGTTCAGGAGTTCACTGCGTGTGCTTGTGTGGATTTGTTATTTACCCGGAGAAACGAGTCCAGAGCTCCGTTCTCCATCATCTCCGTGATGATCATCGTGGGCCTGCTCTTGGTGACCACGCCCTCCAGTCTGATGATGTTCGGTTGGTCAAACTGGCCCATGATGGACGCCTCGGACAGGAAGTCCCGCCTCTGCCTCTCGGAGTAGCCCACCTTCAGGGTCTTGATGGCCACGGATATTTCCTTTTTCCCAACGGGCTTCAGGCGGCCTTTGTACACCTCGCCAAACTCACCTGAGACAAAAATGACAAGGTACTTTTCAGAGAACGGTGACCCCGCTACATTTAAAAATCAAACATTATGATGTCAAAATGCGGCTCAGTTGTGAAATCAGATTGTAACAACTGGTGCAAGCAAGGTAGACAACAGCTCTGAGAACAGGACCCAAATATACTTGCTGAGGAAAAGCAAAATGCAGTTTAGTGATTTATTTCACAGTGAAGACAAGGCCTCGGGGAAGGTGAAGCAGTGAAGGAAGCTCCAAGACTGGCAAACAAATCCAGGAGGCAGAGGCAAGAATCCAAAAATCCACAAAAAGCAGGCGAGAAGGTCAAAATACAGAAATACACACAGGGACCAAGGAGAGAAAGTGGAACAGAAAACGTGAACGCAACTGAGATGGAGAAAGACAAGGAGATGTAATGAACTCGTCATCAAACCAGACAACTAAAGACAGGTAATTAAACTATAAACATACTAAAAAATAAAAATAAAACTAAAGAGATGGACTGAAGTTCATATTATTCGGGCACCTTTGACTTATATTCTAAATTAAACTATCATCTGCAATGACTGATTGGAATTTTATATAGAAATCTATGAGAAAAAGACTCTTCTTCTGAGGTCAGTAAATATTTATCCCATTTAGAGGCAAATAGACGATTTAAAGTACACATTTGGGTGTGGATACTGTGATTGACAGCTAGTACTGTCCAATGGGTGCAGGTCACAGCTGTAGGAGGGCGTACAGTGTCCTCAAGTGTCCTTTTGGGACTTCTGGTTTCAAAAAACTAAATGGCACTGGACAAAATACCAACATGCGGTATGGGGGTGTTGTCACTTGGTTAGTGTGGACGAGGAGTTTCTGATACAGAGCTAAGGAGCTTGTCCAGATGGAGATACTTTTAGTTTTTAGACGAGAACGAGAAGCTGCCTCTTCAGTCTCACACTGAGCAGCTCTGTTGGTGCAAAGTGAAGTTTTTTCGCTCAGAGGCACATTAACGGGATGTTTTTTGGAGACTGAAATAACAACAAAAATGAAATCCCCTCAAGAACTACTTTCAGGGATAAGAGAAGTGCTGCGTGGCAAATGAAATAAAAGAGCCAGAGTCAACAGTGTCACTGTTATGTCTCCGGCTCTTGTTTTTTTTACCCTTTTTCTAACCCTAACCATCAGTCACGTCTTGTTTTAAACAAAGGAGCCAGGTGCCCCTGTGGAGAAGCAGAAACAGACTGTACTGAAACACAAAGTTCACAAGTTCAACCCCCGCCTGCAGTTTGTCCTGGAGCTAAAACACTTTTATGACTTGTACCAATAATTTATTGAGCTGAGATCTCAGAGGCCACTGTATGTTGTAAATAGGTAAAAATCGATGGCATTAGATTCCTGACCAGAAATAACTCTTAGGTCATAAACAAACATGCAGGAGAGGCCAAGACTGTGAGACTCCCCAGTGTTAGTTATTTACTCATGACGACCTTGGTTAGTACTGTCACCTCACAGCAAGAACTCCTGCTTCCTCCTACAGTCCAGAGACAAGCAGACTGATATTAGGTTGATCTGAGCCTCTGCATCAAATCTACACCTGAGATTTGTCCCCTCCACAGAACTCTACGACGTACTCTTACATGTCTAGCCCGTAAATGTAACTACGCCTCGAAGCAACGCAGACCGCAAGAGCCGGTCCACTTGGTATCATCGCATTTCCAACACACTGTATTTCCGGGATCTCTTAGATAACTTAATTTGTACTATTTATTTATTTATTTGTTTGTTTATTTTGCATATTCTATTTTGATTATTTAATTAAATTGTAACATTTTACAATATATCATTTTAATTGAAAGCAAACTTGCATATATTATTTTATTTTTGTTATTATAATTATTATTGTTTGCCAGCTGTCATTGTCATTGTAAAGAGCTTAGTCGGGATTGATATGATCGGTCCCCTTAAGGAAACATCAACACCCGGGGTATAATCTAGCCTAGGCCCCTCTAACCCTGGGTATAGTCCGGATTAGGGTATACTATGGCCTGTTACACCGGGATCTCCTGCTTCGGCTAACTTAGTTTAACGATCGTACAGCTCATCTCCTCTAACCCTTTTCGTTGCAGTTCTTTAAGAGAAAGTTATTGCTCCAACTCCAACATGATAACACTTGTTCTGAAGTAAACAGATCAACAGAGAATGTGTAAATAAGCGTCTTGTTGGAAGAAACTCTACGCCCACTTGTGCTGGTGTAACTGCAAGGGGACGCACACACAGCTATCGGCTACATGCTAACCTCCGGCTTAACTTTGATGCAAAACCATGAATCGGCCTTAAATCGACCGTCGCTGTGTCCAAGGTGACCCCCCCGCCTCTCGTCCAATATCAGCAGGGATTTGTTCCCAGCCCCCCCCACAGCCCTTAAAGCACGAGCTGTACAGGTAATGGATGGATTGATGGCTTCAGAGACTTGCTCATGCGTCGTGTTTCTTTATGCAATCCGTTTAAACCTCAATGAACCTGCTCGATGTACAGAAAATGTTCTTTCTGTGCAGACTCTTGATGTATTTTGTCACAGTAAACGCAGCCATATGCTGCTCGGGGATATGAAAGTTGAATATCACTTCAAAATAAAAGTCCTCATCGCCGAGATAAAAATCGCTGCGTGAATAATGGATGAGTGATGGGAATTGGATGACAGGCTGTGTCGTCCCGTCTCTGTGTGATCTCTGTTCCGCGTCTCACTGCTCATTAAAATATATCTACTGTCAGTGCTGTAAACCAGGAGACGGAGGGAATGACAGAGGGGAAAATAAAAGAGAGGACGCAGTAGGGAAGGAGTGAGATGAGAGGCGGTCAAGGAGAGGCTGGAGCACTGGAGAAATACTGAGTATAATAAATCTCATCTTAAATCTACAGTATTTCTAAATGTTCTGTACTTTAAGTAAATTTGCGGAGCTGTCAGGTCTGATATAATTGCTTATTTCTATATTTCTTACAGTGGGAGTGATAGTAACAAGGAAGGAAGAAAGGAGCGGGGCGTTTTCACAGAGGAAGAGAGAGGAAGGTGAGATATTTTTATTATCTCCTCAGGGTGCTGTCTCCTTTTTATCTTCCCTCCTCAATCTGTTGTTCTATGCCCTCCCCACAAAACCCTGCTTCTTTGTTTTAGCATGTCTCTCCCAGCAAACAAGCTCTGAAACTCCAGAGACGCTGAATCATAGAGAGAGGGATGAAGATAACAGGAAATAATCAAAGGAAGACGGAGAGAAACCTTCGTGATGGGGAAGGCAAGAGAAAGAAAGGCGGGGTTCACTTTCTACCACGGCCGAATGGGAGAGATTTCAGGCTTTTAAGGGCTCACAGTCCGGCCACATCTCATATCACCCCGGCCTCATATTTTCCCCTCTATCCGCCCCCCCCCGTCGTTTTCATAGCTCCTCTGTCACCTCTAGCCGAGGTGAGAAACCTTCCCCTGAGAGAAATAAAGCGAGAAACGGAGGGATTACAGAAATCCTCTCACAGTGGCTCAACAGTCCAAAGCCCAGAGCGCACCCCCCCGCAGCGCTGAGGGTCTCAATCTGGTTCGTGACCTTTCTCACCCAGAGCTCCATGGCCATTTGGGTTTGATTGGCTCCGGTTTATAGAAAATAAGTGTGGAGATATCAGGGGTATAACATGTGGAGTAAAAACATTCCTCCATCCAAGATGGGCTGAGGTGGAGGAGAAAAAGAACTCGCCTTGAATAGAAAAGCATGCGAAAGATCAGTTATAACTTCGATATAGCAAAGGTTGTTTTTTCAGATTGAAGTATATTTGCAGACACAAACTATTGTGGAAAAAGTGAAGAATATAAAAGAATCAATAGCAGATGCACTGTTTGCAATCATGTCTGCCTGCAGCCAGCGGGAATATACAGAAGGTTAAACCCTCCTGCAGCAGCAGCGGCTTCGACTCAGCCACAGGTTCGATTCCGACCCAGGTCACCTGTTCTTCTGCTGTATGTGTTCACTCTCTCTCTCTCGCTCTCTCTGTCCCTCCCCATTTCATGTCCCATCAATAACGGTATAAAATGCCTACAAAACATCTTAAAAGAAAACAAATCAAGTCTAAACCTGGACAGTCATTTTTAAGAGATGTGGTGAAAACGAACAGTCACGTTTTCTCTTTAAGTTTCAGTATTTAAGAACAGCATGCAGCAATTCAACTGTTAAGTTATGCTTCAAATACACAAATGTATTTTATGTGTTGTTCTCCAAGACAACATCCATATAAGTGCTGTTATAAAACTAAAACCATCTCTGTCCAGACGAGCTCATCACATGACCACTGTCCACTGTCAGGCAGGTGTGAAGCCAATGAGAAAAAGCAGTGGTGAACAGTAAGAGTGAGGATTTCTGATTTGAGTTTGAGTAAGTCAACGAGTTGTTAAAAGTTTCCAAACTAGAACTGTTAAAAATAAACTTCTCCAGTGTTTACAGCAATAAACAAAGATTATGTAAAACTTTAAATATTTAATGTTCAGATTATTTGAGAGCACCTTTGTAGTACATTTTTCTACATCCTAGTCCAAAAGATGATATCCGGCTTAATCAGGATTTATCCCTAATTTTAAGGCACTGGACATTTACACCATGCCCTCAGTGAACTCATCTCTGACCTTGTGATTTTAAGAATGTTTAACAAATGTATATTCGATGTTTGTTCGGTATTTTATTAAGTTTAAAGTTTATTATTCTGGGATCAGAGGTAAAACGAAGCACTTGTTGCTCGGACCTGCACATTTCCCCCTAATTTTTACTTTCATGCTTCCATCTCCTTTTCCCCCTTTTTTCCATCCACAGCAGATGAAATGCAAAACTGCAACTGCACCAAAAATATTCCCGGGGAAGCTCTGGGACTTCACATCCAACATTTGCCGAAACATCACACAGCATTTTTACAGTGCGAGCGCAGATAGCCAAAGAGAATGCATGAAGACAGTTTTAATTTATTCCTGTGAAAGTTTTCTGCATGAATAAAACATCTCTCCTGACTTCAAAGAGGAAAAAAATAAAGCAGAAAAAAAATAATAAATCGGGATTGTGCGTTTCCAGATCTTTCTCATCGACACAAAAGTTTGCCAGTCGAAGAAATTGATTAATTTACTGAGTATCTGCCGCTTCATGTGACAGTTGGTCTCATTAAGGAAGCCGAGGTTTACTAACTCGACCCCTTTGAAGCAGTTGAAAGTCGCTGTGGCCTGTGACTTCCTTCTCACTCTTCAACTCTTCAAAGCTCTGGTACAAATAGAATGAATGCACAATGTTTTTGATGAGAAATAATCAGGCGATTGTTGAGTTTTTCTTCAAACAGACGATTGAGACACCGTGAGAGAGGAGGCAGAGGGTGAGCCAGAGGTTTAGGGATATTTTGTCTATGAATATCTCTACCTGATCCGACCACTTCCTCGATCTTCACACAGGACGGGTCGATTTCCTTGGCGAACTCCCGCACAGCCTCGTTGGGGTCCTCGTAGGTGAAGGGGTCGATGTAGATCTTGACCCCCGGTGAACTGTGACCCTCAGACAGGGTGGGAAAGGTCACGGTGGGGGTGGGCCCGCTGAACATGTCAGGCCTCAGAGTCGGTTCTGAAGAGAAGATGAGAAAGTTCAAATATAAAAGGTCGATGTGTGGGAGTAGATGTCATTTAATAAGTGAACACGTACCTCCTGTGTTGTACTGCGGCAGCTTGTCACCGTACAAACTCTCCTTCAGCTGCCGTCTCCTGCAGAAACAGAGAATTTGGGACAAAAGTGGCAAGAAAACAGAAATTTTGTCAGAATGTTGTTTTTTTCTTCAACTGGGTCGAGATAAAACAAAGAGTCTGAAAAAGGATTTTTTAAGATTCATTAATATTTGGTGAGTGTACTGTTCTGTGTGTGCTGTGCTATTTTGGAATGGAACCAGAGAAATGCATTGCAACATAAACAGAGGAGGCAGCGTGTTGCTCTTCACAAACTTCAAGTGTTTCCCAGAGTGTCTCCACTTTAAAACAGTTATGCAATCAAATAACAAATGGAAGTGCACCACAGCGATTTCATTAGATTTCTTTGTACCAACTTATGCCTTTAATTCTGGTGATTATACATTTATCAGATCTATGCAGCATGTTTGGTTTCATATGTAAAATATGCATGTAAGAGTATGTGTGTGTGTGTGTGTGTGTGTGTGTGTGTGTTTGGGTGTGTGTGTGTGTGTGGGTGTGTGTGTGTGTGTGTGTGTGTGTGTGTGTGTGTGTGTGTGTGTGTGTGTGTGTTACCTGGAACAGATGATGGCTATAGCAACCAATGAGACGATACACACTCCAGCCACTAAAGAGCCGGCAATCATGGAGAGCTGCTGTCCCAGCTCTGACTTATATTCATCTACACAAATACACACACACACACGCACACACAGAACACACACAGAACACACACACACACACACACACAAGAGAAGACAAATTGGATAGAGAGGTATTATATATATATCTTTTAGACGCTCACACATACACACAACTGAGAATATCCGGAAGGCAAAATATACACCTGGCAGTTTCTCCCTATAATACACACATAAAATATCATTACAGGCCACAGCCATATTTTCACTCTTGCTCAACCTCACACAAATCTCTCTCTCTCCCTTAGTCCTGCACTCTCTTTCCTCCACACCATAAAAACGCTGCTCGACCGCCCACACACACACACACACACAAACACACACACACACACACAAACACACACACTTTAACCAAACACTAACCCACTTACCGTCGGTGAGTGTTTGGAAGAGCATCTCTCTGCTGTAGGCTCCGTAGCCGGCCACAGTGCGGGCCCTCACCTGGACCACGTAGCCGGTTCCAGGCCTCAGTCCCTCCAGGACCATGTTGGGCGTCTCGCTCTGGATCACGGAGCTGTTCAGGAGCGATGACTGGGACTGCAGGATTGTGCAGAGACAGATGGTCATGTTTCACGATCGGACAAGACGCAGTATAATACTAAAGGAGACTGGAGATTTTGGCTTTCAGCTGAGACGAGATGAATTCGTTCGGACTTCAAACTGTACAGACGCCCTGGCAGGACAGAGAAGCTGCAACATCTTGAGTTTTATTTCAATCTTAGATCTTTATCACACCAAGCTGGTCTCTATCATGTTCTTTAGCTTTCCCATTTTTGTCCCAACAGTTGAAATAACTTTCTAAAAGCTTGAAGGGTCTGTGTCCGTCCCAATTTATATGTTCATACCTTTAAAAACATTGCAATAAACTACAGCTTTGCATTTACCCCCTGTGGTAGATTGTAGATTAAAAAAATGAAAGTTTAACCCCGAGAAACCGTGTTGTAGCAACTATTGTCAATGAAAAATAAAAGATGCAGCTAAGCAGAGTCTTTATTTCGACACATTTCAAAACAGATGCATGAGCCCACGATACCGTTTGTGTCTCAACGTGAACCAGTGAAGTTCACTCTGATCCAAACAGAGACCACCTCCCTGGTCAGAGGAAAGTTTCAACACCTAAACCTAAACTGAAAGGTCAAAAGGTTCAGAACAAACAAGGCAGGATCCTTGATGAAGTGATGAAGAAGGAAAGAGGTTGTGAAATGGTCAGTAGAGCATTAGTTTGTGTTTGTGTTTGGGTTGAAAAACACAAACTGATGCTCCACTGACCGTTTCACAACCTCTTTCCTTCCTTCATCTATCATCTACCCTCCAGTCATCACTCGTTTCCCCCCTCCACCCCCTTCTTCATATTTCTCTTGCCTAATCCTCTTAAATCCTTTCTTCTTTCTCCTCCTTCATGCTGCTTTCCATCTCCCTCCCATCCTCTTTTCATTCATTCCCATTTTTCCTGCAAACACGTCATCCCTCCAGCGCTCTGTGGTTAATTAGCTGTTGCCCAGAGCGATGGGTCCACCTGAGCGTTTGTCCCTTCCCCCCCCACTGCCCTCCTCCTGCGGTGGATTAGCCATCACACGTATCAGGTCCATCTCGTAAAGCCTCGGCTACAACGTTTTACCTCCGTCTCCGTCTGCCCTCCTCCTGTGCTTCCTGTCACCCATTTCTCACAGATAAAAAGGTTTTTACTGCGGCAGAATCGGAGAGCGGTCCAGAGAGAGACAGATATGGTGTGATGATGGCATGAAAGGAGCAGGAGCGAATCAGGCGGAGGGGATGAAGGAGGCGGAGGGGTCGACTCCAGAGCTCAGAGGAGAGTAGGAGAGAGGATGGAGGTGATGAGGAGAGTTCATCGGGAGGAAAAGTGGGAAGAGAGTGATGGGTTAAAGAGAAGGAGGGTTATCAAATGAAAACTGGGTTCGAGACGATTGAGATTTATTAGCATTGACACTATTATTCTTATTAAAAAAAACATCTTAAAACCCTTTTGTCACTGTGGTTATTATCATATGGGAAGTCAATGTGATCTATAGATGACTGTGGCTTTGGAGGTAGAGCCACAGGCGCTGCAGTGTTTTATCTCATAGAAATAGGCAACCAGAGGGTCGGTGGTTTCATCCCTTCCTCCTCCCGTGTCAAAGTGGGCAACACACTGAACCCTAAATGGTCCCTGAAGGCTGTTCCATTAGATAGAGAGTACAGCTTGATACAAAAGCTCTGTGGATAGAACACAGAAGACATGAATTACGTCTTTTTACCATATAGATCTATGTAAAGGGTTGGGTACCGAAACCCACCGGATTGAATCTCAATGCAGAGTACGGTTTAGCACCAGTATCTGGAAAAAAAACAAAAACAAGAACAAACCCTGTCTCTATACGGAAAATTGTACGACAACCAGACTCGACTAATCCTCCTGTAGAGTTGCTGAGGGGGAATAAGATATAGAGAGTTATATTTAAAAGTGACCACAGAAATGGGGATTGTTGTGTAAGGGTTGGGTTTTGGAGGTGTGTGTGTGTGTGTGTGTGTGTGTGTGTGTGTGTGTGTGTGTGTGTGAGTGATGGGGGGTGGGCTCTATGCTTGCCACAGTGAAGAGGTTAGGGGACAGCCCATCTGGGAATGTCTGGTAGCCAGAGATAAGTAGTGGGGGGAAAATCCTGCCTCCCTGCACCATATCAAATTTACTACATTAAAACCTCATTATCTACACAGTGGCTAAGAGGGTAGGAGGAGGTGAGGCAGTGGGTGGGGGTGGTGGAGGAAGAGGAGGAGGAGAAAAAAATGGAGAAAAGGAAGGTGGAGAAGTAGCAGCAAAAGGAGGTGCAGTTGTCTGGCTCATCAAACTGCTCCCTGAGGACGTCTTCACTTGGAGCTAAAATTAGTCACTTTATGCCTTCGGCTCGTCTACCACGTGAAATACAGTATTTCTCTCTTCTTCAGATGAATATCAAGGAAGAAAAATGACGAGAGGAGACAATGAGAGAACTAACTTTCAGCCTCTGAGTCTGAATCTTAATTGGCTTCCATGTTAAATAACCTGAAAGCAAAAGGCTGCAGCGAATACGGCCGACTTACAATAAAGTCGTTGCCCTGATTTTTTTTTTTTACTAAGTGATGGTTTTTATCTGTGACTGTCAGACTGCAGCTGCAGTTCATCTCCCAGAGTGCACTGCTCCGCTCTGTCCTCGACTCAGTCTAATTGCTCTTTCCGAGAGGCAGAGTCCCAAACTTTTCTCGCTTTCTTTGTCTGCCTCTCCTGGAACTTTCTCCTTTACCAGAACTTTGGAATATATGGGAGCTAAGCAGCACCCCCCACCTCGTGAGGAACACTCATATTGTTGGAGATTCTTCTTCTCTTGTTTGCAGCAATATCCCAGTGTGATATCTTTTGCTTGTTTTTATTGTGAGTAGCAGTAGAAACCTGGTTTCTAAGTATTTTATCTGGACTGAATTGTTGTGGCAAGAAGGTTTGAGGAGATTTAAACAGAAAATCCATCACAAATATAAAAGCTTTGTTTAACTGCAGTATTCAACTAATATGTAAAAAGTGTATTGTCATGAGTTGGGACTAAAGTAGGCTACATACTCAAATACATTTTTTTTTATAATTTTCAAACAATTGGCTGAAAAAAATTCGCACCAGAGCTCTTCTTCAGCTTCTACAGTACTCTTGAGAGGAGACTCAGTATTTTTATGACAACAACAAGTGACTCTTCAGAAAAAGGTAAACAGCTCATTCTACGACTTGACAAGGACAATCAGCAGTGAGTTGTAATTACAGTGAGCTCTGACCAAAAGGATCTGAAAACGTCTCCCTCTTTAAATGATGGTAGAAAATGCTTTCAGGTACCACAAGCTTATAAAAAGGCATGAATCCATTTCACTAATTGTAGATGAATCACACTCAATGAGCTCTGGAAGATCTCTTTGTGTAACATTTCACAGTTACGACCCAGCTTCCATTACATCGCACATTAGACATTGAATCTGCATGTGTTGATTATCTTTAGTCACATTTCTTAACATAAGAGTCAGATGGAGAAAAGCCTGGTTGGATTATAATGTGGTTAAGACTTTAATCTCATTAAAATACATACCTGTAGAAGGCCAAGGTTATGAATGATGATTGTAAACAAAAATTGGTTAATTTGCTTAAATAGTTGAAAGCAATTATCCAAAGCATCAACATACATGTTGGGAGGCGTACCTCAGAGTTGTTGTTTAATTACTAAGTGATGAATGGTTGTGTTACTGCTGAATTTAAACAGTCACAAAGGATTTTACATGAGAATACTGATCAACAGCACAATCTCTCAAAGCAGCAATAAAATAACGACACACACACACATTTTGTCTCTTCCTCCTGTGCAGCGCGGTGAAATCACAGCCGTTGTGCAGGAAAATTGAAATCTGCGAGCGAGCCCTCTGGAGTCATGGACTTTACTCAGAGTGTTTTCATCAAAGAGAATAGATAAGAAAGAGAACTGACGAGAGTCTCCAGCATTTAAAGTTTGCACTTTCAGTGAGTTAAGGAATGTCAGTAAGTATTACAAAAAGCGGAGAGAAATTAGTGCAGGGATATTATGTGGTTTCCCCAAAGAATGCCAAAAACTATTTTCTGTTAAAAAGGAAAAAAATAACTAAGATGGCAGGGATTCAGAATGTGGGCCGTGGACGAGGAGGCATCTTGTACCTTCCTGTGCTTCCCACACAATCCCTCCTAGGTGCTTGGCTCTTTGTCTTTTTATCCGACTGCGCTGAAAGTCTCTCTCTCTCTCTCTCTGTCTCTGCAGCAGTTGGCTCGGCTTCAGTAAAAAGATGAGGATATTCTGGTGCCTAGCTTTAGGTGATATAGATACGCTTTTAATTCCTCTTCTTCAAACAGGCATCGCCTCCCATTGACTGAATAACAAAGAGAGACAAGATGTGCAGCCACAAATGCCCGTTTCTTTGAGTTTTCCTTTTTTTCCCTCCCTTCTCCGTACAGTGAGTCTTTGATGGGAAAGCAATCAGGTCTTCACCGGCTCGCCCCCTGAATCAGGAGCCGTGGATGGTGCCCCAGGTCTGAAGGTCTTTGATCACTGCACTCTGACAGCGTTCTGCGCCTTCGTCTCCTGGTTCCTACAGGTTAGAGACCTTGTCCACAACAGAACAGCTGGAGGCCTGATTGCTTCAGTCAGACAGCCTCACGGAGCACCGGAGTTTAGGAGCTGGGATTTCAGCAGCCTCCACTACAGCAGAGAGTGTAAATCGCTGCTTTAGTCTTGCAGTCGTTACGAGATTCAGATACGGAGAGAGTGCTCTCAAGATGTCTGAAAGAGGGGTTCATGTTTTATTCTCCTTTGCAAAACACTGAGGGTTCATAGCTGTCTTCCATCTTCCTTCAAATCCTAACAGGAGCCTCAGCAGTTAGGAATCAACAAGAGTTACAGTGAGCTCCATTTCATCAGAGTCTATTTGTGTAAGTGGTGGGCATTCGGCACGGCAGCCTCCAGATTCTTGCTGTTGATTTCTCCTCCCTGGTCCGGCTCCAGGGGGCGGCACTGGGCTCCCTGCGGCGCTGGAGCAGGGATGTGGTGTTTTTAAATTCAGGTTCTGTGAATTCACAAAGGATGCTGCACAAAGTCCTCGAACAATGACAGAGTCTCAGAAAGGGCCAATCACAACCTGACACGCCCTGAACCAATCACCTGTAAGCTGTCAAAGTAGAGCACCACGGTAAATGACCCATCTGCACCACCTCATCTCCTTTCAAACCATCCAATCAGAGGCTCTCATCAGATGTCCCATCTTCGTGCTCCGCTCCTAATCACCACCACCAGAGTCCTTCATAGCCAAAGCACCTAATTCATCGATAGGACTACTTCAAAGGCATTCTACTTCACGCTGGGGTCTGATTTATCTATTTCATTTCAAATCTCTCTTTTTCACTTGTGTCTCCAGAAATCTCTATTGATTGAAATGTGGCTGTTACCATGAAAGTGAAGCTCTTAATTTGACCAGGGCCTCCATGTTCTAACCATGATTTATGATCACTTCCTTCGAGCAGTGACTGATAGATTGAGATCATGGATAAACGTGTCAAAAGGAGTTTCGTCCATAAGGTGGCTGCTGTGCTCGTCCTTAGGAAGAGGAGGTCAAACATCTGGAGGGAGCTCGGAGTAGAACAACTGCTTAAGAGGTGCAGGAACCTTACAAGGATGTTCCCTGCTTCTCTGGAGATTTTCTAGACATATCCAACCTGCCACATCCCAATTAGTCCCACCACAGTTTCACAATGATCCAAATTTGCTTTACACTTTACACTACACCCATAAAACATTCAAAAGGTATCTAACTTGGTGTTTTGTGTTGTTGATCCAGAGAACTGTGTGCACTGTCAAAACATCCGTACAGTTTTTACCATCCACTGCAGGTGGAGCTTGGCATAACACCTGTTCTTGGTAGAACCAGTTGCTTGAGCTGGTTTCAGCAGATACTGAGGTCCAAACAGAGACTTTAACATTTTTCCCCACAGCAGAATATATGCAGCCACACAGCCAGAAACCATAATGAAAAACAGCAAGAGAGCAGGAAGAACATGTCATGGCCTCACTGGGAAAATGACTGGGACGGCTGATGTATTACATTCCTATAAAACAGCTATTAAATATGTAGTTTCACCTTCTGCCGCTTGTTAAAAAAAAATTATAAAATATTTAATGATTCAACTAGGACGGCAACAGCAATAAAACATCTGACTGAGAGAATAAACCCAGCAAAGGCAAAAATATTAAACTTTCTTTGTAGGTTTGTGGGGGTTAACAGAAAATGACTGTGCATAATTGTGTTTTTAAACTTTTATGAGCTAATGTTTCTTCTGGCGATTGAAGTGAGGGGGAGCTGGAAGAAGACCCCGGAGATGTGCATGAGTCCTCACGGTTTCTTTTGTTTCTTTATTTAAAGATAATTTAATTGCACATCCTTTGGCCCACAGCTGCACTTCTCTTTCAAAGTTCAGTTTGACAAGAGCTCTCTGGAAACCAGATGCTAATGAACCAAGGCTTATTTTTGCTGTGTGACTATTATCAGGAGTTTATCTGTGCTGGAATAAAAAATAAACAAAAAGGAAATGGCTTCCCGTCAACGTACAACCTTGTCAGTGTGACTGCAGGCAACATGAAATATGCATAATAGCTCCAAGACTAATCCTGACTTATGAGAAAATAATACGGTGAAAAAAAAAAGAAAGATGATACATGAACTCAACTCTTAAATTAGACATCTGGCACAAACGAGAGAGGAAATAAATCAATTACAGGAGTTATTAATCTCAAACAGAAGCAATATGTTGACAGGGTTCTGCCTTCAGCCGTCATTTATTAATCATGGTGTCACGTCTCGAGAGGCACCGAACACTTTCCAGCGGCTGAACTCATAATAATGATGATTTCTTTAATCAACCGGTGGTTTTCTTGTTGTGACGAGAAAGTAACGACTTTCCCCTCCAGTGTTTCCTACTGATATTCATTCTTTCTGATCCCATTATCACCATGGCTACTGCTAGCAGCTACATTGAGAAGTACAGTGGACATTGATATATTTAGTTTCCGGTAAAAAAACTGGAAAGATTTATTACAACATCCTGCAATTAAATATGTATTTAAAAACAACTTTAAATCTACAAATGCATTGTTTTGCAATACTGCATTTATTGAAGGTTTCTTTCTCCTCATTGACCTGCAGCATTTTTTAACAGCTTTAGAATGGTTAGAGTTACATAGATGTTGTTGTCATCGTTGTTTTATGCTTTACAAAATTGTAACAACATGAGCATTGGATGAGTTACAAACACTAGGAGATGGTTAGCTTAGCTTAGCTCAATCAATAGAATGACTCTGCCCAGAGGTAAAGCAATCTGATTACCAACACCTCTAAATATACTTATTAAAAAGTTATATCATGTAAAACTGACAGCGACAACTTTCGGTATTATGGGGCAGTATTTCTTTGACTTTCAGAAATCTCAGCTTGTTGCCTGGCAACCTTACGGCAATGGCAGGACTTGAGTTCTTTGCATCGATTAAAGAATGACGTACAACGTGTTATTAGACGACTTCAGTGTGCACGCTAAGCTAAACTAGCGTCTGCTGGCTGTTGCTTTAAGCTTAATAGACACATCGAGTTTGGTGGCTTGTAAATCTTTTCATCCGACTTCTCCTCAAAGTAAAAAACACAGCAACTTAAATCAAATCACTCGATGGTTTTGTGTTTTCCTGCATCGCTGAACTAAATCCTTGTGTTTCTCTGACTGGTTCATTTCTCCTGCGTCTGTGTAAAACTAATGAACTGTTGTGTTTTCTTGTAAAAATCTGCTCCTGAGGACGAGTCTGGATAATAAACGACTTTGATGCAGTCGATACTGATTCACCTGTTTTATCGACTCTAATGGATTACTGACTGTGACCATGACAACTCAAAAACACACACAAACAAAGACACACAGGCGTTAGTCATCCCACTTTACCTTGTCAAAGTATCGTATCTCGTAGTCGAGGATAATTCCGTTGGGCTGTTCAGGTGGTGGCCATGACAACGAGAAACTGCGGCTGGTTGAGCTGACTTGGTGCATTATGGGAACTACTGAGGGAGCTGTAAAAAAAAGCACACACACACACACACACACACACACACACAAGTACACAATCAGTTAGACAGTTAAAAGATTTGCCGACAAGCTTAAACGCCACAAATCTAGAAGTACAGATATAGAGTGTAATGTAATGATGTATTGTCGAGGATTATTTACACCCAGAGGAGAAAAACCACTTTCTTATCCCGGCTCATGAAATCAAATCACAGCACTTGTCACTGAGGGAGAAGCAAGAGTTATTTCTGCAATGTGTTTTCACTCATAGTTTTTGGGAAGTGGAAGCTGTAAAGTGTTTTTTATGTGATGGTTTTCATCCGAGACAGAGAGAGACTGACACTACACAAGTGCGAGGAGTATCAAATTGATCCAAACTCCTTTAAAAGGAAACTTAGGGCACTTTCACTTAGAGCACTTTCACTTAGGGCACTTTCACAGCTTGTTTGGGGCGAAACTTCAGACTTTTCAGTTTTATCCGAACTCAAACAATCGATCCATGATCCAGATGAATTGACTGAAGTTTTGCCCCCCCATGGTTCAGATTGTTTGCTGTCTGAAAACATATATTTTGATAGTTTGGACTTTTACTACCAATTGGGACAGTATCAAACAATGAGAAAGTAACAGGATTGGTCTAGTTTCCTTGTTTCTCGTTGATTCTTAAAGTTATTGAATACAACAGCCAACTCGACATCAGAACCAAAGTTAAACACACGCCCAGACAACGTAAATGATTACAAGAGGACGTGGATATATCATGAAGAAAACGATTGAGTCATCTCCAAAAATGCTGGGAGGTAGTTTGAGTGTGACACAGTAGAGTCATCAGCATCATGTGATTCCCATCATCCTCAGTAAACGCTGTCACACATCAAGAGCCACTTCTACTGCAGCCGTAATACAACAGGCTGAGCTGAGCTGTCAGCTGAAGCTCCATCTTTTTGAAAACATTACCACAATAGGCCGCATCTCAACGGTCGGTTTCACTTCCTCAGGGTTCAATGAAACAAGCTCAAAAATGTTTCACAAAAAATGTAAATCCCCACAAAGTGAAATCAACCAGAAAATGAATGACTTCTTGTCTCATCTCATCATCATCATCTCATCTTCATCCGCTTATCCGGGGTCGGGTCGCGGGGGGAGCAGCTCAAGCAGGGGGCCCCAGACTTCCCTTTCCCGGGCCACATTGACCAGCTCTGACGGGGGGATCCCGAGGCGTTCCCAGGCCAGTGTTGAGATATAATCTCTCCACCTAGTCCTGGGTCTTCCCCGAGGTCTCCTCCCCACTGGACGTGCCTGAAACACCTCCCAAGGGAGGCGCCCAGTGGGCATCCTTACCAGATGCCCGAACCACCTCAGCTGACTCCTTTCTAAGTAAAGGAGCAGCGGCTCTAATCCGAGTCCCTCACGGATGACTGAGCTTCTCACCCTATCTCTAAGGGAGACGCCAGCCACCCTTCTGAGAAAACTCATCTCGGCCGCTTGTACCCGCGATCTCGTCCTTTCGGTCATCACCCAGCCCTCATGACCATAGGTGAGGATAGGAACGAAGATCGACCGGTAGATCGAGAGCTTTGCCTTGCGGCTCAGCTCTCTTTTCGTTACAACGGTGCGGTAAAGCGAACGCAATACCGCCCCCGCTGCTCTGATTCTCCGGCCAATCTCACGCTCCATAGTACCCTCACTCGCGAACAAGACCCCGAGGTACTTGAACTCCTTCACTTGGGCTAAGGACTCATTTCCTACCCGGAGTAAGCAATCCATCGGTTTCCTGCTAAGAGTCATGGCCTCAGATTTAGTGGTGCTGATCCTCATCCCAGCCGCTTCACACTCGGCCGCCAGCCGATCCAGTGAGTGCTGAAGGTCACAAGCCGATGATCCAATGAGGACCACATCATCCGCAAAAAGCAGTGACGAGATCCTCAGACCACCGAACTGCAACCCCTCCCCACCACGACTACGCCTCGATATCCTGTCCATGTATATCACAAACAGGATTGGTGACAAGGCGCAGCCCTGGCGGAGACCAGCACCCACTGAGAACGAAACTGACTGGCTGCCGAGGACCCGAACACAGCTCTCGCTTTGGGAGTACAGGGATTGGATGGCCCTGAGGAGAGACCCCCTTACCCCATACTCCCGCAGCACCTCCCACAGTTTCTCCCGGGGGACCCGGTCATACGCCTTCTCCAGATCCACAAAACACAAGTGGACCGGATGGGCATACTCCCAGGCCCCCTCCAGGATCCTTGCGAGAGTGAAGAGCTGGTCCGTAGTTCCACGTCCGGGGCGAAAACCGCATTGTTCCTCTTCAATCTGAGGTTCGACGATCGGCCGAACCCTCCTTTCCAGCACCTTGGAGTAGACTTTACCAGGGAGGCTGAGAAGTGTGATACCCCGATAATTGGTACACACTCTCTGGTCCCCCTTTTTGAACAGGGGAACCACCACCCCGGTTTGCCACTCCTTTGGCACTGTACCCGACTCCCACGCGATGTTGAATAGGCGTGTCAACCATGACAGCCCCTCAACACCCAGAGCCTTTAGCATTTCTGGCTGGATCTCATCAATCCCTGGGGCTTTGCCACTGCGGAGATGTTTGACTACCTCAGTGACCTCCACCAGGGAAATTGACGACGAAACACCATCAACCTCGAGCTCTGCCTCCAACATAGAGGGCGTGTTATTCGGATTCAGGAGTTCCTCAAAGTGTTCCTTCCAACGTCCGACGACCTCCTCAGTTGAGGTCAACAGAGTCCCATCCTTACTGTACACAGCTTGGATGGTTCCCCGTTTCCCCCTCCTGAGGTGCCGGATGGTCTTCCAGAAACACTTTGGTGCCGACCGAAAGTCCTTCTCCATGACCTCTCCGAACTTCTCCCACACCCGCTGCTTAGCCTCCGACACGGCAGCAGCTGCAGCCCTTCGGGCCTGTCGGTACCCTGCAACCGAGTCAGGAGTCCTCCAGGATATCATATCCCGGAAGGCCTCCTTCTTCAATCGGACGGCTTCCCTGACCACCAGTGTCCACCACGGTGTCCGAGGGTTACCGCCCCTTGAGGAACCTAAGACCCTGAGGCCACAGCTAGCCGCCGCAGCTTCAGCAATGGAGGCTTTGAACACCGCCCACTCCGGCTCAATGTCCCCAACCTCCACAGGAATGCCAGAAAAACTCCGCCGGAGGTGTGAGTTGAAGATACCTAGGACGGGGGCCTCCTCCAGACGTTCCCAGTTCACCCGCACTACTCGTTTGGGCTTACCAGGTCTATCCGGAAATTTCCCCCATTCCCTGATCCAACTCACAACCAGATGGTGGTCGGTTGACAGTTCCGCCCCTCTCTTTACCCGAGTGTCCAAAACATGCGGCCTCAGATCAGATGACACGATCACAAAATCGATCATTGATCTTCGGCCTAAAGTCCTTAAAGATTTCAGGAAAAAGAGAGTAGCAGTAGCAAGGTGAGAATGGATTATGTGTTGATAAGGAACAAGCCCGAGCTGCTGTAGATGAGGTGAATGATGTGACGAGGGAAAGCAGCTTTCAAATCTAAATCTGGGCGGCGGCGGAAATATCACTTGAGTCCGTCTCTATAAAGAACTGATGTAGCAGTAACTCAGCTCACTTTACGGTCTCGAAGAATCGTAATGTCAAGAGATTGAGTGAGAGAGAGAGGGGGAAAGGGGGTAAAGGCTCGAAGAGGAGAAGTGAGAGAGACAGAGAGAGAGAGAGAGAGAGAGAGAGAGAGAGAGAGAGAGAGAGAGAGAGAGAGAGAGAGAGAGAGAGACGGATGGATAGAAAGGGACTGAGGATAAAAGCTGTTGATGTGCAGGAGAGAAAAGGAGACGGAGGAAGACAGATGACATGTTTCATGAATTAAAGGACTGTAGCTCAATTTCATTTATCCCCGAGTCATCCCTCCCTCGCTTAATCCACCATGCCCCAGGGTATGCTTACACACACACACACACACACAGACACACACACACACGATTAAAGTTACACACACACCATCACACAGCCACTGCCCTCCCCCTCTCCACTCACCAGCCTGATTGGTTGTTATGTTGATAGACAGATGCTGGGCGGGGTAAGGGCTCTTGTTGGAGACTCCATTGATTGCCTGCAGAATATAAAGTGAAGTCAGAGGCATTAACATTAAAACTGATTATAACAGAACACTTGAAGTCCTTTACCCCGTTTGTTTCTGTTGCTACACATCTGAGGTAAACTTGCTTTAAACCACACGTAGGCAATCAACTTCATCATGAACATGTTGAAGTTTCAGTTTATTTGTTATCTGTTATTTTTACTTCTTTGTTTTCTAGCAGGATTATGCAATGTTTATGAATGTGTGAATTTCTGGAATCAAGAGAAAACTACATTTAAGAACGTAAAGTGCAAGAGCAGAATCAAAGCTTTACAAAAATGTGTGGAATATGTCACTAAAATGTACAGAGTTGTCGGGTAAATGTGCAAACCATTAAACAAGAGGCAGGAGATGAGTGAAGCTTTGGTTTCACAGCTTCTATCAACTCCATTCTTTTTATTCAGTCCACCAGGCTCTGTTTTCATTGATTACTCCAAAAAACACTGAACTAATCTCTATTAGAATTTGTGAAGAAATGAGTGAAGAAACAACCCAGAACATTTGGGAGCAAATCTTGAAATAAGGAGTTAGCCTTGGAGGAGATATTCATGATCTACATAAAACTAATTCTGCAAGTTAAGTTCTTAAGATGACTTTAACTTGTTGGAGTAGGTGTCAAAAACAGTAATAATTCATCTCTTTCTTCAATAAAAAAAATACTCTCAAAACTTTCATAAATCAATAATGTTATTCTACTGATGCATTCATACATCTGTATTGATCGGTGCATCCCACAACAGATTAAAGGAAGATGAACTCGTGACAGGTCCAGGCCTCATTATTCATCAGCGTCTCTCTGTGTTAAAGATTTCATACTTTATGTTTGAGTGGATTCTAAAAAAAATATATAATTCCCTGTAATGGACCGACTGACCTCTGACCTCCAGCTCCTCTGGCTACACAGAGAAGTTTGAGTTACAAACTCTCGACGCAGCAGCTTATCTTCACTGAGACGCTCGGCTTTGATGCAGTGAGAGTTCTCCGCCGCTCGAGCTTTATAGACTTCTGTGTGTTTTCCAGACGACATGATAAAACTGCAGATTGAGCAGGAAAGCCTGCGTGTCGGGAAAATATCGATGCAGCCTCCGTGTGCTCGTGCATCATGGTAAATAACTGAGGCTATTTGCATTAGAAGCATCAAGGATGAAAGCATCAAGGAGCCAATAACTGGTTGTGTATGTAGCCACAGTCGTAGAGAAGCTATGAACATACAAATCAACAGTGGAGAGGTATGTATTGCATGGGATTCTGGGTAATTTTAGAATTTTTTGAATCCAGGATAAATCCACCTGTGATCCTCCACAAAGCAGCAGGTGATAAACATGTGAACCTAAACATATGGTGAGTGTCTGATGCTCAAAGGACTGAACAACCCCCCCCCCCTCTCCCCAGGGACCGACCTGTACGTCGAAGGTGTAGGACGTGTGCGCCCGCAGCTTGCTGATCTCCGCCATCGTGTCCTTCAGCCGCCGCTTCCCCGGGAGGAACACCACGCCGTCGTCACACGGCTGGCACGCCCGGCGCTCGTTGCTGTGGCAGCGGCGGCACACCACGTTGTAGGACAGGTCGCCGCGGTGACCCGTGTCCCGCGGCGTGTGCCACTCCAGCAGCACCGACGTCTGGTTGACGACCGAGACCAGATTGCGAGGAGCTGAGGGGACACCTGGAGAGAGAGGATGGGAGGATGAGAGCAGAGTGTGAGAGAGAGAGTGTGTGTGTGTGTGTGTGTGTGTGTGTGTCCATGTGATGCAGATATTAATCCGGTGAATCGGCTCAATGCAACACACCTGGATGCCATCAAACTTCATTATGGCGCGACTCAGTAAATCATTTGTTCTTTTAATGAAGTGCTTGGTAGTAACTGCTTCCATATGGATATTTATTATTATCACAGGATGTCAGTGGAGTAAACTGTTGCACCAGCAGGTTGCCGTTTTGTTTAGATGTTGTGTTTGGAAACGTTCCGGTTAATATAACCTTTCACTTTCGATAAGTGTAAATGTGATGAGAGTTTATGCCATATTTGATTTATTTATTCATTTCTGTATTTATCCATGTCAGCAGGAGTAGCGCAGCACTTGTTCTCTATTAACACATGTGTGTATCTGACATCTGGATCGCCCCCTGGTGGCTGGCTGCAGTGCAGGTCATAAACCCTGCCTCCTCCATGTAAGTAGATGGGACTCTACACAAAAAGTCATTTTCGAAGTCTATTTTCCCTGGACAGCGGATGTGTGGTTTCAGAGTCCTGCAGCCGGTCTGAGCTCTATTACTGCAGGTTCACTTTCTTCATGTTTCATAAATAAATCTGCAACCAGCATCACCACAGGACAAGTGAACATCCCATTCAACACAGACAGGTTTAAACAGGGCTGTGAGCGGTAGTACGTCTCACCACCAGTCAGAGAATCAAAGTCCTTTTGTCTCTTTGTCTTTTCTTTCAGCTCAAATCTTAGATGTGAGGAGAACGTCTGTTTTTTAGGGCACGCCAGCGACTCAGAAACACAAACCCTGAGTTCTCACAAGGTTACACTAAGCGGCTTCACTCCGACACACACACGCGTGACATGTCGAGACGAAAAACTGCCGAGATAAAACGGGTATTCAACCTTGGCGCAGTCAGTATCAACAATCAGTCGGGGGGTGAAAATCTAAGCAGCATGCTGAACGTTCCTGCTGGGAGAGACAGGACCCGTCAAAAGCTGTGCATTCATAATTATATGCACAGGGGCGCATGCGGCGTGCTGACACAGACACTCACTCAATCTTGTTTTCATCTGAACAGAACAAAAACAAATTCTTCAACGCAGTCAGACACTTAATATCTCGCAGCACACACACGCATTCTAATTCAGGGAAAAGTGGGAAAAGAGATTACACACACACTTTTACTGCTGCGACAATAAAACTCCATTTCACACACTTCAGGGAGTTTGAGACACAAACTGCACTTTTCCCCCTGTTTTCTAAATTGCTTACATCGTATCAATCGGCCCAAAACACAAAAATACATTTAAACTCGAACGAGAGCTCTGCAGTCGTGTGCATCAGTCAACCAGAGTCGAGTCAGTCACTCCAGGTGTTTCCTGACACACTGCGTTCACAATGATGAGATCATCGTGACCTTTTACCACTGAAATCTCACCTTTAGATCTTTGAGTTGAAGTAAATTAGAGGATTTTCTCGATGCGATCAAAATAATCGTGTATCTGCACGTTATTTAATTCCGTTTAAACGCCCTAAAAAGGCGATTGACTCCTTTTCCATTGCCTGTGGAGGAGCTGGTCTTTCTGTTTATTTTTACCCTTGTCTCGTGCAGTCGTTGAATATGAATGCCGACTGTTTCCATTCCAATTGCATCCAAAACCAGATGATAGTTGTTCTGTATGACCAGTGGAAAAATGAAGGTTTGCACCAAATTTGAAGACATTTCTTCCGATTGTTTTCTTCACTAGACCAAAACTGCATTCACCAAGTTCTAATCAGTTAATCTGTGAGTCAAAGCTAATGTTTATACCAAATTTGATAAGATTGTCTGGAGGTTTTCCTGAGATTTGGCTTTCACAAGGCAATACTGTTCTTTGACCACCAAAATTGAATCAGCTCATTTGCCCTCAAACTGAATATTTGCACCAGATTTGAAGGAATTCCCTCAAGGCAGTGTTAATTTCGTTGACGATAACGAAAAATATTCGTTAACGCCCATTTTCCCATGACTAAAGGCCGGCGCATGCTTCTGCGTTTTCACGGGAACGGAGACGCAAGAGCCCTTCCTGCCCCTCACGGCCCTTCCTACGTCCTTACGTGCGTCGGCCAATTTTTCTAACTAGACGGCAAAGCCCCGCAAGCGTCACCCGGCCGCGAGGGCTGTGATTGGTCTGCTGACTACATCATTTCCGGAGTCGCATTTCCGGTTCATGCCCGGAAACCACGGAAGATTTAGAAGAACGAATATGGACCAGATAGAAGAGCACTTGGCAGAAGAGATCCGACACTATGTCCACTAGTATAACCCGTCACTAACCGGCGGATATTTCCGCCAGAAAAAGGCTCTGCGGAGCCGCCGTGGCGATGTAAATAAATCGCTCTTCTTCGTGCAACACACGAAGAAGAGCCGACTTTGACAAAAAACATTACTGCGCCTAGTGTTCTGGCGGGGAATTGCATGGCAACACGCGCAACGGTTGGAGAACCATGAATGAGAACGAGTCCTGCGTTACAGCTGCGTGTCTGCGGGCCCCTGACGACGCAGAAGCATGCGCCGGCCTTAAGACGAGACTAAGACGTAACGAAATGGATCTTTGAAAATAAAAACTATGACGAAATCTATTTTAATTTTCGTTAACGAGACGAGACGAAACGAAAATGTTGGCGGTTGACTAAGTCACAACAATTTTTAAAAACATAATCGTATCAGGCCGTCATGAAGTACCCGGAGCGGCGAGTGTGTGTGTCTGTGTGTGTGTGCGTGTGTGTGTGTCTGCTGTCAGACAGCGCACCGGTCCCGAGGCTCCGCCCCCTGCCGCAGCGCACTCGCTCAGAGAGACTTAAGACTCAGAGCTCGTTCATGTGAAGCAGGCCGGTCACTGACTCACCGGCTGCTTCTTAACTATGGAAACAGTGAAAACACAGAGTTCCTCTGGTCTCAGCTGCTCTGAGATCAGCGCCGCAGCTTCTGGATCAGAGCAGAAGCTGCAGTTGGTTTCTACCGAGCTTCAGTTTCCTCCTCCGGTCTGATCTGCTTTCACTTTTTGTTTTCACATTTCGCCAACGCCAACTAAAATATATAGGCTGCAGCTATATGTTTTTATTTATTTCAAAATAGGGTACTTCTTATTTCATACATTTCCCACAAATATGGGGATGACTCAAATAACCCTACATAGTTCTGCGTTTAATTTATTTCAAAGTAGCCCTACACTTGCCTGTGTATTTTCTTCTCCTCTTCATAAGCATTTGGTGTTTCCCTTTTCTTTATTGTTGTTCTATAATTTCATAAATGCAATAATCTACAGATTAGTATAGTATAACTTTATATAAAATTTTATCAGCTTTGTTATCAAATTTGTTTTGCGGCTCCAGACAAATTTTATTTGGGGGGAAGAGGGGGCAAAATGGCTCTTTTGATAGTAAAGGTTGCCGACCCCTGCTATAGACCTATAGGAGGGACATCTAATGGACAACCTAAGTACTGCAAGCTAGACTAGTACGCAGTTGTAGACACAGCACAGGGGGTCCCTGGACCTGAGAAGGGAAGATTAGGAGTTTAATGTGGCTATTAAATGTGACTAAAACTAGACTAAAATGTAATTTGTTTTCGTCGACTAAAACTAGACTAAAACTAAGAAGGATAAAAATGACTAAAACTAGACTAAAACTAATATGCATTTTCGTCAAAAGACTAAGACTAAATCAAAAATAGCTGCCAAAATTAACACTGCCTCAAGGCGTTTGAAATATCATGTTAATAAGATAGGACACATCCTGGCAACAGTACGTGCACATATACAGTTCAAACACACACCTGCAGCCCTCAGGTTCAGTGTAAGGCAGTTTTCAGGCAACTACACCCACACTCTTCATTTCACGGATCTGATTTTATCTGATTGAGTTGTACCAAACAGAAAGTGAAGCTCCTTCATACATTCTAACAATAAAAAACTATATGCACTTGCACTTTTCTGTCTTTTTTTTTACTTTGCAGCTATGTGGAAAAAAACTTTAAACTCAATTTGTTTTTGCCTTTGAATTAAAATTCCCTCGGTGTTTCCCTCCTCTTCCCTGAGAACGTTCTTGTTTTCTTCTGTCAGCATCAATTCAAAGGTGCTGCTGTTGTTTGAGGTGAAGCGTTTCATGTGTTTGCTTTGTTGTCGGAATAAGTTCACTTTGTAAATTGTTTTATTAACGAAAAAAAAACCTTCTAAAATTGCCACTTTGAGGTTTAGTATATTTTAAGTCTCATGTGTGCCCGTTCTCCATCCGTCTTCAGAGCCTGTTCACCTTCTGACAAAAACTCACCTGCCTGCACTGCACCAGCCGCACGGATTCCAATCACTCACCTGCTACATTCCCTGGATTCTGAGCCTCACCATGGAAACCCCTGGACTCCCACAACCCCCCCAACAATCTCTGTGTTTCGTTAAAAATAAACCACTTCCTCATTTTTACTCAGAACCCAGAGTTTGTCTTTGTCTGCAATTGTATTTGTTAAATTCAACACTCTCGACCATTTGCTTTTGCTTCAAACAGGCCGGTGAGGACGATATAAATGAAAGTGTGAAAAGTGGTCTCCTTACTTCCCAGTGAGCTGTGGTTGGTTTGTGGTGTGAAAGCGAAGCTGCAGAAGAGTGTTGCAACAGTCGAAGTTGTGAAGATGTACCTTCAGCTTTACCCTTGTTTCCCAGATTAGACTTATTATCTATACCACTAATTCCTTTGAGGGGTCAATGAGGTCTGGAGCTGATCCCAGCTGACACTGTCGGGGGGGCCCCCTGGAGAGAGCTGACATATAGCGATACACAAACGTGTTCTCTGTGGGAGGAAGCAGGCGTGGAGAGAAAATACACAACTCCACACAGACAGGAGCAATACCACCTGAAATCATGAGGGAAAGTGTAGCAATGAAACAATTAAATTTGTTATTTGGGAGAAATTGATGAATGTTAACATCAATTCATGTGTGAGTAAAAAAAACAGTAAAATAAAGTCCATCTTGTGAATGAGAGTTTTTCAACACTGCCCAAAAAAGAATTGTCTATCCAGGTCAGCAGGACGAAACACACACATGCACCTGTGCACACACACACACACACATGCACCTGTGCACACACACAGCCTGGCCCTCAGTTTGAGACGAGCTCCACAGTCCAAAGTGATTCATGTTCTAACCTACTTACAGCGTCTCTCTGAGGAACCAGGAGCCTGCGTTTGTCTGACTCGTGCCTCGGCTTGAATAGCAATGTGTCGCCTCCTCAACACACTAAACACATATTCACCTGAATGGAGACACCGGAGGAGGAACGTGGCAGCGTTATTACTTACTGCTCCCAAACTCCCCGAAGGAGGGCGGGGGGGGGAACGCTGCGGCACACCGACTCCGAGCGAGGCGCACGGAATTAGAGTTTGAATTAGAAATGAGAAGCAGGTATGGATTTGTTTTTTTGGAGTTGTTTAATATTGAGCCGTGGCGGAGCCAGTAATGTGGAGCTTTGATACGACAGCTATTAGGAGCTTGAGACCAGAGATCATGCTTTCTGAAGCTGTATCGGTCAAACCTGAGGCAAAATCACACCTGACTGCACTATTGACAGGTTCATTGTGTTTGTGTGTTTGTGTGTGTTTGTGTTGCCTTTGTTTGACAGAGAGAGACAGACGGACTCACTGGTGCACACGTCCTCAGGTTTGTCCATGTCGCCGCGGTAGAAGCCGTTCCAGCAGCCGCAGAGGGGGGCCGCCTCGATGGTGGAGCGGCTGTTGAGCGGACACTGCTGACACAATCCCCCCCCCTGGAAGGACTTAAAGGTGCCCTGAGGACAGGCTGTAAAGAGAGAGAGAGAGAGGGGTGGGTGTTCATTAATAAAACAATACACAACTCTGAATCAAGAACATAAATAAAATGTGATGAATGAGGAAATGTTTTCGTTGCTTCTGTCACGTTTTGTGTGTCATTTATTTATCTTGTCGTCTGGAAACGTTCCCTGAACTTTGTGTTCTGAGGACATCGGAGCAGCGGAGCTTTTATCGTTGCTCAGAAGTTGACAAAGACACACAAACAAATATTCTGTGTGGGTCCACAAAATGTGTGTCTCACTGATTATCTGCAGTGTGGAACGGGGGTTTCATTTCTCCAGTTTCCTTATCTGGGTCAGACTTGTTTCTGTCTATAAATTTGTACTGAATTATTCTTCACGACACCAAACACACGAATGAATTCTTAAAGTCGATGTCCCCCTTTCTCTCTCCCTCCAAACTTTTATTTATGCAGGGACGGCTCATGCTGAGCTGAAAGGTTCTTGTTATTCAGTTGCCTGAACGCAGTTTCATTATTTGCTCGGCAGCACGCCTGCGATGAGACGACAGTGGAAATGGAAATCAGACTCCGTGTGGACTGGAAGCCTCTGCTGCAGTTACAGGATAAAGAGAAAGAAGATGATGCATACAGCCGACAGTTTGGGTATGAAGGTCGTCCCTTCCATTTCACTGAAGGCCAACTAGTCATCTGGAGAAGGCAGGACGAGTACATGAAGCCTCGGAGCGCATCTCAACACCCAACACTCACTTGATCCACATTCACACGCTCATGAATGTCAGTCCCTTTGAAGGCATGACTTCTTTTTAAATCAAGATTCTTGAATTATTCTCTGAAAAAAAATCTACAAAAATGTTAAAGAAAGTGAAAAGAAATCCTGATTCCTCACCAGAATTTATTGTGTTCTTTACCGACCCAAACGAAAACCCCAAGTTTCATGGTAATCCATCCCATCGTCTTATTTAAAAATGCTTGAGCTTTCGTAATCAGAACGTGGGAAACTAATGACATATACGAAAATTAGGGTGCGTCATGGATTTTAAGTTTAATTCCACATAATAGGTAAAATAAATAAAACTTGTAAGTTATCATATTACTTGGCTTCCCTAGACTCAAAATATATTCATATTTATGTGTTTTTAATTGCGTGTAATATTTCAATCCATGTGAATTACACAGCTTTAGCATAAACTAATAAACTGAATTTGAGGCGCGTTTATCAGTCAAACTTAATTAAAACTCGTCAGAATGAGTCAGTGTGAATGAACCCACACCACAGAAAGCATTTAAAACACTTTAAGCATTTTCACAGTGTCTCATATTTGACCTGTTTCGTAATTTGACTGACAGATAAAAAGTACATTAAAATAATAACAGGTGAACCACAAACAGCAGGTGTCTGACACCACAGATGGATGAATCACTCCCTTTAATCCAGATGGTGAAGCACAGGTACTGTTGCATTTTTTATTTTGACATGAATTTTTTAAATACCACAACGCCCGACCTTTGCCTGGACATGATGTCAGAGGCCAGAATCATCTTGCAGCTGACAGCACGTTGGAAAATACGAGGTCAGATTCAGGTCGAACTTGGAAAAGGAGAAGTCGGAATTATTTTCTCTATTGAAAATCTGAAGCTAAACCAAACTAAAGGCAGGTGAGAGTTGCAAGTCGGGCAAAAGTACTTCTAAATTATTTGTTAGTTGTATAAATACTGTATAAGGGAGCTGAGGTCAGCAGCCGAGTCCTTTCAAGCCCCAATATTTGCAGAGAGAGTCGCTGCCACGAATTCAGCCCGACGCCGCCCGGCTGTGAGACTGACAGCGAGTGTGGGAGCATGTGACAGGTGAACTATAAAAAGCTCTGACATCAAGTTTGAAGGCAAAGTGAAAAAAGGTCACAGCAGATTGACTTCAAACTCAAACGTACCATGAAGACAAACATGCAACGTTAAACGGATGATGTTATATACAAGGTTTCCGATTCAAATCTTTCATTAGTTCCTGATGTGAGAGCTCATTCTGAATTATGATCCTAAATTAAGACAAACATTGAAGAGGGAATTTAAATTGAATGTCAGACGGACAAAAAAGGCCAAAAGACTGAAGAGAAGCCAAATGATGTTACTGTTTTGCAGTTCTGATTTATCTTTAACATTTTTCTCATGTTGTGATTAAAGCTCACGTTGCCTCCTGGAACATTTTAGTGGTTAAAAGACCAAAATGCAAACGTTTAATAGAATGTATCTTATAGCAGGAGTTCACACAAACCGGAATCGGAACAATGACGTGAACTGAATTCAAGATGTTTAACACTTGAGTCCAAATGTTTGAAAAGTCACATATTTCGTTCAGTCGGAAGACAGAAAAGCACGGAAAAATAAAATCTGCAATGGAAACACGCTCTTGTTCGCCAGCTGCCTCGACCTCCTCTGTCACATTAATGTGATGTGATTGGCCGGTGCAGGAAAGAGCAGCGCTTCGGTCGACACCTCCAGGAAGAGACGTCCGATCACAAGTACATGCGTGAACACAGCTGAGACTAATTGGGGACACATCAGAGATCCGATCAGCACATGGGGACGTGGTCTGGGACGCATGTGTCCTCTTCTAGTGGAGCATTGACAAGATGCTGAAGGGACCAGGAGGTTTTTCTATTTCTTGTGTGAAATTTGTCTTTATTACTGTCGTTAAATATGAGGTTCTTTGAGGTGATGATCAGGTCTGGACCAGGTTACTTTAGTTTTCCGCTTTGCATTTTTTACGAGATCTATTTTTACCTCTCAACGTCTGTGTGAAGCACTTTGTGACTCCAAGTCCGTGACGATATATAAATACAATTTACTTCCTCACTTCCTCCTGGTGTCAAACGGACTATTTCTGAACGTACTGGCCTTTTAATAGCTGGTTCAATCCAATGAAATCCACCGGACCTAAAAACCAATAATGTTCACCACCAGTATAACTGGACCTGGGGCTGGGAGGAGGACACATGTCCAGGTTAATCATCTCAGTTTCAGAAAGTAGAATCCTGTAAAACTTGTGGATTAAGAATCCGACCATGTACCACAGCGTCCCCGGCTTGACTCCAGCCAGCGGCTCTATCTCCCTCGTTTTATTTCCAACATAACAAAAAATAATACCCCCAAAACACAGAGCGCTGTGAAATGCAGGTATTAAAAAGCTCTGATGGGTCTTTGCATGGGACTGGATCAAAGTGGTTTAAAAAGAAGTAAATAAGCATTAAGTCGACCAACGCCACTTTGCTTAGAGTCGCTGGTTCTGAAGCGTAGATAATACATGAAAGAAATATATCCATTATGTTTTCTCATGTATTTACCTTCAGCTAAAGCTTTGTCCAGCTTTTCCTCACTTTTTCTCCGAGACACTTTTTTATTTTTTTTGTCGGTCGCTGTTAGTTTCTTTGTGTTCAGACCTTTTGAAGTTGCATGTCAATGCCTTGTGCCTCTTTTGTGTGTGTGTGTGTAGATGTGTGTATTTGTGTCTTGAATACGCAGATAGACATCTGGCTTGTCAAGGTCACTTATTCAACAGCCGTCCTCACACACATGGGGCGTGTCACCATGGCAACAGGTCTTGCTCCCGCTCCCTTTCAGTCGTCTCCTGATACCTCTCTGTAGAGTTATCTCTCTTTCTCTCTCTGGCTTTTTGTGTCCGGCTGTCAAAGGATCTGCTGTCATCGCAAATGCATGAGGATGGTGTGTGTGTGTGTGTGTGTCTGTGTGTCTGTGTGTCTGTGGGATTGTAACCACACTTGGAACATCGGTAATAATTTAAATCCGGAACAGACAGAAATATTGACAATATACAATGTATTTAAAAGCCAGGATTAAAAATCTTCTCATTGTATGAGGTCACTTTTATCACACAAAGCATCCACATTAATTTGTATCGCTGCTGTTTAAATTGAACTGTTCAGTGAGTATTTTGAATCAAAGTTAAAGGAAGCTGCTTTATCCCTGCAACAGATACAGAAGCATGTTCTCTAATATAATTCTCATAAGCTCCAGATATTGTCCTGTTGGTGTGAAAGCGTCTGACCTGAACAATCTACCGCTGCGTTCTTTTATATATGAAACTTCAACAACAATGATATGCACCTAATCTGGTGTGATCGGGTCAACAGAAATGAAAGAGTTTCTGGCGAAGAATAAAAAATCCATCTTGTGATTGGAACAAATCTAAGAAACGGATGTTGAAACAACAGAAAACGAACTGCAGGAGACGGAGACATGTGACTCAGAGGTTTAAAAAGAGAAAGATAAAGATTTAAAGAAAAGGGACAAAGAGAGAGAAATAGATCAGTTTCCCTCGGTGCCTCCAGCCGGCTGTGGACTCATGTGGAGAACAACCGTCTGAAGTCGGCATATACGAGCTCGCTGGTCAATTATTAAAAACCTGCATGAAAGTGTGTGTGTGTCTTTCTGTGGCTGTGAGGACAGAACTGTTGAAAAGATCAGTGGGGGGGGGTATCTAGCTCGGTCCGCACAACACAGCGAGTTAGGATTAGGTTCAGGTTAGGATTAGGGTAAAGCACGTAGTTATGATGGCTAAGGTTTCGGGAATACGGAATAGAATATGTCAATGAGCGTCCTCACAATTGCAGGAAGACAAACGCGTGTGTGTGTGTGTGTGTTCAACGCCTGCAGGTTTTAAAAATCTCTTTGCATTGTCGGGGTTCACAGCAGGGGTGGATTGTGTGTTTGTGTGTATTTGATGATAGTGCTCACATTTTTAGAGAGGAGCATTTGAAGTAGGTCTTTGAATATTTGTTGACTCTGCACTCACGCGTGCGCGCACACACACACACACACACACACACACACACACACACACACAAACACACACACACACACACACACAGACAGAGACACAAAGACGGTACTTTGAGGTTGAGCCAGTTTTGCCGAACGGTTCGCACAATACGCTGGTTTGGTACAAAATTAAAACAATCTCTCAGGCTTAACTCTCTCTCTCTCTCTCACACACACAGACACACAGACACACACACACACACACACACACACACACACACACACACACACACACACACACACACACAGAAAGAAAGATAACAGTCTGTTCTACTGTTGGGGTCCAGTCTCCTGCCAAGTGGTTATCAGCTGATTGGCAGCTGGGCGCCGACAGGACGGGACACGTGACACTGAATCCCAGTCTAAGCTCAGGAGCTTTGGATGCAGCACGTCGCAGGTGTGTGTGGACTCAGCTCCACAGAAACCGTCACGTCATGTCGACCGAGCGTGTTTTCAGTCGGCTCACTCCACCCGACACGTTCCCTCCCGAGGATACCCCGGCCCGTTCTGCCTCTGAATGAGGCTTTGACTCAAATCCCCATTTTAAATTGTAAGGAATCCGCTCTGACTTTGGAAGGGATTTAACAACAATGTAAACACCGGTCGCAGTGGACATCGTCCTCTAGATGAAAATGAGAAAATCTAGTAAACTATACGCAGGGTTACAATTCATGACCTCATACAGAGGAATATAGAGGAAACAGACGAAGATGTCTCAGGTTTTTGGCGATAAGGTCGGACGCCGGTGTCCAATGATCGGACATTTTCCAGAGGTCATCTCTGAAATGTGTTTTTCCTGTTCACGCATCAAGCTTCAGGTTGGATGTATACGATCATGATAAACGTGTGTCTGTCTGTATGTGTCCGTCATATCTCAAGAACCGTTCATCTTATCTACTTCAAACTGGTCATATGTGTAGTTAAGGACCTAAGGAACCACAGTGTGAAATGTGGTGCGTTTGGTCAAACAATACATTCAAATATGGATAAACTGTGTAGCAGCTTCTCCTGTGTCCAGCAGCGAGTTTTTTTTTTACCGCAGCTCGATTACCGAAGATCACTTTCACAGTTTCAGTAATAAGTCTCAACCTCCACAGGCCAAACAGCCAATTCCAGTCAAATCATGTGTAGAACGTCCACTGCTCTCGTGTATTGATATGAAAATGTAATAATTTCCCTTTCCTCTTCCCCAGCTCTTCTTCCTCACGTTGGTTTTCAAGGACAACGATGACGAGCTAAATAGTTTCCAGGCGACTTGGACGACTTAATGATTTTTAGAATTCCACCTTAATTTCTTTTTGCAATGACAATCAACATCACTGTAGCGTTGTCAGACTTAATCACAGTTTCCCATGAATCAAATCAGGCACGTTTTTTTATTTGCAAAGAGCCAGAGATTCAAAAGTCTAAGCTTCCATTTCATTCAGAGCATTTAATCTAGAAGGTAGAATATTATTATTATTATTATTATTATTATTATTATTATTATTATTATTATTATTATTATTATTATTATTATTATTATTATTATTATTATTATTATTATTATTATTATTATTATTATTATTATTATTATTATTATTATTATATATTATTATCAGTCGTCTCTGTTCTCTGTGCTTTATCTCAGGTGTAGTTTCCACCTCTCCTTTATTGGTTTGTCCTTTTTTTACTTTCTTGCCCATCCTTCCCTTCAGACGTCTTCCATCTACTTTCTTCCATCCTTCCTTCTTACTCCCCTCCATCCCTCCTTGGCTATTTTCTTCCTCACCTCCTTCCCTCCATCATTCCTTCATTGCCTGCTTCCTCAGCTCCCTCATTTTTTCTCTCTTTCCTTCCCTCCTAGATTCCTCCCGTCCTTGTCCCTCGCTTCCCTCCATTGTGTTTCCCCCTCCATGATTCCTTCCTTCCTCCCTTCCTTCCCGATGTGATACTCCTCCGTCTCCCTGACACTCTCTGACAGGCCAGGACTAATTTACAGAAGACTAATCTGGCTGGAACACGCTAAACTAATTAACATTGGATGAAACCCCCTCACTTATCATTTCACCATATGTACATACATCACACACACACTCACAGAGACACACACACACACACACAAATTGATGAGACTCTCCAGGGAAAAGAAGAAATGATGGGTTTTACTTTGGAGAGGAAATGGGGAAGGAGGCCAGATATAAAAAAAGAAGCAGAAAAAGCGGTGGAGATACTGAAGAAGCTATTTCTGTGCCACGCTCAGCCAAGTCTGCCTCGACTAACATTAACATACTGAACATCGTGGGCTGCAACCCCTCGGGCATAAATACATCTAAATGCAGACACGCGTGTGCGTATTAACGAGGACTGCCACAGATGACACGCTTCGCTCCCCTGGATACAACAAACATTTGCATTTTCTACACAATTTGACTCAGCAGTGACTCGCAGAGCAAGTCGGGATCCAACCGTGTCAGATTTCTTACAGCTAATAACAAACCAGATATTAAAAAGATGATCTCAGTGTGTATTTGAACCATCTGAACTAAAAACACATGTCATTATAGCTTAGTGATGCTGTTTTGTGTCTCCGTTGTTCCTGTGGTGTATTTGTGATGTTGGCTGTTGTGTGTTTGTTGTTTGCTCATTGAGTTGTCGCCGGCTGAGAAGCACGTTGTGGCTGGACATCGATCTTCTGTCATTCAGGTTCTGTGGGTTCGTGCTTCAAGATAATGACGCGTGTTTGTGCGCAAGGTCATTAAAACCCGATTAAGTCAGTCTCCACACGACGGTTTTCACTTTTCATCGATTTTTCTTGTTTTCATTGAGTGCAGTTGGGACAAGAACAGCCTCAGCACCTCTGGAGGTTATGTTTTCACCCCCGTCTTTTTGTTTGTTGGTTTGTTTATTGAAGGAAGCAGCACGGCTTAGTAAAATGTTGGTGTGGATCCAGATATTTTCTCCAAAAAATGTAAATTGAGATTGGACATTTTCTGTGATTGTCCAGGAAATAATTCATGGACCTTGATGAAAAATATGAATATCTATTAAACTGATTGTTGGGTTTGTGCTCCTCTTTGCTCCATCCTAGTTTGTTTGTCAGCAAGATTATGCAAAACGTACTGAAGAGATTTTCTACAAAATGGAACACGGACCAAGGATCTTTCGAGTTTTGCCATTTTCAGATATTTCCCAGTGAATAATTCAAGGACATTGATGAAAACAACCAGACACATACAAGGGACCTTCACTATGAATGTGTGTGCTTGACTGAATTTAAAAGAAGTGCTAGGCCTTGGCAGATGCATGTGCTCTACTGACTGTAATTCTAGTTAACATAACGATTTACCTCTGCACACGTTGCCATTGTCCGGCTCGTAACCCTGCTTGCAGCTGCAGCTGCCGATGGGAACCATCCACTCTCCATCTCCGTTACAGTAAAGCTTTATTGGCACGTCCACCTCCTCCGCGTTGAGGATGCAGCTTCCTCTGGCAATGACTAATGAGGTGGACTCGGCTCCAGTCAGCGTCTACACAAGAGGGTTTATAAACATGTTTTTTGATAACAGCTCTTCCGAAGCCTGACGAAAGCAGCAGCACAGTTTCTAGTGAGTCGTGCCTCTACGTACCTCTGGGAAAAAGGCAAAGTTCTGCACCACGCTGGGACATTTCTTGTAGAACACTCTGACAGCCAGCAGGGACATGCAGGCCCCCAGGTCCTGGAAGGCCAAGTGGAAGCCTCTGCCTTTGGACAGCGGCCCGAAGCTCCGCACTTCAGTGTTCACCTTCATTAGCCTCCCTCCGAAATCCACCTGGGAGAAACTCTCATCCGCTGCGATGGTGTCCACCTGGCACAACGCAAATAGAGAGAGAGAGGGAGGGAGGAGGCGGAGGAAAGAGAGGGGGATGAGAGAAAAGTAATGAACGGACAAGCTTGTGTGTGTTCTTTCTAGAAGGGTGAATATCTGGTGCATTTTAGATCTACAATCTACACTAATGGGGATATTCTTTGGAATGGAATATAGAGAATATAGTCGCCATTGTTGTTTCCTAAACTCTCCATTTGAAATAGTGAAACTGGAGGTTTTTTAAATCTGACTAAAAATCTCTGTTAAATGACGTAAAACACAGTTTGCATGTGGACGAGAAGCTTCAACACAGACTGAAATGTTTTGGGGAAGCTGCTTTAAAATACAGAAAACAGTTTGTGCATTTGAGACCACAAACTGTTTTATTTAACTAGTCATAAAATTGCTGACAACCCCACTGATGGAAGGAGGCTGATTTAAACAGGAGTGACTCAGCTGCACTAACAAAAGTTTTTGAGTGTTGCCTCTAGATTGCATTTTGCTTCCATCACATAAACACCCTGCATCTCTGACAACTTTTAATGAGCTACAAGAAATACAAACCCCCGTTATCAACTTTACAACAAATACAATTTCAGACAGTCCAATGGGTTCATGGAGTCGACAACTTCTTCAACCCAGGAGAGTGACATGTCGTGATGAATAAGCAGAGAGCACCAGCCTCTGGCCTGCGTTTCCTCCGGAGCAGCGACTGATTAGAGTCTGGGTGCTGCAGCTCTTAACAATCCTGTTTAGCATACCAAAGTCAGAAGAAGAGAAACTGTCTGACTCCGTGCTGAACCCTCGGCACAACACGGCTCAACGGTCTCTGTGTGCAGAGCAACACTGGGGTCGTCATTAAAATGTACTTTGAAATGTTAATTCACAGCGAGACTCGGCTTTTTCGCTCCTCTACTCAGAGGTGGTTGTTTCTGGTTAGGGTTACAAAATTCCGGTAATATTCAAAGTTGGAAACTTTCCATGGGAATTAACGGGAATATACGGGAATTAACGGGAATATACGGGAATTAACAGAAATTAATGGCAATTAATGGGAATAAACTGGAAATGTTGTGGGTAATTTATACTAACTGTATTTACCTTGTCATATACAGACATAAATATAAACATTTTGTTGTGTCATAGGCTGATTTGAGCCCTGAGGAAACTTTGGGCACTTGACTATATGCTTCTGCATCGTTGTGTCATTCTTAACATAGGTCTTTGCACAGTATTTGCAAATGTACACAGCCTTTCCTTCTACATTGGACGGGGTGAAATGTCTCCACACATGAGATAGTGCACGTGGCATTGTTCTGTAGAGTAAGATGAGAAAAAAGTTTGTAAAAGCCAAGCCAAACTATTGGAATCATCTGTAAACATATTTTACAATTGATGGATAAATGAATGGAAATAGGCTAGATGAACAGATGAACAATCCTCAATCAGCATGCTAATATATTTTCCCAAGTAATATCATGGAAACTTACCTGACTAGTCCTTCACTCTACAGCAGGCCTCAATAGCCCTGCTGTAGAGTGAAGGATGCTGGGAGTTATCTGTGCATGTGATGGAAGAATGCACAGTGGAGGGTTGAAACTCAACGTTCCATACATCTTTAAAATAGAGTTTTGAATGATGTTTTTATTGCTCAGCGTTTAATTTGCCTATTTTTTTTTTTTTTTTGTAATTCCCAAAATTCCCGAGCTAAACTTCCCATGGAAAGTTTCTGGAAAGTTTCCGGAAATTTACCGGAAACTTTCCACCCCTTTGCAACCCTATTTCTGGTACCTTGAGAAAAGGCGCGTTGGCCCAGTACTCGACCCCCTTGATGCCCTCGGACACGGTCCTGTCCGTCTCCAGGTAGTAGAGGTTGAAGGTCTCCTTGCAGGAGCCCAGGACGCTGGGGATGGAGGCGCAGTCCCGCACGGTGAAGCGGATCTCCACGTAGATCCTCTGCGCCGCCCGCCGGTCGATGTAGGTGGTGAGGAGCCAGTTGTTCTGGCTGGGCTCGAACACGTTGCACACCTGGTACGTCCGGATGGTGTTGAGGTTCTCGTCGTAGCCGCTCACCTCCTCCCACTGGGGGAGGTGGGTGGGTGAGGGGAAGGACAGGGGGGGAGGGGGTGAGAGGGGAGAGGAGAGGCTCAAATGATTAATGGGTTTACAGAGAACTGACACGAATTAAACTTTCTTTCTCCCGTGCTCCTGTTTTGTCTCTCTATCCTGCTCGCCTCCCTCATTTCCTTTTCCCCCCCTCTCCTCTACCTGGTTCTGTTCTGCACAGGGACAACCATTCATCACAATTAGAGCACACACACACACAGACACACACAGACACACACACAGAGAAAGAAACCCGACCACTATAGACGCTACTTGCCAAGCCAGCATTTAAAAACTCTGCGGAGTTTCCGTAGCTGGAACAACCTATTCGTGTTTGATTCAATTATAGTGTATTCAATGTATTGTGATCTATTTGTGTGTCTATTTTGCGAGTTGTTGTGCGCGCCACACCTCTGTGATCTATCGGAATCCGTTCTCTTCTACATCAGCTGTGGTTAATTGATGTCACCTTGCAAGTGTAATTAAGATTTTGACAGATTTGTTAATGACGCACTGTAAAGTGTAATCTAACTGCCTCCCCCCGGGGTACACACACACACACACACACACACACACACACACACACACACACACACACACACACACACACACATACACAGACCAACACACACACAGCACATACAGTATACTTTGGCACATGGTTCTTACTCCATTGGCAGGGAAGGAGATCCACCCGAGCTCAGCTGTCGCCGTCCTCGTGTCCATCACCGTGTCTGTCAGACAAAGAGAGAGACAGGCAGAGAGAGAGAGGGGGGGGTGAACACAGGCAGCTGCAGGGACAGGACAGGTACGTCTCATTAAGAGTCGGCTCCAACAGGAAGCTGCACAGTGATGCATGTCATTTGAATTCAGAAAATCCCCCTTCACACCCTTTTTTCTGCAAAGCGTCTCCTCTCCTTCTTCTTCACACACACACACACACTGACACGCACACACACACACACACACACACATACACACACACACACACACACAAGCTGATGAAAAGAGATGAGTGGGCCACAAATAAAAAGCCGCCCTGTGTTTATGCTAATACAGTATAAACAAAATGATGCGACCCAATGACAACAAAGCTAATCCAGGGAGAATATGTGTCATCATTTTACCTTGTATTTACTTTCGTGTGACGGTTTTGTTCCCGACTGTCGTCTGTGAACATTCAACCTTATCTATACAACAGGATACAGTGAAATAGTATATGTGGAAATACCTGATCTAACTCATCTATCAGGAAAAGGTTTACTTAAGAAATACTTAAAGAAAAGGTCGGAGTAATGGCTGCAGGGGTTGTACCAAACAACGACTGCTGACAGAAAGCAGCTGCCATTCATCTGAAAACTAAAAGGAAAAGGAACACATCGCCTGTTACAATCTAAACTGCGAGTGTAAATGTGATAATTCGGAGACAAGTAAACGTTCAAGGATACTGTGAAATAGTATATGTGGAAATGCCTGGTGTAACCCATCTATCAGGAAAAGGTTTACCAAAGAAATACTTAAAGATACTTAAAGACAAGGTCGGAGTAATGGCTGCAGGTGTTGTACCTAACAACGATCGTCTGCCAGAAAGCAGCTGCCATTCCTATGAAAACGGGTTTCATGCCAGTTAATTAATCTCTGCTTTAAACTTATTCAAACCGGTAAAAAGCATCGGCTACAATTTAGGGCACAAGCTAAAATAAATGTCATAATTGCAAAGGGAAAACTGTTTTATTCATACTCAAAGTATCTTTAAATCATGTTGATTACAGACTAACTTCCAAATATCGAAAAAGGAATAGAGGACATCGCCTATTACAATCTAAACTGCAAGTGTAAATGTGATAATTCGGAGACAAGTAAACGTTAGAATTTCACCTAAGTTTTACCACAGACGTGAAGTTAAGTGTGTGTAAAAGTTAAGATTGTTTCCCAGCAGTTACAGGAAGAAGCGCTGCATTCACGGAACTACAACACACAGGAAAAAGACTTGTGACGACCATGAGTTTGATGCTACTTAGCAAGCATCATAAGCAGTCAAAAATGCAGTGTAGGAAATCTTCAGCTCCAGTGTCTTATTTGACCTGTTAAGCGAATAGTTACGCCCGAAGAAATACAACCTTGAGGTGAAAGAGTTTCACTGGGACTTGACAAAGTGAACTAAGAGACAATATAACTTCATAAACCATCCAGCAGCCAAATTAATGAGGCGGTTTTCTGGCCACAATCTTAAAATATTGACTTTTTCTTCGGACAAGTGCTTTGATTTGTGAGAGATTCTCGTCGTTTCTCCATAAGCGATTCGATTTATTCTCCAGAAATGTTGTTGTAAACCCATTTATGATTAGTATTGTACAATAACACAAAACATACTCTTATACATCCCTTGCTCCTAAATGCACGTCCTGAAATCCCAGTTTGCTGAGACTCATTATAACGAGTCTTATCTGGAATAAGAAGGCGGATCACATTGCAGGTAATTTAATGAGTTAGTGCGAAAGCATTGTCGGTGAGCGTGAATTAAAGAGTAATTACATGCAGGTGAAATCAGTCAGCAGCAGCAAATAGACTTTAATTGACGGTTCTGTTACTCGCGCGGGGGGGGGGGGTGCAGGTTTTACCCGGCTGCTGTCGGCGCCTCCACCGACTTCCTGTCCTCGCTTGAACCTACAGCTCAGCTCTAATCTCCCATACTCACAGATATACATTGATTTGATCACAGCTGGACGGCGTGCTGTCAAAGCCGCTCATCACAGGGATAATCACACCTGCCCCCCCGACGGGAACAAAGCTAAGTGGAAGATGAGAAGCAGGCCTGTGTGACAACTCCACAACAAAGCAGCTTGACAGCAAAATCCCACATGACAACTTTCATTGTGCAACATGTCTCTTCGTATTATACATCCTGCTGCTTTAATGGTGATGTATTTATATGTCTGCGGCCTCAAGAACTATTTCCAGCATCTCTGTGTCTGGCGTGTACAAAGCCTGACGGGCCGGTAAATTGGAAAAATGAGACATATGTAATACGGGAAGATGACTCGAATTGCATGAACATACATGGTGATGCAGCGAGCAGGAGGGAAAACAGCCTGTGATGAAAGATTTGGGATTGTGAAGTCAAAGAATGGATATCACTTGTTTTTAAATTACTGTCATAGAGCAGAGAGGGGAGAAAACAATCTGATAAAAGTCAGAAAATGAGCACAAATGCTAATTCCACTGAGATAAAAGAACCCAACTCATGGAGAAATTATTATTATTATTATAATTAAGTTATTCAAGCAACAGAAACTGCTCCGTGTGGCTCTCAACAGTCACAATTAGAGGAGAAAAGTCAAAAAGCGAGCGTAGCAATAGAAAGACCGAAGGAATATAATTACCTTCCACCAAGAGCTGTGGTCCTTAGTTAGAAAGCAAGATTACACAAAAACAACTCAATGGATTTACACAAAACCTAGATTACACAAAACTTGGAGGAAGGAAGTGGGATGAATCCAAACAGAATCCATTACATCTTGGTGCAGGTCCAGTTCCCTTTCTTTAACAGTGAGAGGCATAATTCAGCATTTTCCAAGGGAGGAGTTCATGGATCTTGATGAACAAATTCACAGACATTTAGGGAACTATGATGTAACGGAGATATTTTGCCAGATTAAGTTTTTCCTATGTGTTCGGGCCTCGAATCCACTGAAACTGAGATTTTAACAAATACCTTGAAAACACAGATTTTTTAAAACTTGAACATTGACATCCCAGTTCACTTTGTGCATTCGGCTCAATACCAGTTTCTCTACGCCTGGTTAGCACAGTTAAGTCTAATTCAGATTTAGCATCACTGCACCACACTCACAGGACTCGCCCAGTTTCACTCGGACCACAGTGTTCTTCTCTGCTATTTGACAGATTTTTGTCGATAAAAGTAAAACAAAAGGGATAAAAGGGTTTTTCCTGCATATTTGCGCCACCTGAGAAAGTTCTAGTAAGTATTGGAAAATATAAATATAATACTTCCAGAAAAAAACCCAGGAAGATATGCGTTTATATTAAAAATATATGCAGCAGCTATGAATTTAAGATGTATTTGAGACTATAAACACTTTGTGTGGTCACCAGGACTAGAGAAGCTCTATATAAATACAGACCATCACCTTTTCAGGCCTCGCCTCTCTCTCTACCATTCCAGTTTTCATTTTTGTGGATCCATCAGTGATTCCTGCCCAGTTCTGCAATATGAAAAGATGTTACCTGTGCTTCCTTTAAAGAACTTTCGACGACACCACTTTGCTCGAGCAGGTTCTTCTTCGGCTGAACGATGCAAAGTGAACAGCGACTCGATGCATCAGTGGACGAGCGTCACTCGACTCACTGACAACACAGAGCTTAACACAGAGCCTCTTGTAATAAAACATGGAGGGAGAAGGTTCCACGACATCACACCATGAGGCAGCTGCAGGCTAACACACCCCCACTCCCCCGACTCTTGACATGCTCTTGCACTCTTTCATTCTGTCACCCTGCCGCTCATTATCTGCCCTCCTCCTCCACCTTCATCCTCTCCTTCCCTCTACCTCCCTGTCTTTTATCCTCCTTCTCCTCCTCCTCCACCTTGAGTGCTTCTCTTTTTGTCAGCGAGCTCGCCTAATTACAGCCAAACCCGGTTTCTCCGCTCTCCCCTGGGAGTGAAGGTCGTTTGGGGAAAATGAAACGCTTGTCGAGCAGAAATGTAGCCGACTATCAAAATCTCGGACCGGAGCTTATTCAACTGTCACTGCCTAATTTGTAGCTTCTGTGCGTTTAGTGGCATGTTGTCAACATAGATTTTCAAACGCACCAAAAAACCGCAGCAGAACACGGAGCTGGTTCATTTCTACCTTGTGTGTTTTTCTTCCTGTGCGAAGGTCTTTGAAGTTTTTTGGGGGGGAAAGAAAGGAGAAGCGTGGTTATAAACCCCCAGTGTTGGTGGAGGAGATAGAAAAATAGAACAAGGGCTGTGCACCTGTAATACTCCACCCGGCCACCATCCTCCTCCATCTCTACACCGGGTTCCAGGCTCACACTTCGTCTCACAATGGAACAAACTTGGCTGGTAATTTTTTTTGTTTATTGGAAATTGATTGCACCATCACACGCAGGAACTCTTGGGAGACTGCGGTGATTCATCATTTCATGTTATTAAATCTCCAGCACAGCTTGAGCATTATGATGAAGCGCAGGGAGAGAGTAACGTGGGTGTGAATATTAAACCATGAAGCCAAATATCTTTTAAATACGAGCAACTTCTAAATTTGCACAGAGGGAATTTGAATATGAATATGAACAAGTATTTTCTCAATTATCAATGAATGTTCTGGGTTCTGCCCCCACCCTCTGGAATTCCCTCACCAATAGAGATTCTCAATGCCACATCCTGGAAAATTAAAATAACTACTGTAAAAATGCGTATGACCTGATCTGGTTCAATCTTTCCTGGTCTCTGTCTCATGAAATATGTCTTTCTCCTTCAAATATGTAAAGCGTCCTTGGGTCCCTATAAAAATGTAAGTTATTATAATTAATACAATTGTCCAAATCCCTGTTTAACACACTCAAACTGCTTATTTTGTAAAAGTGACACACGATAAACTATAAAAGAAGCTGCCACCATTGAATATTTTGCATCTTTGGTTGAAAAATGACTGAAAGAAGATATGGTTGATTGAAATATTTGCAGATATTCCTTTTTAAATCGCCAAATCCATTAATGAGCTTTTATTAAACAGTCCTCTTCATTGATCTGTGCACATTTCAGGTCCACAGTGAGACGAGCAAAGCAGCAAACATACATTCCTGGATATAAAAAGGTTTAAGAAGTCTAACGAGAACAAAAGCAGTCGTGTGGTCGGCGTCGGGGTTATTAGCGTCGACTCATCAGTCTAATTAACAGCACGGGAGCGCACACACCTCTCCGTGCATAATAGGGTAGACTCTCCGATCAGCCTAATTACTTTTGACATATTGGAGGCTGTGATCGGTGTGATGTGGGGCCGCCGCCCCCACAAGCGCTGCACCTCCTCCACCTCCTCCACCAATGCAACACAACGGAATGAAAAAAAGAAGCCGTTTTTTATGGCGGAGGAAACAGCAGGTAAATCTGCACTGGTTCATAGCAGTCAAACAGGCTGTTAAAGCATTGTTGTGGCCCACGAGAGACAAATAAAAGTATTTTCATCACACTGATTTAGAAGTAATTTCCCCGTTTCAACGCCTGCTTCTCTCTTTACCTGTTTCCATAAGTGTGATGTATGAAGGTGGTCGAACACCGAGTGAGCCTGGTTCCTCTCGTCCTAATTAGCCAGTGGGTTCTAACCAGATTAGTCTCCTGCTCCGAGACGACAAGTTACTAATGTTGTTTTTATCCCTTTGTGTGTGTGTGTGTGTGTGTGTGTGTGCGTGTGTGTGTGTGTGTGTGTGTGTGTGTGTGTGTGTGTTCTGTTATGTACTTGCCTCTCAGAGAAAGAAAGCACGCCTGGGAGCATCACACTCATGGTTAAGGAAGCACAACGGAAATAACACGCACCCTCACACAAGCCAAACGGTCACTAAAAGGCTCCCGGAGTGAAGGACGTCACACGGCCCTCAGAGAGCGGCGTGGACCAATCAGCCGCTGGAGTGGAATGACACTTAGCGGACGCATCACGAAAGGACGAGTCAGTCGAGAGTGAACGCATCCAGACATAGATGTGCGCCTGCACAGATTGAATACACAGATGTGTGGTCTCTCAAAAAGACACACACACACACACTCGGCAGGACTCACGCAGAGCAGCTTTTCTTTTAATCCAACCTCACATGCCCTCTCCAAATTAATAATGGAGATAATTATCAGGAAGCGCAAACTGCTCAGAGAACCTATAGAGGAAAAATAAGGCAGAAACTCCACATGAAACAAGAAACCTGGGACATTTGTACTTGTACCACAGGAAACTATGTGATTACACTTAAACACTAAGAATCGTTGGGATAGAAGAAGAAAAGAATAAAGAAAGTTAATGGTGCAGAGCTTTTTTATGAAGTAAAAGTAGCCTATAAAAGGAAAAGTCCTGCTTTCAAATGTCTACAGAAGTAGTACTAGTGAAATTAGAGTATCAAAAAAAAAAGTAAGTCCTCTTTTACAATGTTAAACATATATGGAGTATATTACTTTATTAGAATAACACGCACATTATAACAACATGTAAGCAGCATTATAATGTAGTTCATCAGCGTTTGGAACCTTTTAATTAGAATGCTTCATAATTTATATCCTTGTAAGCAGAGTTTTTTGAATTTTGCAAAATAAAACATCTGAAGACTCAAGCAAGTAAAGTATATATACACGCAGTTAGTGTACATAGCCGTACATTATACCAAAGGTTACAGATATAACAAGTTTTAGCTCCTGTAGAATATATTTTCTCCAGTGTTAGACCCACTGCAGCTTCACCAGTTTAACACTCTGCTGTGTCAGACCTGCTCTGATCTGCAACCCAGTGAATTCACAGGCTGCAGATTCTCCCCCAATAACTTCCACATTCAACATCAATCTGAGGCACCGGCTAATGGGTCGGCCCCGTTGTCTGAAAAGAGTCGGCTCAGCGCTTTAAAAAACACATTGTATCAGCAAAAGACACAGATAACTATACCACAACAGTGGATTTACACAAGGAGACGCACATGTTGCAGGCAAAATTACCATTCCCCTCACCGTGGCCTGACTCCGTCGTGTCGTTAATTAAAGAGAGAGTTTATGTTTTTTATCCACTTATCCGAAGTGGAAGGAACATTCTGCAGTTTGAAGATATACTGACTGCTGTGTTGTCGTCAATTTACTGTGGGATCAGGAGCAAGTTCACCTCGAACCCAGAGGAATACAGATACTGACTTATTAATGTGCATGCTGTAGTTTACATATTACACCAGATCCCTGCTTCTTGCACCACCCACAGTGATACGCTGACGGCAGCTGAGGAGATATTATCATAAATGTTCAATTCTTGATGTGATACACATCCAGTGTCAAGCCGAGTTCGACACGTATCTTTCTTACAAAATGCAGATTGGGTTGTGTCTGGAAGAGTATTTATTTTCTGGTGTACTGCTGCAATTTAGCAAAGCATATCTATAATCTTTAGACACCCACAAGAGAGACATGTCTATTGCAAAAATATGGAAAATAAAAGAAGCCGCGTTCTCTACCCGGGTCGACCTAGAAGTGATGTCTCACCCCGTTTTTATAACATCATAAATTGTAATGTGACATAGAAGGATTTTAAAAACATAATTGTCCTCAGCAGTAAATACCCAGAACTTCACACACACCTGATCTCTGCCCCTTGTCCGTGCTGCCATCGGTGTCATCTGAAATCTGAATATGAGTGATGTTGTGGGAACCGAGCTGATTTAATTTGTATGTACAGTACGATTCAATCAATATTTTCCTATTGACTGTGAATCAAATGATGATGTGAGACGTGAAAACTGTTGGAGCCACAAAGAGTCATCGTCCGACTCTGCAGTTCAGCTGTAAAGTAGAATTATCTGTCAGCTCAGTATTTACAGTTTACAGTTGACTGTTCCCAGTGCAAACAGTTCATACCACTATCACACTTATTTTGGTCACATGGACACTAAAAGGTCTCCAAATGTAAACGTTTCTCTGTGTCTGGCTGATGTGAACATAGAGAACAACCTCCAGCAAGACAGCCATGTTGTTTTGTTTGTTTTTCTGTAGGGTTTCGCAAAAAAACAGTTTCACGGAATTCCACAAAACTTTGTTGGAGGGATTGGACCAAGAGAAAATCTATAAAAGTTTGTCGTTGATCCAGACATTTTCTTTTAAAACAAGGCAAATTCATATAATGTCCAGATACATGAGGTCAGGACATTGTACGAACATTTAAATAGAATTCTATGGTCATTTTCTGGCTGAATTCTTAAAAGGGGCTCACTCCGAAAATCCCTGAAGTTTTTACAAGAGGGGAACATTCTGGAAAATGTCTGGAGAAACAGCCTTTGACATTTGGGTTTTCATAGCAGACCTTTCGGATAATTTCAGGAGAATATCCAGACTTCACAGCATGTCTGAGGGACCTGATATCTATGTGCAATCTGGTGAAGCCTGACTTTCATGACATCCCACACACATTAATATGGAGCTGGTCCCTCATTTGCAGCTATAAAAGCTTCCACTCTTCTGGGAAGGCTTCCTGTGTGTGTCTTTCTGCCCTTTCATCCAGAAGAGCATTGACCAGGTCAGACGAGAGGACTTGGGTCGAAACGTCCGTTCTAGTTCATCCCAGAGGTGTTGGACCGGGTTGAGGTCAGAGCTCTGCGGGCCAATCAAGTTCTTCTCCACCAAACTCACCCGACCGAGCCTTTATGGACCTTGCTCTGTGCACTGGGGCTGAGTCATGCTTCCACGAACTGGTCCCACAACGCTGGGAGCATAGAAATGTCCAAAGTGTCTTGGTGAGCTGAAGCATTAATATGTCCTTTCTTAGGGGCCTAGTCCAAACAATGACAATGGGACTGAATGAAACTGAATTCAATGGTTAAGAGATGTGACCCAATACTTTTGTCCATATAGTGTATGGGCTCTTTAGTTTGCTAATGTATCACCATAATGTAGATATAAAATATAGGATATCTCTGGAATGCTCAGCAAATCGAGGCTCACAATGCCACATCCCTCTGGACATTTAAAAAAAACAATGAAAACCTTTAAAAAAAAAAGTAAATGACCTGATTTGATAGAATCTGTCCTTGTCTTTGTCTCTGTCACCTTAAATATGTCCTTAAGCAAGTAAAGTGTCCTCGGGTCCATTGAAAGGTGCAATAAAAAGTTATTTACAGTTCACGGAGCTAACTCCCAAGTGGCCAACAAGCACCTGAAACCATTATAGTGAAACAAGAACAGAAGAGGACGCAGCTCCGGGTGGCAGACGGACACTTTAAGAGATGGTCATATTTCAGATTTCATCCGTCCATCAGAGGGGAACCAGTGGTAGTGGTTTCCAGGCCCACAGGGCGGTGAGGCCTCACAGCAACAGATCTTCAGGATCAGACGTGTGCAGGAGTGGAACTGAGGCCTTGAGGTATCAGGTTGTTTCTCCTCGTCGCTGACACATTGTTGTTGTTGTGAATGGAAGCTAGGAAAGGCGCCAGGCGGTGTTAAAAACAACAAGCCGGCTGTCACACATGAGCACTTATCTGTGTCACCATTTATTATTGAGCGAGCAACACAGACACAACACAGACACATGGCTCCATGACTTCATGTTACATTTACGTACATTGATTTCCTGGACACTCACTCTTACTTTCAGCTAAACTTAACCAAAACCTCACCTAACCTTCACTTTAAACCTTACCTATATGGAGGACCATACATGACTTAAGTATAAATAAATAAATAAATAAATAAAAAAGGAAATACATAAATAAATAAATATGTTAATAACAACAGAAATGTCTACATAAATGTCTTAAATATATTTCAACATTTATTTATTTCATGATTTATTTATTTAAACATTTCAGTCTCCTTATGCTAATGAGAAAGGCGGGCCTAACTGCAGTTTATACTTAAGTCATGTATGGTCCTCCATATACCTAACCTTACCATACTCTTAAAAAATGCGAGTACAAGCATAACAGGAGCATCACCAGCACCACACACACACAGTTTCTTTGTTTCCTCCTGTGTGTCTCTCACTCTCCCTCTGATTTCACCTCTCCCGTCATTCTCCGCCCATCGTTAACAGCCTCGACCTAGAAAATGTGTGGTGTCACGATTTTGTTTGATGGAAGAGGCCTTGTTCGTCACTGTTGGGCAAAAATTTCAAATCATCGCTGCGCCACAGTAGATGAAAAAGAAATGTCCGTTAAACGTGGCTCTTGAATCCTGCACATTTATGACAGTTTACAGCTTTTTCAAATCCAGGATGAGAAATGCTCGCACACGCTTCAATGGCGTCGGATTTCTTTACAATAGTATAAGTTTGATGACGGTGTCACGAGGACATACCACACGCTGGATAATTCAATACAACAGTAAATCAGGACAGGCCTGTCAACGCGGTTTTAAAGAAGCAGCGCAGGTTGGTGGCTTTAGAACACAGAAGATATATTGCGGTACTTCAGAACATGATTGCTTGTCACAGCAGAGGCTTGTCACTATAAATATAACAGCAGCACATTGAGTTTTTAGACAACAGGGTGTGTTAGTCACTGTAAAATAAATAAATAACCAACTTATTGTCTTTGAAAAAACGGGGAACGGCACAAAAATGAAGGAGAACATATTGGGTTCTTATTTTTAGAACTGATGAAGCCTGTCTCTCTTTCTCTCTCTCTGGATGAAAAGTTAACATGACACTGCCACTACCACAAAAAGAAACGTGCACACGCACATGCACACGCTCGCTCAGAGACACGAGCGCTGCGTGAAGCCTCCAGTCTGTCACTGTGGCAGAATCCTTTGCGCCATTGTGATTAACACAAGAGGAACATGCCCCTAACTGGCGTGTTCTGTTTTAAATGAGAGCGACTCCACATTTCACGTTCTTTTGTCGGGCACGGGTGAGGATGATATAGCTTCTGTATGAAGAGTCTAAAAGGTTTGTGTGTTGGATGAGAAACAGACGGTGAATAGGATGAGGAAATGACCTGTTTAATGGGATTTATAAAGAAATAGCTCCTTTCCCACTGGTCGGATTCAATTGATGGTTTGTTTGTGACGTTGACATACCAGGTAAAAAACAGAAAGTCTTCCTGTGGCTGTCTATTTTACAGAGTAAATAATACAGAAAAGAAAATGTCATGTTCGTACAATTTGGTTGTACGTGTGTCTTTGTTTAATTTATATTTATTTATAATAAAGTTTCCATTTCAAATATCAAACCTTATGACATGACATCTTAGGAATCATTGAGAATGTAAATGATTATATTACATTTTTTAATAGATAAGTTAATTAGCAGAGGACTCAATAATAAAAATAATTGTGTGTTGAATCTTTAATAATGTAACATTAATGAGCTTGTGATGTGATATTGATTCAGAAATGCACTCTTAGTGAACTCACTTGCATTAGTTGCTGAACCTTTAATCCTCAGTATATGAGACAACTAGTTCAGCTGTCATGAAACTCACAGACTCACAAAAACCACACGACGAAATCCACCAAGGATTTAGGAGCATCAAGAGATTCCCAGTGTTTTCACTGGGAGCGTCTCCGAGCTGCCAGTCAGGAATGAAAGACGAGTGGGACACGAAAAATAAGACGACGCGCAACTGCGAGCTTCTCACTGAAGTATTAAAACTCCAAACACTGAAATGTCATCTCCAAGCCCCAACATCAAAGCCTCCCCCCACTACATTTCCCCCAAATACTTCTTAAGTAAATATTCTTCCACTTTATATTTCTTTTGCATTTTCACATGTAAACTGACGTTAATTTCGAAATCCACAGAAGTCAAAGTCAATCAGACTGGGGGTGAAGAGGAGAAATCCTGATTGAAAAGGGCTCGGTGGCTGAATAGAACTCCTGTGAAAGGAAATGGGCCTCGGTGAGAACTGTGTGAGTGTCTAAGTGCATCTGATGCTGAATCTCAAGTGGTGATACATCCTATTCACAGAGAAGCCCCCCCCCACAGCAGCAGGACAGCTTCAGAACAGGAAGAAGGTGACGTGGAGATTAGGACTGAAAACACCTCATGTCCACGTTTCTCAGACTCGATCGAGACAAACATTTCAGCCAATGCTTCATTTGCACGTATATGTATGAAGAAACCGATATTTTTCAATTGATTTGAAAGTGGCCCAGTTAGAATGATGATTTGAAAGATAAATTGAATACGATGTTATGCATTTAATCAAGCTTTAGTGCTATTATTCTATCGTATACAATAGATTCTATTATAACCCATCGGAAAACGATTTTCCATAGATAATTCCATGCATGAAGTATTTTGATTTGCATTTGTTCACACTGTAAATTGAAAAACATCCCTTGAGGGGGTTATTTTCCTAATTTGGAGCTTTTGTGTACATATGCAAATCCGTGTTGTTGATCTTATTGTTAATTAGCAAATGCCGTCTTGACGCCATGGATGTTTGTGCTGTTGTGGCATCAAATGAGGACGTAGAATGCAAGTCAGCGAAAATCTTAAGCGATGGAAATTGAGAAACTGAAAAAAAGACACTGTGCCTTCAAAGTAAAAGTTTACGTTTTTTGAGCTGCATAGGAATTCTGAGTGCATGTCTTAAAACTCCTCCAGATTAATACATTGGTACGTTTGGTCCTTTAATGTGATTGGTTGGTAAAAGATTTATACATTTTATGATTATTTGTAAAAATTAGGGCTGCCACTAACGACTATTTTTCTATCGATTAATCGGACGACTATTTTATCGATTAGTCGATTAATCTAAACGACTAATTTTCCTCCAAAAAAATTTAATTGGCCATTTGTTTCATTTAATTTTATTTTGACAACAAACTGTATGTCATCGTATAATGCAGCACAAAACAAAATGTAAACAAAGACTCAAATATTAAAGTGCAAAACTGTAGGTTTAAACTAGCAACTCCAACGTGATAAAAAAATAAATAAAAAAGAGGGCATATAAGTTAAGTCAGCAGTGCAACTCAAAAAGATATCAAAGTTTCTATTTAACCCCTTATCAAAATTAAAAAGTTAGGTCTGGATATTAAACAAAGTGCCACATGTTTAAAGTATAAGAAACAATGGTGTCCAGCTCAAAATCAAACTCAAACGTTAGTTAGACATGTGTGTTGTAATGTAAGAATGTCAGCACATCCACATGTTCTGGACTCAGTCCCCCCCCGCGCGCGAACGGAGCGTTCCTCCAGGGCACCGTAGCTGAGGTGACGCGAGTAGGACCCGACACGCGTCCAGGACCCGCCTTCCGCACCTGCGACGGACACCACCCCGCGGTCCAAGAGAAAGGAAGCCCCCGCACCGGCGACGCCGTGGACGAGGAACCGCCCCCCCCCCCCAAAAAAACAACTTGAGGCGGGCCGCACACCGAGCCTCCGGCTGCGTGGAGGGCGGGGGGGAGGGCGCCGGGGCGACTGCTCCCCCAGCCGCGGCATATGCCCAGCGGTTTAAAAAAAAAAAAAAAGCGTTTTATACGCGTCGACGTATTTTCAGCGTCGACGTAATCGATGACGTCGACGAATCGCGGCAGCCCTAGTAAAAATGCACACAAAGAAAATCCACTCTTAACCGAAAAGGACTAATTAGTCCAGTATCCTGTGAAACACATAAAGCATGAAACCAAATTGATGTCCCGGTTTTAATATACTATCTGGATACATTAAGGAGTTTTAAGCAAGTTAATTAACACTGTCTAATCGTCTCATTTCTATTCTCTTAAGGCAGACCCTTAGTCACAGATCTGTTTATCACATGTCAGCTTGTGTCCCCGCTTGTCTCCCAGGAGACGTCCAGACACAGACAGTGGAGAACAGAGAGAGAAGCTCTCAGCTGACCACATGCCACCATGACCCTGCTGCATCTCCCCTGACAGCCTCCATCTACCAGCGGGTCAATCCGCTGACACGTGTTCCTCCCAAACCAGCCTGGACGACACCCGCTGGCCTGGTGAGACGCCTTGTGCGAACTCTCTATGAGGCTTAGAGACACGTGCTGGCACAGTGAGAAGTTTGGTCCTGTCTATGTGGAGCCACATAGACACACTGCACACCACAAAGGCCTTAGGTCTAACCCCCCGAGACCAAGGAGACTTTGCAGAGCTCTGTGTTGTTGCTGTGTGCTAACTGTTACAATTTTGCAAATATCACAAATATTACTATATTAATGACTTCACTGCATGTTTCTATAGTTATTTACAAGGTTCTGCCGGGTCACCATCAGCATCCCCTCTGAAACTTGAACATTTAGCTGCTTTAGTCTAATCAGTTTGGTTTAATCAGGCAGGTCAGATAAAGGGCAGGTGATATTTTTTACCAGGAAGACAAACACAGATATGAGCCGCCCTACTCTGCGTCTGATTGGCCTACTCTGATATTTACATCCTAATTAACCAATCAGAAGCAGAGTAAGGCGGGAAATGCTTTTGCTGCCCTCGGAGAAAATTCAGGACACGAAGGACTGAAGCGAACAACAGGCGATTTGAGGTGAGTATACGGCATATGCCTGATACCTGAGTATACCCTGCACTACACTACTGATGGTACCTAGTCATCTGAATCGCTTCGCCTTAGTGTATTCACAAACACACAAACACACAGACACACACACACACAGAGTCTGACCTGCTGTCTGACCCAAGTCTCCTGGATCTACCCCGATGAACAAAACACATCAGTAGCATCAAACTCAAACTTTCCTCTCTGAATCTCTGCTTTTCTCTCTCTCATCTCGACCTCTGCTCCTTTCACTGCTGTTTTATTTAAAACCTTGTCTGGAACTTGGACACGATGTAAACCACTGACTCTCACTTTTTAAAAAACTCACAAGTTCTTCCAGTACTATGCATGTAGAATGATTGCTTGGTTCATCATACTTTGTATTATTAGTTTGTGTGTCGTATGTTGGCCACAATTTGAACATTAAGTCTTGACCATTTTCTCAGACTCTGCATTCAAAACAGTCTTTATGTGATATATTATGTGCTGCAAAGTAACTATTTATTAAGAGGGGTATACTGAGAGAACAAGAAGTAGAAGTAGAAGTACAGCATAAACCTTGGCAGAGGTAGTAATAAGATGTATACTGACTTTAAAGAGAATATTCAAATTCAAAACAACTTTATTTGTCCCCGCAGGGTTAATCAAAGGCACATGGAAAAAACTAGTAAAACAAGAAAGACAACGATGACAGTGCAATGACCACGGACAGTTAGAAAAAAGTGCAGTATACTGAAATTCAAGAGTTAGAATTGTATATGAAAGTAAAAGGATGGTGAACAGGACAACGGCTGTTATACGTTCATGAATATACATTTCAGTCAGACAACTCATGTTCGAACATTTATTGCAGCATTACAACAGATTTAGTGTTTGGCGTCTAGGCTCCAACTTAATCACTCCCCCATATGATTACACAGGAATGATGGGAGGGATGAGCACATACTTGTAACCCCCCTGTTGGATCTTACAGGTGGATGCTGGGGTGGTGGAGGGGCTGAAGCAACTGGTGACAATACTGGGTTGATGGGAAATGTCTCTCTGGTTAAATAGACCACCTGATAAGATGGGTGTGTATTATAGATGGTTGTGGAGAGTGAGGTATGTCACAGGATGTATTTCACATGATTGGCGCAGCGCAGCTCGAGTTGCCTGCCAGAACTAGCTCGTCGGCGTCGCCACATCTATGTGTATTTATTAGGACTTGTCAGTCATGCTGGTTTAAAAAGTGTCCATGAAATAGTTTGTGACATTGGCTGTTAAGGTATCAATACATGTAATGCTATAAAAAAAACAGTGCCTTGCCGTTTTTTGGCTTTGGTAAGGGCCAGGGAAATTTGAGTACCCCGAGAAAACCTTGCAGACATGGGTAGAACATGCAAACTCCCGCAGAAAGAACCGGGATTCTAAATCAACTTGCTGTGAGTGGAAAGGGCTAACCACTGCCCCTCAGTGCCACCATTCAATTAAAGGTTAATTTGTGTTGGGGGAAGGTTGTAGTAGGCCCATCATGTTTCCGAATAATCTGTGTCGCTTGTATTTGGCCATACCATTGACTTTGTCCGCCACGTGCCTGAGTTCCAATCCCAGCTCCACTGGAGTCATTCTTGGGGACTGGTTTTCAATCTGTAGTTGCTGGATTTCTCTCTGGAGTTGCTTAATTTCTCTCTCGAGTAGCTGATTCTCTCTCTCGAGTTGCTTCTTTTCTCTTTGGAGTAACATCTTTTCTCTCTGAATGTCTTGGTTTTCTCCCTCTAGTGGCTGACTTTCACTCTTGATGTTGTTTTTTTCTTCCTGCAGTTGCTGACTTTCTCTCTGGAATTGCTGAATTTCCCTCTGGAGGTGCTGATTTTCTCTCTGGAGTTGCCTCTTTTCTCTTTGGAGTAACTTATTTTCCCTTTGAACGTCTTGGTTTTCTCCCTCTAGTTGCTCGTTTTCTCTTTGGGTGTCTCGGTTTTCTCCCTGCAGTTGGAGGTTTTCTCTTTGGAGGTCCTGGTTCTTTGCCTGGATTTCATCCTTTTCACTCTGAACATCCTGTATTTCTCTCTGGACGACCTCGTTTTCACTCTGGAGTCCCAAGTTTTGTCTCAGGAGGTCCTGGTTTTCTCTCTCTATTTCTTGCTTTACTTTCTGGTGATCCTGCTTCTCTTTCTCGATGTCACAGTTTACTTTGTGGATTTCCTGGTTTTCTCTCTGGAGAGACAGATTTTCTTTCTGAACGTCCTGTGTTTCTCTTTGGAGGTCCCGGTATTTTTTCTGTTGCTCCTGATTTTGTCTCTGGACGTCCTGTGATTCTTTCAGGAGGACCACATTTTGTCTTCCGAGGACTTGGTTTTGTCTCTGGACATGCTCTTTTTCTGTGTGGGCATATACGTGTTCTCTCTGGATTTTCTTATTTTGTCTCAGGAGACACTGCTTTTCTCTCCGGAGTTTCTGATTGCCTGCCTCGAGTATCACGTTTTCTCTCAGGAGTTTCTGATTGCCTGCCTTGAGGGTGAAGTTTTCTCTCTGGAAGTCCTGGTCTCCTACCTCGAGGATCAAGTTTTCTCTCTGGAAGTCCTGGTCTCCTACCTCAAGGATCAAGTTTTCTCTCTGGAAGTCCTGGTTTCCTTCCTCGAGGATCAAGTTTTCTCTCTGGAAGTCCTGGTTTCCTACCTCGAGGATCAAGTTTCCTCTCGGGAAGTCCTGGTTTCCTACCTCGAGGATCAAGTTTCCTCTCTCGAAGTCCTGGTTTCCTAGCTCGAGGATCAAGTTTTCTCTCTGGAAGTCCTGGTTTCCTACCTCAAGGATCAAGTTTTCACTCTGGAAGTCCTGGTTTCCTACCTCGAGGATCAAGTTTTCTCTCTGGAGGTCCTGGTTTCCTACCTCGAGGGTAGCGTTCTCTCTCTGGAAGTCCTGGTCTCCTACCTTGAGGGTTTCGTTTTCTCTCTGGAAGTCCTGGTTTCCTTCCTCGAGAGTAGCGTTCTCTCTCTGGAAGTCCTGGTTTCCTTCCACAAGGGTAGCGTTCTCTCTCTGGAAGTCCTGGTTTCCTTCCTCGAGAGTAGCGTTCTCTCTCTGGAAGTCCTGGTTTCCTTCCTCAAGGGTAGCGTTCTCTCTCTGGAAGTCCTGGTTTCCTACATCAAGGGTAGCGTTCTCTCTCTGGAAGTCCTGGTTTCCTTCCTCGAGAGTAGCGTTCTCTCTCTGGAAGTCCTGGTTTCCTTCCTCAAGGGTAGCGTTCTCTCTCTGGAAGTCCTGGTTTCCTCCCTCAAGGGTAGCGTTCTCTCTCTGGAAGTCCTGGTTTCCTCCCTCAAGGGTAGCGTTCTCTCTCTGGAAGTCCTGGTTTCCTTCCTCAAGGGTTTCGTTTTCTCTCTGGAAGTCCTGGTTTCCTCCCTCGAGGTTCATATTTCCTCCCTCAAGGGTCTCGTTTTCTGTCTCGATGTCCTGGCTTCCTAACTCGAGGATCACGTTTTTTGTCTCGATGTCCTGGTTGTCTGTCTGGAGCTCCTCTCTCTCAGCCGAGAGACTGTCAGTGTCCTCAGGCTCAACCATTATTATGTCTCCTCTCTGTCAATACAAAATGCTATATAGTAGCAGTATCTCTAATCCTTCACTAGTTTAAAATGATGTAGCTTGTTGTTCTACAAATCATTCCCCCTTTGAAGTGTAAATGCTTTGATAATTTCTTAAATTTCCTATATAATGTAACATCAATGGAACCTTTTTTTTTTCTTTGATCTTAGCTTACGCCCCTTTTTATATTTCTTTAAAAAGTAATGAAAATGGAGAGAGAAGTAAAATAACACATGCCGTACATTCCAGAAATTTGTTTGCAACCCCTCAATAAACCAAACTTAGAAGAAGCTCTTAATGCTCGTTATCTATTGAAATTTCAAATTTGGGATTTTGAAACATTAGAACTACTCATTGTATCTCCAGCACTATAAACGTTTTGGGTTTCGTTAAGGCACTGGTAGCGCAGGAAAACAAAATGAGTACACCTAACCACTGAGGTCATTGTCTCCGTCTTTATATATTTTTGTGCTTTAACTCTTTCTCTATTTTTCTCCATCCCTCTTTTGCTCCAGGGTCTCTCTATGATATGTGCTGCCATGCAGGGTAAAAAAGCTAAATTCTACACACTGAACCTTTAATATATAATCTTAGGCTGTGGGAAACGGGGATTACATATATTACCTATTTTAATAAAAGCAATATATTGAAAAAGTAAATAATTAATAAATCACAATCAGCACTTTTGTTTGTTTGTTTTTCCAATAGTACTTATTTTAAGATCACTGTAACGTTACTTTGAAATCTGAAGTGATTAAAATGCCCAGTGAGGCATATTTCCTCCACAACGTTTTCAAGGTGAGGCAAGACCAGTGATGTGCCTCAGTCATTACATCCTCTCCACCCGTTTTCTTTTGCTACAACAGTGACACAGTCCTTAATACCCAGCATGGCTATCTGTGAGACCATATGTCCACAGCAGGAACCCTGAAGAGGCTGGCAAAGAGCCCACTCTCAACCAGCAAATAAATAATGGGCCATTATGTTCAATCATATGCTGAGCTATAAAGGTCTACAGCGCAGAGCAGCCGCATGCAGCATGCACAGTGGTGTAAGAATAGAATGGAAGAGAATAAAAGGCAAATTGCAAGGGCATAACTGATTCGAGTCTATTTCTTGAAAGAAAAAGACATGGAAATGATTACAAAGTAATCTCATCAGATTACTTCAATCCACTGTGTCCCATGCAGGGGACAACAGATGCAAATTAGCTGCAGGTCCCAACAGTCCCCTTAATAAACCACATTAAATTCACAACATCTGGATTTTTATTTGGACCTGCAACAAACACACATAAATATCAGTCCCCTAAATACGTCAGATGTATATATAACAATATATTGTTTTTATTAAGCTCTATGAATTATTCTCAAAGGAATGAACCAAACATGATCCAGCCCCTGCTCCGGATCCGCACCAAAATTTGCAGGATCTTCCCTCAGCCATGCAATATCCTTCCATCACCTTTCATGGGAATCCATCCAGTAGATTATCTTACAAAAGGGACATGAGTGAAAACATGCCTTTGTGCTAATAAGGCGCCTGCAACTCCACATTGTATTAGTGAGTTATGAGGAAACTCAGCAGGTTCCTCAGGTCCACAGTCTAGGATGAATTGGCGTCAGCTGCAGGATTTATGATTAGAAATTGAAAAAGTTAATATAGCCTTGTGTGAAATGAACCGTTCATTTATTATATTATAATAATATTAATGTAACGGGCTCTTCCTCGGCTAATGCCCAACCCCTCTCCAAAATGTCAGGGAAATCGCACACAATGCATTTAGAAGCACATGTTTCCGATCTGCTGTTTTTCTTCTCGTTGGTCAGTAGGTAGAAGAGTCACTGAGGCCTGAGGTCAAGATAATATATATGTATTGGTGAAGAGGGTAGAGAAATCATTTTTGCCTTTGCCTTAACAAAGGCTAATTGGTGCTATTGTTAATGAAATCAATACGGGAGACAGAACAACTCGAGCAGCATGCCACCGCCGCCTGTCTGACTTTGAGTCGTATCGACGGGCGTCTGAGCTGCAAATTAGTTGAAGTGACTGTATAATGGGCCTGAGTCAAAGGAAAAGGAGAATTTTAGGTGAAAACAAAAGATTCTTTCTTTCCCTTTCTGCCCACGAGTGATCTGTTCTCCAACAGTATCAATTATACTTTCATATCAGGAAATATCATCTATTTAGACGGGTTTGTTATGCAAATAACCCGAGGGGTTTTGAGTGGTGAAGTGCTTCCTAATGTGCGAGCCGTCTGCTTCTTTCTGCAGCTAAAAGCAATTTATGCTTTTTTAAGCAGCAATGGCAGCTGTGGAAGACAAAGAGTGATTGTAGCCTAATGTCTGTAATGGTGGTTTAGATGTTGGCTGTTGATATAAACAGTGTCGTCAGTGGGATACAGCAGGGACCATTCAGAGGACTTTCTAGATGTGTAGCAGCTTGCAGTACATCCCAGTCACACCAGCACAGATTCAGTAACTTTCCCATGTCAAGGTTAAAGCTGTGGTCAGTAGGTTTAAGAAAATGGCCCAGACAGAATATCTGCGTCTCAGATCAGGGGCCACATCCTTCAGATTTGTATCTAACAAAAAACACAGTTCCACATCACAATGGGAAAGCTGGAACAAGAGAACCAATCGATCCATTGATTAACTGACTAATTGTCTCAGGAATGGAGGCATCAACCATCAAGGTCCCTGGTCTGTGTCCAACTGTGTTCCTTCGTTTCAATGTGGTCTCCACCTCTGTCCTTCTATCCAATATAATTTAAAAAAGGCATATATAGCCTTCAGAAATATAAAATCAATAACCTTCACTTAGGCGCAGTCCTTTTATACAGCACAGATTCATCCTGAGAAATACAGACTCAAGCTGACCTTTACATTTCACAGGAACCACAAGTTTGACTCTTTGTTAAAACACAGTTTGAATAAAACTGCTTAACTTAAGGTTTCTTTCAGGTTTTTTTTCAGGTCCAGAGCTCAGGATCCTCATCGCCAGATTCAATTAGCTCATAATAGTTTAGTCTTTTTAAAATAACTATTTCAACCTCAAATATTAACAAAGTTTAGAAAGGAAATTATCAAAATGCTCTGTCTATTGGGCAGTATTCAAACACTGTTCCTTTGCTGATGAAGAATTGACTTGGACATTTACACAACAAATCATTTCAGGACATGTTGTGCAGACTGCATGTGTCATCATCAGTACGGGATGAACGTTGACCCAAACACTTAATGTGCAAATGCTGCCAGTTAAAATTTACATACAAAAAATGTTCATTTCTATGACACATCTCTGATTCTGTGGATCAACAAGTTCTTCATCAGGATTGTTGAGTTGTGTGAAAACTCACAGCCAAGGTGTGAAGATTACAGTTGATTTTATATAACGTATTACTCACTAGAGCTGCACCTGACCGTCAAATCACATTAGGCAGTTCAATAGAAATATTTGATGATTTGTTCCTTTTCTTTTCATGTAGACTTTTCTCAATGCTTTATGGAGCTGTCAGTTTTTTCAAATGAACCAAACAAGTGGTTTGTGAGCCGCTGTTTTGAAGTCTTGAGTTTGGCATTTTGTCCAGTGCCATTTGTATGTTTTTTTAAACCAGAAGTAACCGTATTTGGAGGTGAAGAGGGTGGAGCCTAACTGACAGCTCGAGGACACACCCACACCTGCGTCCATTGGACAGTAGCTGCCAATCACTCCGTATCCACACCCCAGTAGATATTTGTTTTGTCATTAATTTGACTTTTAAGACAAAATGAACATCAAGCTGAATTGAAGAAGACTTGAAAGTTAACATTAAGATCATTATGAATTCAGATTGCTATAAGTGGAGTCATTTGAGAGAATACAGGCTTCAGGCACTTCTACATCCGCAGATGTCTTCACCAGGCGAACAGGGCGACTCGAGGTAGAGAAATAATTTTACCAAGAGAACAGCATAAAAATAAGAGGAGCGTTCTTTTCCTCAGCTGCTTCTGAAGACCTAGAAGTCCCCTGAGGTGCCCTGCTCACTGCCTGACCAAAAACAAAACAGAGGCTTGAGTTAAAGAACCTCAGTCGACCGAGGAGTCGCCCATTCATGATTCCAAACGTCCACTTTAATGTTGCAGCTCTATTAATCACACCTTAGTAAACACTGGGCGGGAACGACCTCCTGGACCACTGTTAACTGGGATAGTGAACTGCGACAGCCTGTGGGGGGTGCACGGCGTCTTATAGCAAACTGACTGATCTGAAATTGCCTCTTGACGCCCAATTCTCTGTGGGCGATAAATCACCAAAACCCAGGAGTCTCTGAGCGAAAAGTAAATATTCCCACAGGTTCCGGGTGCCTTTTGGGAGAAGGAAACCTGATTTAATCGGAAATATTTTTGAATGCTGTGTGGAAATAAATATTTTAAACTAAAGGGGAGGCCCCCTACAGGAAAAATAGGCTTGGAAACACTGGAGTAAAAGTCTCAGGGCCGAGGCGAAGGATCGTCTTTCACGCGCCTACTTTCCCCCGGTTAGACTATCTGTCAGTCACATCGATAAACTGTCAACAGATGAATATAGAAACCACATCTTTAAAACATGAGCTGGCAGAGGCATGGTTCACGGTGCAGCACGTGTATGTGTGTGTTCTTGTGTGTGTGTTTGTGTGTGTGTGTGTCATGCTGTACCCTGTGTCTCATCTGCACATCCCTCTGCAATAAGTGCTTGAGAGGTTTCCCCCCCAGAGGAAATCATTTGTTCATTATTTGTTGCAAACACACACTCACACACACACACACACACTCACACAGACTGAACAAAGTCACAAATTGCAGCGTGTCATGTTAATAGCAGCATCTTAAACAGGATCTACCATGTTTAACCTTTAACTTTCCCACAGGATGACACACGGGCAGCAGCGTGCACGTGTTCAGGCTCCGGGAGAAATCGACTGCAGATAGTTTACATGTTGGATCAGAAATAATGTGTTTAACCAAATGCACACAGCACATTGTACATGCGTGCTTGTGTTAAAGCAGCAGAGCACAGATCCAGGATTTCTGAAACCAGCAGGTCTTGCCTGAAAAAGTGAAAAGAACTGAACTCCTCTTGACACTCAACACTGACACAACTCAGCAATTTCAGTGACAGAGCCTGCTGCTGACTGGGCAATACCTCCAGACCCAGAGGACCCTGCCACCCCCCTCCCTCCCTCCCAGGGCTTGTTGTGTGGGATATCCACTGGGTCAGGGTTTGAATTGAATTCAAAATAACCGGGTCGAATGCTTGGTTGCTGTGCTGATTTTGCTTAGGGGGGGGGTCTATGTGTAGCTGCAAAACCTGAGGGAAAGTTCAGGTCATGGAACAGTCTCAGCAGTTTATGGAGCTATCGCCTGAATAATGTATAGCAAAGTAAACTTTTGTTTTTGATAGCAAACTTTATAAAAAACTACTTCATCCCCCTTCTCATGATGAGCAGAGGCTGCCTGACTTCAAAGTTCAAACAAAGCTGCTTATCAGGGTAAATATCAATCAAGATATTTCAACAACAATCAGAAGCATGAGAAGGGAAACAATAAACTTCAAGATGCAGTGGAAAACAGACAGAGACAGATACTGCAGCTAAACACTCCAGATTGACCAATGCAGGGTTGAAGATGCCAATTGTTCAATTCCTGAAGTATTTGTACATTAATCTTTTCCATCCAGCTAATGAATCTATGTTAAAGTCCAGTGAGGAAGAAAGTCTTCTTGTTTTATCCCCTTCCTGCTCCTCTAGGTCTCCACCTCATTCTCAATTTCCATCCAATCACAACCTGACAAGTTCGCCTCGAGCCAATCCCCTGTAAGCTGTCAAAGTGTAAAATGTCATTCAGCTTTCATTTCAGTGCCATGATCACTGAGGGACCTCCACCTCCCTGCACCGACTCATCTGTGGATGCCATCTTCATTCAACCGTCCAATCAGACGCTCTTCGTCAGACACCCCGACTTTGTGCTTCACTCCTCATCATCATCATCACCACCAGCAGCAGTGTGCAAGCTCCCGAGGGGAAGTCTCCTTCATCACCAAACAACTCATTTATAGGACGTTCTTCTTCCAGTCCAAGCACCAACATCTATTCCTCACATTCATTTGATAGACTGATTATAGAAATATATAGAAATAGACTGATTCAGCTCCAAAATCAACACACAGTGTATCTTTGACCAAACAATCTCTGGAATATTCTCTGGGAAACAGAGAACTTTAAATGTAATAAAGAAAGCATTAATCAGCTAATCCCCAAAAAGGTCGAATTACTTGGAAATTAGTGTTTTTGTCAGGACTGAAAGTAATAATATAAATATATAATAACATAATATAACACAATAAACATTAAATGAAGCTTTGTGTTTTGCACAAGCCTGTTTAATTAGCGTCTAATGCAATTCGGATTAGAGCTTAAGCAGCCCTTCACATCTAGTTAATCTTTATGTATTTATTTAAACTTCCTCTCTGCTTTATATGCAACCGCCGCTTCTCCAAAATAAAACCTGTGGATTACAGCGGACACTATAAGTCCATTAATCAATAAGTTGGTTGGATAGAAAATGGATTAGCAGCAGGTTTGATGTTTATTTAATCATCATGGATGAGAGATTTGTGGTTTCCGGCTCCTCGGATGCAAACATTGAGAGCGTTTGCAGACTCCTGGTGAATCGGTCGATTAAAAAAGGATGTGAAAGTTTGCAGAGGAGGAGTGAACACAGAGCAGAGACACCAGCAGCGAGTGGATGTTACACCAACAGGCTCAGATCAGCTTATGCATCGGTTCATTAGGAACCTACTCACCATGAAAGGGCTTCCGTGACCACAAACCCACCCACCACCCACACTGCACCTATTTGTCTCTACTCTCTTTATCTTAAACTCCCACACACACACACACACACACACACACACACACACACACACAACACACACACACACAGTTCTGTTTAATCAAAATAGACTTGTCCTTCAACACATTTGCATGTCCCATATTGGGGAGGTGTTCGCTACGGAGCCCAGCATTACACGCAACATTAAAACACAGCAGTAGGCTAATCTTGCGCCTCCACGAGGGACGGCAGCAGCAGCAGGAGGAGCAGGAGGAGAAGTGACAGAGGACAGGAAAGTAGAGGATGAAAGAGGATGCTACAGGAGGAGGAGGAGATGTGTGAAGTCTTGTTTATGCAGCATGAAAGTGGGGAATATGAGAGGAGAAGGGGAACTCAAGGAAGAGAAGGAGCAAGGGGGAGGGAGAATGGGGAAGGAGATAGAAGCAGCAGGTGGTAGTCGGGGTGGGAGGAAGGAGAAGATGGAGCAGGAGGAGGTGAAGCTCAAGGAAGAGCAGCAGGAGAATAATTAGATGCTTGGAGAGGTTCAGGAGAAGCAACAGGAGAAGGAGCAGCAGCAGTGAGGGATGCTTTGTGGGAGGAGTGGGAGGAGGCCATGCTTAAAGAGGTGCAGCAGAGGAGGAAGACTCTGATGTTTGGGAAGGAAGGAGCAGGGGGTGATGATGCTTCAGGGGGTAACAGAGGAGGTGATACTGGGGAGGAGCAGCAGGTGGAGGATGACAAGAAAGAAGGTGGAAGCAGCAGGTGGTAATTGGGGGGGATGGAAGAAACTGGAGCAGAATGTGGAGCTTGGCAAGATGGAGCAGGAGGAGAAAGGGGAGGTGCAACTCAGGGTGGAGCAGCAGGAGTAGAATTAGATGCTTTGGAGAGGTGCACTGGCTGGAGGAGAAGCACCAGGAGCTGAAGGAGAAGGAGCAGCAGTGAGGGAGGTTCAGGGAGGAGCAGCAGAAGCGTGAGTAGGGGATGCTTTGGGAAAAGTGGGAGGAGGTCATGCATGGAGAGGTGCAGCAGAGGAGGAGGAGGCTGATGTTGGGGAAGGAAGGAGCAGGGGGTGATGATGCTTCAGGGGGAGACATAAGGGAGGAGAGGCCGAGGAGGTGGCAGAGGAGGTGGCAACAGATCTGAGCTGTGATTCTAATCCAGATTCGGAACTCAGAGAGAGAGAGAATCCAAAGCTTCATGATGGAATAAACACGATCATGCAAGGTTTTAAGTGGAAATGAGAGAATTTCAACGACATTTACAAAGTGGAGCAAACAACATCCAGAGGAGAACACACACCCAGAGTCTGCAGCTCAGGTCATTCCTATAGTTCCATGCAGTTCTTCTCCAGATGTGCACAGATGTGGACGTGTGAGCAATGACCTAAAACCTCCAGTGCAGCACAGCAGCCTTCACGTCCCAACGCAACTGTTGCAAGGTGATCGACCATCACTCACACACACACACACACACACACACACACACACACACACACACACACACACACACACACACACAAACACACAAACTTAAACCGCAGCCACTGACAGGAGCGTGAATGGGGTTTGAAGGCTCTACACACGAGGACAGCTCCTCCTTGGCTCGTAAGTAAACGCATCCAAAGCTGTGCCCCCCCCACCACCCAGATCCACCTACCTTCCAGGGCGCACACCGAGGGGATGCCCACCACCAGCAGGAGCAGCAGCAGCAGCCCCCCAGCCCAAGTGACCGGCGCGGCCAACACGACCCCCCGCCTGTCAGCTGCCATCCTCCTGCTCCTCACAGGGACAGATCCACAGTGTCCTCCTGCTCCGTCCTCCTCCTCACGGAGACAGATCCACAGTGTCCTCCTGCTCCGTCCTCCTCCTCACGAGGACAGATCCACAGTGTCCTCCTCCTCCGTCCTCCTGCTCACGGAGACAGATCCACAGTGTCCTCCTGCTCCGGCTCACAGGGACAGGTCCACAGTGTCCTCCTGCTCCTGCTCACGGGGACAGATCCACAGTGTCCTCCTGCTCCTGCAGTTACATCCCAGTCCTGTGCGTGGCCGTGCGTGATGGGGGGTGCGTGAGCGTGCGGCACCTGCAGACTCTGCGGGCACTGAAGTGAAGGAACCGCTGGTGGAGCTGTCTTTCCTCTCTCTCCTCTCTCTCTCTTTCCCCTCTCTCTCTCTCTCTCTCATCCCTCTCTCTCTCATCTCTCTCTCTCTCTCTCTCTCTCTCTCTCTCTCTCTCTCTCTCTCTCTCTCTCTCTCTCTCTCCTCGTCCCCTGCTTCCTCACACCTTTCTGTCCAATCAGAAGCGAGCTCAGGCGGCTCTTAAACCAATCACCCGCTCTTTCCCACCTGACCCGCGCGTAATGCCCAATGGTCCGGTCTTCCTCCCCCCCATCCCCGGCGTGGTGCTGGCTCCGCGACGGGACAGTGACACCCAGTGGTCATAAAGCAGTCCAGCAGCCAGCCTGTCACTAAACGAGCAGGGGGATCACCAGGGTCGAGGTTAGGGCTCCTTATCTTTCTCTGACATGTGTTTCTTCCGTTTCAGCCATTAATAATTCTAAAGTGTATTCTTGTCGGCCGAGAGGTTGATGTGGTTGTAGAAGTTGATGATGAAGGAAAGGAACGCGGACCCAGTACTTACAAGTATAATAATGTTTATTACTCAGAAGTTTCACAGGTCAGGACGGATACCATGGTATACCCGGAGACATCACGAGCCAATAGTGAAAGTCTGACAGGCCGTGGTCAAACACACATTAAATAGAGAGGTTAGTTCCGCCCATGGCTTCGGGTAACATGTCATCTCACCAAAAGCCCTTCTAATAAGGACGTGTTTTATACATGAAGATGAAAATACAATGGTCAAGGATCTTCCCTTCACCTCCATCCATTTGCTGGTCAGAGGTCATTCCCTAGGTCTATGGTCCTGGTGAGAGGTGCATCCTGGGTCTACCTCTGCAGCACCAGGTCTATGTTTGTCCAATAAAGCCATCAGTTTGCAGGTTGTCAAATTTGATAGGACACACATTTTGTTTCAGTACATTCGAGAACAAACATTCAAGAATAAACTCATGTTTCATCGTTGTGTTGCCATCTAGTTTGACCAATCATGTTTGAAGAGGCTTTGGTTTCCCAAAGGAAAACAGTGGGTGTGGAGAGCATAAGCATTTTGAGTAACTGTTCTCTTGATTCTTTTTAGCGATTCAGATTCAAAACTCTGTTTTCTATCATCAATAATTCACCGGCATTGAAGTGCCTGCACACATTTATCCTTCACCTTATGCTTTTATTTCTTGTAATGGTATAGAGGCTGATTGATCTGTTTTCCTTAGGTATCAGAGTTTCAGCTCCCATGAGGCTCAAACATCCAGACTGGCCTGTTAATCAAAGGCAGCTCACTGACCTTGCTCATAAAAAGCTTCTGAAACAGAAAATACAAAAAGCTGCGAAGCAAATCAACCTGGCCTCAGACTCTCCATCAGTCAAAAGAAGTTATAAGTGCATGTATCACCCCCTGCGCTGAAAGCTGCTGGAGGCCAGAGCTGCACAGGAGGTGAAAAAACAAACAAGATCCATCAAGGAATTTGAATGAGACATCAGAAACAGCTCAGGTTCCAGGTGAGCTGAGGAAATATAACTTTCACGTCGTGGATATAAGTTAAATTGTCATTGAGATGTCACTGACGTCACGAGCGATGGACAAATCCACCAAACTCTGTTCAGGATTCTTCACATTTTAAAAGTTCCCTCGGGGTATATTGGCAGAAGAAGCTAGTTTTTTGTAACTTCTGAGTTATTGTGATCTACAGCTCATCATTCATCATTCTGTAAAATGTGAGCTCAGATGGTATTTAGTTTGAAGATTTAATCACTTAACAGAATCGGTTTGCTTGATTGTTAATACTCAACAATAATGTGGATCAGTGAAAAGAAAATGATCGAAAGTTTTCCAATCCTCTGCAACAGCTCAAGCAACAACAACAAGTTTTTTGACAAATGTCAGTATTAAAATGTAGTACTTCACTGTGTATTACTGCAAAAAATACAACTTGGGTACATTCTCTCTGGAAGTTGTTGTGTTGTTCCTCATCTCCTTTATCTTCATCAGCTTCTGTTCTTCTAGTGTGTCTGCGTCAGACAGATGACTGCCTTTTCACGCCAAGACAATCAAACTGCATCTGCGTGCAGGTTCACTTTGACCAGGATGTAGAAGAGTTGTGTGTCGGTGAAAGAGCAAAAAGAGACGGAGATGCTTTGTCTTTTAAAGCCGGCAACTGGAAGCATTTGAGGATTCCAAGAAAACACATTAACAGCGACTTTATGTCTTTTAAACCGCAGGTGCAGACTTAGAAATCGATTACAGGCTCGTTGGTTGTCACACGGGCAGAACTATTCTTTTTAAACTGTCTCCAGACGGTTCCCTTGAACGTTTGCTGCAGGAGTTGTGGAGTCTTTTGTTCCACGGCAGCTGCTCACCTCCAGGGATTTAATATGGTGTTTGATGGAGGACAGACAGTCCAGACAGAGACTGTCCTAAACGTCAATACATCGTCCTTGTGTCTGTACACAGCCCAGTGGAAATCAAACTGTGTGGCAGGACTGTGACTGTCAGTAACATCCAGTTCATTTCCACATTGTCGACAATTACAGAATAAGACACATTTCAGGAAAAGACGTCGCATAGAAAAGGCTCCAATTAAACCTACCTGCTAAATCAGGTCACTGTCATTTGATGAGATATGAAATGTGCACTGAAAAATTCAACACTTTCTGTCACTCGAAAATAGAAACCTGTCATGAACTCTTCTGCCTTTGAGTGTGTCTGTGTGTGTCTCTGTGTGTGTGTGTCTGTGTGTGTCTGTGTGTGTGTCTGTGTGTGACTGTGTGTGTGTCTGTGCCTCCTGCTCAGTTTCACTCTGTTGTAACAGATTTTAAACATCAGCATCAGGACAATAAATCATTCATTAACTCCAAACCCCCTGACTGGTGCAGAACTGTCATCCACACACACACACACACACATGGCCTGGTTTCCCCCCCCCAGCACGCCCAGATGAGGCTCCAGCTATAGGTTTATTTATAGTGGTGCATGACGAGTGCTGACAAGTTGAATATCTCAGGAGAAAATCCTCCTTGATTTGATGTTGAAGAGTCTGTGAGTAGGTGTGGCACACGGTGATTAGTCCTGCTGGGCCCTGCTGTGGAACCGGGACCAGTGGGTAATAATTAAATCTGGTCGCGATGAATCATCTCTCACAGACGGTGTCAAGAGAACAGTTTGGATATTTTTATGGCTTTTTTAGAGCTAAAGTGATTTCAATATCATATATATATATATATATATGAAACATCACTCATTAGCTACTCAACACTAAGCTGATGGAGGGGTGGGGGAAGTGTTTGAGTTTGTTAAGTGTTGACCATTTTCTCTAACGTAATGTATATTAACTTATATAAAGTTTAAGTATTAAGTAGCTTGAAATGGAAGTTATCAGGTAAAGTACCTAAAAACTGTACTGAAGTACGGTACTTGTAATTGTCTACACTGAAAGGATGTCGCCTGAGTAACAATCCTTGTCTTATGTTGCCATCTAGTGGATGCTTTCTGATCTGCACTGCTAGCTGTAGTGCATGCAAGCCAACAGAATTTTCTTTGTTTAATAACACAAAATAAATGTTCTTGATTTGCTGAACCTTGAATAAAATATTCTGATGACTCACTTATTTTATCAATGGCAAAACAGGTCTCTCTTCATATTCAAAGGTTCAGATTTTTTAGTCATTTTAGAGCCAAATTTATTTTAATGAAGTCCTGTCTACAAAATCACTGTACAGTATGTAGCCTTTTTACACTATTTATGTTTGACCCTATTACAAACTTAGCTGTCTCACCCAAAAAAATGCATTAATGGCCTGATTGTCTGTGTTAAACCAGTTTTAATAACAGCTGGGAACTGATAACTATACATTTATTAAGGTTATTATTCAAAATTTAGTAATTTTTCCATTATTATGAATAAGTCTGAGATTTTTATGGAAAATTGAAGTCGATGTCTCTTTAAAAACACAATTAAATGTCCTTTTTTCTTTTTCAAATGATCAAGACATTTTCTAATAAAAGGTATTCACTGTCCTCTCTCTCCGATCACGTCCCCAGGTGAAGACATCAGCAGCTCAGGAAGCAGAATGTGCTGAACTGCTTCTTTACGAATAATAATTGAATCAAATGTCCACGGCAGAATCCACTGCGACAATCAAACAGAGTTTAATGAATGAAATGTGCGATTCAATACACTCATGAACAAAATGAAAAATCAGCTTGATACACAACCCCAGTGTGCGTGTGCATGTGTGTGCAAGAGGTCGGCTATTCGTGGGAATTCTATGTTTGGTTTGTACCAGAAGAAGAAGTGCAGACCGAGAAGCAGGCATGCCGGGCAAGAAACAAATCATCAGGGTAACGAGTTGTCAATATGTTTTGCAAATATCCTGAACCGTATGTACAAAACTGAAAATCCTTGTTATCCGTCATAACATCATTCAATAAAAATCCCGGCGACAGTGTCACAAACGTTCTCGACTTAAGGAAACTCCAGGACTGTGCTTGTTTATCGATGCTTTCATGAGGCTGCTCATTTCTTTACAAAGGTGATGAGGTGGTGAAAATAAAAAATAAAAAAGTTGTCATCTCCTTTCTCTTTTGAAATGTTTTGGCTTTACGGTGACCATGAGGTAAAATCCTGCGACCACGACATCGTCACTGCATTTCAGGAGCGGGATCGTTCGACTGCAACATTTCAAATGAATCGTACCGACTGCATCTGTTTAACGCCGACACACAAACACACACTGAAACATCTGGACAACTACATCACAGAGTATGGGGGGGTTCTTTTGCCAATATACTGTGAGTATCATACTGTACATTCAAGGCTGAGTATGACGCCAGTCTCTGAGCTAATGCACACAAACATTTACAGCAACACAACGTTCCTTACGGTCGACGACCTGCAGCTAAAAAACGAAATGAGAAGTGTTCTTGAACGCACCACGCATCGGGCCACGAGACATTTCCTCACTGACTGGACACTGGAGCTAAATTAACCTGATAGAAAGTCAAGAAGTCGTCGTTAATTTCATCGTTGTCAGGTTTCTTCTTGGTCGTCTTCATCTCCCGTAATCCTCATCCCAGGAATCCACTGGAACCAGCTCGAGAAACCCAATCACACAATCAACATTTGAAAGCCGAGCCGAACAAAATAAAGAACATTGTCACTGTCAGTTTTTCGCTCCTCTCTGAAGTCAAAGAAAATCTTGTCCAAAATGTCTTTTTGAACTCTTTTTTGGCAAGGTCACTTTCCAACCTCTCTCCGTCCGTCCCACAGTTCAGCTGCTGGAGACGTCAGAGTCTGATTGGAGAGGGGGGTGTAGTCCATCATCGCTGGAAGAGCAGGGCGACCAATGGGAGCAGGAGCAGGAGGCCGGTCTGAGCCGTGGCCGCGCCTCGGACTCGGTTGTTTGCTGGCGAGTAGGAGTGCAGTCCCGGCATGCCCCGAGGACAATGTCCACCCACGCACATCCCGCTTCCTGAGCCGCTGATGTCTTCACCTGATCAGAGAGGGAGGACAGCGAATACCTTTTGTTAGAGAATGTCTTGATTGTTTGAAAATAAGCACATTTAATTGCGTTTTTTAAGAGACATCGCCTTTAATTCTCCATTAAAAGCTCAGACCGATTAATAATTATTGAAAAATTACCAAACTTGGAATAATAACCTTAATAAATGGAATCATCTCGGTTGTTTTAATAAAGTTTAACTGGGAAATTCAAGATTCAAGAATTTATTATCAAATGCACAACAATAACATTAAGCAGTCAGTTCCCAGTTGTTATTAACACTGGTTTAACACAGACAATCAGGCCATTAATGATTGTTCTGTGTGAGACTGCTAAGTTTGTAATAGGGACAAACATAAATAGAGTAAGAACATTGAAAAAGACGTACTTGCGTCCTGGAAGTCCACGTCGTTCCCCTCGATGGCGTTCTTCAGCCTGCTGCTCATGATCTTAAGTTGCATGATCTGCTGTCGGATCGTCATGTCTGGCTTGGTGATGTCCAGCTCCACCTCCGGGTTGTTGATCTGATTGGCCAGGCCGTCGCCCATCGCCTCTGGAAGATATCTGATTGGAGGAGAGGAAGGACAGGGACGGGATGTGAGGTGTAAAACTTGAGTATATGGTTCAATGCAGAGTGTAAAAAACAATCACACCACTGTGCCGCCATTATGTCAATTCATGGCCAAATAAGAAATATACGTTTCCAGGACTGCATCACATATTCCACTCCACTAGAATTTATTAGGGCTGAAAACCACTAGATGTCACTGTATCTTTTCAAACAGTTCATCACAGTAATGATTCACTCTCTGCCACAGCTACATACACACACACACACACACACACACACACACACACACACACACACACACACACACACACACACACACTCACTATATATTTCATGCTGTATATGACCGTCATATTTCTAGTGTGCTCTCCTCAGGATAAATCTCATCACTTGGCTTTAATCCAACTGCTTTCGTGTGTGGGAGGTGTGTGTGTGTGTGTGTCTGTGTGTGTGTGTGCACAGAGGGGGGGAGGAATTACATGCTTGCTTGTCAACATGGCATCAAATTGTTCTATAATCCATTTATACATGGATTAATGGAGTCTGAGACAAACAACAGGGGTGTGTGTGTGTGTGTGTGGCCACGACTGCTTGTGTTGCAGGACGTGAATGTGGAATAAATTTAAACTCTGAATAAATTCCTGTACACGATTATTTTCAGCTTGTCTGAGAGGAACCGGCTTCCTGTCTCACAGCAGCTTCATCGTGAGCTTCTCTCTCTTCCCCTCAGAAACATCTTTTAGCTGTTTGGTGTTAGAGAGCACGTGCTTTCCCTTTGTCCCTTTGAAAGCAACTTCACTCTGTTGCAGGAAACTTATCTCACTTCCTACAAGATGAAAAAGTAGTAGCCTCTGTCAAGTCCCTTTAATATCAATCAAGTTGCACCAAATTACAAACACTCCTAGATATCAGTTAACCCTAAATGGGTCAAAACACATCCTAACTTTGTTTATTGTTATTTTAATATCGGGATTGGTTTCTCCTTCCCCGGCTGTTCCTTCACTGTTACGTTGTTTGTTTACCAGGTCACCCGGCTATGAACTTTGGGTGATACCCTTTGGAAACCTCGTCAGAAATTCGGACATACCGACAATGAGCATAAAGGGATCAGAAAGTTTCAAAGCGAGTCCTCACGCTCCAATTTACCAGGATTCTCAAAGTCAGTGAGTCCCTGAGGCTGAACACTGGCACTCAGCCTGTGTCATGTTTCTCTTGCTCACCTGGCTTTAGTGATTCCGTTCCAGCATTTATCCTGAGCGGCGCCTCCTGCTGCCAGTTTGCTGCACAGTGCCACCGGGAGCTGGATCCAGTACTGCCTCATGTCCCTCAGTTTGCTGGAGAGGTCCGACACCTGAGGGACAGAACACATCCAGGAGTGAGGAAAAAGTTTTGGTCTTGAAATTCACAGCTGCCAAGATCCCAAAGTTTAAAAAAGTGTTTTCACCACTTTCGAAATTTAAAAAGCAGAAAACTCTTATTAATGTACATTTTTAAACGTTGATTGAACACATGGATAACCTAGACACTCATATAACCAGATGCACTGTATCTATGTGAGCTTGTTTTACATGTACAGTGCATCCTCCGGTACATTTGTATGTAACCACACGTCGCTCTCAAGGACGTTAGATTCCCTGTGTGACCACATGTGCTGATGTTGATGCAATGTTCAATAAATCACCTGGGATCTCATATGAACATTAAGTCATGCAACAATTTTGAATTTAAATTCTAGACCACCACCCAACAACATCAGGGCAGCATCTCAAATTCTGTGATTCAGATTTTCAATGACAATTGTTGATAAATAAAAAACAGCCAATATCGTCACTTTTTCAAGGTTATTTTTTTTAATTTATCTTTATTTTAAAGAGTTTTTACTTTTAGTGTGTATAATGTACAAACCTGCATCTCCAGCCTGAGCCCGGCAGTCGGCGAGGGTTTGTACTCGGAGGCCGTCAGCGAGCCGCTCTTCCTCCTCGGCTCGTGGGGGGCGGGACTTCCTGTGCCTGTTTCCCCTGGCGTTCCACATGACTGGTAAACCTACACACACAGACACACACATTACAGTTCAACACACAAGTACTGGAAGCTTGGGATGTGACCTCACACATCTCTAATCTGATACTATGAACAACACCAGATGTGAGTGCTTGAATGATCCACTAGATGTCACTACAGACAAGCAGTTTGAACTCTAAGGCTGCTTGGATTTACAAACTGTACAAACATGTGGCTCAGGTTGTTTATGGACGTATTTGTCCAATAATGAGCATTGGTATAGACAAAGGCTACAGTATGGACATTTCCTAAATGATGGGAGCTTAGCAGCATATTAATGTTGCCTTGTGACATTAGAAGGATAGAAACTGATGGAAATTAGAGCTGACAGGTTAAGGCCACCACCACAACTGGAGGCCATTATTGAGCCCTACCTCTACGTGAGCACCTTTTTAAGGATAAATATTTTGTCCCTAGATGATTATTGCGTTTTCCCAAATGATCTTTGACCTCCTAAACGAATCTAACCATGAACCCGATGGAGGCGGGTTTGACAAATAAGAGCAGCGTGTGCAGGGCTGCAGACTTGAGCGTGATCTGGCATCTTACTGGAGTTACAACGCTCGGGTGCTCGTCTGCAGTGAGAAAGAGCGATGACACAAACTGAGATGAGGACTTGACTTGAGATGTCTTACTCTGGCTGTGAACGTGTCCATGTTTTCCTGCTGGTAGTGAACGGCCTCGTAGATCCGAGCAGGGATGGAGGAGAGAACCACGTCGAGGCTGGGCTCTGTGCTGAAACTGGCCACCACCTGGATCATGGTGTCTGGAGGAGAGGAAGAGGAAGAGGAAGAGGAAGAGGAAGAGGAAGAGGAAGAGGAAGAGGAAGAGGAAGAGGAAGAGGAAGAGGAAGAGGAAGAGGAAGAGGAAGAGGAAGAGGAAGAGGAGAGGAAGAGGAAGAGGAAGAGGAAGAGGAAGAGGAAGAGGACGAGGAGAGGAGAGGAGAGAACCCAGTAAATCTTGTTGCAGGTCTTGATCTTGAATTTTCCTTATCTCCTTAACGTTTTTTCAACATTTTCTTTGTTTCTTTAGGAAATAATAAATGGATCTGGTATATTTAGTGGACTGATATTCATGAATGAGTGAAATTTAGTGCAGCTGGATTGAATCCAAGGGGCCTATCGTGGTCTGAGTGTCATTCTAGTTATAAGTGATACTGAAGGAGAAAACAAATTGTGTAATTGATAATAAAACTGTCATTTAAATAGTTACTCACACTTTGAAACGTCTTTGGCAAATCTTGACTCAGAATCAGAGATTTTATAAAGAGATATTAACATTAAAGTGCTTTGAAATTCAATGTGTGTGGTTATTAATGTGTATAGTAATACTGCTTTTATCCCTGTGGTTGAGTTCCTATCTGCTTTATGTGCGATTAAAAAATTACCCTCAGAACATTTTAGTACTTGATCTTAATCTCTGTGGATAAACATAGTGAAAATTGCTTGTTTCGGCCTGATGAACATCTGTTGGTGAGATTCATCATCAGTATAATGAACGCCCCTCAAGTAGCCATTGGGTACACTGGGT